>NC_089682.1:82529978-83129978 GCF_031753505.1 Anomalospiza imberbis
TGAAGTTTGGTCCAAGCCCATTGGAATGAATTAAATTCTTAACAGAGAACAAAGTATTGACATGAAGAGCTTGCTTTCCCTTTAGCAGCTACCATGCTTTCATAAGCCCAAGGTTTTGAAAGATGGTCACATCTGGCAGAGATTTAGGGAACAAGATAAAATTCTTGGGCTTAGTGGCAGAGTAATTTGTAGAAAATCACCCAAGCCTGTGTAGAAATTGGCTGCTCATTACTTGATTAGATACTCAGGTCTTTGGTGGTGAACTAAGAGCAGAAGTGCTTCACACCATGACTGTCTACAAGCCAAAAAAATATACTTTATTTCTTTATTAAATGTAGTTAAATATTGATTTTGCTGGCTGGTATGAGGATAACCAAAGCTACCTATAGCTCCTGGAGAATGAAAAGAGGATGAAGACATTCCTGCATATAGAGCAGGGCTCCATGCAGTTTGCAAATGCACATGGAGCACACAAAACACCTTTTCTTCTGTCCTGGAGCTGGGGCTGGTGCAGAGGTCTCACAGAAGGGCTGCTGCAGGAGCTGTGCACAGGCATTGCCCTCTGCCTCACGTGGGACTGCCACTGAGAGGAACAAGCTAGATGGGAGCACTCTTTGTCCTTAATGTGCTCTCTTGGGAACCCAGGCACTGGCCTCCATGTGTGTCCTGTGAGAAAAATGTCTGTAAAGTTGCCTGAGTGGTCACAGACTCACAGACTCACTCCTTGGGCTGCCAAGTCTTGCTGCAGACAGGAGCATTCCATGGTGACAGCTAACTTTCCTCCCACCTCCAAGGCATGAGCAGTTTTCTGACTGTTAACAGAGACTTGCCTTTGGTTTAGCCCTCAGGTGAGGTGGGGCTTTTCTGTGCCCTAGCATTGCCTCGCCACTGCCACTCAAAGCCAAACTGATTTATTATCACTGGGGAGATGAGCAGCTTTGGTGCACATTTACAGGTGATCATGCATCTGGTGATGGTCAGTACGGGCCACAGCACCTGCTGAGAAGCTATTTGAGGGTCATGAGATGTCCCTGTGCGATGGAAGAGGCTTAGAACAGAGTTAGTTATAGTTCATTTGCTCTTAGACAGCCAGGAAATCAGGCAGCAATGTGCTGGGCCCTAGTGGTGTAGACATATATAATGAAGCTGTGCCATATGTTCCTTTCAGAATTCCTATCATTTTCCATTTACCTAATTTAATATGCTTGGCATAACATAGAATATATACCCAACATACTGACATTCACAGCAGATACTTCTAGCAGACTAAAAGGTCGCAAAATTGTCCACAGAAGGAGTCAGAGCCTGTCTTTATTCAGCTAAAATATCAGTTTAAATTTCAATGAACATTCTGTTTCTTGGTGAGGAACATGAAAAAAGGCCATCTATTTATATGTTAGCCTAATAACCATCCTTCTGTCACTAAGACAAGTGAGTTTGAAACTGTTTCAAATTTTTCCTTTTTTTTTTCTCTGATCCATCATTATTTCAAGAATAATAATAGAAACACTTAATACTCAGAAGCATATATTTAAAATCCTGTCTTCTTAAGGGATTACACTTAAATGTCACTTATTAAAAAAGACATATCTAATTCTACCATTGTCTCTCTGAAAGGTTAAGTATGTAGAGAATAATTAATGGTTATGTTGATGTACAGATTATCTGTCTTGTCATTCAGTTTGAAATTTTTCACAGACTATTTCAATGAATGACAGATAAATTGCAGTTACAACTGATTTCTGGATTTTCCCTCAAGAAAAAGGAAATAGAGGGGTTAAATCGCCTCAGGAGTTATAATTTCAAAACATTTTTGAGGGCTGGGCATTTTTGTCATAGACATATATTTCTGCTTTGGGGAGAGAGCAAACTCTACGGCACATAGTAAAAAATTGTTAATATGTAAGTCATGAAAAGCAATTACTTTTTTGATAAAAAGAGTTTAATGCTCTCTCAAACTCCAGACAGGCCTTCACATGCCTCCTATTTATGCAGACATGACTGACTTAATGCTTGAATGACACAATTTGCATTTTTCCACTGAGGAAACACTGTGTTAGTGCTCAGGACTGGAGTCTTGGCAGTGCACATTAAGATGCATAGGGAAAGTCCCCAGCTCTCTGGGATTTGGGTGGGGGAATATGTTCTCCCACAGTCATCCCCAAAGACTAAACTTACACAAATAAAGTTGCATCAAGTTCTTCCATCTCCACTTGCTCCACTCCAGTTTATATATGAAGTGCCTTTCCAGTCAGATTATATTTATTCCAAACAAGCTGTTCTGACTCACCACGGTGTAATGACTGAATTTTTGACTGAGGGAAGAGCAGTGGATGTTTGCAGAGATTTTAGCAAGGCTTTTGACACAGGCTCCCAGTTTTTTAGCACCAAGTCTGGGCTAATATGGTCTGGATGGGCAGGTAAAGCCTGAATAGATGATGAGGCTCAGAGGGTCATGTTTTCTGTTTGGACTTGGATGCCTGCAGTGAATGGGGTATCCACATGTCTATTCTGGAACCTGTCCTGTCCAATGGCCTTACCAGTGGAGGAGTGTGCTCACACTGGGTTTTCAGATGACACCAAGCTGAGGGGATCAGGCAATATACTGAGGGGTAGGGCTGCCAGCCATAGTGACTGAGACAATCTGCAGGAATGGCACAACAGGAACCTTATGAAACACAACCAGGACAAATGCCAAGTCTTGCACACGTGAAGAAAGAGGACCCTGCACTGATGTAGGCCAGGATGTACTGAGCCTGGTGAAAGGATGGCTGTGGGGGCACACAATCACCCAAGAGAAGCCACCCAGCACCCATGGGGAGGTGGCAGGAGATGGAGATGAGCTCTTCTCGGTTATTCTCGATGGGAGGATGAGAGACAGTCATCATTAATCAAAAAAAGTGATCAATTATAAGGAAAAGTCATTCCCTCTTGGGACAGTCATGCAGTGGTACAGGCTGCTCAGAAATGATGTGCATCTCCATTCTAGGAGGTTTGCAAAATCAGGTGAGATAAGCTCCTAAGCAAACTGCTGTAGCCTTATGACTGACCCTGCCTTGGGTAGGAGGTTGGATCACAGATTTTCTGAGGTTGTTTGTCACCTGAATTATCCTGTGATCCCAAAACAGTTTCTGATAATGAACAGTAGTCTGCAGTTACAGGACTTTTTTCTACGTATATCTAGCTCCTGTATTAGTTGGGAGTGGCAGATGAAACTTGCATTTTCCAGAGTGTTTTTGGAAGTGGACTAAGACCTCTGACATGTTCATTGACAGTGAGTCTCAGAACACTGCGTGGTCTGGAACACAGGAAGTGTATAATCACCCAAAGAATGAAATTTTGCAACAAATTTCCAAATGTATTTGTTGGGGAAAAACTGCTTAAAGAGTTCTAAAACACAGATTGATAAATTTATGAAGAGTATTATGGGATACGATTGCCAGCAATGGCAGGGAAAGAATTTCATGACCTAGGACTGTGTGCAAGCTTACCTCTTTTGTTTAGACAAATCCAAGGCCAAACTCCTCATCTTCAAGAATAAATAAATGGAAAATTAAACATGGTAAATATTGTAAATATTTCATTGGTGCTTCCAGACTGTGAAATCAAAAACAATCTTTTGCCTGTTCAAAGTTATTAGAGTTTGTAGCTGTGAGGCTTGATAACCATGATAATAAATGGTATTTATATTCTAGTGCAAAATGGATATCAGAACCAAAATGCACAAATACGGACAAACCTAATTAGGCTGTGATTGCTTTATTCATATCACAGCAGCTGAAGGCCATATGATAAACAGCTTCAAAGCAGGTGCAGCATATGTCATTGGCTTGATTATTAAAAATTGACATTTTATTCAAGCCTAAATTTCAAAAAGGAGATTGTATACAAATTCAGTCATGCTATAATGGAACTGCATTGCAACAAAACCCTAATTTTCTTCATGAAGTAATTGCAGGGTTCCAGTTTGTCATGATAAATCAAGCATGAACCCAAGCATAGGAAGAATCTAAAAAAAGTCAAAATGCTCTTCATGATGCACAGTCCAGAATATACCCTTATGAGATTCAAATGTGGAATAGTAACACACATATTTATAGCCAAGTCACAGAAACTTTCTGTAGCCAACCACAGTTTCAGTGGAAGGAAAGGCATGTTTCCACAGTAACGCACTGTACAAAGGCAGCATTTTTTGATTGAGATACACCTGCCAAAGATCTGACTGCAGTCAGGGGAGCCACAGTCAAAGTTGTATTTATATCTCCTTCAGTTTTAATAAAGCAGCAATTCACACCCTAACAGGCATATTTCATATTGTGAGAATATATGGGGTGCTGCTGACCTCCTACAGGAGGTTTGGATATGGTCCTGAGTGCTCATAAGAAGGGATGAGCCTTAAAACCTGGAATCTGGAGGGAAGAGCTCCTGCTTCTGCTAGTGCAACTGGAAGAGCGTGCAGGGAGGCAAACCCCCACAGCATGGTTGGTGTGCTTCTCAGCAGAAGTGCAGTCAGATGAGATGGGGCTATTATGGGCTAATCTGGGAATGTTAAGGTACAATTTTGTTTTCACTGCACAGCACCATAAAGCAAATAAATAGTGCTTAGCCTATAATAAAACTCAATAAAATTCCATTGAGTGATATCAGGATTGATCACTGTAAGCTGACATTGCTATTTCCACATTCCTCCAAAAATCTGCCCAGTGCAATGTACAAAGCACTGGCATGATGCCAGATTTGTTCAGCTCTAAGTGTTATTAACCACCAGAATTGCAACTGAAACATAGATGGTAACATAAATATACACAACAGAAATACAATACTGGGAAAACAGGATCAGAAAAACAAATTTGAAAGGGAATAACATTATTTTAGCTATGATTAAATAAATTGGTTATGAACTTGTAAATTAAGTTCACATTGCTTTAAATAAAGAAAATAAAAGATTGATTTTTTAAGTTTTTTATGTACAGTGCCAGTGTCCTGTGCAGAGAATGCTGCCTGGTAGGTATTTGATCAGAGTTACTGGCATTAAGGAAGTAAAGGCTAATTTCAGTTGGCTAAACTGGGATATACAGTTTTGTGTGAAATTCTGAGTCTGCAGCAGACAGGACAAAATGGAGAAGGTCTTGCTGAAATCTTTCAGGACACCTGACAGCAGCAGCAAAAAAAAGTGGAATACGCCAGAATGTCTCCAGTGGCGGGAGATGTCTATCCTCAGGCAGTGTAACAGAACTCTAAATGTGTCTGTGTTTTACGACAGCATGGTTATAAAAGTCCTGAGTATTTCCAGTGAAGATTTGGGAAGAAACTGTTTCATTTACTGGCACAACCATGCATTGCAAGTATTGATCAAGGAAAAATTTATTTACAGAGATTTTTCAAATACAAACATAAAATAGCACATATTATATATATATTTTACAAAAATGAATATTGAAATAATAAACATGGTACAGCACAATACAACATCAATGAGCTAAACATAACAGCAACAGAAATCTATGTCTGGAAAAAGTTTGCTGTTAGTTGTACATAACCAACAGAGCTCTACAGTACCGTGAGTGGAATTTCCAATGGACGGGAAAACGCCCATTTACTGCATTTCATAAAAAGTACTATAGTAAGGGTACATATGCCAAGTAATTATGTTGTATTTTGTAATAATGCTGAAAACACAGAGTCTTAATAAAAGTTATATAGGGCTGAATAAGCAGTGGATAAATGTTTGGGGAAGAAAAATGTGTAGAGATTATACAAAATACTGATAAAGTGGCTTATTGGTCCTTTTATTAAGTTTAATGTATAGATTAAAAAGTATTGCAACACCAAGTCTTAAACCACCAGAGAGAAGTAAAAAAAAAAAAAAAAAAAAAGAGAAAAAATTAAAAGGAAAAGAAAGAAGAATCGCACCAAAAAAAAGTTTCCCCTCTACTTATTTTGTGCCATGGTCAACATCTGTGCGTGCGTGTGTGCTTTCAGGAGCGCCGCACTGAGGGGCTGCCAGGCGCTACCCCAGCATGTGGGCGCTGCCACCCCTCACCAGCCTGTCCAGTAATTGGTGCATGCAGAATTTCACCATTTGCCAAAGCCGAGTTTTCCTTGCTTATATTTTTGTGGAGCAGACCCTGAGCAGGCTTGGGTGAGAGAGCCGGTCTTTGCCCAGCCCGGCCGGGTGGCTTTACACCACCTTTCACCTCCCTGCCACCCTGGGGCCTCCCGCCGTCCTGCTCCTGAGAGAAAGCACTTGAAAATTCCTTGTCCTTTGTTGTTGTCCAGCAGACCTGGGCGAGCCTGGCAGGGCCCTTGCCCGGGGCCAGCTCAGTAGGGGTATTGCTTCTGCTTCTTGCCCGAGAAGCAGGCAAGCCAGGTGCACACCAGCATGGCGGCCGCCGCGCCCCCGCCCGTGCAGTAGTAGGCCCAGCCGATGTGGCAGGTCCCTGCAAGGCAAACAGAAGGACATGGGTCAGCATTAGAAGTGGGGGGAAGCACCTCTGCCACCACCTTCCCCTTCTGCCTGCCCAGGAAAGCACTTTTCTGAGATTTCGGCCCACTTGTATGCCCACCTCAGACAGGCAACGCGGGGCATAATTCAGGCTTTGCCACTGCAGCGGAAGAGTTTGAAGCTGGATGCGACTGAGAATTGCTGGGTAACCATGACCCAGGGCATGCGGGACCTGCTCACATCCCCTCACACAGGCATTGACCCTGAGCATCCGCAAAGGAGCGCGGTGTCAGGGGATCACCTGTATGGGGACTGCTGTGGGAATGGAAGCACAAAGCCTGGAAATAAAAAATGAACAAATTTTCCTACCCCCGCCTAATGTCACAACCCATTGCTGAAAAATTCACTGATCTTCTGTCTAATGAGTGTCACAATATGGCTTTCAATCCATTTAAAGGCCTCAGCATCTTTATACAGTCAAACTCATCAACTGTAAACCGTGCTGGGGAATCCCACAGTGGAACATAAAGTGATTGCTTCCCTTTCAGGTACTGTGCCTGCAGTAGGGGAGGAGATCAGGAAAACAGCAGCTGCAGCAGGGAGGAAGCCTCTTTAGAGATCTCCAAAAGCAAGGAGATGGCTGCTGCTACTCCTCAGGATTTCAACCCATCTCAAAATCAATTTTCACTTCGGCTGCATCATCTTTGTCTTTTCTGAGTGCCTGGGACTTTTTACCACTGAGGTTCTTTCTGTGTTGTTGAAATCTTGAGTGATACCACCCTGCTTTGAGCAATGAGTGCTCTCAATAAGACACAAGCAGCAATGCAACACTTCTTTCCCAGCCTTCCCAAAAGCAGCAGAAACCATTCTTCCCTTCAGAGAACAGAAGGTATCAACAGAGTTTCCATCTAGAAATAGGTGTCATGCTGGTATTCTGTCCCAGTGGCATCCCTGAGGGCCAGGCTTGAGGTTCAGGCAATTATCAACTCAGCTAATCCTGCCTCAGGCACAAGAAATACAAAATGTCTGTTCATTTTAACATGTCCAAGGCATTTGCATACCTCAAGGCAGACAGCATCGTCACTGCAGGATATTGTCTGGCAGGCTTTGTAAGGAGACATTAGCGGGAGGCAACACTTACACTCCTGGTCACTTTGAAGATCTCAGGCTGACACCACAGCAGGAAGCATAATACTTATTTCATTTCTTTTTCTTCATAACCTTCACAAATTTTTATTTTAAAAATGCCCAGTGAAACAAAGATCCTGATGTTACCAAGAGGACTTGAGGACTTGTGGCCTTGGATTTAGCTCACTAGCTCTCTCCTTAATGTGCGGGAGCAGACACAGAGATTTACGTGGTTTGTCATCTAGTTGTGCTCTGTAGATAACACCATTCTTGTCTTCCTTACAGAAGACCACACAGAGAGCCTGACTTCCTAAAGATAAGGCCATCAGAAACCCTGGAGAGCTGTCAAGTGCCTGGCAATGTCCCTGATGCTGACATTGCCCAATCACTCGCAGTCCATGGAGAGACCTGTCTCTGGGCCACCTATTGCTTTGCCTGTGTACACACCCTGTCTTTAGCTTCTGTTGGGAATTTCAAAACCAGACTTAAGGCTACACCAGATGTTTAAACTCACTGGATCTCTTTGAAAATTATCACATTTATACCAGGGTAGGGTGTGTTACAGCATTTCTTGTGATGAAATGGACTCCATCTGATAGGTCTTTTTAAATTGTGAAATATTCCAAAAACTACTAGAGAATTGTAGTTGCAACTTGAAAAAGTAAATTTTTTCTCATCATGATGTTTCCAGGTAGAGAAAATGTCAAAATACTACCTTAAAAAGAGCCTAAAGGTTCACCTGGTGGCACTGCCCAAACCTGTAACCTAAGCAGGACAAAATTAAGTAAATTTGACCTTTTTATATGGTGTGATTTCAACTTTTGTACCTCGGCAGTGGGAGAGAGTATTTGTGATACATACTAAGAAGAAAGAACTGTTAAATCAGTGTCAGAGATGTGTTCAACAGATACAACACACACATTCACTCTTGGCTGAAGAGCGTAGCATTTATTTCTGTAGACCATGCTCCATCCCCCAAGGAAAGGAACCAAAGGACCACTGCCCTACTTAATGTTCTGAGGCACAGCAGGCAGGCAGCCTCTTGATCTAACAAATGCAGTGTAGTTCACAAGTGTGAGTTGGGTCAAGATGAACAAATGAAAGAATGGGAGAGCAGAAGAATGGATGAAAGAGCCATGAGCTTGACCTTAGAGCAATAATAACACAGCAATAAACCTGGCCATTATTTCCAGCCCATGCCAAGAGCAATGGAAGGAAGGCCTTGGAAAGAACAGCTTGGTCTGTACTCGGATGATGCTGAGCAGAACAGAATTTCAAGCTGTTGTGCTGAAAAAGAGCCTGCAACAGGGCAGGTGCCTGAGGCTTTAGGACTTAGCTACACTTTTCATTGCAAGTATAGTTAAGGATAGATACAAGACCAGAGATAATCCATCTCAAAGGTACCCATTGCAATGAATGCCTACATTGCATAGCCACGTGTCAAAATGAAACAATGACAGGCATTTCATAACCCTGTAGTACACAAGGAGGAAAACATTTTGGAGTTATTGTTTCTGCTTTAGTATTCCCATTTTACCACATGTATGGCCTATTTTAGTCTACTGCATCCTAAAGAAAGATTGTTGGGTATCAATAACTGGGTAATTTAGTTGCAGTTTAAATTGTAAAATGATTTCTGCTTCACATTGTTATAAAACACTCCTTTTAAAATGAACAGAAAGCTTTATAAAAAGCAGAGTGGAGAAGCTATTACTGCACTGACACCAGCAGGACTAGTCATGTTTCAGTGGTAAGCAAATGTTGAAGAGATTTGCAGAACTGGGGCTTAAATTCAACCATCAAATAGAGCAGTTTGCAGTCATGGAGCCTGTCATATAAAAGATTAGAAATCCAGTACTGCAGTTTCTCTTTTTTTTTTTTTTTTTAATGTCAAAGTTCTGAAATGAGAAGCAACAGTACCTAAATACTTGATAGAATTAAAGCAGTTGTTGAAACCATGTCAATTATCACACACACAAAAAGGCAGAAAAGCTTTGTTGTTTCCCTGAAAGATGCATTGGAATACACACATTTATATACATAGGTAGAGGAGTCCCCATCCATTGAGGGTGTGGAGGTGCGAGCAAGAATGTGCACATGCTCTTGCTCCTAAGATGGGCTAGATTTGAGTTTGTGCCAAAGTAAATTCCCAGCAGCTGAAGTGCTCTTCTAGCAGATAGAGATGACAAGCATCACAGCAGCTTGCTGCTCTGCACAGAACTGGTGTCGCTTTTAACAAATCAGTCTTCACCTGACAGGTCAGTATTGAGGGAGAAGCTGTGGCTTCAGCACTTCAGCACTTTGTTAATTCTATATTTTTTAATATATATTTTTAAGAGAGCATAAATAATTGGAGCTCTTGGTTGTTCAGTGAAGCAGGACTGTCCAAGCTGGCTCAGATAAGTTTGTAACCAGCCATTAAGAACTTAATTTTCACTTTTGTTTTACTGGGATTGGCAGCAAGAGAGTGTCAGTATGAACACTGAAATAACAGAATCATGGAGCTTGCAGCTTTAAGCATAGATGGCCATTTTCCAAGCTAATAAAGGAATGAAAGACTGGAAACATTCCACTCTTTCTTAAGAGAATTGAGAAAAATCACGGTCCCTGAGGACAGAGGACAAAAAATTATGGAGAGCAAGGACACTGTCAAAAGGAGATTTACAGAAGAGTCCCATGAAACATAAGACAGTATTTACTAAACCAAAAGAAATCAGTAAATGTGGAAAGGTAGTTTTTCAGTGATGAATGGGCTTACTAAAAAGCACTTCCATGTCTTTTCCTGATTTCTAATGTGAACCTCAAGGCCAGGATATGCATGCCCTTGCTTCCCTCCTCCTCTTGAAATATATAGGCAAACAAAGATGAAGACAAATTAGCAAATGAGTAGAATTTGGCAACAGAAAATATGTAGATACTTGATCTACTATGGAGCTGTGCCAGGATCCAGTTGCCAAAACATAATTTTACCAGGATTTCTATTCATGATGTCTTATAAATAATTATCACATATAGTTATCAAGGTCTTGGAAATAACATATGGTTTCATCTAAAATAACCAATAATTGCCACTTATGAAAAAATATCCTGAATATGAAAGTGTCTTGGATGCAAACCTGTTAATTGCAAGACTTAGTATCTTAAATATTTGTACCTTTTTTGCTGTTAATTTTAAGGCTATCCTGGACTCACAGTCTGGAGTATTTGGCAATCTCTAATCAATTAACCTTAAGTACAGCCTATTTTCCAAGTTGAAGGAGAAAAGGTTTCAGAATTAGCCAGACTGTAGAGAACAAATTATATACCTTCAAAAATAAAACGTACAATTCCTACTTCCAAGAAGTTGTGCAGGAATTCTAATTAACAGATTCACATGAGAGTACAGTACTATAGAGAATGTGAATTCACATAATCAATCAGGCTGTTGGAAAAGTAGTCAGAAAAAAAAAAAGTGTGATGCTAAGGGATATACTGGGATTTGGAACTATGAAAGACATAAACGGATGTAAAAGATAATTAGCTAATTAATAAGAAGTTAAACCTATTTTGAAACAAAGCCAAGATAAATTAAACAGTAGAAGATCTTTTTCTTGATACAGTAACAATGAAAAACTGTCATGTGAAATCAGCTGCAAAAGCAGGAAAAGAAGTTGAAACTTGGAATGCGTCCAGAAAGAATTAAAGTAGTTACATGAAACAAAGAAAGAACACTATATAAGGTAAAACTGCAGCCCAGCAAACAGCCTGATACAAAATAATGAATTCAGTGGAACTGATTACTTTTTCTGTGGTAGATACAACCTTCTCAATGGATTTATCTTTTTAAAAATGTATGATCTTTTAATGCATGTATATTTTTTCAAGCTATTTTGGTTATTTAGAACTGGTCTGTAACTAAATGCAAAAAATTTCACAAAGTTCTGAAGGGTAAAAAAGTGAGGAAAAAATGCCAAATTGAAATTCTTTAGTCTTGCTGTATGCAGACATTCATATATATGATGAAATCCTCCTTTCTTTAGAGGATCATATAATTTTGTTTAATCAAACCTCAAATTTGCTGTAGGTGTGCATTTATCATGGAGCAACAAAGGAGAAACCGATACCCAGTGTCAATTACAATGCTCAAATTCCCAGGAGCAAATAGCTTATGTGCTGCTAATGGGGAGCTCTCTCAGCCTTCTGCAAGAAGTCAGCAGAAAGCTCACCTACTCCAGAAGTGAAATCAATTTCCCCTCTCTTTGAACATAAACAATGCCGAGATTCACACTGGACTAGTACCCCAGACTCCCTTCAGAGACAATGAAGAAGAAAAGTCATTTGTATTGTGTTCTATTTCCTCTTAAACATGTAAAGTACAGCAGATGAACCCTGCTCTGGTAGCTCCTATTTTTCTCTTTTTAACTGGGAAGGGATTCCAAACAATCAGTTCAGTTGCACTTTTTGAATAATAAAGAGTACCAGATAGTTGCTCCAGGTGGTCTGAGTCCCTTCCTGGATGCTGCTGCTTATGTCTAGTGATTGCAGAAGATTCTTGCATGACCATGTCTAATTCAGGCAACAAAAGTATGTGCCTTATCATAGAATGATAAAATGGACAGGGCTGGAAGGGACCTTAAAGATCATCTAGTTCCACTCCCTTTGTTGTGGGCAGGGACACCTTCTACTAGACCCGGCTGCCCAGATCTTCCAACCTGGCCTTGAACATTGCAAGGTATGGGGCATCCACAGCTTCTCTGGGCAACCTGTTCCTGTGGCTCACCGCCCTCACAATAAAGAATGTATTGCTACTATCTAAACCTACTCTTTCAGTTTGAAGCAATTCCCCTTTGACCTGTCACTACATGCTCCTGTAAATAGTCTCTCCTTATGTTAGACAGAATATATGTGGACCTTGATATAATCACCAAAAACTTAGAAAGATTTAAGAATGGAAGCTGTTTGGGTAGCACTAAAGAGGAAATGTTTCTTGATCGAATACTTCCTTTACTAGCACGTAGTTTACTCAGTCATTTATCTAAGAACTCAGCAGCTGCAGCTCAAGTATGCTTCTAAAGGTTGTGCTCAGCCCCAGTCAAAAAATGAATGTCTGAAATCTCCGTGCTGTTTGCAGAGGATCTGCAAACAAGAAAAATGCCTTTTTCATATAGATTGCTTATAGAAAAACACCTTTGAATGTTTTGCCTTTAATAAGATTCTAACAAACTGTCCTCCCTTCTAAATCCTTCTCTTGATTCTTTGGCACTCAATGTCAACACTCAGCCAGATGCTGAAATGATGCCACCTAAGACAAATTAAATAATTGACAAAGCCTTTTTTACATCCACACTGCTTTCTGCTTTCTTTTTATGCTGTTTTAAGTAACTTCACTGTTTGCTTGGAAAGTGCTTCAAAGATCTTTTACTCTAACATTTCCACAGCAAAAGTAATTATGAAGTCAACAGTTTTCTTTAAGATATTTCAAGCCCTCTAAAAGTGGCAGAGGGGAACCTTAATAATAATGATTTTTTGAAACAAATGAGAGAAGTTCCTGAGAGCTTTGGAGGCCAATCCAGCTGCTTGTTTAGTTCAGGATGGGAGTCAGGCTTTTAAGCTTTTCTCCAGACAGAGACTTTGGCCAGGTGTGCTCTTTCACAGCAGTCCACAGACAGATGGGCTGCCACAGATGGCAAGCAAAGGTGTGTGTTTGGAGCTATCTGTTTTGGTTGCTGTTGCAGCTGGACCCCCAGGTCAAGGATGTCTCTGACCATGAAGGAAGAGATAGAGCTACTGTATTTTGTCAAAGAAAGAAAAAATATCTGCCAAGTAGTTCAAAAAAAGTTCTGTTAAAAAATGGAGTTTATCTTAAATTTTGTGTCTTCACTTTTCCTGGCTAATAAGTACTTAGTATCACTTCATACATCTGGTGGTTGGGAAATGGCTGGTGGCTCGTGATGACATGAATCATCTATGTTTCAATAAGTGAATCTTACTCTAGATAAACATTTTGCTGTTTGGGCTCTTAGGTATTGGCCACGTAGTGCTGTTTCACGAGATGCCAGCTGGGGCTCAGTTTTATGAGTTAAATGGAGCATGCCCTGACCTCTCTGAGACCTTCTGTGGAACTTGGCTGCCTCTGCACCTATCATATCAGAAACCAGCATGTAAAACAGAGCTGTTCCCTCTTGCACATCCAGGGAAATCAATGGACAAAAATGAAGTCTCACATTGATTTTAGACTTTTAAAACCAATACAAATGTGTTCACACATGTACACTCACGTTGCCCCTTTAAAACAGGCATGCAAGTTCAGAAGATTTCTTTACACAGCTTAAATATGTAGAATGTGGAAGCTTTTGCAAATGTATAGTGCAGTCTTTGCTTTTGTGCATACTCTCACCTTAATGCAGAGTCCCTCACTTTAATGAACTTCCTGATAAAACACTCCTTTTCATCTGTTTTTCTTGTGTATTACATTTAGAAATGAAAATAAAATTGTATTAGTGCCTCTAGCTCAGCAAAATTGAATATATGCTATATGATACGCCATAATGACGGTTATTTTTGGGAAATTGCCTGCTAATTTCTTTTGCAGACCCAGGGATTTCATAGATCTGACTCACTTTTACACCCTTCAGTGACCAGCTCCATCCTGCTGTGCCATGTCACTGCTGCCCTGAATGAGCCCACAGGCAAGTCCAGGGTGTGAATAATGCAACATAACAGTAACAGTTTGCATGGCAACAAGAGATTAGGATGATTTTAATCCATCCTTAGTGAAAGGCAGCCCCTTTGAGCACTGCTCATTTCCTACTCGAGTCTCCACCTCAGGCACTATTAGCCCATTGCCAAATTATAGTACGAACTTTGACTCAGCCAATAAGCAAGCAACTATGCTGGTTTAAAACATAAACATCTCTTTTTTCTTGCCCTCATTTATTTGAATTGCCCTATTTCTAGGAGTTAACACCCTAAAACAGTGGTAGAAGATTTTTCCTGTTCACAGTCTAGTGTTTCAGTGAGAACTCTGCTCCATGTGTGACCTGTGATCCAGATGGGATGCTGCAATAGGGAGCGGGGCTCCAAGGCCATCACAGAGGTCATGCTGACTGCTGGGAAGCTGGGAGCTACAAGCGGAGCAACACAGCACAGACCTATCATGGCCTTAACCTCTCAACAAGATCGGCAAGAGGTCATTTGTCAAAGGCCTAATCTATCAGTGGGCTTCTTTTCATGATGGCAAAACCATAGTTCTACAGAAGAGTGGGGAGCATGCCCCTACAAGTACACCAGCCTCTTTATGGAGGTCTTTATGGTGTCTATTTATGGAGGTTTTTCCCCATCCCCCTGTCCAAAACAGCTCAACTATTGAATGTAATTTAATCAACAAATGGAGTGGTCCTTGGCAGGGTATCTTCATTTGAAGAATAACTCCTCTTTGTCAGAGATGGATCTATACAACCACTTTTATTTGATTGAAAAAAATTAGCCCAATTAAATACATAAATGTTTAAGTGAATCCTTTGGACATAGCTCACTTAATAAAAACCAAATAAATATCCATTTTTAAAGAGAACAGAAAACTGCTGGGTATTTCACATCGTCAGCTCAGGTTTTCTAGAAAACGGTACTCAAATCCACTTAAATTAAAGGCATAGTTATTTTTCCTGCAGCCTTTTTAAATACTACTTTGGAATCTTCACAGAAATATGTGTGTTTGGCAGGGGTGGAGGGAGGGGTCCCCTCTTCACAATATGGGCCATCTCAGCACTATTTGGATTGACTATTAGTCTAATGCCTTTTCAGAGCACCTGAAGACATGGCATATCTTATCCAGCACACCCACTAAAGATTAGTCTTTTTTTTCCTGGGTTCTTAGCATTGCTATTTATTTATTCTCTCTAGTTAAGAGCATGTTATGGGGGCAGGGGTTTGTTATGTTTTCGTTAAGCAAAAATTTTCATTTAATTATTAATTCTAGTATATTTCTGGGTGACATTACATATCACAGTGCACAATTCAGCTGCTTTTCAAGAAAGTTCTTGTAGTCCCTCTTCTGTACTTGCTTCTCGTTCTTCTTCATCCTCCTCTAATATAGCTTGCAGCTCCTGGCTTTTATTTTCTACCTTCAGCCTCAACCCTTTTTCTCCCTTACTTTTTCTAGGTCCAGAACAAGCATCAGTGCTGAACCCCCACCTTTGCTGGCTCTGTGGTCAAACCTGTTGAGCTTTGACCCTCTCCAAAGTGCACACACATGTTCCCTGTAGCCCAGGCTGCAGCACTTGCTCTGCCATCCTGGAAGAGGAGGCTGAATGCTGTCTGCTCATCAGCATTCCTGTAAACACATCTCCTTTGAGAGCAACCACGAGCTGAATCATCCTCTCTGTGTCATCCTCACTGGCACCCACAGCAGCAGGGGGTGCAGGACTCCCACTGTCACCTTTCTCCCATTAGCAAACCTGTGCAGGGCTCACAGCAGCTCAGATTTTCTGAGCGGATTTTGAATGGAGCGTGGTTCTTCAGACAACCCATTTCACAGGCTCAGGAACAGAAAGCATATCATTGCAGCTTAATCAAATTAAATATTCAAATGAAAGCAATAATTACTTATATTTGTCTTGACACTTAGTAACATTAAATCTTTGAAACATCATTTTTGGCCTGTAGGCTATAATGAGTATGCCAGTCTGTAATAATTCAGAAGAGACCTAGAGGGTTGGGGTTATCACCAAATAAGAGGTATTTATGAAAGCCTAGCAGCATGGTTATTAAATGGCCCTCGGACAGTACCTCTTCTTTACAGATGGTTTAGATAACACACCATCAAACAGACACTGACATTAAGTAAAAAAAAAAACCATAGTTGAGCATTTAAGTTCACTGCCAATGTATGTGGAAAGGAGATGTTTAGTGGCAGGGCTGCCTAGCAGAAATCACTGCAGCAAATTTAAACTTTCATTATGATCTGTTAATTAATGTGTTGACATACAATTGCAGCAGATCAGTGAGACCAGCACTGCTGTCAAGTCTAGGCATGTGTCACACACATGGACTGTGTGCTCCAGCTCCAGAAAACACAGTCAGAGCCTTCACAGTAAATGCAAGACCTTTCATGGTACTTATGAGTACCTGGAAGGAAAGATGCCAGATTACATTTTTCACACTGGTTTCTTCACTGACTTTTAAGGCAGAGTGACTCAATTTATGCAAATATCTGACTCATGAGTCAAGATTGAGACAGTGAAGGCGGTCTTGGAGACTCTGCTTTGACTGTGGACTTGACAGTGTTTAAGGCTAAGTTTGTAACTGCCCAAGTGCTTTGAAGAGCTCACACTGACACAACACTCACCTTCTGTGACTCTGCAGAGAAATAACCTGGAAGGTAATATTCTGCACCTGGGAACAAACACGGGACACAAGCTGGAGCCCCAGAAGAACAGCTGCTCACATGCTTGGCATGGGAGAACAGAAACCAGCGTGCACCAGTGAGGTGCTAGCTGGCCTTTCAAAGGGTGCTCTGTTTAATGGGTTGGCCAGGAATTACTTCAGGCTTCCACACAGGATTGGCCATGGGCAGCGATGAACCTGAATCGTCCCTGTGATGGTTATCACAGAGTTTTGCCTAGTCTTTCTACTACATCCATTGATACATCTTTCCATGGAGCTGGGAATCTAAGTTCTGGAACATTTTTTTTTCTGCTAGTTAACTGCACATTTCTGTTCTTATTGCTCTATCTCCTCTGTGTTTAAATCTTTCTATTATGAGGTGAATAAAAAATATGCAGGAACTTTTTATACTTTGCTGAAGAGCAAGTTCAATATCAACAGCACAGAAGGATATTAGAGTTCAGAATAACAAGGTAAAGCTTCTAGAGTACCTTACACATCCCCTGAGCAACACCATAGGTAATTGCTGATAAGACATCAGTGGCACTGTAGCGATGGGTGCTAATACTGGTTATGAGAATTCCTGGTCCCCTGCCAGATCAAATATACTAAAAACACCACAGGAATTCTGTATGGGGAGCGGCCTGGAGCATCTCCCCCAAAGCAGTAGTTTTAAATCTTTCAACCTCAATTCTTTTGCACATCTTGAAAAGAAATACCTCTGAGATGGAAACAAATCTCTCTACTCCAGAAACATCAGTGTAAAATCAAGAGACGATGCAGCAGGTTTGTCTTTAACCCCAGGAGATCATTTTTGTCTACTATTCCTTGCACTGGGATTCCTTGCACAGGCCCTGCACAAGTCCTGCAGGCACACCTATAGAAAGAATTTTTATGCTTAACTAAGGTTTAGCTTGCAAGAGCTGGAAATGGGGAGCTCTGTATGCTTAGGAGCAGAAGCTCTCAAATCTGTGGCAGGTCAAGGTGCTCAGTCCCTCCTACTCCTTCAGGAGGATTGCAGATCCCCCTCTTCCTCAAGCAGCACAGGATCAGGGGGTACTTATAGACAAGGGTATCAGCAATTGCATTGATGCTTCCAGCTAAACAAGGACTCAGACATGCATTCAGGCATCAGATCCTGATCATCCACATTGCTTAATCCTCAGGTCGCTGCTGTTCCCTTGTTTTCTAGAGCCCCTGAAGAGAAAGCACAGGTGTGAGCCCAGTGTTGCTGCATCCTTGGTTCTCATTCCAGGCACAGTGCAGTCAGCAGCAGTAAGACAAGTAGCTTGTTTGGGAGAAGGCAAACAGAGGTTGCAAGTGTTATTTGCCAGCTTCTCAAGTATGTGAGTAACATACAAATACACTCTAGGCTTGTGTTAGAAGGCCATAAACCTCCCAGAATTCAATGACAGCCAATTGCACTCATGGAGAATTACCTTGACCTGTGCTGTGACAGGATGCCTCTGTCTACCCTGTCAAGACCTCCAGGAGTGTTAGCTCCCATATTGCAAGACCATTAAATCTGATTTATTTCTTAAAATACGCATACATACATATATATATATGCATACATTTTCTTTTATAATGTTCTTCTGGAAAATATTTCCAGAGATCCATCTGAAATCCCCTGCTTTGGCACCATTCCAGAATTATTCAATATGATTAGCCTATCACACACTGGTAGGTTGCTTCCCCAAGCCTGTGCTAATATCCTAGTTTGCTTTTATGGCCAACACATAGAAGAGTCTAATGTGGCTGAGATGCTCTGGTGATGACTCACCCAATTCAAACTGGTTGGAAAGGTTACCACAGGTTTGTCTGACTTCTTCACTGTCCCAGCCAAGAGGATAGAGGGCACAACCAGAGCCAATCAACAAACCTATGGAGAGAAAAGGAAATAAAAGTTTATATAAGCAATTGCCATTAGCTTAAACACAGGTTGCCACTTGGGAATCAATGTGTCAAACTGCAGTTTGGGAATCCTAGAGAAAAAGAAGTCTCTCCTTCTCCTAAAAACAGATGAAAACCATTTGGACCGCTGCCTTCTGCTGCAGTGTTTTAGAGGTGGTCTGTGGGCTGGAGCCAGTCTGAGTGGTTCAGTATCAGAAGACGTGGTCAGCTTCTGAAGCTATTATCGGAGAACTTTTAGACTCCTCTTCTACTCTCCAGAATGGCTTAATATGCAGTTTGGAATACACAACATGTGGTTAAATAGAAGTGTGTTAATGCCAGCATTTACAAGCTGATTGCTTCTGATTAATTAAAACAACAATCAATCAGGGTCCATCCAGGTTCCACCAGGAAAACTGACAGTTGTGCTAATCTGTTGCCATTTTGCTTTGTTTTTCACTCTCTCAAAAGCAAGGTAATAACGGTTTCATACCACTTGATCAATGCATACCACAGGTACACACTCCACAAACTTTTCCTGATTCATTCAGCAGAAGCAACAGAGATCTTGAGTCACGTTGTCATACTTGGTTTAACATTCACAAGGTGTTTTGCTTTCTCCAGACCTCATGCTGCCCCAAACAGACATGTTTTGGCAAATCCTGTTCCTTCACAAGACATCACAGGGAATCAGCAATGCACCCATGCACCATGACTGTTTTGCAGAAGTGGCATTTTTATCATACTGCATTCTCAGCTGTCACTGCAGCAGCTGCCAAAAGGCCGATGTAGCTGGCAAAGCATTTTACACAGACAGCCTAGAGAGAACATTTCAATGTATGTTACAACACTTACTTAAATGTTGCCTCCTTTGCATCAGATCTTATTTATGGGATTGGAAACAAATCACTGTGTAGATAATGGGCTAGGATCACCTGACACTTCACAGGCTGTAAAGCCAAGCAAGCCCTCCCAAGATTTGCAGGGGTGCTTTTTACCTGCTAGGCAGAGTACAAGGTTTCAGCTGTCACTTGCTGCCTTTGGGCATACCTCTTGACCTCACATAATCTTGCTCCTCTTCTCTTGATGATAAGGAGCAGCGTTCCATGGCAAAGCACTTCTGCTGCCGTGCTCCCAGGGCAAAAAAGCCCTGGGTGCTGTGACAGAGTCACTGTGGACATCACACCAGTCTAACAGGAGTCCTGAGAGGGATGATGTGGAACTTGCCATACCTTTCTACTGTCTCCATTCTCAAGATACCTAAGCTTCTCATATTGCTGTAAGATATTTCCTGAAAGATACAGAAATCATTTTATTATGTTCTTGATTTGCTCAAAGACACGCCTGAACAAGGCACTGAAGTACAGAAGTGTTATCTCATCTGTCTTCAAAAGATGTTTAATGCTCTTAACATCTTGGCTGTTAGCAAAGTAGCTCAGCACTTCTCTGCTACTCCTCCAAGCACACCTGACCCTGTTTAAGCCCAATATTAGCTTCCTGGATTTTCCTCCACTAAGTTCAAATTTCTTCTTGCTGCTCAAGCCTACTTCTTCCTTCCCTTGTTGATCAGTCATTGCCTGGTCCTGTCTCTACATCTACATCACATAATGAAAAAAATCCCTGAGGCAGCCCTCTCTCAAATGGAGCATTTACCCAACAGCTGTGACAGGAGAAAAGCAATTAAGGTCATGTGAATGCCAGGTATTTTCAGAACTTTGCCTGATCTGGGTATGGTTGCTTCTAATGTCCTCACTAATATCTTTCAAAATATAATTTCATTTTTCCCCCTAGGGCCATAGAGCTAGGGGCAGCTGGTAGAATCCATGTAAATGAGAATCACTTCTAGTTAAATTCTCAGAAAATATGTTTCTCAGACAAGAGAATTTAGGCCAAAACTGGGTCTACTTTTGTTAAAGGCAGCCTAAGATTCTCAAAAAAAGCCCCTGCTGATTCTCTTTTGAACTGTTAAAGCAAGAAAGGTGTTGTGAAGTGCAGACAGCATGGGTGGTGTGCTAGGAAGGGGCAGGACCTCACAGGGCAAGGAGAAACATCACCACTGATTACGAGAATGGCCGGGGAAGGGAGGAAGAGCACCTAGATTCCAGAGTCGCTTCACAGACCAATGGACTGTGGCAGCCCCAGCCAGTCCTGCCATGGTTCTGACCCCTTCCCACACTGCTCGTGGTGCCCAGTGCCAGCCCAGGCAGCCACAGCTCAGGAGCTGCTCTGCCCAAAGTGAACTGCCCTGGCTGGGCTGTTTGCAATCAACTTGTGCACTTGAACAGACTGTCTGGGAGACTTCTCAAACAAGGGCTCTGTTGCAAGGGCAGGGAGATGCATGCAGGGGGTAGGAAGGACGGCAGGCTTCCACCCGCTGGCCTTGGACCAGATTAAACTGCTGCCAGCCCTTCCTCACAAACAGGTCCTGGGAAAGCCTTCTGCCCAGTTCTTCCAGAAGGGCACAACAGCAGCACTGCAGGCAAGTGAAAGGACTATTAGCATAACAATGCTGCTCCTCAAAACCCAGAACAAGCTCTTACTCAGCCCTTGCCAATTACTCTCCTCAGGTGGCAAGAGTGTCTAGTGCCTATTGCATTCACAGACTGTTTGTTTTCAACACTCTTTAGGTTTTGTTGCAGCATCAGGTTGTTGTTTGGGTTTTTTCCCACGAGTATTGCTCACAGCACTTTCCACTGCCACGCTCCAAACACAGCTCATCCTTTTCCAAACATAAGTACCTGTTTGCTCTTTCTGCCTCTGATGTTACAGTAGATCAGTGATCACAAAACCTTGACAATTTATCTCCTCCTCTATTCAGGCCCCTCTTTTTGCATTTCTGTACATCATGTCTCTAAGTTCAAAGCCCAGTTTCAGTGAAAATAAATTCTGGGTACCAGTCAAAAATTCCTTAGCAATGCAATATACTGTAATGTTGAATTGCTCCAAAGGAGCTCACACATGGATGCTGGCCCTTAAAGCCATTCCAACACTGTCTAACAACCAGCCCACAGCATCCACTGCTGAGCCTCACCATTAGCTGTGCCTCCTATTAAGAGATAAACCAAATAAGGGAAAACTATGTCAGAAAGCCTCCCTATCCCAGTGACAGCTGGCTCTCCAGCTGGGTAGGGGCTTTATCAGCACTGAGTTTCACTTGTAGAGTACCAGTCACTGAGCAGTGCAGCTTCTTTTCCTCTTGCAGCCAGTGCTGACTGGGATGGTGAGCTCAAATGGGAAACTGCTGCCTATTGCTGTTGCTGCCACATGACCCCAAAGCATGAGTGGCAGCATGCTTATGTGCAAAGGACAAGGTATAAAGCCATGGGCAAGCTCACACACTTCTTTGAGTGAACACAACACCTTTCAGAGACCAACAGGGTGCCAGGAGTGCCCATCTGGAAAAAAACATTTATATAAATATTTGTTTTGTCACAGGTACCCACTGGCCACAAGACTTAAAGCTGTTGGTCTGACATGTCCTTTGATATCATTGGTTTTCAGCTGGTTTTGACTGACCTTCAGACAGTTCCCTTTTGTGGTACATATGCACCTGCTGTGCACTTGTGTCCTCCAGTATTTCTTGCAGGCAAGGTTCAGGCCAGGCTCAGGGATTTGCTTTCACCATAAGATTTACACAAAGATTTAGAGCCTGCTAGTCAGCAAGAAAAAGCTTCACAAGCTTTCCTTTATGCCCTGAGGTATATTTATATGTATGAGCATGTGTGTGTCATGTCTCATTGCTTTCAGCAGGATTCTACATGACTTCAATAGGGCTGATGCTGCCTTGGTCTGCATGGGCACTGCAGCTGAGAACTGGCATTTGGGCTCCCTTATTTTATGCACTGGAAGTGTGGAGTGTGCCTCAAAGCCCGTGGTGTTAATAGGATTTGGACAAAAGCCCCTCAGTCCCTCCCTTCCCTTCTAATCAACCCATCCCTGTTTGCAAGCAATTGTGTGGATCAGATCCTGCAAAATCAAAAAGGCTGCATACCATTACCACTAATAATTCATACATGCCCACAGCCAATTTATTTAATCACAGGATGTAGATCCTGCTGAACAGCTGCAACCTTCAGTGAAATATCCAAGTTGAATCCAAGGGCTGCAAACACAGTGGAAATCATTAAGCTAATTTTGCAGCTTCAGTAAAGAGCAGTTATTAGCTTGGCTCAGAAGTCACATTCTGGCCTGCTTTACAGTTATTGCATTTAGCCAGCTATGCTACCCAGGATTCCACACCCATCTTTACAGCTGCTTAAAATGCTTAGGATGACTATAACATTTTTTAAAAAGGAAGAAAACCAAAACCAACAATCTGCTGTAATTACCATCCTCTGTCATCTTCCATTATCCACTACAGTCATGAAAAGAAATTGAAAGGGGGAGGAAATGTGCAAATCTGTGAATGGCTCCTTCACAAAAGGGGCTGCAGCCTCGAGGTGTGAGGGACCCAGTCAGTGGGATGGGGTGAGTCAGCAAGTGGAGGTGCTGGTGGCACATGGCAGCTGTTTTAGATGACGTACCATGTACCAGTGGAGGTGCTGGCACTGTCACAGACCAGCTTTTCTGAAGAAGTTCCATATTTGGGAATGAAACAGGCTCCTTGCCTTGCTCTGTGAAACACTGCTATTGTGAATGCTGCATCTGGCTCAATGTGCTAGCAAGGCATGGGGAGAGACATGCAGGGCTGATTGAGCACAACCAGCCTTGACAATCCAAAGCTGGAATTAAGAGCTTGGCTTCAGTACTTAAGAGGGTCCCAGACAGCCCCATGGCTCTTTGTATGGTCCATGCAGAATGACAGATCCCTTCAAAAAGTGATCTAAAACCAGCCTATGTGGCTAAGTGAGGAGCTGCCCAGACCTACAGATTGTACAACTGCAAACCAGGGGGTCAGACAGTGGATGCCTTAATATTAAAACATCCAGAGTAATCCTTGTCCCTCCCAGATCGCTTTCCCTGTCACTCTTGCTGTGAGTATAATGCATGATTGTATTTTAGTAACACTTAGCACTTGAAAGATGATCTTGTCTGTCTGGAGTGGTGTTTGTGATTGAAAATAATTACATATAACAGGTTCTGCATATGGTGGATGCGGCAGGCAAGGGACAGTAATTACATTAGTGGCTTGGCACAGATCTAGGTCTCATCTTTGAAGTGACAAAGAAATGATTTGTGGCATGCAGCAAACAGCTTACTCCAAGAGGTAAAATATTAACCACTATTAATATCTCCAAGAATAGCCTGGATATGAACAAGTCTTGAACAATAAATACAAAAGGATTAACAAACCAAGAGACGTTAACCAGATTTTGCTGTGGGCAAAATGACTGCACTCATAAACACCAAGACCTATCAGCAAAAGCCAGTGCACAACAAAGGAAACTTGCAAATGCCTGTGGTGGGCTGTCCTCAGATTGCTGCTGAGGCTTCAATGGGAGCCTCCACTCAAGGACCTGATGTGCCTTAAACAATCCATGTAGATATCACATCATAAATTAATTGCAACTGTCCTGACCATTCATAGCTGAAAGTCCTGTTTTACAGCTCTTCCTCTTACTTGTTGAGGGCACAGCTTTCCCTGATTGCTAAATGGCTCATTCTTGGTTATTTTGTCAGTCCATTTGATGACTGCATCCCCCAAAAGTCTGTTGAATAAAGCCAAACCTTCTGTAGTCTCCTTCCTTCTCCCTTGCTAGGTTGATTCTAAGCACATGATTCAGCAAAGTCTGATGATGAAAGCCATCAGTTTTGATGAAAAAAGAGTGGTGGCAATGGCATTGAATGAGGCACTTAGCTTTGGACTCAGCCTCAGAGTCTTGATGCTAAAAAATGCACTTTAAAATGGTAACTGAACCCTTGGTGGCTTTCCTTGATTATGGGCTTGTTAAGAGTTTTTTACATGCATTCATTTTCTGTATATCCTCAGCTCCAGACATTTAAACCCTATGAATGCAGTGAAAGGGACCATAAAGGCCTCCTTCCCCAGCAGTTAGAGGGGTCTGCACTGCTGTAACAGGGACCCTGGGAAGCCTCTGAAGAAGGAAGGAGCCCTTCAGTGGGCCTTATCATTGTAAAAATCCAATTTGTATTTTCACTTAGAAAAATAAAAGGAATGGGCCAGACTTGATATATGTACTGCAAAGAAAAATAAAATCAGAACGGAAGTTTTCTTTTTGTACACTTTCTAGTGAGAAATATCTACTTCAAATTATCTTCCTCCTTTCTCCCTCCCCACCCTGTTATCTACTTTCTCCCCTTTTTCTTTTTCAGATCTGACCAAAAAGAAAATGAATTTCTAATGTATACTGTTCATCTGACAGATATTCAGGCCATATGGAGAAGATGACAGACAATAATTTGGAAGTCATCGCTTTCAAGACCATTTTAATGATGATTCTTCCTTTCACATTTTTTCTCTATTAGCCAGCCTAAATGTTCAAGGATGATAGAAAGTTTTCACATTCCCATCTGTCACTTGAAGGTGCAGTAATCTTGACAAGCAAAACAAAACCAATTTTTAGATGCAGCACGGACTTTGACTCTCTGTTTCTTGCGATTTAAAAACTCACCTCGCTGTAATGATTTTAAAGCATTTATTCCCTATAAAAGGGACTCCAGAGTGTGAAAGTAAAATGGAGCTGGCACTCAAAGTTATCTGTTGCTTTCAGACATACCTTAGCCAACAATGTGCTTAAAGAAGAATTGATTAAAAACTGGGAAGTGAAATACTCCAGTAGACACAGCTTCTGAAGTCCCTGTTCAAAGAACCCTCTGGGAGCTGATACCAAGCACCAATGGAGTGATAGAAGAGGGTCAGAACAGATTGAGACAAACTCCAGAGCCTGGGCAGAACTGCAGGACCCAACAGAAGAAAGAGGGGAGCAGGGCTGTGCCAGGTGCAGGCAGCCTGGCTCCCATGCCTGTGGGAGTCCAGCCTCAATTCAGTTATTGAGGGACAGTGTTTTTGTACTGGCAGTTCCCAGCACTTCACCTAGAACACCCCTTCTTTGGGTTACATTTCTACCTTCTCTCAGCACCATCACTTTGGTGTCTCTGTTGTTCTTCTGTAAAAGAAATGTTATCACACCAATCCCTTCCATTGCTGTTAGTATCTGTCCCTCAGGAAACCCAGACATGGAGCTGAAATGGGCTTTTATTAGGATTAAACACAAGATCAACACTTTGGGCAAAAGTTCTATCTTTAGATAGTAGTCACTAAACATGGGACATTTGACTGGTTCTTTATTGAGCCTGAGCTTAATGTGCCTCATTTGAGAGAGGGTACAATCCTGTGAATTCACAAATGTGAATGAATTCAGTAAGGGACTTCCTTGTCCCAGTGTCCAGGCAGTGGGGGCACACACAGTGAAATAATTCTATGCTGCACCAAATTTTCTCCCATTCCTCCTTCAAGGGTCATGACATGGGAGACAGCAAGTTAGTTCAGGGTTTCACTCAGGTCAAGGTGTTTCTGTCACAGCCGTCCTGTAGCAGGACATTAGAGGGACTCTTACACGCAAAGCAAAATGAAGCATAAGAACAACACAAACCAGAAGAAATAAAACGCTACAACCTTCAGCTTGCAAATCTTGCCTCCAATAACACTGCCTTATCTTGAGAGTGATGGAAATAGGGTTTTCGACCAAGGGCAAAACCCCACCACCCTTTCTCTTCTGGTTCTGGGCTCCAGTTTTTAATTTGCACCATTTGACTTTACTTAGGCCCCCTTTTCTGACCTTCAAGCTCCATGCTTTTCCTGAGACTTTTTGTGTTATTTTGGGTTACTCCACACCATGAGCATGCACTGCCTGGCACCTGCTTGTCTTCCAACCTCAGCAAACAGGCACAGTGAAGAAATGCCACCTGCCTACTATAGCTGTTGGAATTTGAGGCCAGTGGCAGAGGAAGCCTAAGAAAGGTATTACAAATATGTGACAGCATCCAACCAGCCAAGTGCTGTGTCATGGGAGAGTCACACCCCTCACTTTCACTGTGACAGAGCACATGGCAATGGAGGGTACAGATGGGAGTTTTCTGACAGATAAAATATCACTTCACTTTGTTTTTTGTTTGATCAAAGGTGATGTGCTCATTACTACAGAGGTGCTTCAGGCTCAGAGAAGGAAATTTCCCCATGCAGAGATGCTTCCTTTCTAGGTGCCTCAGGTGGCACAGGGCATATCAAACCTGTGCAGATGCCTCTGCAGGGGCAATTGAGTTGAGATCTTTGTCAGTACAATCAGGGGAGTCTAAAAGACATTTTTTCTCATCCTAAAGAATGCATAAACACAGGTCTGTGACTAGGACACATCTAAGCTCACATAAATCTTAAGTCAGCAAAGACATTCACATGGGACTGACAAACATCACATAGAGGCAGCAGGGAAAGCCAATGCATCTGGATTAGCAGCTGGAGGTGGAATAGCCAAAGGAATCTCATATGGCACTAGGCACTTGTAGGTCAATAACTTGAATTGTGCTCCACTGGCAGTACAAACCCAGAGTGGGATTTAACCACCCAAATATGTCACTTTCTGCCAGTTTAATTGCTGTTCAGTATCTTGCTCCTTTAGCTGCTTCTCCAGAGCAGTGTAATGTTCCCCTAAGTCCTCTGTCATACCTGCCAGCCCACACAAAGATTTTGCAGATTCTAGGGTATCTCTAACAGTGCAAGGTATCTAGATTTAGCCTAATGAGTTCCACCGTAGATATCTATTGATCTTAATGTGAGCTTAGAAACCTACCTCAAGGGAAAATAGCTATATAAAGTGTATGAACCCAGCCCAAAGTTACTTACACTTTTCTTTATCCCTTATCTTCTATCCCTCTGCCTTCATTCTGCCCTGAAGATGCAAATATTTCAACTCCTGTCATCAATTCTCTTCCTTTATGGGAAATTACCTGAATTTTAAGGAAGAAGGAAAAGATTGAAGGAAAAACTGTGTTTCTCCTGAGTGTAAACCTGTATGCTTGACTTCAAAAGAAAACAATTTGTATAGAAAAAGGTTGCTGCTTCAAAATGGCCTTGGTTTGCCTCAATTGCTACCAATCAGAACTAGCTTTGGCAAGTCTCTGTGTCATTTCTCCCAGAGTCTGTCACACAATAAAATGATTGACACCAATTGTTCTGAAAAGGATGTGACATGGTCCAGTTAAAGGCAGAGTGAGTCTGCAGAGTGGAACTGAAACGCTTGAAGAGCTCCAGAAAACACTCTGGAGTTTAACTGTCAGCTCATTTCTGTTTGGCAAGCCATGATCAATGCCTGTACATTATAAGCTTTATAGTGGGAAAAAAAAAAAAAAAAAAAAAAAAAAAAAGCCTGAGCATTATCACATGCCATCAGACTTCTTTGTGACAACCCATCTGTGTGCTCACCCCATCGTTTTGTGACTCAGAATCAAATGCTTGACAGTTCAAAGAGTCTAGATCAGCATATGGCATATGGCATAATGTATTTAAATAAATCATTCCATTAGAAACACAAGGGTGACTACTGTGATTAATAAAAGGTAGTTTAATAACTAACTTCCCAAAATGCATAACTCTTCATGTAGTCATAGTAGATAAGGCATATTCCTTTTTATTAATATGAATTTCAATAGCAAATGGAGACTGGCCAAAACTAGACAGAACTTTTCCGAAGCTCCATGCTTGAAGGATTTCCCAGTACGTGAACTGATCTCATGAAAGACTGTAAGGAGAGAATGAAGGAAATATATCCGGCATCAGTGAAGATGCCTAAGCAGAAAAACGGATAAATGGACAGGCATCCCCATATCTTTTCAACACAATCCGTTCAGACTAAGGACTAAGTCTGCAGCACCCTTACTCTTGAGCACTACTCCAGTGATTCCGCTGCTTTTGGAAATATTTGGTCAGGGTTAAACCAAATAATTGCTTTACCATGTCTATTAGTTCACTAATTTATTAAAAAGCAATTGTTTGTAGATGATGAATAAAACAACAAAAGATATCCAGCCAATTTCTTCACTTTGGTGTCATATCGCCAAAGTCACAGGGAAACTGGAATGGATGCAAAGCCTCTATACAGTGGGGGAGTACTGCATACCAGGCTTTTGCCTTTTAAAAGTTTTTTTTTTGGTTGGTTTTATTTCACTTGAGCTGTCCATGGATTAATAGAAGATCAACTGTTGCACATCTCAGTAAAGCTTCAGCTATACTTAAGACTTTAAAGTCATATTTTTAGTACATACTCTGAAGACCCTCTGGCAAACCACAGAGTACTTTCCTAGGAAGTTCATACATGCTACTAGGAAATCTATACCTGCCATAAAAACTGAATGGCTCCGCATTTCTACTGGATAGTCTCTAAGACCCCTCAAATCAAATGAGTTTGGAAATTACTTCTCTAGATAGGAAATAGAGTAAGAAAAATAATGTTGTAAAAGTCAGTGGCAGTCATCAAGCACAGCTGAGAATCACTTTTCATTTTATGCTTTTCTCACTGGTGCTTCACAGGTTTAAGTCTTCTACTCTGCAAAAATGTTCACACCAGCAGAGTAGTTGATACACAGAACTGCAGCCATCCACTGCATCTCTATCTGTACAGTGTATCCACTGCTGATGGATAATGCTCAGACAGCAAAGTTCTCTAAAATACATGGGAGCTGGTGGAGAAGAGGTCAGTTTCATTCACTGTTTGCTGCTATAGCTGCAGCATTTTTAGCAGCTTTTTAAATACCCTTTACATTCACAAGGCTACTTGCAGAGCAAGCAGCTAAGCACATGAATTAATCTATGCATGAACAAAGGTGCATTCAGTGCTCTTTGCCTTTGTGCTGAATTTCAGTGGGAAATCAAAAGAAATGGAGTTAAATCTAAGCAATAATAGACTCCATGTGAAATCGATTGTTCGTATGGCTTCCTCAATTAAACTAAAACCAACTATTACCCCATTCTCAGCTACTTTGTTTTCAGTAAGAGGGGCGGTAAGATTCAACACATCTCCAACTAGAACTGTGTGATACTCAAAATATTGTTTAATACTCTTAGGCTGTCTGTTTTGTTCTGCATGATTTTCACATGCTGAAAAGCTTGCATCATGAGACATATCCAAGAAAAAAAGATATTTTTATTTTTAAAAACAAATAAAAACACAGCTTTTTCTGTGCTTCCTATCCAAAGGCATTCAAATTCAATAACTGACCCAATCTGCAGAGGGAAAAAGTACTCTATCGAGTCAACTTTCCTCAAATAGATCCCATTTTTCAGTTTGCCACAAAATGTGATAAATATAAGTTTGGATAGGAGCTGCAGTTTGTTACAAATGTATTGCACATCTGCAGCTCAGAAAAATTTGGCACTGTCACTTATCCTCTTCAGAGAGACTCCATATGGACAACCTTACCAACATCTCAAACATACCTGACTATTTCTGTTAATGAAAACCAGTGTGTGAGAGGGAAGAACTGAGTAGAAGGGTGTGTTTCTCCCTTCTCATGAGCCCACCTTTGAAATAATTTTGAAATTAGTTTAGTTAAAAAACTAGGGCTGAAAGGGACATGAAAAAGTTATTTAAATCATCTTTCAGCCTCAAAGTTAGGATAAGTTCTACTTGCACCTTCTGAAAGAATTGTTTGTTGAGTCTGTTCTTAGGAGGCCCCTCTCAATGGAGATCTGGAGACCTTTTAAGAGATTCTGTTCTTGTGGCACTGTGTCTGCGACAGAAGCTTTTCACATTGTCTGACCAGTATCTTCCTGTGGCAATTTTAGTTCACCCCTTAAACTATGGACTCTGCTAAACCCATACTAGGGCTGTGAGAAACCATTTTATTTTCTTCCCTGTTTGCACCACCTTTTTCTATAATAAATTAAGCAGGGCCAATTTATTCCTTTTCTTTCTTGCTAGAACTGGCCATTCCATACAGCCTCTTTTTCCTTCCCAGAGGATTTCTGTGGCTGCTGGCTTCCAGTCTATTGGAATTTTCCCTTTAAAAAACAAAAAGCCATGCCAGAATACTATGACAGCAGTTGAAAAACGAATCAAAATTGTTGCTTTCAATGGAGAGAACCCAAAAGGAGAGCTAAATGAAATTAAGAACTTGAAGGTGATGATAATACCAACTAGCAAAACCTTAAATTGAACTGTATGACTCTTGGAGCTCATCTTTGTCCCTTCTTCCTAAAAACTTTTTAGAAATAGTGCTTTATGAGCAGTGGAAGACTCTTCTAGAAATTCTTCACTATAAAGGCTGTCCTTGGTAAAAACCAATCAATGCTTTGATACCATTGCCAGCACTCAATAGTTCTGCTCCAATTTACAAGATCATTGGCTTAATGGATTAATATTTAGTGAATGGAGCATGCAATTCCTAGATACAAGACATGAATTTTTATTTGGACCTAGGAGTAGGGAATGCTAAGGAGCAATATCAGCATTGGCTGGACCTCCTACAAGAATTTCAAGAGAATTTAAGAAAAAAATTCAAGCAGAAAATGAACAGGCTGTGAGGTGAATGCCAGATGGCTGCAGGAGCCACTAACGATGATACTTAGACCATTTAGAAAGTCTTCAAGGAGGAAAAGCCCCTTATTTTCAACTCTCCTCATACCCTGGCTATTGTTTGCATTCTTCTTTCAGAACCAGCTGACTCCTGTGACTTGTCCAGCTCCTCACTGGCCGCTTGTGCCAATGGTTCCTGCTTGAGTCCTTGCAATTTATCTCTCAGATATCAAATGAGCATCCTATGATTTCTGTGATGCAAATAAAACCACCTGCAAGTGATCCCAAGCCAAAGCTTTTGACAGAGTTATGTATTCAGCAAACAGCCCCTGACTGTAGCTGGAGTGCAGCTTTTGGTGTGCAGGCTGAGCTGAGCTACTTACAGAGGCTGCAATTCCTCTGCTGCTCCAGGTCCCAGCAGCTGCCTCCCGTTTTCCACACAATGCTGTACATACAGAACACTGGTCTGCTAAAGCATTCCAAAACATGAGCTCCCTTTATGGCTTGGACAGGGACTGGAGCAGCCATGGTCTCATAAGGGTTATAGGATATGTTTTTAAACTTGTGAAAGTATTACACTTAATATACAAAAGCATGAGTAATTTTCACTGCTGGAAATTGTTGAAAACCAAGTTTATTTTATCATGAGAGAAACCCTGTCACCCTTTGACTTTCTATTTAAAACTAGAATAATACACAGCAACTGCTTTAAGGGAAGGGATATTCCCTCCCTCCTGGATCTGACAAGACTTTTCCTTGTCTGACTTATGTACTCCAGGGACACACTGTAACAAAAATTGTATCCAAAAGCATTAGAGGAGCCCTATAACTAAGTCAGAAACATGGAGATCCCTTTACTCCTGACTTTTCTAAAACGTAAATATTAATTTTAAAGTGATACCATCACAGCTTCCAGGAGCAGCAGTTCATATTTTTCTTTTTTTTTTTTCTCCTGTCTCTTTTACCACCACAAAATCCTTGTTTTGAATTATCAGAACAATAATTAGATTCCAGGAAGGAGGAGGGGGCGGGGCAAGCATTCTTGTCCCCCTGAGAGGAAGAGATAAAAGTTTCATTTCTGAAAGCTGATGTGCCAATGGTGGATAATGGGGAATTGCGATTCCTGCTTAACTGCATGGGAGAGTTCAGTGGAGTTTATTAATAAAACAATTTAGATAAACTCCATTTATGCATTCTTTGTACTAGTATCTTGGCAACTGCTTATTTAGCATCCTGAACACATCAAGAATTTTAAAGAGAAATACTGAAATCTTCCCTCAGACTGTAAAACCTTTGACAGCAGTGAGTCTGGGAAGTAACGAAGAGTTTTCTTTTTCTGCTTCTCCTTATTTTTCTTCCTCCAACCAAAAACAATTTTCTAATATCTTTGGCATAACTACTATAATGAAGCATAATTTATTTGCTCCTTACACAGCCCCCTTAGGATTACTTCTTGCAGATAGCCAATTATAAACTCTTACATACTTTATAGCCCTCATTACGTCTGACAGAGGCACTCTAATAAATAATGCAAAACCCCTTTTGTACCCAGTCTACCTTTAGAGAATACCGGGGTCTGCTAGGGAGGCAAAAAGTGCATTGTAATGCATTCCTATTTCCAAATGGACTGAAAAACTTTCTAGCTTCAGCTTACTTCCTTGGGACACTTTTTTTTCCCAGACTGGACTCCTGTGGTTTGATTCATTACCAGATAAAAATCAAGTTCAAATAGAAGTGGACCATGACATATGGAGTGTCACTGCCATGTCACTTCCTCGTGACATCCTGTCAGCTGCAGACAAGAAAGGAGGTCTGAAAGCAGAACAGCCAGGTTGAATACAAATGAATGAATATTCAGTTGTAGGCTTTTCACAGTAACGAAGCAGAAAGGGTCAAGGCTCAAGGAGCATATTTCACCCTGCCTGTGCTGCCTTTCTAGTGCAACTTCCAGACACTGCTACTGCTCAGATCAAGGCTCTGGAGGAGAGCAAAACAGCTCTGACCATCCCTCAGGTGTTAGGATTTAAAGAGCAGGGTGAGCAACTCAGCCAAGACATGGGGTTGAATATACATAGATAAGGTCCTGTTGGACTGCTTTATTTTTGCCTTTAATTGACATGGTACTATTTTTAAAGGCAAAAGCTGCAACTATAATGACTGAGAAATGTTACCAAGATCACTACAGAGACCTGGGGGGTCCTAAAGGTTACAGCCAAGTACTTTCCCTACCAGGGACTTCTGCACAACCACTGTGTTACTCATTTTGCCTCTTGAAGCCTTCTTTTCCCTACATAAGGAAGAGAGGATAATAGTTCCAAAAGGCACAGGGATTTCTTGCCTCTATGTGGTGCTTTGATGTGGATATTCTCAGTTCAGTCAGAGAGAAAAAGAGAAAGATTTCTGCCAGACTAAGCCTGGGAAAAAGTCCAAGAGGAATGTAAACAATCTATTATCTTGTTTTCAGTTCATATTGTTTATAGATATGTTCTACCACACTGACCTAAGTCCAGTGTGCCAATCAGGTGAAATGTTTTTACTCTAAAACCAAAAAATTTAGTCCTCATGATGTTCTCTATAAAAGAGAAACATACTTTTAAATAAACATTCATTTACATTCTAAAATCATACAAGTCGTTTAGCCCATCCCTGGCTCAACAACATCACTTTGAGACCTTGAGAGAAGGTATTAAAAAGATTTAAAAATCAAAACAACAACCAAATAAACAAACCCAACTTTTCCAAGGGCATAGCTCACCACAGCCCTTGATCCTGGAGAAGTGGGCACAGCTGCTTTCGCAGACTCTGATATGGGCTGCAGAAAGCTGAAGGTTCAACTCCTGGCACCAAAACTAAGCAATATTCACTATATGACACATCTCCTCAGCTAGTGTCTTGATGGCCACGGTGAATTACACAGTCTGAGATTCCAGCAGACTTCTAGGTCTACAGTGTCTTTGATAATCCCGTGTGGCTCAACACAAATGTGGAATGAGCGCATAGAATAAAAGCCTGTGTAGTATGAATTCCTTAGATACAGTTAAGTTAGAGCCCTGCCACTGAGCCCTGCTAGATTATGCAATTAAATCAGCAGCCCTTCGTATAGATGGCTGTGGGGATGGCAACAAACAAGAGAAACAGGGACATTTGCCTTTGCATGCAGCTACAAGGAAATTATCTGCCATTTTAACCACAGGGTTTGACTAATGCACACTGAAGCACTCACCTTCAATTAGCCATTTAACCCAGCAGATCCAGCTGTGATCTGAAGAGGCTGAGATACCACTAAGTGTTTCTCTCACAGGAGCCATAGGGAATGGCCAGAGGATGTGATAAGCAGGTATAATCCAACAGCTGACTAGCTGACTGTTTCCAGGAATGAGCAAAATCCACAGTATCTTTTCAATTTTGTCCACCCCTCCACTTATGATAATCTCAGCACCTACATACCTCATTTGGGAACAACATGTCCCTGAGAAATCATGCAAAAGTGTCACTTGAAGATTCGATACTCTAACTCATGGTTTATGAATGTGTCTTTTGTTTCCTTTTAAAAAATGAAATAAGCATAAATTAAATATGAGAAATGTTTTGCAGTTTGCAGGCAGAAACAACAACTAAACTTTAAAGTGTAAATACCTGCTACTTTTGGTTAAGATAATTGTGGAAACAGCCTTTACATAAAACCTGATCAAGACAAGGTTGAGGTGTCCACAGTCTGGATATTCCTACCTGAAAAACCTGTTGGCAGTGTCAGGGTAACTTCAACAGGATCAACAACAGGAACCAGAATAAGGCCATCTTCCCACCTGGCTGTCACTGAGAGATGGTTTGAAAGGCTTCCTCCTCCCTGTCTGCACCCTTCTGCTTGCAACACTCCCATAATCACTTCTTCCTCACTTGTCCCAACAGGATATTGTCACAAGCATTTACATGGCTGCTTTGTAGAAAATAAGCATTTTTTGCTTCCTGAAGACAAGGAACAACATAGAGTCAGAAATGAGAGTCTGGAAGTGATACTTATTCAAACTTAAGATTAAAAAAATAAAGATTGTGCCATTGTACTCTGCAGCAGATGACTGTGTTCCAGGTCTCTGAGTCTAACATGCAGCAGACCTGCAGAAACTGGAGATGGAAATGTACAATTTGCATCTGGTCCCCAGCTCCCAAGGGGTGGTTCATTCTCTGAGGTAGTCTGCTGCAGAGTACAATTCAATTGTACAATTTCAAAGGTCTCCAAGCAATGAAGGTTTATGGCTTTCTTGGGGCAACTGTTCCACAGCCAAATGGCTTGCTCTGGTGTGATTTCAGGGGTGCAGTTAAATGGAGGCTTGTATCTCTGTCTCACCAGGAAAATACATCTGCACTTAAGAGCTCTCCTAGAAGAATTTTTTTGTGTATATATACACACTAAAGCAAAGCTGCTTCCCAATACTTCACGACAATCTTGTGTGCCATCACATTGACCTTTCATTTCCATTGAGGAGAAAAAGACTCCGCTTGTCTCTTGTTCCCCACCACACAAACACCACACTGTGAGAACAAGCAGAACAACAAACACCAATGGCATCCCCAGGCACAGCAGCCTCCTCTGGAGCATGACAGCTTACCACTGCCTTCGGGATTTGCTCAGTGCCACTTGCTGTGGCTACATGGAGAGCTGAGCAATCAAGACTCTCTCTTCCTGGGTTGAACTCCACGTGCTCCAGCTCATCGTGTGCAGTGCACCACTAACAGGCACAGCTGGTAACACAAGGGGCACCCAACAGGACTGCTCCTCCTCCTCACAAGCCTGCTCCTATACTGGTTAATGGCCACAAAACATGACTTTGGGATAAATTTCATATCACAGAGGATCTTATGTCATGCCGTTTCTGAAAAGAATAGTTAGGCACTCTTACACATTCCCAGCTACATCTTCTTACTCCCTTTCTCCCCTATCCCTCATGAAATTTCAAGATAATGTCAACTAGTTCAGAGAGCCACCCTGGCCAAAAAAAAATCACAACTTTTTACAGGGTTATTATTCTGCTGGTATTAACTCTCCAGGTTGGCATACTGATGAATAATGTAAGTGCCATGCCAAGGGCAAAGGGTCACCCCCTCTCAAGTACCAGTAAATCATCTTAAGCAAATTATCAAACCTGTTTGGAACCCTCCATTCAACCACACAAACACGTTGGGAGCCTAATATGGACCCATCAAAGGAACAAAGGGCGTCTAAACAGAGCTCTGGCACTTAAACAAGTCCTGGAGAGGTGGGCAGTGCTGCCCACACCTGAGAGTAGCTGTGGAGAAACACTGTAAGTGGGGCTGAGAAAAAAGCCTTGGAGACAACTGCACAGAAATAAGACAAAAAAGGGATCTGAGTGCTGCAAATGTGACATTGAGGGATATTCAGAGACAGACAAAATAGAAGCAGGATGAAAGCTGAAAGCTGAAGGAGAACAAACTTTCGAGAAGATGGGAATAGCTTCTATATTCAAGGCAGTTAAGAGGCCAAGGAGCAAAAGATTGTGACAGGAGCCATAAACTTAGATTACTTGCATCAATAAGGAAGAATAAACTGTTGTGTTATAAGAAGGGGCCCTGCAGTCAAAAAGCAATTGGTGTTGGAAAGGGGTTTCTTAAGAGATAATCCTGTCTCAGTTCTCTGATGTATTGCCCTGCTAGCGTACTTCTCACGTTTGTTCATTACAATGATCTGCCTAACTGCCTAATAAGCATCATTCCGTCTGTCATCGCAAAAGGAGCTCATGGCTGCAATAAAAAGCTTGGATGCAATTCAGCAATCCCAAACGTCAGGGCTCTAATTTATTCATTCATTTAGTTTTCAGCGGTGCAATGACACCGGCCACAATAGTATTACATGAGTCTGGTTTAAGTATCCAGGAGAGCTCAGAGAGTGGAAAATTCAATTCCCATTGCCATGGTGAGCGATGTATGCCACTGAACAGAGCTTAACTCCCAGGGTAAGAAGGGTGTTCTCCTTGCAATATTCCTTTTGAGCATAGCCACTGTACTCACAAAGAGCATTATCAAAACTCAGAACTCATTACTTTGACCGGGGTGGGGAGGGGTGTGACAATTCCTCCAAATCTCATTTTTGTGGAAACTCCTTCCAGCAAGCAGTAGTACTGAAAATATGGTGCTGAAAATAATCAAATAGACCTACTATATATCAGGCACTAAAAAAAGTCCTCTGCAAATATGGGCAAGGGAAATGTTTTCTAATTCCTTACAAACTGTCCCAAGACAGGCCTTCTGAGGACTCTTCATCATTACCTGTCACTCAACTGACACTAATTCAGCTGGTTTGGAGTGTTTTCCATAGCAGAAGGGTGTAAGAACATAAACAACTTCCTTTATTTACCTTTCACAACATAAAAAGGAGATGGGCAGATACTTTGCAACAGAAAGTCCTTGCAGTAGGTACAGCTCATTTTTGCTACACAGAGCCATGGCAAAAGTTGCCTTTGACACCCCCCCTGTAGCGATGCACCCCGCCTTGCTCTGATGCAGTACCTCAAAGCAGGGGTGAACAAAACACCACCAGTGACACACTGCATGCCTAGAGCCTGTGTTGCAGTGAATCAGGGACAGCTGCTTTGTACCCAGCTTTACATAACTCTTGACAGGCCTATGAGCATAAGTCAAGGGAAATGTTATTCATATAATTGTAAAAAATAACAGTGGTTTGCAAATGTTTACATGTTCAATTATATATAAGCCCTCCCCAGTGAGTACATTTGTCTCTTTTTGCTTTTCTCTGTCAGTCAAAATGCCTCTCAAATGCAGAAGCTGGATGCTGCAAATGAACATCAATGGAATTCTCCTTCCAGCAGGGCCCATGAAAAGTGGGGACAGAGAAATATGTATTTGTATTCTCTTCTGAAGGGTTCTCTGGCTGGAATTGCCTCAGTTGGAAGCTTGCTAGTTTTAAGAAGCCATTTTGCTTTGGTGAATGCTATGCATGATTTTTTTCCTCCAGTATTTGAAATCAGGGGCAGCCCTTTATCTGTTATCACTGCCTAGGTTACAGATCCCGCAGCCACACCTCTTTCCTCTGACAGATGATGCTTTTACAAGTAGACCCAGAATACTGATGCCTTTTGATGGGAGGAGAGAAAGGTGGCATGCTATATTACTAAAAGACCACTTTAAATTAGAAGGTAGGAGCAAGCTGCCTGCAGGAACAATCTGCCTCATAACAATGGGAGAGCGGAAAAGAGGAGGTCAGGGAAAGGCAAAATGTTTTGTATTTGTGACAGATAAAGCTGTCACAAATACAGAACAGCTTTCCCAGCTGTTTCAGGAGACATGGGAAACTGGATGACTATGACATTCCAAGGTGGAGGTGTCCAGAGGCAGGCTGACTCAGTCTTTGAAGAGGGAGGTGGTATCAGCCACAGGTGCTGCTGCTCATCAGCAAGAAATGAAATGCTTAAGACATTCCCTTATCAGAGTCATTAAAAGTCTATTTTCCCCTCAGTAAAAGAAAATAATCACAAGGTTGCTTGCCTTAACTTTTTTTATTTTAATGAAACTATTTTGCCTCAGTTTCTGTGCAGGAAGATCTTAGGTGACCCATTACAGGTCAGCCAGTGTGACTGATTTAATACAGATGGAAGAAGCTAGAGACAAAGAGTAGCAAAAGTATGACATCATTTTAAAGTAAAATTTATTCCAGCTCCTGGGGAGAATATTGCATTCATCGGGGAGCAAATGAAATGCTTATGTGAGGAGAGAAAGATTCAAAAATTTATTTGTGGGTCTCCTTCCTCACCAGAAAAAGAAGAGTTAATGCTGCTCCTTGGCATCAACTTTATAGTCAAGGAGATTATCACAATCCACTTACGGAGGTGGAGAACAGCAGCACCTTTCCTAAGAGGCAGCAGTCTGCGGGCTGTGCTAGGATGGGATATGCTTGGTGGGCAGCCCTGCTCTCTGCCTTGTGAAACCAAGGGTAGCCATTTGACACGCAGAGAAAAATTAGGTCAAATCACTGCATTAAAGCCAGGCCAGAGAAAACAGTGCCGGTGAGGAACAATAGCTGTGTGACCAATTACAGCAAATGTTGTGATGTGTGCAGGGGCTGCGTTAGATTTTCAGCAAAACCCTTGGGAGATATGTATTATTTATTGACATTACTTTGCCAATTATTTTAATGCAATATTTATTACTGCATTAAACAATAAGCCTTAGATTTTTGTAATGGAAGAGGAAGACGCTTGCTTGGTCTCAAAGCAGAACACCAAAGCACAGCCAGGTCCCACTTGTCCTCCCTCAGAAGTTTATTAATGAATGAACTGCTGCTAACAACACACTCTCTTTTTCTTCCCTGCCCTCCCCCTTTTCTGTCTTGAACTTCCAGCAGAGAATCGAGTCTTTGTTATCACTGAGGCCGTTGGTGAACTTTAACTCCCTGCAGCAGCCTCATGCTGCCCCATGGACCAGGTTCCAGTCCAGAGATGGGTGAAAACATCTCCCATCCACCCTGCCAGCAGGATCAGGACCCAGGGCTGTCCTGTGCCTGTGTCTGGATATGTTTCAGGGTTCTTCAGCACAGAAATGGGCTGGGTATTTGCAGCTATTGAGATGGTATCAGAAGATTCAAAGCATTACAGGGGTAAGAATGGGTTTAATGGATGTTCCTTAATTTCTAGGCTCTCTCTCCATCATATGCAGCCCATACCAAGTAATACACTGGCAAAAATGACGTGGGAAGAAGTAGAAGAAGCCTTGGTAACACCAAAGTGTTTCATTAATGGATCTTGGTTTTCTTCCCTTAGAATTTCTTCAGGACATTAAAAATTGCATTGTATCATAATTTCCTTTTCTAGATGTGAAAAATGCTGTGAGGGGTTCCTGCAATGCAACTAAATTACACTATTAATGCAACTCCAAAGCCTAATTTACAGGCACATTTTTGGATACAAGGCAGAAGGTTCAAAATGAAGTTATTACAGCTATAAGGGGAAATACTGTGGGTCCACTATTTACACTGCAGTGCCTTTGAGGGTTCAGTGGGATTAAGCTGGACTCCAAGGACATTTTAATGTGCTTTGGATCATGCCTGCATTAAGAAAGAGATCACAATGGTTCTTATCAATGTTTGTGGAAAGCAGATGCCAGGGTCTGGTTATTGAGGTTTTATTTCCAGGAAGCATGTAAATCCTCTATTTTATAAACACGTCTCCTTTTTATAATATGAATGACAGATGGAATAAGAGGAAATTGCATAATAAAATGAGTAAAAGCTGATATCAGTTTGAATTTGTTCAGACACTGATGATTATCTCATGCTTTGAATAACAGACATCTGCATGCTTCTCATTAAAGCAGGAGTCTCTGAGCTACCATGTCACAGCTGCAAATTTTCCTAAGTTTTTCAAATAAAATAACTGGTTTAACCAGCAAAACCACCATGTTGTGGTATCTCAAAAAAATTAAACAGCCTTGACTTTTCAGGACTCACTGGCTTGTTTGCATTAACATCAAAGTTCCACAAAAGGAAAACCCCCTGTGGGATTTATAGCATGTAAACAGTCAAATTAATCCAGAGCTTGGTGAGAGATTGACACAAAAGAGTAGAAAGGTGCAAAGCACAGCTTAATTAGACCATTATATTCCACAATGACCAGCACATGGATTATGGAAATCCAGCTTTATTAAAGTCCTGGATATGCTATTTTGGTAGAGAGCTGATATTCCCATTTATATTAAGTTCAGAGAGTAATAATAATAATAATAATAATAATATTACTACATGGACTGAATACAGTATGACCACCTTATGCAGGGAAGCACCCATTTTTTACCTTTTCAGCATTTAAAAGCACTGAGTAAAATAATTTAGCTAAAGTAAGAGCTAGTGTTTTGAGACCGGGGAAAGGGAGAAACACACCTGAATTTCACCAGAGCAATCCAGAGCAATCCAGTTCTAAATCAGATTTGCTTGGACTGGGCCCGGGCCTAAGTAATCTTTAGTTATCACAGCTGGGGCCATGATCAGTGACTGAGGGACAATGAGCTTCATCTTATTTTTTCCATTTCCTGAGGGTTGCAGGCTGCTGGGACTGGTCAGTCATGCCTGCTCACAAGCTAGGTGGGTTTGCTGGGCAATTTTAGGAAGAAAGCTGTTCTTCAGAATAGCCTTAACCAACTATGAAAATTCACCAAAAAATAGGTAGAGTTTGAGGAGGAGTGATAAAGACAAGAGCCAAAAAGATGCTTGGAAATAGGAATGTTTGTAAACTAGGAAATGCAGGTTTTGAGAGCCGAATGGCAACCCTGACAGAAGCATTTGGACAATACTCGCAGGCACATGGTGTGACTCTTTGGAATGGTGCTGTACAAGGCCATGAGTTGGACTCCATGATCCTAATGGGTCTCTTCCAGCTCAGCTTATTCCATAATTCTGTGATTCTGTGAGGTGTGAGATAACTTGTGTGAGCCAGCAAAGACATGACATGATGGAGAGAAGAGTTCATGTAGGAACTGCCAGTGGGTACATGGGAACAAGACATGAGCACAAACAAAAGTGTCTATTCAGTAGATTAATGCAGAGTCAGGAAACTCAAAGGAAATTATGGGGACTTTTTTTTCTCTAAAGGTTAAGCAAAACAGTTGTTCCATAGGAGTATTCACAGGATTAATCATGCTGTTAAATAAACCCCACATCAGGATGCAAGAGTACTGTACTTTGGATGTCCACACCATCCACCCTTCCGAAGCCTGAAACCTTTCCACATAGGACATGTTGCTCCCACTAGCACCATCTCTGCATGGTCCTGGAGGAACCAGCTGTCCTGAAGCCTGCTCAACAACTCCTTACAACTCTGCTAATTCAGGAGTAATTTTAAGTGATAATAGAAGACCCATTATGCCTAACTCATTGCTTTTTAACGCCATCAAAATGGAGGAAAATATTTCTAATGCATGCAAAAATTCAAGCCCTAAGCTTCTTCAAAGACCCCAACAGCTTAGTTGCTATGAATCACTCAGTTATGAGTCATTATGAAATCTATAGGGCTGCTTTTTATCCAGGAACAATCAAAACCTTCATCACAGGACTCCCTGGTGTATTAAGCAGTTGCATATTGTCACACACAAAAAAATTCTGAGACTGTTTTTTCTTGTAACACAGTATTAACTGCATTTGTACAATATAGAATTATATTATTTTCAGCATGGTTTTGTTCCCAGCCACACTATCAGAAAAAAAATACTTATCATTTAGAAATGTCAGCTGAGAAAAATAAATCTAAGGCACATTAAATCATACAACAAAAATTCTGTAAGAAAGCCCCTTACTGCTCCATTCATGTCCTGGAGCTTGCTGATCATTACATATAAAACACACGCTTATTCTCATAAAATGCATTAAGATTTTATGGCACAGTGTCTTGAAATCACTCAGAAACAACCTAGAAATGTCATTAGTGGGTGACTGTGCTATGTGAATTATAGCTTTTGCCCAGTATATTATTTCATACCCTGAGAAATTTGATCTACTCAAATCATAATTATTTTCATTTTCATCTGAACATTAACCCTGCTCCATCTATGGGTGAGTAACTACCCTGGCTCAAAGTCCATTCCCCTTGGAAAGCAAAGCGTACACCAGCACATTAGGAAAACAAAGAGCCAGTCAGTCTCTGTTTCATGTTAAGCTGAACACATCTGGAAAAATAGGTCTTGTTATATTTGGTGCACACTGCATGGCTGCTCTGAGATAGCAAGGCAAGCACCACTATTTCAGATTAAAAAAAGAGTTATAATGTGTTGTTTTCTGACTTGGCAAATAAGATGCTAAATAAATCATGTGAATTATTCAGTGTTGAGAGACAGGTTATAGTTTCTATTTCTGCTCTTTGCTCAGTCTCACATGATTTTAATACATGCAGAGGTGAGGAAAAAAGCCCTTCTTAATCTCTGAAGTATGGCTTCCTCAGTATTGACTGTAAATTGGGTTTTTCTAGGTGAATGGTCAGAATCTGGGTCTGCTGAAGTGACTGCCAGGAATGACAACACAAGGTTAGATCAGCATCTCCATCCACCTAAAACTTCTACAGTTGGGCAAGTCTTTCCCATCTTCCTCCTTTTCCTTCCTGCATCTTTCCAAATGGTGTGCTGAGATGAACACTCATGTTGGCAACTCCCTCTGTATCCTTATATCACCCCAGAAGTCCTGGGGGAGAGGATGACCACCAATGCTATGCACACGTGCTGCCAAATCCTGCTGAAGAGGATTCAGCAGGAACAGCCTGTTCAGCAGGAACAGCCTTCTGCTGGATATTTATGCCTCCCTGCTCAGAGCTCAGGTCTGACAAAAGTTATGATACCTGAAAGTACTCCATCAGAGTAGCAATAAACATTCCCTAATGCAACAGAGTGCCTGACTTACATGAAGCCTTTCTTCACAAGCACTTTAAACAGAGGATTACGGTTCCCTTGACACAGCATAAATCCTAGGTGACATGCTGGATGCCATGAATCAAATCAACACTCCAAGGGCTGCACCAGACAGTGGCTGGCTCCTGAAGGCAAGGGGAGAGAAGAGCCAGAGGAACGCCCCTTCACTGCTTTGTTGTGCTCATTCTGCACAAGAGCTACAAGGCCACTGAGCTAATCACCACCATAAAAACATTATTTCAATGCCTCTTACATGTGACAGCATTCTTTACTACTCTGCCCTGCTAATTTGTCTCAGCTCTCCTCTTTGGTTTTCCTCACTCTGAGAGATACTCTATCAGTACTGGGCCTTTTGGGTAATTAAACCTGCCAGGACGCCTGCCTTTTGTCCTGGGACAGGTGTCCATCACCAGCCAAATACACCCAACAACTCCATTCATGGCTGTCTGTAGATGCACATTTTGATGCACATCACAGGACTGTGAGGCCTTCCAGATTTCACCTTCTCTGTGTGACTTTTGTGATATGCTAGGACAAGGATGGATGTGACCATTCTCTGGCTTAAGACAGGGACATGTGAGAGGAGAGTTTAGATCAGAACCCCACAGGGCATTGCAAACATTGCTGGTCGGTTCATCAGAAAGGCTCATCCCAATAACTGGAAGAGAAGAAGAGGAGATTTTATTGTTTCATTGGCCTTTATTGTTCACTCAAAATTTCCCATCTCATTCATAAATGCATCCAGGCTTGCATTTGGGGAAGGACAAAGACTCAGCTCTCTATTTAAAGGTAAGGATTTTGCAGTACATGTTTCAAAATAAATTGTTGTTGTTTTAAATCACAAGGTTAGACCACATGTAAACTTGGACGAGGGATTACAAGTTCAGCTAAGAAAGACATGCTTTTCAGGTGCTCTCATACACCTTATTTGACTTGCTGGATACTACTTCTTTGGCAATTCTTTCACGGTAGAAATTTTATAATCCTGTATTACACAAATATAAATCAGTGAAGCAGATCAAATATAAATAGATGTAATAATGGCAATAGACTGTATTTTGACTGCTTGTCTTTAAAAAAGAGTGGTTACAGTATCATCCATATTAATACACTTTCCTAGCAAGATTTGAATAATGGCTCAAATGTTATAGAATCAGATTTATAGAATCATAGAATAGTTTGGGTTGAAAGTGACCTTTAAAGGTCATCTGATCCAACCCCCTGCAATAATCAGAGACATCTTCAACTAGATCAGGTTTGTCAAAGCCCTATTCCACTCGACCTTGAATATACCACATACTTCTGGTGTGAAACCAGAAAACTTGTTTAGTCAGTGCGGATATTTGCAATGCATTAATTGTCACATCTCATAGGTATATAGCCTTCCTTGGACATGATGCTACAAAGGCATAAAAAAAAAAGAGTGTCTTGTAATGTAAAAAAAAGGAAAGAGTCTAAAGAACTATGTAAATGGCAGATATGATACAAAGACATTGAAGGAGATAAGTAATCTGAACATATGTAGTATCACAAACACAAAATATAATTTCAGACCAAAGAGAATATAAGAGACATAAGTGACAGCTGTACAGCTGTGTAGATATAAAGATATAGAAATATGGAATTCATATTATAATATCCTTTCCACCTAGAAAGTTGTGGTCAACTTAAGTCGTATTTCTTTCTTTAGAATAATGCAATTGAAACCCCCAAAAATGTCTCTAAGATAAAGAAGTACTTCAATGTTATCATCTATGGTGAAGAGTAAATAAAGAAAAAGTTAAAGAAGTGGTGAGGAAGGACAGAAAGATGCTGGAAGAGCACCCTGTTTAGTTCAACAATACTAGGAGATTCATATTGATCTGGAAATAAGAAATCCATCATCTAATCCTTCTGTGGGGATGGTACTCATGCTGCTATAATAACCTTGGAGCAACTGAGATGTGGAATGCAATTAAAGATGGTGGAATAAAATAGATTGAAGTAAATTATTTTATACTGGAATCTGTCATTTGTCAAAGAATAAACTTTTCCCCTTTCATTCTAAAATGTTCCATAGAATGAAGATCAAACCACTGCCCTAAAATGAGGGTGAAAGCTCCCCCTCTGCAAGTTCATGCCTTAAGTAAGTTTACAGGACATGAGAATTCCAGGATTTCATAACAAAAGTTCAAATTTTTTTCCAAGGGGTAAGTGTCCCCTCAGTCAGATCAGCATCTCTTACCTGACTGATTCCTCTCTTTTTAGCATCAATTGATCTTTCTCATGTACAATATAAAAGTGTACAAACCACCTAATGCTCACATTTCATTTACCCCTGCTCCTTTTTTCTTTTTTTTTTTTTTTGTAAATATTGAGACAAAATCTTATCATTCAAAGTATAGGAATGTTGTGAATTCTAAGAAATTAAAATGAGGAAACCATGTTGCAAAACAGGATGCTTTCTCCCTTAAAATCTTCCACAGAGCAACACGTAAGTAAGTCCCTACAGGCTAAAGTAAATTTAAACACCTTTTGCATTTTTATCAGACATTTCTTTCTAGATTAAAAAAAAATATTGCTTAGTGTGCCTAGTTTCTCCTTCTAGGCTGACACACAAGCTAATGTGCTGCAAATCTTGTGGACTCCTCACTAGGTAGAATTACCTCTTTTTTTTTTTTTTCTGAATTAGCTACATAAAAGATAGAACTTTTACACTCTACAATCTGCAGCCAAATGCAGTGAGACAGCTGCAGTTTTAGAAAGCATCCTGCACTAAATGAAATCCTAACAAATGAAAGTTTAGCGCTTAGAAATATGTCTTTTCAAACTGTCATGTAAAATCTTTTGCCTTTAACTTGTGTTATATCAAAGTTTCCACTCATATCTAGAGCTACAAACTAGATTCATTGCCAGTGTTAGAAATGGACAAGTCCTTTAAAAGCTTCTCCTTTAAAATAATTTTATGTAGTCTTCAAAGCTATAACATCAGAGATATTAACAGCCCCAGAGGCTTTATTTTAAAGACCACATAGAAAAAAGGAAATATTTTAATATTAAAAAGTCTTTTATATAACCCCCTCAGACAGGGAGAGGGGGGAGAACCTCTGCTGAACTTTTTCAAAATATATGAGCCAGTTTTTGCAGCAGATGCTGGAGTTTCTCAGACTGGATGTCAAATTGTATTAGCTACCCTTCTGATGCTCCATCCACTAGAAGGGAAGCTGAGGGTGTTACTGCTATTGGCATATGCACTGTGACAGCATCGGTACAGGAAGGTGTATCCTGGAAAGTACAGCAGTCAATATGCAAAATATAAATCGATTACACGTTTTTGTAGCTTTAATAGCTGTTGTCTGCCAGCCTGAAGCTGTTCAGACTTGGTTACACATCCCTGATAGCACTTGGATGATATAATAGGACTTGCTTTCAATAGACATTACCTATCTTCTATTAAATCTTCCTCCTGTCAAATCTTTTAACCTGTCTGTGAAACTTCACTTCCAGTAACCACGAGAATGTGAACTGGCACTCCTTGCTGCAGGCTAAATTCCATGGAGAAATATTTTGCTATGACCAAACATTTATGTAGTAACCAATGCAATGTCAACAACTGAGGACAATGAAAGATTCCCAGAATGCTCCTTAGACCTCTCTGATGCCTGACAACTCACTGTTGGGTGAGGTTTGCATTTTTTGAAGCTTCTGGATCACAAATGTTCAAGGGGTTCGCATTCTGAATCTGTATTAAGCTTTAATTCAGCCACATTTTTCCTAGGAATGTGAGTTGTGATGTGTTGGGAGTTGCTTCACCACTCAAATATTTTCAGGAAAAAGAGTGATCTAGTAAAAATCAAAGCAAACAGTAGTTTCCATCACTACAAACAGACTGAGAAAAATAAAGGGAAGGTTACAGTGATTTCACAGCCAAATCATACCAATTCCTACTTTTCAGTACATAAGCATCTCTAAGACACCCTCAGCAAGCTTTCTAATACTCATAGGTGTTATCATGTACATGCAGTATGAGATACCTTGCCCTTAACACCTTTTCCTCAAAAGCTAAGGCAGAGTTCATGACAACGTTAAGAAAACACTTCTCTGAAGCAGCAGATGTCAAATCATACTCGCTCGTCTCAGTCTGTGTCCTTACTTGACATAGGTCAAGTCAACTGACCTGCAGCAGAACTGAGGACAGAGCCATGCAATGACTGCTTCAACATCCACATTGAAGGGCCCTGTCACAGGCTGAGTGATTACATGCAAACCAGATCCCTGCAGGTGTGTAGCCCCTCAGTAAGGTGTCTCTAACACAGAGCAATGGAACAGGAAGGCACTATTTCACTTTGCTGCAATGCTTCTGTAGTTTTGTCCTGCTATTCATGGCTGAAGCCATCCATTCTGACTGAAACACATAATTATTTCTCCTATCTTTATTTATTGTTGGTTCACCTTGATTGAAAAATGGCCACTTCCCTTCTTTGAAAGATGTCTGGTGCTTTCTAACATCGGCTAATGGACATCCTTATCAATAGCTGTAATGTATTTGGCATCTCCATGAAGCAGCACACCTTGCTGGACCACAAGAGGAAACTGCAAGCCTGTAAACATCCCTGTCTTCTTGTCATTCTGCTCTCCAAGGATGCCTCTGAGAGATAAGAAGCCTGACAGAGTCTGGACTGTACTGGGAGGCAGAGCAAGGAGAGAGGAAAACCCACTGTGCTATCTCAGGGGTCTCCTCACCAGAGCTGTTATGCAAGCAATCCCTAATTCCAGATGCACATTCAAGAGAAAAATGCGAATGCTTAGCTGTGTTCCTTAAGCAAGCCATGTGTCACATGGGTTTGATTTGAACTGGAAGAGAAAAAATAGGGTACTAGACACCTGGGACTTTCCCATTCATCAGCAATGCATCACCTGGATCTCCCCTGACCTGTTGTATTTTAATCCTGCTGCAAAATCTGAAAGAAAAGTTAAAGTAAATTTCTGACAATCCAACTGCATTAAAGGGGATCACAATTCTACCATCTGACCATCAGGCACTTCAATTCTAAAAAGCTTTCCATTTCTCTCCCCTTTCCAAGGCTTGTGCCAGAAAATGTCACAAAACATACACAAATGAGACATGGCAAAAAAATTGTATAAATGCTCAGCTAAAAGATCTTCTCTAGCAGGTTAACAGGTCTCTGTTGAAGAAAGAGGAAAGCACTTCTACCCCGCAGTGTTAAACAGATGTGCTGGGAGCAGATGTCTGAAAAATTATAGGTTGTATGGCCAGAGTGAGTAAAATTCTTTGTCATGGACACTCCCAAAAAAGAGGGAAAATACAGTTCACAATGATCTGACAGGAAACCTGCAGACCTCCACAGACTCTTAAAGTTTGTTCCAGATGCATATAGTACTCTAAAACTCATACTCTAAAAAGAAGGTCTTGAAATATAATAAGCTTCTATGAAGCTTTAAATTAAGGATCTACATTTATCACACTTTAAATACAACAGATGGGTCCACATAATTAGCAGTTTATCTGCATATATTTGTAGAAAAGAAAAGAAAATGCTTAATGAGCAAGTAAGAAGCCTGTATTTTTCTAAAACTTCCAAGCCTTTGGGCCACAGCTCTATCTTTGCCTCAAATACAAGAATTCCACTGGCATCACGAGGAGCAGTACAGATGGAGGATTCTTTAATCTTTTAAAAGTGAAAAAGGCTTTCAGATGCCCTGCCTCCCCATCCCCACAATTTCTGCAATTCAAAATATGAAAGGAGAAGAAAGAACAACTTTAGGAAAGACTTAGCCTTACTTCAAAAACTGTTAGACCATCAGTTTTAACTTTTTTATGCCTCCACTAATTGCATAGAGCTTTACAGAGCTGCTACTATGAGCCTGACATACTTAGGTTTCTGTTGTAGCCAGTAGTTTTCAGAAGAGACAAACCATTTTTGCCAGTATGCCATAATGGATGTGCCAGGCACAATAAATACCAATGACAGATCATTTTACTTCTTTGATCAGAGATCAAAATTAATCTCATCCAAAAAAAAGGAAGAGAAGTCAAGAGACTATAAGGGCTTATAAAAAAATGTATGAAGGTGAACTTAGCCTTGATTCCTGAACATTCAACTTTCTGTGCTTTAAACCAACCACAATTTCAGCTGTGGTATCACCATTATTCATACACTGACTGAAAGAAGCCTATAGTTTGTTGACTTTCATTTATGCTGCCTTGAACTATTTAAGCACATGAACAAAAAGTCACACACCAATGAACAAGCCAGGTGAGAGGTAAGGAAATAGTTATAAAGTTGTTTTACCCTTACTCAGATGGGAATAATATCCACCTGAATGTCACTATTGCTGAACTGTGGCCCCAAGAGGACTGTGAAACAAGTAAGCATTTAGGACAAACTAGAGGAGACAAAAGCTTGTGGGCTGTTTAGAAAATTCCATGAGTGAGAGAAGTGAAGGAAATACTCCTGATAGCTGGGGAAAGAGGTGGGGAAAAATGAATTGAACCAATTAATAAATGAGGCCAATCACTCTTGTAAATTGTTCTAAGTTCGTTCTTCTTGTAATGGCTCTATATAGAGCAAGAAAGTGAACACTTCATATTTTAACTTGGAAATTGGGCCAGTCTTTTTAATAAACATTTTAGCAAAAAAAAAAAAAAAAATTATACTTGAAATTCTGAATGTGATAGTTTCTGACAAACTTTGGAAGGAAAGTCAGACTTTAAGTTCAGATCTGAATAATGCAATTACTGAGCAGCAGGTACAAGCAGTTACAGACATAACGTGCTGAAGATGATGAAAGTCAAAAAGACGTGTCCTCAGCTTTAGCATGGCAATTCTTCTAACATTTTTTTTATTTAAAGAAAATTAAACTAGGCACTGTAGGCCAGCAAAGGAAACTGGAATCCTTACAGCTAGAATACTTTTTCTTTTCTTTTTTCTTCCTCTCTTCCTCCCCCACTTTCCCCCCTCATCCTCTTTTGTTTTCTCCCTCTCAAAAATCTCTTTTTTAGAAATTGTACAAAAAGAGCAACTGAACAAAAGAACTATCATGTCAAACTATATAAATAACAAGTTCAATAGTTTTTCTGTCAGTTATTCAGAAGAATTTGAATCTATTAAAAATCTGTGACTTTCAATGTATTGAAATTTTATAGGATTAAAAAATCTGAAATTTTAGATTGTCTTATGTCAGTATTTTTCATCCCTGATTTTGTTTCAGGAAATAAATGCTAAATACTATATTTTGCATATTAAATGGTTTGATTTTGCAGAGAAACTAAACATATTGACAATGATATACTCTTTCTAAGGAACAGGTGAATCTTCAGCTAATCCACCATAAGAATCCACTACAGAGCTTAATGGGGTATTAGCCAACACATGACAGTGCAGAGAGCGATGCTTTTGCTGAAATACAATTAAGACACCTCTTTTAAATGAGAGCCTTTTGACAAAGCCATGTATGAGGGGTGCAGACTTATTTCAGGCCTGTGTTGTGCTGCATCTCTCCCTTGGTGCAGGGCAGACTCAGCCAAGGGATGATAATGGGGGATCCCACAGGCAGCTCCCATTCTGCACCAGTGATTACACATCTGTGTGGCCATGCCTTTATCTCACTGTGCACCAACAAGATCTCACGTGAACATCCTCTCTCTGTTTGGCATTGGAAATGATGAATGAGTTGTTTTCTTGTAAGAACACCTTGTAAGAGCTGAAATTACTAAAATGAGGTGAGCACTGCAGAGACAGGGTCTGCCTGGAGTGCTGCACCTGGACTGGAGCTCCACACTGCACACACAGCTCAGCATCCCTGGCATCTCACAGCAGACAAGATTATTTATGCTACTGCCTTTATACTGTTGGATCCACCAAATGCCATCTGAATTGATTCTTTGCAGAGCCTGAGTACCTTTCTTACCAGGGTCATAACAAATCAGCACCTCCCAGCACAGCACAGGTGCCTATGCCTGTGCATCAAAAGCCATTCTCCAAGGCAGCCTTCTGTCTTTAAAAAACTGAGTTTGAAAGGAGCTATAGTGGGTCAGTGCCAAAGAACAGAAAAGACAAAATCATTCACTGTTCTTCTGTACACACGGATGCTGTTAATGTTACAAACCGTATTTCAAAGTGAGTTGCAGCTAGTGAAAATACTTCATTTGCCAGTTCACCCTCTGCTCTAAATTCCTATCAGCTCTTCTTCTCTTTTCACTAACAAAAGGAAAACGTGGGTGATGAAAATTAATGTAAAGAAAATAAAGAGAAAATGTCCCTTTTCAGAAAAAAAAAAAAAAAAAAAACAAAAAAAAACCAAAAAACACAAAAAACACAAAAAACACAAAACAGGGATCAAACTGCTGGAAAAAAAAAAAACAACTGCTGCTGGGTCTCATGTCTCCTCACAGGAAAAGTTTAACTCATTTCTCCAGGACTCAGTGAGACACAAATAATGGTTAGAGGAAGGCAGAGACTCACCGTGTTATTTCATTTGGCAGAAACAGTTGTTCGACCCTCCCCAGTGACAGTAAGACACCTGCATTGAGGGAGGCTTGCAGCAGCAGAACAGTCTCAGCTGAGCCAGCCTGCAGCTGTATGAATGGGGTTTTAGGGTCGCAGAGGGGGTGGATTTAGTGGTAATTCCTCAGGATTGGGTTACAGCCTGTGCAGCCTCACTCATCCAAGGGGTTCTCAAATCCACAAATGCCATTTTGATGTCAGGCTTTCCAGAGTAGGCAAACACACATTACAAAATCTAGTAAGGTGTCTCATTCTGCTGGCAGATATTCAAGTAGGTCTCCAGAGCAGATACCTCAAACCCAGGCAGCTGCCACCTCTAAGCCTTGGTCTTAATTTTTTTCCCTGAAGGTTGCCATTCTCTTAGGCACATACAAAACATCACTCAGAAGGTAACTTTGTGAACTTCCCAGCTGATGGCTGCTTGCTTAAACTAGGTCTTGTTGTGACTCACTGTAGCTCTTGGCTTCTTGGTCTGCTGCCATGTGAAAGTGAGATGATTATTTGGGGACAGTTTCAGGAGAGCTCAGTCCCAGCATTGCCAAAGGCGCAGAGGATACTCTGATCCTCATGAGGGCTATTGACACCTTCGGACACTGCCAAGTCTGTTAAAGAAGTGACATAATTAACCAGGCTTAAAATAATTTAGAGTTCATCCAAAACCATTCCTTTACTGACAACTGTCTGCCTTTACAGTGACTAAGTGACACTACAACACTCACACAAAATCTCCATAGATCATGAAATATGTATTCGAGAAAAGTTTGCCATTGAAAAGGAAAGCAGTTAGAACCACTTGATATGTCAAGTACAACAGAAATCAACTGCATCTATGAAGGAGAACTCATAGGAGAAACAGTAAGCAGTTTCCAGAACTTCAATTTTTCATTCTATTTTCCAGGCTGTCTGAGTAAAGTTCAAGATGCACAAATGACTTATCAAAAGGGATCAGACATGAAGGAAATCAGTAGTCCAGGACAGGCCAAGAAACAGCTTGTGGCAAATCAGAGTATTTTACTCTGGTCAGTAAAGAACTAGCTAGTGAAATATTGATGTGGAACTCCATTAAAAAAAAAAAAAAAAGAGCTAAAAAAAAAAAAAAAGAATGCATAAGAAATATTTTGGAGGCTGTAAAGAATATTGTCCAGAATACTTAGCATGTATAAATACTCAAAAGCCAGAGGTGCTGACAATGATGTTTGAACGAATACAGAGTAAGTTTTAGCATTCCCTTGCTGACTGATGTACTTTCCTTTCAGCATTCAGTTTCAACACAGACTGGAGAGTCATTAAACATCAGGAAAGATCCTGTTTTGGAAATGAAGATGTCTGTGTGGGTGTAAGATTAAATGTTCTCCCATCTTTCAAATGACTCAGTGTCTGAAAGACCCAAATGCAATATTTTGGTTGAAATGCTGTTTAATCCAAGCCTAGCCATAATTTTAAGCATTCATAAAGATCTGCAAAAGGACAAAGCCTGCTATCTGTCATTCTACTGACTTAGGTGATTTTACATCCCTTCTGTTCAGTGCTTGGTTCCCTTGGCTGTGTCGTCAAGATGAAGCAAAACAGCACAGACAGCAGGATTTTATAATGTCATTGACATGGCTGCTACCACCTCTAGTTATTGTTGGAAAGCTATTTGTCTGAAACCTCAATCTGTTTAGCAAATGACAAAAACATGAAGCTGGGAAAAGGAGAGCAGAAGGAAATTTTCTGCAAAGAGTGTGAATTGTGGTTACGGGATGCTGCTGTGTATTCAGGATTTGAGGTACTGCGTAGGATTACACGTGGGCATGGGTCCTCAAGACTCTTTATCCAGTTATAAGGTGCCTTAGAGCAAGAATTGCAATAGGCACACAGTATAAAGAAGCAGGTGAAAATTCACTATGTTTATTTGAATTGGACTAAAATTTTGAAAGCATTATTTTTTACTTGAAGACTTTGTTTCAAAAGACCTAAAGGAACTTCAGGCTGGGCTACATGTCATCTGTCACCCAACAGCCAGCACAAAGCTCAGTGTGAACCTTGGCAAATTCAGTAGGAATATGACCATTGCTTAGCACCTGTCCTGGATCCCCCTGGAACAGCCAGGTGATTTTGCAGTGTAAATATCCAGAATTAATGAACATGGAATGCTGGCCTGATTTCTCTTCCAATAACTAATTGGTGAGGAGCAGAGCTGCTTCCCCAGAGCCTGTCTGGACACACATGCTGCATCAGGCATCACTAATGAAATGAGGGGGGCTTAACACGCTTCAGCTGAACCCAGGCCTGGCATTAAGTGCTCCAACTCTGAAAGCAGCCTTTCCTGAGAAGATCCCACCAGCTGTGAGGCACCATAATCACTGCTTACTTTTGAAATTATTGGCCATGGGTTACGACCTCTGGATTTCAGAAAAAACCACCTGTGACTGTGATTTGTGGTGAGCGTCCTTTACCCAAAGCATTGCAGGCTGTGGAGATTAGAACAGCATGCCTCACGAACTCAGCAATTCCCCCTCGATGTATTTGATGGATGGAGTGTAATCTTGTGGGTACAATATGTTGTTAGGTCAAATCCACCAAACTCCAGCAGCTACTAATACTCAGAGTAGCAGAGAAGGGGCTACAGGCGTGAGGCCAGAGTGGAGGAAAGCCAATCCCAAACCCCCCCTGACATTCACAGCTCTGCATGAACTGCTGCAGGCATACAAGGCAATGCTGCTGCCCCAGAGAGACTCGGGGAGCTGCCACCACCCACTTGTAAACTCAAAGTCCTTCCCCAGCCAGCAGCTCCAGGGCTAAGCTGTAATCCTCTTTCCTAGCTAGAGACAGGGGTTGTGCTACAGACCTTCTCCAGGGCTGAACTCAGCCTGCTGTGGGAAGGCAGTGGGGAGTGGGAGCTCAGTCCCACAGACTATGAAGCTCAAAAGTCATCGGGCAAGTGCATTCTGGAAGCAATTACAGTTTCCTTTCTCCAGGGAACAAGGCTCTCAAATATTGTATTACCTTTCTTCCAGCAAACCCCATGATATTTATTTGCTGTTACACAGTATATACATTATCTACATGAATCTAGTGCTAAACAGTGTTACAAAATGAAAAAGCAGATGATAGTGCTGTCCAACAGCATTAAGCTATAAAATTAAGGCGGTTTGTGAAGTTAGTAAAGCACCAAAATTGAAAATTAAACAGGTCTGCAATGAAAGTGCAGTGAGGGAGAAACAATTATTGAGTAATTATTTCTAGCAGGGTTATGTGATAATTGGCCCCTGAATCAAAAACTAAAACAGCATTGACTTGTTAAAAATTATAATAAATCAGGTGAAGCAAAAAGTATGGTTTGTTGGAGTTTTTTAAAGTATTTGTCATTAAAACAAAAATCCCAAACAAATTTATTTCTGTGTCAACACTCTGAATAACAACAAAGGCCACAAAAACCTCATTTTTTGGCAGATTCACACAAGAGCCGGGCCAATAGCCCATCAGTTCACACATTCAACCAGGGCACCTCAGCAGCAGATTTTGTTCCCTCCTGGCCTCCCCTGCTCTGTGTTGAATTCAGCCCTTGTGAGTCCCTGTGCTTGGGCTTGCATGGAAGAAATAACTATTCAGTGAAGCAAAGAGTGAGAGAGACTGCTTGGGAGGGGAAACTCCTATTTTTCCATCTAGTGCAACAACTATTTAAGTACTTCATATTTAATAAAAGTTTCCACCAGTAGGACAGAAACCAGTCCCCCAGGGAATGGTTTAGCTTTCCCAGGGGACAGAAGCTTGCACCCCTCTGGCATTGAGGGTAACAACTGGTTTGGGCTCTCACTATCCCTCCCTTGGTGACCCTCATCCTGAAAACATCTTCAGCAATCTCAGGGCAAGCTCCCAAATACTTCAAGGATGACTAAATGTCATGCTTTTCAACACAGCAACTACTCGGCGGGGGGAAGGGGTAGGAGGGACGCTGCTTGGTGCACAGGCTTGCTCAAACTGGACTGAATGCTGTATGGGCCTAATTTTGTCATCATCTGGTTCACTGGCTGCTGGGCTTTCATTAATCAACAACAAACACCATGATTGGGTAATTTGGAAAAGTCAATTTGTTTTGAGCTTTCACTTGCTTAGAAACAATCCTGGATGAAGAGAACAGCATGGCTAGAGCGAGTCTTAAGAACAAGCTTTCAGCATCAACCCCTGTTGTCAGGTGTCAGCAGCAGGGGAGTCCCCTGCTAATGCCTTTTACAAGCAAATCCTCTCCCCTCGCTGCAATATCTATCTGTATCATTGTTATTGCTTTCCTGACAATTCATCTGTCTCTCCAAAGAGATAATTGAAATGTCCTGCTGTTTCTCTGAGTTTGTCCTTTGAAGGCCATTAAATCTTACTCAGCTATGTATACCTTAGAGAAAATAACTGCTATGCCATGATTAATCATCTCAGATCCTGACTTATCTGGGAGGTGGAGGTGTACTGAGAATGACTGAGGATGTTGAAGGGTATTATAGCAAACTGAACAAGAAGGAGACAAATGAAAGCCCCTGTGCACTAACTAGAAGAGGGAGAATAAACAACCAAAAACCAGGATTAGAAAAAAAAAAAAGAACTACAACCCAAACAGAACCTCTTCCTACTACTTGCACAATGTTGTCACTGAATATCCCACTGATCTTAGGGAGAAGGTGAAAAGGAAAACACATGGAAATGATTAGTCACGTGAAGGAAGACACTTGAATAAACAGTGTCAGTAAGGGAAGGCAGTCTATAAGGGAAAGCAGAGCTTCTATGTAAGAAAGGAAAGGAGAAAATTATATTATTAAATTCTGGTATTTAAAATGAAGAGAGAATAATAGGTGTAAGGATTAGATTCCTCTCCTTTAAATAAAACCTACAAAAATCCAAAAAGTATATTGGTCTAATTGTGCCTTACTTTTAAATATCATGGGTCCAAGCAACTATCATCCTAATTGACTTTGAAATTCCATTTTCAAGCAAAACCCACTGTTGTAACACCTGCTTCTGGAAAATGTATGTGCCTGAAATGGTATATACCTGCTATGCTGTTCCAGTGGCAGTGATCTAGCAGGAAAGCCACTGTGGAGTTAGACCAGATGGCAAGACAGAAATAGGAAGTCTCTGCAATTTCTTTAAATAAAGAACAACTAGGGGAAAAGCAGAGAAAGCTAAGAAAAAACAAAGTGCAGAGCCAAAAAAGAAAAAAAAGAAAGAAAGAAAAGAGAGCAAAGTAGCAAAGTTTGGTGGATAATGAAAGGAAATGCAACTTGAAATCAGTGTGAGACAATCACTCCTTATCTGCACACAATTAACAGATAACATGGACATCAAAGGCAAACTCTGCTTTTTGCAGTTTCCATATGCTTGTTAACACAGGTTTCTTCATTCAGTAACTTTTCCTCAGTTTGACTATTCAGATAACATCCTATGGCTCTTCTGCCAGTTATTGGAAATGAGAAACCACTAAATCCAATTTTTTATTTGCAAAGTTCCTCTCACCCTGCTTTCCTTGTTAGGCAATTTTCAGACAAAACTTTCACTCTCACAAGAAGTGCTGCTGCCCAATAATTTAAAAGGTTTCCTATAGGACCAAGGTCTGAATACCTTAACTCATACACATTTGTGGTGCCCTGGTGTTGCCACAGAAGGAGATGCAGTCCATGTCAGACCAAACTACCAAGAAGGAGTTCAAAAGTCCAACACAAACCTCCTCTGAGGTGCCATGATCTTGTCTTCTTAAATCTTGTTTAACCTCTTCTTTATGGGGAGACCACCACAGCCTCTTGTTTTTATAGTTACTTTTTAAACAGTACCCAGTGGCCCCAAGAAATTCCAACTCCATCCAAAACTGTGCCTCCACTGCTCCCAGTGCAGGTCGGAGCAGCGATGGTCACTGTCAGCCACTGTCCATGCTGGGTCTGGCACAGGGCCAGCACCGTTTGCCTTGTTCTGCTACATTCACAAAGGGCCTGGGTCCCTTGGTCACAGAGTCATGTCAGGAAAGAGGATCATATTAAAAGGCTCAGGACTGGTGCCAAAATGATACTCAAACTATTCTGAATCCCTGCAATCAGCTTAAATATTACAAAAGAGCAAGCTGCATCCTAATCTACATACCCTCTCCCACTTCATTTATTTTACATTAAGCAATACATTCCTTAAGTTACTACGGAAATTCTTTCTCTGAGCACCATAACTAATTAATCCCTCTGCAAATGGGTAGTGTGGATCCAGAGAAACTGCAAATATGGTGCTTGTCAGTGCCTGATATATATGGCAAAACCTCAACTTTTTGGTCACAGTTGCATCAACACTTAGACAAATTAAAGTCCTCTTGGAGTTACAGGGGGAAATATATCCAAGGCCATAAGCAAGCATATAAAAATTATTTTGATTTTATTGATTCCCTGAGCTGGCACTTAGTCCCGTGCCTTTCAGAGATGTGCTGCCACTGCATATTACAAACACGCCTCTTGTTTCTTTTCACCTTCCCCTCAACAGCAGCTGCCTTGGCAGTAATAAGAGGATGTAAAACATGAATCCTATCCTGCAATGAGCACACATCAGAAAAAAGGCCCCATATCAGAAAAATTGTCCCCACCAGCCATCATGTCACAGCTTTCAAGAAGTCCCAGGAACAACAGCATTTTGAGGCCAAGAATTGCTAAATGATTAAAACTCAACCAGATGCACTGTGCAGCAGAAGCAGCAGCCTCTGTGGAAAATTCAAGAAGGTTATCCTTTGAAAATGCTAATCAAAAGAAAAATGATTCGCTTTGGTACCAGACACTCTTTAAAATAACAAAGAGTGTGCTCATTTGGATTGCAAGACTATTTGTGTAAAGACAGGAAGAACATGGGTTTAGCATAATGATGAGGTCATGTCAGAAGCCAGCCCAGACAAACGTGTCCCCAGGGGCCACCGGTTTAAGGCAACAGAAAGAATCACCATGCTGGACTGCAGGGATTATTTTTTGCTCTGCAAACAGCACACTCCACTCTGTATCAGTGAAAACTTTTTAATCATTCAGCAACACGTGGGCTTTGGCACTGCAAACTCTATGACTTTCTCGAAACACCAATGAATAATAGATGCTGTTGATAGGCATTACAAGAAGCATGTGTTCAGTGTTTCAACCAAATATGGCTGGCCTTGACGTCCAGGACTGTGGGCGCTTGCCAAAACAGAGGAGACATTACCTTTGTTTTCTAGTAGTTCATCATGAAATTCCCAGCTTTCTCCATGCTTGTTGTTCTTAAAGCTGCTACCAATAAGCAGAAGAGAAAGAAAGCCCTACTTGCAGATCAGAACTTGACAAGTATTTGGAAACTACTTTTAATACAGAGCTTCCAATGAGAGCATTCATTGTTCATTTCTTAGCACATACACAGGCACAATATAGCCAAAGCCTGACTTCACCTATTGTCCAAAGAGATAAAGCAGGTTTAAGTGCAAAACTATTAAAATATATTACTGTACAAAGAAGTATTGCTTGGAGAGTGCAGTCCTCAGAAATACATCTCTGCAAAAGTGAGGCAGTGTCATGCCTCACTCATTCTTGAAGGTATTCAAAACTCACCTGGACACAGCCTGAACAACCTGCAGGAATTGTTTTGAGCAGGGGCTTGGGCTAGAGACCTCCAGAGGTCCCTTCTCATCCCTGTGAGCCTGTGCTTGTGGCTCAGTTCAGCCAGGCAGAACTGAGCACTTGCACCTCTGCAGAAATATCTGTTTTAACAGCAGAAGAAATAGAGAAGAAGGTATCATTTCAAACAGGAAAACCACTTAAACATTCTGATTTCATATGAGCATAGTTTAAATGTTAGCTGCATGTTACAATTCAATGAAGCACATTGCCAAGGGCTGGAGCAATATACCCAAACCCACACAATAAAAACAATGTATAGTCCCGAATCTCAGGGCATTTCTGTTGATGACCTTGACCTTAGTCCTTTATTCCATGCTATATCAGAAAAATCAGGGATTATCAGAACATGACAGTTAAACAGGCAACGGTTCATATTTTGATCTCATTCAAAAGAGTTGTTTGAAGTGATTAACTTATTTCTGCGTTGCAATTTCATTCACATACAGTGCAAAGGTGGAGCATTCTATAAAATGGAAGCAATTAGAGCCTGTGCTTTTGTCCAACTAAGTGACCCCTATCTCCTTCTAAGGAAATGTAAACCAGAATTAAGATGATTCTAGGCAGAAAAAAAAAACAAAACATCAAAACTAAACTATAACAGTAATTCATACTAGTTGGCTCTAGATGAGGTACTGAATTCAGATGATAAAGTCAATTCTCTATCAAAGGGTCTTATTAAACCAGAGTGTGGGAATACCCTCCTATGATAAAAGCACATATTAGTCAAGAAATAACTTTCAAGGACGGCTGCTACCAATGAGCATAAATCAAGGACTGCAATTGATTAACTAATTTAAACACTAAAGACAGCTTTGGTTGCTATGGCAATAAAAGAAAGGTCAAAACCCTGATGACCTTGGAGGCTTATGATCCTCTGGGGATTTCAGAACCTAGTCTGGAAATATATTAAAAGATATAATGCTAGCCAGATTGCCTTGTAATAGCTTGGCTGTTTTTTCAGCTGGAAGACCGACTTTGCAGCATGTTTCACACCAGTCTCCAGTGTGCAGCTAGCTCCGACTATCTGATATCTTTTCAGCCTCAAAAATCAGCTGGGATATCTGAAAGCCTCAAACATTTCCTTTGTGCTCTATTGTTGGCGTGTTACTACTCTCAAATTTCAGTTTCCTTTCTCATCGAGCACTTTATTATCAAGTTCTTATTGCTAAGTTAGCTTCCTGGGTAGCTGCTGCTGAATTCATTGTACTTTTCATCCTACATACTACTTAGAGTTTTTCAGAGTCTTTTGATGCATAAAAAGCCACTTTAGAAAGTGGCAGAAAAGCAGCACCTGAACATCCCAGGAGAAACCAACACAGGCCACTGAGCTCAGTGATTTGTTCTATCTGCAGCACCTGAGGATGTGGCCCATGATACTCAGGAAACCTCCTGGCCAAATGTTACTCCTGACTGCTGTTTGACCTCCACTGTCTTCAGTGAGACTTCATTAGGATCCTCCTGCTTTTACCCACCCAACCCAGAGTGCAGCAAGGAACTCAGAAACTCTGCCTGTATTGCGTCTGAATTCAGCTATCACTGAATAACAGGTGCAAGAAGCAAGCAAAAATAAAATGACTGTGTGACCACAACAGCCTTATTGTGGAAAGCATTTGCCAAATTACAATAATTATATAGACAAGCCTATTAGCCTTTTTTTTGAAAACATGCTCTTCATTTCAGGACATACTAAACAGTCATATGTCTTGTGTTTGAGTGCAAACACTGATTTCTCTTGTCAAGATGGTAGGCAGTTTTTCTGAAGACAGAACTACTTCTGCGCAGAAGGGCTCTGCTGTTTCAAAAAAAAATGCTGTTTCTGTGAGGAATTTGTCAGAACATCAAGATTAGCTGTTATTCCCTACTGCATTTGTAAAGACTCAGATTACATTCCAATCCTACTTTCTAGAAAATATCAAAGCATGCTTTCCTCAGTTTTTAATTAAGATGTTTATCTGTAATTGGTATTGCATTAGTATTGTATTGTATTGTCTTAACCAAGGTAGAATACACATTTGTTCTGTCTAAAACCACAGCCACCAAAATTGCCAGCTGCAAACTGGTAAAAACCTTGAGACAAATGCATTCTTGATCATTTGTCTTTAGACTAGTCCCTTAAGCTTATTTATTTGTTATTGGGTTTCAAATTTTAAAAGCTGATCAATTAATTGTAGGACTGTTCTTACCTACCACAGGGTTACTACAGATTTTACAAAGGGTATAGAAAAAGTTATATTTGACGGGCATCACAGAGCAAAGCAGGACAAGAGGGAATCAGTCAATTCATTGGCTGAAGGAAGTTGAAAAGATTCATGGTTTGAGGATGACACTTGAAGCTTTGTGTTACAATGATACTCTAGACAGTGCCTGATTCACCTTCAGCATGCAGGCACAGGGCACCAGAGAACATCAGTTCAGCTAGCGAAGTGACTTACTTTGTTGAAAGGAAAGCATCCAGTTGGCTGGTTCTACTCTTCCTAACAAGAAAACACTCTGGGTCAGCTGCACAGGACATCAGGCTCACTTGAATATTAAGTATTTTAATGGCCACATATCTTCATCCTTTCTTTTTTCCTGCCCTGAATCCATGAAAGCTTTTGTGACAGCTGCATAGTATTTATTTATGTGAGAGCAGATTATGGCCCACTTGGGAATGTCAGTCTTGATGCACAGAGCTCACTCTGCATTGCTCCAGCAAGAGCAGAAGTATTGAGCTTTCCGCCATAAAACTGGAGGGTCCTGGGAAGAATTCAGCCATAAAATTTATAGCTATCAACATATCTACAACCTTCAACCTTACAGCATAGTATTCATATGCTATAAACCTCATCTCCATCCACAGGAGAGCTGCTGGCACTGAGGAAATGAAGTTCTCCCTGGTAACCACACAGATACCCACTTCTTTTTCCTTCTTCAGAGGAGGGTGTAGCAGTTTGACCTTGGCTGGATGTCAGGCACCCACCAGAGCCACTCTATCACTCCCCTCCACAAGTGGACAGGGGAGAGAAACTATAACAAAGGTTTGTGGGTTGATATAAGGTTCATGAGAGATCCCTCACCAAATACCATCACAAGTGAAACAGACTCAAAATGGGGATATTGATTGAATTTATTACTAACAAAATCTGAGCAGGATAATGAGAAGCAAAATAAATCTTAAAAACACCTTTCCCCTACTCCTCCTCCATCCTAGCTCTGCCTCCTACCCCAGCAGCACAAGGAGAAGGAGAATGGGGTTGGTCAGTTCATCACACGTTGTTACTGCCACCGCTCAGAGGGGACAGCCCTGTGCACGTGCCTCTCCATGCACCTTGTGGTGCTCCTTATGGGGCTGTTTCAAAAGCCTTTGGCTCTTCTCCCTGGTCTTCCTCAGGCCGCAGCACCAGGGCATGGTTCAGTGTATGATCCTCACGAGTGACAGTATCTGGGGTGGCGAGGGTGGAGAACAGAGAGACAGAAAACATACAAGCTACCTGTGGACTCTATATCCCTCTTCCCTGACTTTACTTTCCGCCTGCGCCCTATTTCCTCCTCTTGTCTTTGCTCTTGTCCCCCTGCCAGCAGCAGCAGCAGGTGACATCCCTGCCACCACTGCTGTCCCACATTACTGCTGTCCCATCACAGAAGCAAAGCCTGGGCTCCCCCCTCCCCTCTTCCCACCCACCCCCAGCTACGTGGCACTTGCTGAGGTTTACGCTGGAGGAATGTTAATAGGAAAAGCCGGTTGAGCCAGGCAGGCATTCAGCAGATTTTCCACTCTGTGCTGCTGGCAGGCGGGACATGGAGCTCTTGGAACGTGGGCTGGTGACTGGGGCTCCTCGACTGCCAGGCAGCCCAAACGCTGCAGGTTTATCACCTCACCCAGGGACACTGGGGCAGGGAGCGATCGCTGCCACAGGTCACAGGTGCTGTGTGTGTGTCACAGGACTCTTCCAGCAGCCCACGGCTGTGCACTCTGCATCTTGTGGCCATGGATGTGCTATAACAAGTTTAAACAGTGTGGTTTTACCAAGTAAAGGGTGAGTTTGTGTAACATTTAATAGTTTGATTTTCTTCGGACTTTTTCTTAAAGTACATTTGGGCACTATAAGTGTTAAGCTGCAGGTCACTGAGTTTCAAGAAGAGATTTTGGTTGTCATTAAATAATTTAACGTGATTTCAGATTCCAGAGGTGTTACCTCAGTCAAAGTTTGCGCCCAGTTCAATGAGCACATGACCAGAGGGTTGAAGCCCACCTGCAATCCCACCTGGCCCAGCATCCCGGCTGTGGTGGCCTCAGTGGGGACAGGCATTCAATGCCACTGCACCTGGGCAGGTGCTTAAAGAAATAAGGAAGGAAGTCCAGCCCACATCCACACACTCTTGTCTCTCTAGGATGGGTTGAGAGCCAACCCACTATCTCTTACCCCCCCTAAGCTTGAGCCAAACAAGAAGCTTTCCACAGAGCCCAAGAGGAAAGCTGTGAATGAACTGGAAGCTGCTTCTCATGGTGAACTGGGATACAAGGGAAATGACGAGGCCAGGTTGCATTTTTAGCCTAGGCACCAACTAATTTTTCTTTAATCATTTTATGTTTTGCAGTCTCTTTGCCTCTGGTTCTTTTGTATCCTGTATGGAAAAGTTACACACACTATTTATTACCATGGACCACCCAATCACTTTTATTTCACAAATATAGTCTTCTCAAGAAGTCAGACCCAGCAGGGAGTAATTCTCAGTTGTTCCCAAGTATTTAAAAGAGCTTCTGTTTTGATAAAGGAAATACCAGTGCTACAAACCTGCTTTTGTCTAGAATATTGCCTCAGTCACACCAGCAAAACTGGCTCATGCACGCTATTCTTGGCTCCGTAATTCCTGACATGATTCAGTAACCCTAAGCAAAGGCAACATGTTACAATCCATTGCTGGACCTTATCCCATCAGTGCCAAATTGTTATAATTTATCACTAACCCCAGGCAGTCCAAGTTTATTCCTTTCAATATGCAGACTGACATTCACAGTTCTGGGATATTTGATGGTTTTTGCCAGTTTCCCATTTTCAGAATATGTTTGAGCTATACATTCAGCAAATCATGGTAATAATATTAAGACAAAAGCCATCTTATGCAGTTTGGGCACAGGCCAGTTTATACAGCAGAATTTGATGTGAGTAAGCCTTGATTGATGCTCACTACATAAATTCCCCTAGTAATTAACCTGGAGTAATAAGTCCCAGCCATGCTTAGGAGACCACCCTCTTGCCCTCCCTGGCTACAGACTCATCATTTAAATGCTTTAGTGGCTGCTCCTGGCAGGCTGAGGAGGAGCAAAAGCATAAACATTTCTGAGAGTGAGAGAGAAGATGGTGAGGAAGGAAATCACATATCAGTCAGTCCCAGCTGATATCTTATTTTTGTAAGAATGGTATGTCTTGTTCATTTTGCTGATGTGAAATAGAAAAGAGGATGTGGGATATAGAGGATGAATTGATGATGGTGAGAATGGAGGAATTCCAAATGACAAGACAAAGCAGTTCTGGAAATCTCCTTGACCAATTTGCCTGCAGCAGTCTAGCAGGCTTGATTCTCCATTATGCTAGAAATTTCATCCTACTCTGACAAAATAAGTGAGCTTTGCTAACCAGTAAGATGCTGCATTTTTAGAAATATGAAAATCCAAGAAGAAAGAAAAATCCCAAAGGTATTTAAAACCAGGAGAAATCACCCTTCTACTACCTATATAGGGCTCCCCTCCCTTCCTCCCTCTCTCCCTTTTGCTGTGCCTTCTTAAGGAGCAGACACAAGGAGCAAAGAGAATAAAGGCTGTCATGCTTATGGTCCTCAGGATAAGGAATGCATCAAGGGCATAATTGGAGTGTGCTGATCTCCTGTTACTTGTTTTCCAAAGCCTGTAGAAAGATAAGCATAAATTAGAGCAGCTCTGAAGTGGCTATCTTCATATCAGGGGCTGACAGTCTCTGACAATACTCTCTGGAAAACACTGGACCCAAGAATTTCCCATGGCAGCTTATGCTATCTTTACCTTTCCATGGCTTCCCCTAGCACAAACACAGACAATTAAACCCAGTGCACTTACTCACAAGTGTATGGCTGTGGGTTTGTGATTGGGAGGGGAAAAAAAGAGACAATAATAAAAAAAAGTGCTTTTAAATGCACTCCCGAAGCACAGTACTTTAAAAGCACAGGAACAGGATTTTATTCCTTTGTGGTCACAAGCCTCCCAAGCCACAGCCACAGCAGTGTGCAATCCATATGGTTAAACCAGCAAGCAGCAACGTGTATGTGGAAGAACAAGAAGATATTTGAAAAGGTTTTGAGATGATCCTTCCACAGATGGGTCTTTGAAACAGATGCAGTGGGACAGAAGCTCTTCCTGAACTGTAAGACCAAAATTAGGGATTTATTGGGTCACATCAAAGTCCCGCCTAGTTTCCCATCTGGCCATCTGAAGAACAGAGCAAGTCTGTCACAGACCCTTCTCCAGATCATTCCTCCAGGCTTGCAGACTCTGCAGCTCAAGGACTTTCCCAGCCAGAGGCAATGCCCTTATACTCAACAGCCCTTGGGGGATTTTCCTGCCATTAATTACTCTCATAAAAGAGACAGTTCAGCATTTTAAGCAATGCTATGCATGTTTCTTACTACCTGGGTAAAGAAACACCTCCTTTTATTTGTTTTGAACTCACTGCCTGCTAATACTTTTTGATGCCCTTCAGCTTTTCTAATGAATAGGAGAGTCTTTTATTCACTTTTCTTTCTTTCACATTTTTTAAGTCTTTCACATAACCTTTTCAGTAACCTCTTTTCACGCTGAAAAGTCCTACCTACTTAGCCCTTCTGTAGAAGTTATTCAGTAAATTTTAGCCCATATTACAACTTTCATTACACTCTACTTTTTTTTTTTCTTTTCACATTCTAGTCCATATTTTTAGGGAAGGAGGGGAAAGAGAACCAATATTAAACAATATCCATAAACTGTGGAAACCACAGTCTAAGTGAGGGTCTGGTATGCCCTAGAGTCTTTCTCCCACACAGAATCTGGATTGAGCCATCCCAGCCCCTGCAATGTAGTTATGCTTCCAGGACCTGAAAAGTCAACTATTTTTAATGGAAAAACAACATACCAGTTCTTGAAGAGGTTTAACCCATCTCCCTCTTAGCTCCAAAGAACTCTCTGGTACCCCTTCCCCACAGGCCTTTGGTTCTTCCAGTGGCTGTGCTATTCTCAGGAAAGCTCTGAAGGGACCAACAGGAAGCCTTAATACTTCTTCAGGCTCAGCACCTTCTGCATTACCTCTGTGGTACAGCTGGTCTGTCTCTCCTCCAGATATCAGCCACAAACATCACTGCCTCACAAGCCTCTCCACACTTGTCTACCACCCATCCAGTATTATAGTATAATATACCTATATTACATTTCCATATGCTTCATAACCAAGCAACATGAAAGCTTCTATGAAATCTTTTCTTTCTCTTCCCAAAGAATCTACTCAGCTACAAAGAGATTCCCATTGCTGCCTACACCTTTCCCCCCTCTCCTCTCCTCTTCTTTCCATGCAGGCACAATTGCTGAGGCAATCTTCCTTACATATGAGTGAGTGTCTGCTAAAGGTGTTCCAAAGCATTATGGAGAGCTGGGAATTAACAAAAACAGAAAGTGCAATAAAATAATATACACAATATATGAAAAATATTGATTGTGCAGCTGACATTAAAATATTTAAAAACCATGTTTTTTCTATGCTTAGAATTGCCCACCACCTGATTTTGGACAAAGCTTTTGTTGAATATCTTAGTTCAACTTTCTTTTTGTTGTTTGTGATCAGCTGTGTATCCTTGTGTTTGCCTTAGTGCTGTCTTTCAACAACACAGATGAAAGTCTGTCAGAGCATTATCACTTATCACTGTGGCTATATAAAGAGATTTGAGGGCTCTGGGTCTGTTAGGAGTTTTACATTCAATCGTGTTCACCTTGAGAAGGAGAGTTACACAACTACTCCATGTCCATGCAGATAGGATTTCTTGTGAGCAGGAACTAGCACTTTGGGGGGTCATTTGCATAAAACCTTATTAACAAAAGCAAAATCATTTGATCAGAATATCAGAATACTGACTTTCTAATGAAATAAAGTTTGGATGTTGTAAGGAATGTGGATTCCACCTTGACAAATCACCTACGTTCTTTCTTGTTGATCTAGCACTGTAATAAAAGACAATGATCTGGGTTTTGGGTTTTTTTGGTTTTTTTTTTCTCTTTTCCATTCAGCTGTAATAATTTACAACTGATTTTTTTATTTCTTTTCACATAGTGCCCTGGGGCTGCCTCCAACCTTTTCCCCAGAAGCAGTAAGAATTTGGATCCTTTGTTACACAGAAATAAATGTAATATTCATTGTCCAGCAGTGTGATGATTGGTGTGAGGCCATTCAGACTCAAAGCAGCCTCTGCATTTCCTCCTCACTCTGAAGATTAATTTCCTCTCCTGTATCAAGAGCAGTTTGCACTGCCGTCTGTGAGACTGGGAATAAAACCATCACTGCCTCCAAGGGACTGCTCTCTCCTCTGTCACACAGAAACCAGGAGGTTCTGGGACATGTGGAACCCATAGCAAGATGGGCAGAAGCACCTAGAAGACACAAGTCCTCTTCTTTGCAGCAGCTGAAAGGCAACATGCTCCCCAAGGACCTCTTTGGAGATACAAGGCTAAAAATGGCCTCTGGCTGCCATGGATTCACAGCAGCGTGGCTGGTAAGGGCACACGGATCAAAACCACCAATGTCTTTGGAACCTGGCTTCTGCAGGACCTCCAGCTGGAAGTCAGATGGAGAGTTCTGACCCCAATGCCTAAAGATTGTAGTGAAGCTCTCCTCACTCCTTTTCACCTGCACTTGCCCATACCTCATTTTTAAGAAGTCTCCATGGAATCTCCTTAGGCACTGAACAAAGCAAAGCCTGCATCATGACTCCATACCAGACAAGGCAGAATAATTGATCACTTTAATTTGCATCACTCCTTTGTCCCGTCTCTCCATCCTGACATTGTAGGTAACAAACCTATCACCATTTAAAGCCAAAGGGTTAACAATATCATGCATTTCAATCCATATTTGACACTCAAATGAAGAGACTTCACAGTAGGGGCAAGGATCAGAGGAGATTAAAAAGACTCCACACCTCCAAATACCAAATGCCTTTGATTTAGGATTTTATGACATTTATGACATGGCAATGTCAGATTTTGGATTAAAGGTGCCTGAGTCCATAAACTCTGCAGAGGAAATATTCTCACTGGCAAACAAAATAGAGCCAATGGAGGAAAGCAAAGAGAGCATTAATCTAATTCCATAGTGAAAAGATCTTGCCTCCCCCTATATTTAGGCTTGATACAACATTTCAGTAGTAAATAACAACTGTAAAGTCTTGAAAGTATACTGCTCAGGATAGGGACTTGCATTCTACAAGAGGGAAAATGATATTCAGCTCTTAAACAACTGAGTATGAAATTGTTCCATAACACTGAATTTGCAATGTCGAAAACAAGTTAATCTCACAAACAAAAGACAAGGCTACAGGGAAGCATCTCATCCCTGTGCTATTACTAATGATAAACGTATGTGCTCTCAGCCTTGGCAATACAGTGCTCTCTCCCCAGATGAGTAATATGCTCAACCAACCAGCCTTGGAGACAGGAAATGGACAATTTATTTCATCTTTATTTAATGGTCAGCAAACAACACATTACAATTAAACCAGGTCCCATCTTTCATGCCATGCACAAGGACTTTAATCTCATGGGTCTACACTGTAAAGCAAGAGGGAAATTTCTAAGGAAGTTCATTAGTAGAAATGACATTTTACAAATGAATTAAAATATATGTGCACTGTCTGAGACTACAGCTTGGAACACAAACACTTGCAAGGGATTAAGAAACTTCTCTGCTCCTTATTTTCCTGCTGTAGGTTATGAAGATGCAGAATAAAAGATGTCCCCTCCCTTTACAGATGTTGTAGACAGTCAAGAATGGGAACAGGTGAAGAAGCCTTCAAACCTAATGGCCAGTAACATGAGATTCTTTACTGTTCATTCAGGGCATCAGCAAATTGCTTCCCAGTGCCTAAATATAATAATCACTTTTTCTGAGGGATGCTGCTGAAGGCCATGGATGTGTGCTCAAAAGACTACAGACTATGTCCATGCAAAGGGTCAAAAAGAGAAGAGTGGCAAGAGGTCATGAGAATTCCTGACTACTTACTACCTGCTCTTTTCTGAAGATTTGCAGATTCATCATTTTAAAAATGATGAATCATCATTTCAGATTCATCATTCATTCAGATTCATCATTTGCAGATTCATCATTTTAAAAATGTGTCCTGCAGGAAAAACTTCAGGAAGGTCCAAGGCACTCTTCATAGGAATCTCAGATGGGGGGCGGGGGGGGGTGGAGGGTGGGGGGCGGCACTTGATCATCAGCTCCACTTTCATGGGAAAAGTTAGGAAATAAAGATCCTCTTGGGCTTCCACCATGAACAGTAAAAGTATATGGAGAAACACTAAACATATTCTTTTGTTTGTTATGGGTGAAAAATATCCAGGTTTTGTGAAAGTAGAAAAAAGCCAAAACCATGTTAAAAATCCCACAACAGTTAGTTCATTTAATTTTTTTCTGCTAGAAACCAGAGACTTTCTGAGAGTTTTTGGTATTGATATGCATTAAGCAAACTGAAGCATTTCCAGTGCTGGTGAGGAACAACTAGTCCTTCAAAATCACACAGAAACTAAAAAGGTACCTCGAGTTTATGTTCTTTGATTTCCTGTTTGTTACAAGCTTTCGGTTTTAGTCAGATACCAATGCTGCATTACAATGAAGACTACCTGCACAAAATAGAGTTAGTGATATTTACAGCAGGAAAGAACCCGGTAGCAAAATTCCAATCTCCTCTAAGGATTTCAGTTCTTCATTGAAGACTTGAGTGCTGGGCCACAACTAGTTACAGAGAAAGCACACCTCATCCACTCCAGTGACCATTTTCATTTAGTTCTTTTGCTCAACACTCAACAAACACCCAAAAAAAAAGAAAAAAAAAAAGAAAAAGAAAATAAAAAGAAAAAAGGGGGGAAAAAGTCTTTGCTATCACTCAGACATTCCTCAGTCCAACAGAGTACATGCTTAAATTTCTGATGTCTCCATCTCTCCAAGCCAGTCAGATGCAATCTGGAAGCTATGTAGTCCTATTAATCTGGCACAGTGTTTGAACTAATTATGTAGAGACACAGCAATTTTGTTATTTCCAAATACAGATGGATAATCTTCAGTTGGCTCAAGGCTGCATGTACTGACCCTTCTGCACATTGCTAAGACACTTAAAAGAAGTGGGAAGTATTGCAACATATCCAAAAACCAGACTAGAATATGAGTTTAAATGGCTCCATATTGTGCAGAAACATAAAAGCAAATATCTCACCTGGCAAGGGGTTTACATTCTTTAGTGAAATACTCATAGGAACAACAGACTGGACCTTTTTTCCAGGAGTCTAAAGAACAGGCCAGCAGCTATATTTAGTCTTGGTGCTATTAAACCAGTAATGTCTCCTTCATGTTTTTCCTCTAGTCACACACTGATTTTCTCATTTCCTGAAGTCCAGATGAATTCAAGTTTTTATTACATATGCTGTGCTGCAACAATCTGATTTTTATGAAAGACTTTTCACACACACAGAAAGGTAGACTACACACACACACATGTATGCTGCAATTGCTGTACACCAGGAGAGGACTCAGTTCCACATGGATGTGCTCACCTGGTCTTCCTTTGCAGTCAACTGACAGAAACCTTTTGGTGCACAAACTGGAGTTTCTGCACCAAAGCAAGATGATTAAAATCAGCCAGATGAATTAAGAGCCCAGGAGCATCTTCTTCTCCTTCTAGAGTGTACAAAGACATCAATTTCAGGCATAATCATAATGCTGCAAGCATTCAAAGCTAGGATAATGAGTCCCCAATCTAATATTTTAGCCTAAGTATCTTTGTAATTTACACTGTTTCTAGGGCCATTGATTATGAGTTTGACTCCATCTCATAAATACATGATACATTCCACCTCCCTCTGATACTAAGTATACTAAGTATAAGAAAAGTAATTTGTGAATAGGTTTTTGTCATTAGACAGCAACACATAGGTCAGATTCTAATAAGTCTGTGGTTTGGCAAGAAGGCAAGAAAAGTTGGGATTGAGACTTCTGCATATTGATAAGGAAAGAGTACCTCTTCTTGGATCCCTTCTTCACTGTGACTCACCACATCTGCAGCCTACCTGAGGAAATTCTGCTTTTAGGAAGTACCTGATGATCAGCAGGTCACAAATGTGGTAGGAGGTAAGGCTATAGGTCCTGCTCTCTCCTAGCCACTGAATCAGGGACACAGTTCATCCCTGAAGACTGCATGAAAGCTAGGTTATGTACCAGGTGGGTTATCTACCTTCTGGCCTTCCTCATTTAAGAATGATGTACAACATCAGGGCATCTCAGGATGTGGAGGAATTGATGTGGCTTTTTTGTGCCATCTGAAAATACTATTTCATACAATTTAGACAGAGTTTCCAAAGCAATCTTTTCAAAGCTGTCAAAGCTTGGAAAAGTTTTGTTTAGAAAGACTGAAACAATTTTCAGAAATTTTAAAGTCACCCACAGACTTTAATTTTTTAATCACATGATATGTCGGTTTGCAACAGCATCTACCACAGTGCTTTCCTAAGAGCTACCAATAAATAATGGATGGCTCACTCACTGCCTTAATTCTCTTTAAATAAGTAAAGAGGCTCTGAGCACACCAAATTACCACATCATTTCTGATGTCCTAATGGAGTCCCCACTTAAATCAGTTTGAGACAGGAAATCAGGAAAGTACAGTGATCAGACAAGTTTTCCAAGCATTACATTAGCATCAAAAAATAAGCCCAGGAGTGAAATTATTTTACCATATTATGAAAGGCTTTTCCTGAGCCCTGTGAAGCTATTCTAGTTAATTCTTCACAACTACTCCATGCTGGGTCTCAAGTAGCACTAACAAGTAGCAGCTTATAGTAACACACATCTTGACAAACTTTAGTCATCTGAAAGTTAGCCACTTAATGTAAGCTATCCATCAAGCCTCCCCCTTCAATCAGCGAAATGAAATAGGTGCCTGGAGTGATCAAAATTTCTCCAGACTATTAATAAAGGTTGCTCAATTAGATGCTGACTGCAACAGCAAAAATTTTTTATAAGATTTCCATTTCCTATCACTCTAAAGTAAATTTTCACACTTTTGTGGTCCAGTTTGCCACTTCTTAATCCTTCCATTACAGCTATTTATGGAACCATGCTTTTAATCCTGATTTAAACAACTGATGTAACAAGTGTAAAAAAAGCCTTTTTGTGGAGCAGTCCCTAATCAAGGAATAATTGTACAGTCGATGTTGGAAAGCACCTCTTGAAATAATTTAGCCCAAATGCTCTGCTGAATAAGGGCCAGCTAGACCAAGTTGTCCAGGACAGTGTCCAATCAGGTTTTGCATATCTGGCTACAGCCTTGGGCAATCTGCTTCAAAGCATGACATAACCTTAACTCTCATCCAGTGAGTATGAAGGATCTGGATCCATGAGTCATTTTGTGTCCATGAAAACACACATTATTACCAAGTGGTCTGGCCCAGCCTCCTCCATGCTCTTTTCTGTGACCACCAGTGCTGTCATTCTGGTGAGTGCAACAAAACAAAATCAAGGTCACAGTGCATCTAAAGAAATTATTATGCTTGGTAGTGCCCATATTCCATTTGATAGTTTCCCTGGCAAGTTCATCATGCAAGTACAGGATCTTTGTGCTGACACAGAGAGAGGATGGAAACACACCGGACATGTTAGGGAGGGCCAGACCATTCTGTCAGAGAGGCAGAAGGAAGATGACCCAGACCTTCACCTTTCAGTGTCAATCACCCATTAAATCAGCTCAGCAGGCTTGCAAAACCATATCCTTAATTTCCACAAGAGTCTCTTGTGAGGTTAAAAATTAAAAAAATCCATTCCATTTCCCTCTTCTAGCATGGTCCCAGCAACAGCTGTACTAGCACATCCAAAGGGATGGGAATTGCAGATTCAGGAGCAGAAACTACTTAAACCAGGTCTGTCATTGAAATCAGCATCTTGTCAAATGAAACCTCTAAAGACACCTCTTTAGGAGGAAATTAACTGCCCTTTGGAGGTTATTTTTTCTCTCTAAAGTGACTAAAGACATAGCCTAGGTAATTAACTCAGCTTAGGCAGCTAGCATGTAGAGAGTTAAAGGCTGAGATAAATACCCCTCCTGCAGCTGGGTGGACTAAGAAAGCTTGGCCTGCAAATTCATTTGCATTTTGCACTTTTCACAAGGAGAGCTGAAACACCCTGTCCCTTGGCAACCACCAGAGGCCATTTATTTAAACTTGCAAAAGCTTTTGACCAAGCCCCTCTCTAGAGACTTATTAAAAATGAGTAGTCAAGGGATGAGAGGTAACATTTCGTCATGCATTGGAAAATGGCTAAGAGACCGAGATCAAAGATAGTCAGCTTGCTTTTACTGTAGCAAAAGATTAACAGCAGGATGCCTACAATTTCCACTCTAGAGACATTGGTTATTGAATTTATTAATGTTACAGAGGCAAGAGCAACAGCTAGCACTAAAGAAATTATTTATGCTAACCTGTCAGCAACATCCAAGATATAGGAAGCAAAAGCATGAGGTATTTTGTAAGATACACATGGTTCCAACTGATAAAGGTTTGAAAGTGATCTTCTCTTCAGCACCAATATGAAGCATGCAGAAGTGTTTTCAGATGTACTGACCATTATGGTGAGAGGATATTAGATGAAATTCACTTAGAGCATCAGAACAGATATTTCTTTGCTCCTGTGTAATGTTGAAGTCAGCCAGTATACAAGGACATAAGGTTTTGGCATGGAGAAGACAACAAGAAACACCCCGCAGTCTCTCATTCTAGTATTTATTGCTTAATGGAATACCATCAAATTAAACAACATTGTGATATCTCCTGTGAAAGCCAAACTGCTCCACCTTCTGCTGCTTTGACATCTAACTTAGATGACTGTCATCCAAGTGTCCCAATAAAGTTAGCAATTTACTTTTCTTTTAGTGTCTCATAAAGTTAATCTGCTTGAATTAAGTGTGGCATATCATGGTGTTCATTGGCTGGGATGCTCTTTAGGCTCATAATACACCTGTAACATATGACCCCAGTAATACAATTTTGACAGAAAAAATAGCCCATCACAAGGAGAAATTCACATCCAATTCCTGAAGCTGCAGAACCATCACAACATAGCAAAAGCCAGTCTATTGCTAAAGAATGGCAAAGTAATAACATAGAGAATGTTTCCCCCCTGCTTCATGTGGTTGGACACCTCTAAAAGATTCTTTTCAGACACAAAGACAAAAGCTGCAGAGTTACCCATAGGGTATAATTAATCCTACATCATATTAAACCACAGGAAGTAAAAAAGTTGTCCCAGAACCCAGAACAAAAAATTGACAGGCTTTTTAAAATACAGTCTGCAGGTGGGTACATGAAAGTTTTGCACTAAAATGATGGGGACTTGCCATCTGAAATGCATAAACCTATACAAAGTCTAACTACCTCCTGTAAATTGAAGCACCATAAAAATAAAATTGAACAATTACCTTTTGTGGGCAGTGTAGATTGAGCTATATATCAGATTTAACATGACTCCAAAGCAGTAAAATTCCAACAAACACAGCTGAAAGAGTCACAGTCAGCACCTGATTTAAACTTTGGACTGAGGGTACAGAGGGGGTTCAAGAGACAAAATTATCAGAGGGATCATGGCAGTGGCAGGGAGCACAGAAAGCCATTGTGTCACCACATCTATTCAAGAGCTTAAAAGGACTGGAGGAGTTCAAAGTGAGAAAAAAAAATAACACAACAGAGAAGCCACAAACAATAAGGTACAATTCTGCTGCCTGATACATACACAATATTCCAAAAGATTTCAGTGTTCTGGATGAAGGGCAATGAAATTGTTCATGCTTATAATAGCTTGTCTTTCTTTCACTCCTTCCTTTGATATCTCTCCTTAAGCAAAACTGGGACTGGACAAAATCATTCTTCTCAGGAACAATAGCAGGTCTTTAGAGAGAGTTCTCTATTCACTCATTCAGAAGGTGCCTCCATTTGTTCTTTATCTTGTTTTTTAAATTATGCTGACAACCCTGCTAAGGCAGAGAAAGGTGTGGCTGGGAGTTGGGGGGGGGCTGGATTTCTGGGTTTGGGCTCTGTGAGGATTCTCTGTGGGACCTCACCTGGCTGAGTGAGAGCATTTTGTCACTGCAGGGGCATAAATCCTCCAAGGAAATGATGTTAGATGCAATCTTATTCCATCTTGCAACAGAGAGAGATGTTTAATGCATATCTAGCAGACTGGTATGCATATTGCTGAGCTCTACTACTTGTAGTATGGGCTGAGCAGACTACAGTCTGCTCTGATCTGGAAGCCCTTACAGCCACATTACTGAAGTAATGTCCTTAAGCTCAGTCCTGCTGCAGGCCTTTGAGTTAGTACACTATGAAAGAAGGCATGTTAAACTCAAACACAACCTGGCACTAGAGCAGTTTTACGGGTCGTGAAGCCATGATGCTATTCTGTGTCTGGCCAAACCAGAGAGAAAGCAGAAGACCTCACCTTAGCCTGCTCTCACCTGCCTGAAAATGTTCTTCCTTGAAATCCAATGAAACAGTTAGTCCAAGGAAGACTTATTTGGCAGAAACAGGCTTTGTGAAGCTGAGCTGGAAGCATCTGTATTGCATGCCACTGTGGAATGATTCCCATCTTAGCCCTGACAGTCTACCTCCAGCTGGGAAAGTCCCTGATCCCCAAAGGACTTTGACTAAGACAACCACCACAAAATAAACACAAACTACCACCCATAGTCAGCTGCAGGCAGCTTCAGCTTCTGCCCACATGTACACAAATATTTCCATGCCAAAGTATGCAGTAGGGTTTTTTGTTATATCTCCTGGCCAAAGTTAATCTGAGAGGGGGAAAACAAAACCTCTTTTTTTTTTTTTTTTTTTTTTTTGTGTGTGTGTGTGTTAACACTTATTATCACTTACATCCCTCATAGCACTTAAAATTCCTATCCCTCCCCAAGCTTTTGGCTGCTCAGAATTATGATCTAGAAACATGTTTGCCATTCCTCAAAAATTCCTGGGATTTCAAAATTGTTTCCTGTCCTCCTTTAGAATTATCTCAGTATTGACTTTTGAAAAGTCATGAAATGCCTACACCAAACCTCTAAGCACTCCTTCTCTACAGCAGCCATCAGACAGGTTGGTTAGAGCTTCTCTCTTGGCTGGAAGGTTGCAACTGATGTCCCAAAATCCAGTGATTCAGATCAAAGACCTGAGAAAAAGATTCTCACATCTGATTCTGATAAAATGAATTTGCTTCCTCAGAAAGCCCCCAGCCATCATTGCTTTCTATGCCTGTCATATTGGAGGCAGGCAAATGTTTTTACATCTGTTTTATGAACAAATTAGCTAAAAGGCAAGATAAAAGGTTGAACCTCTCTAGGGTCATCTTGAAGATAATGGTAAGGTGTCTTCTCAGCTAGAAAGATGTTAAACGTGACTTAGTGACCCTTTTAGAGACAATTGCTGCTGGTGAGCACTGCAACGGTGACCTCCAGCTGACCTGCCATCAAGCACAGTTTGACCAGGTCTCCACTCTCTTCAGTGAGTGCAGAAGCTCTTCTCCAAGCCGTTTTAGCAAGCCCAGATCAGGGAATTTATGTTCTAAGATGACCAATGAAACTGTGTCATCATTGAAGGGCTGCACCTTGAGGCTGGGGTTAGATGGCTTGCAGCACTTGTCATTTAAGCCAAAGGACAGTTCCTTTCCTCTACCTCCAGGGATTTGTGTGCCACATAGAGGGCAAATGCAGGGCATCCCATGGCCTTTATTTTTTAGCTCCTTCCCTGGTTTTGGTTTGATTGGGTTTTTTTAATGTTTGTTTGTTTGTTTGGGGTTTTTTTTGGTTTTTTTTTTTTCAGCCAGGCCAGTTCCCTGGCTCGGTTTGCTATGTAGTTTCACAAACACCAGCACCAGCACAAGGCTGGGGCCAGCAAGAGCTGTGGATGGGGACTCCCTGAACCCAGTTGAAAAGACTTGTGTGAAACAGTTTGGGCTGGAGAGCACTCAGCCAAAGAAGGGCATGTTCAAACCTGGTAAAAGCTATCTGTGACCTGTATTTTCAAATGTATTTGAGGCATTTAGAGATTCAAGATTGATTATTTCTGAATAACAGGGTAGAACCTACAATAGAGTAGGCTCTCATATCATGTTTGGCTTTGGGAGTTAGCTTGGAAGCTTTTGCCAGTATACTTTCCCAAAAGCTATTCAATCTAGTAAATGGTAGTACAGTCTATGACCTGCCCCTCAAATAATAGGGTACTTAATAAAGATTTTCTGAGGTGCTATCTTGCTTGCTATATGTTTAGATAGCAATTCAGAGACCTAAAAGAAATATATTCCAGTGATTGCACCCTATCACAGTTCCCTTTAAAGATACTTTAAAAAAAATTAGTAGGTTTCAATACTATCGTGATTATTTAAGATTGTGTTTAAATGCCTCAAGGTCAGGTCTGACCTTTTTCTCCCACATAGGAATGTAAGACCTCAATTACACCCCAGTGAGAGAATGCACATTTCCCCCTACTTAAAAATCCATAATGTCATTAAAAATGTATACATTGTTGTTAAATAAATATATGATGCAAAGATTAAATCTATTTGCATTTCCTGCCCTCTGTCAATTATTAATATTGCCCATAACAGAGAGACTAATACCTACACAGTGGGGTATAAACATCCAGAAAACAATATAAGCTTTTCCTTTTGAAAGAGAATTATTTGCTCAGGTTTCACACCTAACAGGAAGCAATTCTGAAATAAGGAGCCTGGTTTTCCACCTGTCAGCACATGACTGAGCAGAACGAGCTGCTGCTCAAATCTGGTCACAGGACCTGGCAAGGGCACGGTCCAGCAGTGGATAAAACCCATGTGTTTGCATTCACAGAGTCAATATGGGAGGAGAAATGTGTATCTGAGGACAAGAACTGGAGTCAGAAACTAAACAATTAACATTGTTTTCATGCCCCTCTGTAATTAACACAGATCAAAGAGGACCTGAAACCATCGATTTTACCAGAAACAGGAGGCAGCAGAGTAAGCACCAGCACTAACAACTCCACAGCGGACACAAAAATACCTATTACAGGCACAGGGCTGCAACACCAACACAAAGCAGCTAGAAAAAAACTTTGAAATGAAATAACAGAATTTTAACACTCCGAGATCTGTCAACATAAGGACAGTGTATGAGAAAAATTGTTGTTTTATAAAGCCAGCAAATAGGGTTTACAGTAATGCAACTTGTATTTGTTACTCAAGGATGTGATGAGGAAGAAAAGCAAGAAACACTCATGCTATTGGTAAAGACATTAAATAAAAAAGGTATATATTAACAGAGACAAGAAGGGAGAAAGGGAGATGTGTCATAGTTCTTTTAATTTTGTGTTTGCAAGCTGATTTTCCTTGCATGCATCAGCTGCACTGCTACCAGCATTTTCTTTCTGTAAAGAGCATTACATTTAAATCCAGCAGTGATGAGTTCTGTGCTTGGCACCACCACGTGAATGTATTTTGACTTTCCATCTGTTTGCCCATAAGAAACCAACAAATGCATGGTGCTTTGCAATCAAGAAGCATAAAGCTCAGACATTACCTGGAAAAGAAAGCAGGAGACATTGCTTGGAACACAAGTAAAAGGCAAAAAAGAATAACTCAAAAACATGAAGGTGATATGCAACAGCCATAGCTCTTCAAAGTCGAGAATAAGCATTTGTCCACTGCATTATTCCATCTCCACGATTGTGTTTGTTTGGAAAGTGATGCCTGTGTGAGCTACACTCAAGGGTGATGTTAAGGGTAATAAAAGTGCCACAACTACAAATCAGCAAATCAGTATAGCATGTGTGAAATACAGAAGAGGAGGGAACTACAAAGTATGAAAAATTTCCAGCAGGAGATAAGGGACAATGAAACAGAAAGTGCTTTTGGCTGTATCTTGTGTTTTTTTGATAGCACTGCCTGGTGTCACTTTATCTTTCTGCCCTTTTGATGTGCCAGGTGAAATGCTCATCTGCTCCATTATATTTTTACACTGACTCCACAGAATCATAACCTATTTGGTTGGAAGGTATTGAAGATGAAATGACCAGACCTTGTTCTGGCAAGGATCAAACATATTTTATAATTTGTGCTAATTTCAGGAAACTTTGGATTGGCAAGTAATTTCTAGACTGAACTTTGATTTCATCATTTTAAGTATGGTGGGTCCAATATGTGCTTTTACCTAAGTACAAATAATCATAACAGTACAAACAATCATTCCATTTCAAAGATTGTTATGATGGTCTATTATTACAAAGCTGCATTAGCTGCTGTATACTTTGTGCTGATGAAGCAGTGGTTTTTGTTGGTTTATACAGTTTCCTGAAGATCAGCCCTTTGGCTGTGCACACCAGAAGACCAATAATGGATTTTTTATTCACTAAAAAATATGTTGTTTGGCACATCCATGGACTTCCGCGTACAATAAATTAACATCATAGCGGAAAGTGAAAAATTGGTCAGATTAATTCTGTGCTTTGCTTGAGCATCTTGCCACAGATAATATTAATAAACAAGATAAGAAATAAAAATATGTTTAAAGCCTTTAAAATAATTCCTATTCATCTGGCTTTACAAAGGACTGTGATCAGTTACAAACTGGATCTTTTATATTTAGATGCCAATAGCAGTTTTCTTTTGATTAGTCTGCCTACAGATGAATTCAGACCCACTGAGAAGCTTTAGTGGTAAAGCTTCTGAAGTTTCTGAATACTGCTACACAATGTTTGCATGTATCTGATCAAAAATTACCATGAAATATATCTGATAAGTATTTATTAAAAGCTGGAGCATGGCAAATTGCTAACTGTACTAGCTTAAAGCAGGTTAAATAGAATATGGCTTCTTGTTATGGTGATATATTCACAGCCATTCCAGATGAAGAGATCTTTATAATCAGAGAACTTCAGAGAACAAGCAGTTGTGACACATAACTTCTGCACTTCTATCTGCTGCCTGGGCCAAAGACAAATGCGCAGCATCCAGTAAGTGCCTGCTCACACCAATATCTGTCACTTTAACCATCAACTGTTCAGCCTTTATTTTTCCCATTAAACTGTGCTTCTCTTTCACTCAGAACAATGCTGCCTACTTTTAAGAAAACTTGAAAAAGGCTTCATCAGAAAAAGCATAGTGAAGTGCAGCTGGTTCATTCTTGTCTCTTGTGAAGGCAAGCAAAAGAGGCAATTTTAAGGCTGCAGAGAAGAGTCACTTTAACCTGGCATAAATCCAGACTGCTTAAAAGAGGTATTCTGGAACTCTCCTGGCTCTTCTTTCCAGCTGTGTCAAGGTTCTGGCTCTAGAATTCATATTGCTGCATGGTGGGGCTCATCTCATCAGGTCAGATAATATTGTTCTTTTTCTTGTTTTTTGGGGTTTTTTTCTGTACAAGTTAACTTCCAGCTGCATTATGAGGTACCTAGCAATGCAAGTTTATGAAAGCTTATGCTGCTCAACAGAGGTGCCAAGAATGAGCCCACTGAGGCAAAGAAGAACGTGGGCCTACCACTCTCAGAGGTAGCAGTGATGTCTCTGGGATGAAAGATCCTTTATAATCATAGTTTCATGTTCAAAAGGCAAAATCCTGTCATGAATGCAACATTCTCAGTGATGGACTTTCCCAATTTAAAAGGCAAACTGCTATCTCAAATTAAAACATCTACCTTTTAGGTAAAGTTGTGCATAATGTGATGACCTGTGGTAAGAGAAGACTATATTCAGTGATACAGAAGTTTCATTTCAGTTTTACAATTTCATCATTGCCACTTAACAATACACTGTTACTAACTTCAGGATCTGTGTTCCATTCTAGTAATGACTGTAACAGTCTCCTGAAGACCAAATATAATTGCAATCCCTTAAAGAGAAAGGGGTAGGGATGGAACTGAAGCTCTGAGCCACTGGTTGTCCCCACTGCTCTATTTTTCACAACTGCAAAAATAAGCTTTCTCAAAAATTACCCTAGGACCTGCTTTAGGGGTCCTAAGTATCACCGATGCAGCCACGCAACCCCATTTAGCCTGGGGTCCAGGGATTTAGCAGACACAAGAATTTAGAGACAAAAAATCCCTGCCTGAAGAAACTATAGTCTTAGGTCTCTATTATCCAAAGTCATGCCAATGGGTGCACGGAGCCTTTCTGAAATCCTGGGAGTCCTATGGGGGCTCTATAAATTTTGGTTTGGACCAGATGTGTAATTAGGAATTCAGGGAAGGCCAAGGAAATGAATGTCCTACAAATCTTTGGGGATCAACTGGCTTGATCCCAAGGAAGATATAAAGGAAAAACGAATTAAGAAGTATGCGAAAGAACATATGTGGAAGAACTGCCTAAAGTAAAAAATGAAGAGTTAGGAAGAAAGGACATAGATACAAGAATGAAAAAAAAAAGAAAATGCTTGGGGGTAACAAAAAGAAGGATTTGGGCCAAAATGTTTGTCAAGCACTCTAAGGAGAAGCAAGACTTGACATTAGTTTGTAAGAGCATAATGTAGCAATGTGACAGGATGGATCTGAGTACAGCAATAAGATCCCAAAGAGGGTGAGCATCTGTCAGAGTCAGTCTCTGTCCAATTTCACGCTCCAGGGAGAGTGGGGAAGCTCAGGCCACCTCATTTTCCACCCAACCACATCAGGCTGACACCCTGAGGCACGAAACTTTCCATGTTGTAGGTATTTATTCCTTAAGCTTGTCACCCCATAATGAACAAGGACCAAAGCTAGTCATCTGCTTATTTGAGAGGGCGCCGGGATCTTGACAGCCTGCTAAGCAAGCAGCAAAGCTAGGGAGGAGTGGAAAAGGTGTGGAAAGAAATGTGAGAGATCTCACAGTTAATATGGAGTGGAGGCAGTGATGTAGTTATAGCCCTACTTTTATTTTCACTCGATGGCACAAAAAGGAAGGTGATGAGAATCTTTTAAATGAAACATGGCATTCCCTTATTAAAGTCTGATTTAGACTTCAGCAGTCTTTCTGCTCTGTATGTGTTTCAGTGCTCCCACACCATGGTCAGCCAAACAGAAGAGTCTTAATAAAATAAATTTCAATGGTAATTACCTGAACAATGAGGGCTTGTTTTCTAAGCAAACAGTCCTTTTGGTGTTGTTATCAAAGATGACAGGGCTAGCCATGTTGTAAATATGAAGAGAAGAGACACGGTCTCATTTATAGATTTAAAAGTCCTGCTAGGCATCTTTGTTTCCTGAGCAAACAAATTTATTGTGGGGACTGCATAGAAAAAAGTCTCATGATCCAGTTTTGTGGGGGCTGCTGCTGCTGGAAACAATTGCCTTGCTGCCAGTTTGTCAAAAGCATCATTGTCCAGCAGCAGGCTGCTGTGGCCCCACCAAGGTCCCAGCATCCCACCCATGTTGCAGTTTGATGCAAGCAGTTCACATCAAAAGTGGAGCAGAGTCAGCATTCTCTGCCCTGTGCTGGAGTGAGCATAGGTAACAAATCTGCTGTATTCCTGGCCTGTGATCCTTGGAGTCACAGGCTTTGCTTGGGCACAGAGACAGAAGTAAGTAACCCCTTCCAATCATTTACAGCAATCTCTCTTACCCACTGTGAATGACATCCCAAGCAGAGTGTTTATATTAAATATATATGGCAGGTGGCCTTAGATCTGAGGATAAACTAGAAAATAACTGGACAACCCTCAGAAACATTATTAATAATGCTTCCAGACAAGGAAGTGTGGGTTTCTCTATCTCATCAGCCTGCCATTGCAGCCACGGTTTGCCATAATAGGATTCAAAGCTACTCCTGAGATTGTATCTGCCCTCAAGGGTAAATAAAGTCAGAGCTGGAACTTTTTGACACAACTTCGTCACTGTCTTATTAATATTCTCAGGTAGTGACCAAAGAATGGACGACACCAGCAATTTTAAGGAAACAATATCTATAATGAAAGTAGCAGCAGTGATGGCCAACAATTACACAAATACTGTTGGGAAGCTTTTCCTCACTTACTTTTCTATGGAGCCCACCTTTCTCCAATACACAGTGGGAGACCACTTAGTTGTTGCTGAGTTCAATGGAAAATGCACAGTTGCCACATAATTCAATATTACAAGCATTTAGGGCCTGACCCAAAGCCAGCTGACATCAATGGCACAACTGCTTTTAAAACTAGGAAGGACTGTGGTTTGGGCTCTCACAGAGAAGTGTTTCCAAGCATAAAGCTTTACAGAAGATTTTTAACTAATGAACAACAGCACTGGAGGGGATGCTATTTGGAAGGTAACATTAAGATTTCAGAATTACTCACTCTAAAAACTGTTGTTTGGTTCAGGTTTGAAAGTCAGTGTGTACCTAAGGAGAGCTATGAGCATTCATTAATCCTTATAATCCCTTCCAATTCACATCTGTTTATAAGGATGCTATTCTGGTCTTGCCGCAGAGAGATTTTCGGGCCAACTCCCGAAACTGCAATGTGGTAAGCACACTGCTTAAAAAAAAAAACCTCTCAGAGGTCATGAGTTTATGCATAGGTATTTTAAAATGCTGCAGTAAAAAAGGCCTGATGCTTTCCAGCCTTAGAACATAGCTCAGGGTTTATAGTGGCTACCTGAGATATGGATTAAATGACAAGGTTCTGTAGCTCCAAGCCACCTCTGCCACTCTAGCCAGCTCTGCATGTGCTCTTGTTTCCATGGCAATGCCCTGGGGTGCATCATGGTCCTCAGGGAGTAAAAAAAGGTACCTGAATGCCATGAGCAGGTACAGAAGTAAACACATGCTGCACCTGGGACCAGCTTTTCTTTCTGGCTGGCAGGCCATGGAGATGAGAAGGCAGGACAGTACTGTTGTGGAAGTGACTCTGCCAGTGCCCCTGGCTCCTGCTCAGTAAAGCTTTCTTTCAAACTAGTGGCTCTTGCAGATATGCAATTCTCTTCACACCTGCATGATAAGGTGTATGCTACTAAAGGCAAAAGATAATTCATCCCAGCATCATCCAGAAGCTCACAAAAGCTCTTTCACTACTAGGGCCCCTTGCTTCTTAGTCAAAGAAGAAGTTAAGTCTCTTCATCCAGTGGGATTAGACCACAATGCCTTCCACCAACTCTGCTGCAACAAACAAGCCCTTTTCAGTGCAAATGCTTTGAGAATCAGGAAAGTAAAGAATTCAGTATGTTGAGATATGGTAGCTTTTGCACTGGTACCTTGATAAGAAAATGATTTAATACAGATATGCAGTTGCATCCTTTGAATTCTCATACACTCTTCAGGCAACTCATGTCACACAGAAGGCCAGCTCGAAGCCTAAATGCAATAAAGACATTGAATGGTTCTTACCTGATGCCTATCTGGGTCTTGGCCATGTGTTTGGAATTTAAGGTGTGTTTGTGGGACTTTAAAGATATGCTGGTTCTGTGCTTGCTTGCATGCTGAATTACTTGTAGTGAGGAACCTTTCTGAATGTCCAAAATATCAACATTTAGCACGGTTGCTATTGAAAGAAACCAAAGATCTCCTGGAAGATTTCTTTACTAATGCATACATCATCATTGCATAAAAGGCTCATGAAAAGGGTTTCCTTTTGTGACCTTTGTCACAAAACCCTCTGGGCAAAGCAGTTTGCAAAGGGTTGTGCAGGGGACTTTGACTGAACCAGTCATGTAGTAGTGGTTTTCCTTAAAAAGTACAATTCAAACTCCAATAAGCTTCTCTACAAGTTCATTCCTCCACTGTACCCACAAGATTTGAGGGCCACAGAGACCTTTCCCAGAAAACTTTGCAGGGAAGTTTGCAAAGACACCAATGACAGAGCTGCAGACACAAAATCTGCTGCAACCTCTCCTGCAGGTTCAGGTGCCCAGCAGCCCCACAAGCTGCATCCCCCCTAAACTGCTGCGTCCTCTTTTAAAGAGACCAGGCTGTTTTACTTTGCTGGAGACACAGGGGAAGGATCTATATGCCCTGCACTGAATGATCTAATGATCTAATTTAATGTGGGGACAAAGCAGCTATTAATTACTTCTATTGATATACAGTAGCTTTATTAATAGAAAAACTGCCAGCAGTGTCAATTGCTCATACACATATGTATGCATATTCGATACAAAGAATTGAAAATAGACTTCCACCTTCTATTGGAACTGTAAGTGGTAGAATAACTTCTGAAATGTGGGATCAGCTTTTAATAATGTTAAAATACTGTTTTGTATCACTTGCATGCCCTAATTTATCTCTGCCAAACAGCAAGGCAGGCCCAGAGCCTTCTAAATTCTGTGATTAACTAGCTTGCTGACCATTTGTGTATTAACATTAGATCTGTGATCGTTTCCCATTGTCAAACTACATACAGAAGAGGATAAAAAATGAGCTGATCATAAGTTTTTAAGGGCAGATGGCATATCTGATGGCAAGAGCAAGCTCTTTCCCCACATCTCCCTTGTACAGAAATTGGAGCATGTGGTGTGATTCAGCAGTTTAAACTCTTTTCCTCCTCCAGCTGTGAGTGCTTACCATTTTCCAGGGCTCTGTCCCAGACTCGTGCACTGCCTGGCAGGGTAAGTGAGTTAGAGAGGGCAGCAGGGATGCATCTGGGTCCCAGTGAGCAGCTGTCCTGCCCCAGAAAGCCCTCTGCATGCTGAGTGCCTTCCCATCCTTTGCCATGCTGAGGAACCAGTGCTGCCAAGGAATACTGGAGCGATGGTAAGAAAACAGGTTCCACTGGTGCCAGTGCCACCACACCATATGGCTGTTTTTGATGTCAGAGGGCTGGATTTGGTGATCCAGGTGTCCCTTGTCTTTCATATAAGAGATGAATGGTATTTAGGTACGGAAGATGTTCAAGAGCAAAGCCATCTTCTCCATGAATGCTGAATGCTGTCACTGATTGAGAAGGCCATCTCACCTGACAAACCTTTGATTTCAAAACACATAAATAAACCTAAAAATCTCCACAATGCAGAGGTTTTTGATGAACCAATTACAAGTTTTTCTTTGCTCACCATAGGTTTTTTCCATTAAAGTCAAACCAAGTTTTCCCTGTGTTAACTTACATGCCCCAGAAGCCGAAATTCTGTGGAGGCTTAATTACAGCTTCACACTGCCAACCCCCTTTGGTGCATCTCCTTGTAAGTCAAACTTAACATATGTTATCAGCAAACTTAAGGCCCTGCAGCAACAACTACATCAACAACTAGGCCCCTGCACAGCTATCCTGCACATCTAGGAGCCTCCAGGAATGGAATACAAAACATTTCCAGCCAGCTTTCATACCATTCAAGTGATGTAATTTATTTACAAGCCACCTTGAATTCCTGTGCTCCTGCCACAGATACCAGGCTGCAGACACAGAGCTATCAGCCCAGTAACAATGTGCTTGCTGCAAGGACTCCTCCAGCACGAGGTCACACATACCTTGGCTATACATCTGCCATGGTATGAGCCATGTGACTCATAAATATTTCTCGCCTTTGGATAAAACAAAGGAGATAACTGCAGCATGTTGAGACAGAGGTTTTCTACAGGCAACCCTGCCTTCTCAGCACAGAGAGGCAGCTCAGCTGCTCTTTCACAGCCTGAAGCATCCCTAACACCTCTACACCCACCAGGACAAGAGAACTCATCAAAGCTGACACATTAGGACCCTGTGTGCTCTTGGCAAAGTCATCTTACCTCCTTAAAACTGAGCCACAAAATGAGCTGAAAGTAGGTAATTTATAAATATATATATGATTTCTACATTAATCCAAACAAGCTTTTTTATATAACTTCATTTTTTTTCACACAAGAACAGATTAACATAGCTGTGTGGAAAAATCCCTACACTAAACAGAGGACACTTTTTTGAGCTGTCCACCCCTTTAGAAGAGACTTGGAAAATCAATTTTGTGCTAGATCACACTTCATTTTTGTTATCAAGTTGAAGAGGGGAAAAATTTGATGGTTATCATAGAATGTTAAGAAACTGGTCCCAGTCCACACTGTCATAGGCAGGGACACATCTCACTAGATCAGCTTGTACAGACAATCGATTTAAAAGTACCTTTAGAGCAGGTGAAGATGGATCCTGATTAGCTGGAGCACTAATCTTATTCCACGTGACCATACTGACATCCTAATATGATTTTTGACTAACGTTCTTAACTTGAATACCTGTCTTAAGTTTTATGCAGCATCCATTATGGAGCTATGAAAGCAATATGGCTCAAGGGAAGGGAGTAATTCTGAAGTCTCAACATGCAGTAAGAAGTAAGATTCTTCTCTTCTCTAGAAGGTTAATTTCAGAAATCCTACAGTGAGGTTGACAGGATTCGTTTTCCAGTTGCCACTGACTTTGCAAACATAATACCAGATGAAGACTGGAGAGAGAGAGGAGGGGGGAAACTGTCTCTTCAAAATGCTGTTTAATTGCAAAGTATCTGTATTGCTTAAGATGTGACTTGCTGACAGGGAGAAAAATATATCAAAGCACAGAGGAGATACATCAAAATAGAAAAATTTAGCTGAATAAATCTCAAGGGATGACAGAGGATCCATTGCTTAGAATTCATATAGAGGGATTTCTTGTCCTGCTTGCATCTTGCATTAAGCAGACTTTTCTTTTTTTCCTTTTTTTCAAGACCAGCCAGAAATTACTCTACACAGATCAGGAGTTGGGATTTAAAGCTAACTGTTGGTGCAGATATAATATCCATGAAAATCAGTTTGAATGGGAGGTGGCTGCTTGCTTGCCCTTGGAGGTGCACTACATTATGCATGCAAATACTATTCTAAAGGCAGATGAACTTCCAACAGATCAGAAGCAGCTGCTTTAAAAATACAAATATGTCACGTAGTTTCATAGTCTAATGTGAGGGCTGATCCCCTCCTTTGAATTCCCTGCCCTAGGCTAGGGTGAGGTAGCAGTCTCATGCAAACCTACTTCAGAGACCAAGGCAAGGAGAGGGTGAGACATTTTCCCAGGGAATTGCCCTTACCAAAGAAGCTCACAGCTAAATGCTAGCTAGGAAATTTCCACCGGCCTGAGTAACGCTTCCAATTGCCTGAATCAGCTCAATTTCTCCATGCAAAGTTACAGTTCCACCTACTCATTAGCGATCAGCAGAAATCAATACTCTGCATTGGCAACTGACATCCTCCATCTAATGGATGAACTGTCATTGCTGTGGTGGCTCAGTGGCATCTGAGGCTTCAAAAAAGAAGCTGAAGGCTGAAGAAAAACTTGTTCACCTAAAATTGATGCCAAAAAGCCTCTTTTAAAATAAAGACAAGGGGAGTACTGAGCTCAGATTTACAGCAAAGGGCATTTGCTGTCTGTCCCTCTCCCACTTACCCCCATGTCTGGGTAAGAATCTATCTGAAAGCCATTTTGCCCTCAGGAGGAAGCAATACAGAAAAAGGCAGCAGTGGAGAGCTATTTTTGGCACGGTGATTTATCAGAGTAGGTGGTTTTCACCCCAACAGCCTCACTCTGTTCCTGAAGGGCAGTAAACCCCATGTCCTCTCGAGCCTCTATTTGTACATCATTCTGGTGGCTTCTGGGTATTCTGTATCCATGTGGTGGTCCTTCTTCTCCTAAACCTCTCTTCCAGAGAATGCCTGGGGAGGTGTTTGTCACCATCACTTTAGGCTTCCAGTAATCAGAGCCCAAGTGACAATTCAGAGAAAGAGCAGAACATTCAGATCTACTCTGAGACACAAAATGGACCACCTGGTGCAATTAATAAAAAATGATGGAACAAGCCTAGGCCATTTGGTTCATCAGAGTTCACTTAGCTTTTCTATTTAACAATCTATTTCTTCCAAGAAGGCAACTTATGATTTACCATGAAACACCAGTGTGTTTCTACCTCGATGGCTTTAGCTTGGAATGCCAGCTGAAAATATGTTTTATTGTTTGTACGTGCGTAGAGACCTAGTTTTGTGGTGAAGACACCTAGTACACACCACCTCTCCTTCCATTCCCTACCTGCTGGGGGCTACTACCACTCTAGGTCATATAGATTTCTCACTTTTCACACCCTTACCACCCTCTAGCCCAAAACTACATCCCATCCCAGAAGTCCTCTGGCACTGGACTAAAGAAGAGGAATGTGCAGGTGTGCTCCAAACTTATCCTCCCCATTACTGCTGAAACTTGGCATGCAGTGTCCCACCCACTTGGAAGAAATGTCCTGGAGTTACTCCTGAACTTAAATGCCATGATCTGGAAATAACAAGGTGAAAAAAATAAGTTTTCACAGTTTTCCATTTAAAATTGATTTCCCCAGTTTTCTATCTGACATTCCTCAGTCAAATCCCAAAGAACTTCTTGACCTGCAACTGCCTATTCATATCAAGGAGTGCATGCAGCATCCCCAAACCTCCCACTGTGTACCAGGGAAATCCGTCTGCTCCAGATCTGCCATATTTCCTCCTCCTGGTCCCCTGGAGCAGCTGACAGCTTTTAACAAGGAGCTCTTTGTTCGATCAAGTACTACACTGGATATTACCAGAACTTTTAAAATGCATGTTTGAAAATTCTCCACTGCCTTTGTAATGGGATTTCTCCCAAGGCCTCACAGGGTCCTCTCCCTTTGCCTTAATGGACACAAGCTTCTGCAGCTCTCACCAGAAAAAGGACTAAATTCAGTTTTCTTCAGCTTTGAAGACTGGCAACAACAGCTGAAAACAAGGAAATCTGAGGAAATCCAAGGAAATCCGAGCAGGTGTCATATCCTGCTTATCCGCTCCCTGACCATAGCCCATATGATAAAAACAATGCTTCTGTACTGAAGAGTAGCCAGATATCTTAGCAGTGTCTCAGGTTTTGATTTATTTCCTGGAAACTGATTTATCAAATGTTCAGCTCTTTTGGTTAACCAGGCAACTGCTACTCCAAAGGCTTTGCTTTGTGAGCTGTTCTCATTAGGTTCATGTGTTTCATGTTTTTACCCACCATTTTCTTCATATTTTCACATAAAATTCCATTTGCTGTGCAGTGACCCAGTTTCACAGCACATCTGACATGCCTTTGATTTTTTTTTTTTTGCTGCCTGCTCTTCACTTACAGGTAAGAGCAAACATAAGAAGTCTGCAGCTGGCTTCTTTGTGCGGGTCATTTAGACAGATTAGAAGCACTGAAGGAAACACTAACTCCGCTTCTGGCTTCAATCAATACTTCCTCTGAGTTTGACACAAGTCTTCTCTATTTTTTAGCAATCCTTTGCTATGTGATACACTGACTGCCTGATCTCTTCAGGCTGAATAGCAACCTGGCAAGTGGCACTTCAGTAGGTTGCTGCAGAACCCAAATAACATGTCCTGCCAAGTCCTATCATTACCCAGCCTTCTTTTTTACGTATGTGTGTAAGTGCCTGTTATGGCAGAAGCACTAGAAGGGAGAATAAAGTGAACAGAAGGGAGAAGACATGTCAGCCTTAACCATGCTTTCCCTGATGGTAACAATTGAACAGTTTCCAGCAAAAATATTTAGTTATGTTCACTGTGTGCACGCTTCAGTATCTTACTGTCGGAATGCATTTGTTAAGTCACCCCAGTAAGTGGATGCATGTGCATATCTATTCATTTCAGCTGAAATGTTCAGGTGTCTCATGCATTACTGATGACTCTGGGGATGCAAAAGGCACTTCCTTCATTTCCTTCCCACTGCCTGGGGAGAGGTAAGAGTCTTGGAGGCAGCAGTGGAGGCATATGACCCAGTGATTCCCCTCTAATCAGCCTTGCAGCAGAGGGAGATCATCCATTTTCTCAGCCACCTGAGGGTAAAGCTGCAGCTGGTTCAAAGTGGTTGACACTGGAAACAGAAGGTGCCTTGGTCACGATGGGTCAGGTAACCTCCCCTGTCTGCTTCCCTCGGTGTCGAAGTCCCAGCCTGGAAGTCTCTGCATTCTCCCCTGACGTGGCTGCAGTTTGGTCCCTTGGGGCTGCTCCAGTCAGAGGGGCTGTGCACCACAGCCAGCCCGAGCCCCCTCCACCTCCAGCTCTGCACACTGGCACAGGCACAGGGATGACCCAGGAGACAGCTGTCTTGGAGGTCTTTCCTCTTCCTTCTCTAGGAGCAAAGCTATGCTCACAAGGGTGCTTTACATTCTCCCCCAGCCCTGTATGTATCCAAGCCTCACACAAGTTAGCTGTCTCTTCAGATCCTTTTTTATCCACTAGGTTTCTGGAGCCACTTCTCCTGTGCTTTGCAGATCAGCATTCGCTGGAATGTGGATGGGGAGCCTACAACACACTGGGATAACAACACACTATAGCAAAAGACAGCTCTGCCTTTCTGAGCATTCCCTCCAGAGCATTTCTCTCTCCGCTTTCAAGATCTCTCATCTCCTAAAAACCCTCAGGCTTTTTTCTTTCATGGCTCTATACTCTTTTAATGTAAGCATGAATCAAATTCTGTTCTTTGTCACTCCCATCTCTAGACCCAGAGTCGCAGAGGAGATTTAAGAAGTTACGCTGGATTTACACCAGGATAATGTGAGAAAAAAATTGGCCGTTTGTCTTTATATTTTAACTGCTTCCCATCATATTTTTTATTTGTGGCAGTGTTATTGTTAGATTTACTTTGATGTTGCTGTTTGAAATTCATTAATCTACAGCGTGCTTTAGGAAAGCTCTTTGTATTTGCTCTTTACTTGGAATATGAAATTACTTTGCTTTAGAAAGTATGTTATAATATTCTAAATTTATGACATTACTATTATCTGAGGAATCTCCAGCTATTCATGCATATTCCCCCTTTGTTTCAGGCCCTTCAAAGTTAGTACAGCTAATTCTACATTTTCTTCTCTTGGCATCAGTTGCTAATTATACTGAATACTATTAAATTACAGATCCCCCTTTTCCTGGAAACTTGCTGGCTGGCAGGGTAAGATTAGATCTGGATATTATATGCAAGATTTTTTTAACTTATCTTAGCTTTAAGATGCAGATACTATATGAAGCTTCAGTGTGATGCTGTCCTTAAAAGCATTAAAAAAATTACATTAAGTAAAATGATGTCACTTCTAATCAGAATTTTTATCCCTTTCTTTCCTGATTAGTGCAGCCTTTAGCAGATTTACTAAATATCTCTGCTAGCTCCAACAGCTTCACTTCATGGCATCTTGAGTCAGCATTTCTGGCAGAAAGCACAGCCATCGAGTGAAATTCATAATGTAAATTAGCATTCAGCACTGGAACCAAGGAGGTCATTAGCAAATGTTTCCAAATGACCTGTGGCAAACCCACTTCCTCACCAGGCCTGGTTTAGGAAAAATCTTAATTATTCCCAGAGGGAATGGGGAAAAGCCTCCTAATGTTCAGCTGGACAACTTGGCAGAGGCAACGGCAGCAGCTGTGCTGGGCTGTGCCAGGGGTGTCCATGCCAGCATGTCCCACAGAGGGCTATCCATGCCTCTCTCCATGCCCAGTGGTCCCTGTGACAGTAAATAATAGTCCTGGTGGCAGGGAGCCACTCTCCACGGAGGACACCTCTCACCCTTGCATCCTTTAGAGGAGCACATCCTGACACCTCCCACTAATTCCCCATCAGGAAAAACTCAGACAATCTCATGTGTCTGTTGTTATTCTCAAAATTAAGTAATTCAATATGTTTAATATAACTTATACTGTAGTAACCTATACATGTGTGACCTACTGCATTTGTCAATTATTGGATTTTTGAGAATTTTCTCACTGATTTTATACATCCATGACTGCATTTACCCATGTCAAAGCTTTTATTTGTAACCTAACTGATAAAGCCAATAAAAACCCATCTACAAATTTGCAGCCTACAAATTCATTCTCTCAGAGGTCCCTATGTAAAGTCCGTGCAGTTGCTTTCATAGCTTTATTTCCTTTGGAAACAAACAGAATTATCATTTTATATATATATAATTAGAAACAAACAGAATTATTTTTAAAAATACTTTATGAAATTTTTAATGTCAGCAGTGAGCTCATTAGCTATTATTTTCTTTACTGGGAAATGCCAAGTGCAGAGCAAATTGCTATCCCTGGCCAAGTCAGGATGGGAAGATCATTCAGCCCAGCAATCCATGAGATGGGCCAAAGGAGAATGCTGGCAGACTAGTGTGACTCCAGACAAAACATACTGAGATATTTGTGCAGAAAACATAGCTTTATCCTGTAACAAGAGTTTGTAGCTCAGGGATTTCCCAAGTCAGAGAGAGTCTCCACATAAAGGTTTACAGTCATTTTCTGCAGCATCTCCTTTCCCTCACCCTTTGCCCAGGTGCTGTGGCCTCAGGGCACTCCCACGCTGGTGGCAGCTGCTAAGATAAGCTAAGGTCAGACTCTGTGTGCCAGGGCAGGTTAGAGAGAAATAAATGGGATTTCTCCCGGGACAGACTAAGGCAGATCAGGCCTCCCTGTGCCACATCTGTGTCCCATCAAAGCTGCTGACAACTTGGCCCTGCAGTGGCATCCAGTGCTGAAGGAGATTCTCCTGAGATTATGTAAAATAAAAAATACTCCCTGCTTGCCACTGGCTGATTCTCCATGGTGCCTTCACTGAAAGGCTGGGTTAGAAGCAGGGAGTTCCCAAAGGTAGTGATGGTGACAACAAGGATGGATGGATGGATGGACGGATGGTGGACAGAGAGACAGATGGGTGGGCTGCTTGCTCATTTACCCCTCCACTACCATCTGTGTGGGAGCTGCTCTCACCAGGGCTTCCTGTTTACTGATGATGTAGATTTAACTTTGGAGGCTTCACCTATAGCCGTTTTTTGAAGCCTGTGCCGGCCACGGGGGTGAAAGTCATGCAGGGGACAGGCAGTAATTAAAGCTGAATTTTGAAGCAGAGGGATTGCTCCTCCTCTTTCTCTCACCCTTTCCTCAAGCCTAATTGCTGGGACAATGTTTCCAGAGCAGATATTTCTTTCCCTGAGTTCATTAAAGAAAATGCAAAGGTGGCAGGACAGGACTGGTGGTGTTGATGAGCTGCCAGGTGACGTGGGATGGCTTCAGGACTCCAGCACTCACTGTGCCTCAGTGCCTCTCCATGAGCAGGACCCCATGCTGTGTACAGCACCGACCCAGAGCCTCTCTTTCACCCTAGAGACATCAGAAGGATTTGGCACCCAGCTGCCCATAGGGCACGTGAGAGGCTGCACACCCTCCTGCATTACCTTCTACCTTACAGTCAGGACACACGACACAAAAGATTCTCAGAGTCCCAATTAAGTGCATAAATCATATAGAACAACACAAAATACGTCTACAGCATTGAAAGACTATGACAATTTCAGGCAGATGGCAAGATAGGAATTAGCACTTCTTTGCAGCACCCAGCCAGAACAGATGCAATACATAATGAGGGTCAGGCAGCAGCACACGGCACAATTCCCTTTGCACTCCCAGCAAACACAGAAACACTAAGTCACTGTGTCACTACAGATTTTGTTGCTGGAAACACGACGAGTGTCAGTTGTCAAGGTAAATTAGTAATGCTGCATAGGCAGGAGCTGGAGGTAGAAAGGGAGCGGTGAAGAGGCAGCTCTAGAGACACAATGCTTCTTAAAGAAGTTTCTCTAAACTCTTCCTTCTCCTGTATACATTTTGCTATTTGTGAGAGGTGCACAAAGTCATTAACTCCCTCTGAAATGGTTGTTTGTTTTAAATTCCTGATGGGAAATATATTGAGTTAATTAAAATTGTTACAACGGCAGTGATTCATGAGGCATCGGACTGCAGAAGAATAATGCAGCTACCTGGCTACCTGTCTTTGGTCCATTTCTTTGTGAATTGCTGTATTTTAACTCTTGAAACAGTAAAACATCAGAGCAAAGCAATGGAAAGTTACTGTGCACTTAACTGTGCAAGAATTATATTCAGAAAGGAAAAAAGTATAGGCCTAATTTGTCAGCAGGTATAAAAATAGATCTTGAGGCATTATCTGAACTTAGGAAAAATTTTTAATTGGCTGCCTGGGGCCCTCCAGTATTTTCATTTTTCTAAATGAATTATGGTATATTCATTATACAATAGGTGACTACCAGTGTGGAAGTGTTTCTGTGCATTCATTCGGTGTTTCATTCACAATCTGAGAAACAAAGCCAACCAGGTGTAACAAGAAATCTCTGTTTAGGTGGTTGAGTTCATTCTTCTTTGTTCTGCTTTTCTGCTGGCGGTACATGAAACCCAAATTTACATGAGTGAAAAATCTTCCTTGGGAAAACTAACTCACACTTTGGGGATCCACTGCCTTGCCAAATAAATTTAAGCTGCTTAAATAGATTTGCAAGGTAGATGCTCAAATGCAGATTAAAATGTGAATCCACTTCCTAGAAAATCATGTAATTTATAAAGGAGAAATCTTCAGACCTTGAGGTAGCCAAAGTGACTTGGCTTTTAAAGGAGATTATCTACAAAAGGCTCCAGCTACCATTCTGTGGGAGATTGGATGCACAACTCTTAAAGCCCCAGAACAAAAGATCAAAGACTGCCTCAGTCAAGCAAAATATTCCAGTGCTGGGTAAATGACTTCTGCTCTGCAAAAGGTATTTTCCCAAACGCTGTATCACAATTTAGATCTACTGACAGGTGCAAACACAGGCTGGAAGAGTGTGAGAAAACATGTCCCATGACTTGTGAGAATGAATTGGTTACCTGAGCACATTCAGAACCTTTGAAAACTGGAGTACAGGGGCCGTAATACTTATGAGAGTAGTGACATAACCTTAGCATAAGTCAATGCTAGTTAATGGCAGCATTTTTAAGGCAGAAGCCTCTGAGGTGGCTTAATGGCAGAAGCCTCTGAGGTGGAACTTTCAGATGTCCAACCATCACACAACACTAAAGGGGCAGCTTTGCAGACCCAACTGTGCCCTTAAAAACTGCATGTCCCTCTTCTCACCAAGCCTCACACCACTACATAGGTGGTAATATCTCTGGACACAGGGGAAAGGTGAGGAGGGACAAAGTAAGGAAATGCATGGCCACTGGTGGGGACAACCTCACCCTTGAGAGGGGCAACAAGTACTCAAAAGTCCCTCTGTCTGCAAAGGCTGTCACATGGGCTTCATACATTCCTGAATCACCCCACCAGCATAAAGACATCAGGGACCAGATTCCCACCACACCGTCTGTGGTGAATTTTTGCAATGTAAAATGAGTGCAGGAGGGCTTAAAATGTGAGTGAGGTTTTAAATAGCCCACAAGGCATGAGAGACACTGCAACATCTGGCTGCTCATCTTCTTCTATCTCAATCAAGTCCCAGATATAATTATGAGGACAGGCAAGAAGCAGACAGGAATAACATGGGAGGAAGACAAATCCCTTCAAACCTGAACATGAAATCATAGCACTTTTATCCTCCAGAGGTTCAGGCAGTCCAGTAAAAGAGTCACATCTAAGAGGCTTTGAATCTGTGTTACATGTGCTATCAGCCTAGCACAGAGCATCAGCACTCAAATAATTATTTCCCCAGCAATCAGCATCAAATCATGGTAAAAGAGAACTGAAGAATTTCTACAAAAGAACATTAACCAGAGAGCTAAATTATAAACCCCATAATGTTGACACAGTCTTCTTGCAACTCCCAACAAGCATATTTTGCATTCCAGCTGACTCAAGGCATGTCATGGGTAGTGGATAAGAGCACTCAGCATGCCTCAGAGAAGCTTGACTTTGAAACAGCAAGCTCTGGAATACTCACTGGAGAGCTAACACATGTCTCCAGAATAAGAAGCACAGTGGGGCCTTTCTGCACTGCCCTGCTTTCTTCCTCTTCCACTAGTGCTCACAGCAGGGGTGGAGGGAAAAAAGAAGACTAAGACATTAGTGCAACAAATGGCAGCCAGCCCTGCAACATCAAGATTTTGTACAATCATTGCATTTAACCACAACATCATGAGACGCGCCTCAAAGAAAATCCCTTTGGCCCACTGTACCTGTTGGCTTTTGGAATGGTTTGTATCATAAAGACAAAAGAGAGCAAGAATACTTCAAAGCAGCAAGGCTTATTGCTAGGTGTACAGGAATGGGTTAAATCACAATGAAAGATAGTGCAGTGGTTGCACATTTTATAATGATTTTTCACAGGTTTTTTTTCTGCTGTCATTTGCAGTGCCTTCCCTAGGGAAATCATTTCTTCACCTCTGTGATGGTGGCATGAATGAAGACTGACCGCTGCCTAGGAAGACACATTTAATTATGTAAGGTGATTGCATCCATACAATAAAAGCCATTTTTTGCCAGAATTCCTATATGTCTCACTTTTATTCCCTTTTACTACTTCTCTATTTTTCTCTGCCACTATTCTAGTAAATTAAATTATATTTTACCTTTTATTTAATTTGATGCCTTTATATAAATCTAATTCTCTAAATTTCAGGCTGTATCTTCTCTGTCTCTGTGGTTGACAAAATTTTATCTTTATAATTAGTAACATTTGGCCACAAATTTCTTTCCAGTCACTCCTATGCCAAAAGAATCCACCAGTAAGCAAAACTTAGCACCTAGACTGGGAAAGTCTGAAAATGCTTTGATGTGAAATAGTTTTATTAGATGCAGACTGATTCTCAAGTGAGTCTACACCAGTAGGCTTAAGCAAGATATATACTTTTATGTGTGCAATAAATCCCACCAGTAGAGAGACTCTGAGGAGAGTTACCACAGAGCAGTGAGAGCACAGTAAATTTGTGCATGAGCCTTATCTTACCTGGGCAGACAAAAGCTTTTATTATAACCCCCATTCCATTAGTAAGTCTTGCCTATAAATATTAGTCATGCAGCACAGAAGAATCAATTTTTTTGATGATGACAAACTAAAGGACAAAATTGAGCACTTATATGCAGGTTGCCTTTGGGCCTTTTGATGATTCACAAATTAGTCCTGACCCTTCTGGATCTAACTCTAAATATTTCACTTCAAATGTTTCTACTCTTTCAAGTACTCCTTAACATAGCTGGAATTTGATCTGTCTACCACTAGAAAATGATTTGACACAGCCTCTGAGTACAGAAAAATGGATGTTTTCAAGAACAGACTCTTTCAATTCCTGTATTCAGGGGAGAAAGATTGGTTTAATTTAGTTTCACATTGTAGGACTAGACTTCCCTTCTATTCAGACTGAGTAGTCCTTTATTTTTCCACGTAGTTCTGTTAAAATCAAGGTTGTTTGTCTTTATCTTAAGCAGAAGCAGACTACATTATCTGAATTATTTTGGTTTCGCATACAGTTCTTCCTTCTAATGGCATAATCTGATTTTTCCCAATGTACTAAGCCACTTCACTTAGGCCTGTTTATGTTGTACTGCAGCTCAAGGCATAACATCTTAAGTTTTATGCTCTTTGTATACACATGATCTGTCACCCTGGCTTAATTTTAGAATGTTCTGAGTAGATCTTTGGCAGGTACAAGGCCTCTTTGGAAACAGTAACAGCTTGTCTGACTTTCACAGTTCGCCAAGAAATAGACACATACAGGACATTTTTGTGTCTTTTAGTGGGATGAGATCTCACTTCTTTCTCTTTCCTCCACAATGCTGGGCAAGTGCAAAGATATTTTTATTGTACCTTTGTGAGAAAAAGATTACATGGGAATATTTTGTTTGGATTTTTTTTTTTGCTAAAATCTTTGTTTTCAGGGACACAGGCATTCAGGATATATCAGAAAGCTTCTTCCTGCTCATTCTGGTTAGGTATGATAATTTTCAACCTTTGGCTCATGAGTTTATTCCCTAATCAGGGCTACAGCACATGTCAAAGCTGTTCACTTTGAATGAAAGGCTTTTCCAGACTGAAAACTCAATTTACTCCTGCTAGTGACATTAAGATAAGCAGTCCCTCAAGGGATCCCAGTCCTTATCTGATATACTGTGTTATTTGCAAGCTCTGGCAGACATTAAGTGGAGTTTCATGTACACACACTTGGGACATGTGTACCCTACTGAACAGCGCTGTTCATTTGCACATCAAATGAAGCTTCCCAGTGGCTCAGTCGAGTCCTGTTCACTTGCTGAATATCATCCCTGTTACAAGAGGCTATGATAATGGCATGCCTATATATCCTAAAGACAAAGGATTACTGCTCTGCAGGAGGTGGCTATCAACCCCATGCCTATCATCTTGTATAATGAATTTCCTGTAACAAAGTAATATCTTTTTATATCCTTTTTTTGAAAAATGAGTTATCCCCTAGGAAAGCTTCATCTGATATCCTTCACAGCCCTCGTCGCAATGCTGACATCAATTACTGATGTTAGCAGCACCAAGGAAAGGTGATGTGCAAACCCAGAACATGTGTCCATACACAACATGCCCATGCCCTCCCACCATTCCCTTTCTCCCCTGCTATTTAACCTGATCCAGTCTCTCCTTCAACTTCATGCTACAAAAAGGCATGCTGCTAAGTCTGAACAAGGCTTTGTGCAGACTTTTTCTGGAATCAAACATAGGTGAATCCATATGAGGACAAGATTCCTAATCATGTGAAGGAATTAAGAATATTAATACAAGTATATTAAATTTAACATTGAAATTGAAGTCATTCAACCAAATTAAACACATAAGTAGGAGCTGCCCTTGAGCATGGAAATGGCCTTCTTTCCACTTAAAGGAGAATTAGTTGTGGAAGCTATCTACCACTAACACAACAAGAGAACCAAGAGCCCGGGGAACTCTACACTTGAAAATGTTTTAGAAGACTAAACAGGGAAATTGTTTAGTCGGAAACAGATTTTTTTTCCTGAGCCTTAGACTCAGAAAAAAAAATCCACTGAGGAGCTGGACTAAAGAAACCTACAGACTGTTGCTTCAATTCACCTCCTAAATATATTACCAGACACATCAGGCAATGTAATAGAAAAGAACAATATTTTCCTGGGGATTTTTTAATAATCTCCCTGCACTGTGATTGATGTCAGTCTCATGGCATGATGCAAAATGGTTCACATTACCTTCAAAAAGGGTATTTCCATTTCTTAAAATAGCTTCTCAGTTTTAGAATAATTTTTGTAGAATCATATTAGACAGCCTGAGAGTGTTAACTTCATACCTACTGAAGATTATAAACATCACCATAAGGAGCCACGGTCAAATGCTGTGTGAAAACTGAGCTTGGCTTTGCAAAAATATAGTGAGTATTCCTGACAGTGGTGGGGGGAGTCAATGTCCTATTTGATGGAAGAACTGATTGCTCTAGGACTAGATAATTTGCACTCACTTGGCCATGGGAAGTCTTAAGCTCCCTCTCTAGGTGATTTGTCACCTGGAGCTCAGGATGTGCACTATAGATCATGAAAGTTCTCAGTGGAACCATTTCTAAGTAATAGAAGAAACACAATAGGTTTCCTAGATAATTAGGAGAAGATATAAGTAGTAAAGGACTGAACCACAGTATAAGCAACAGAGAAAATTGAATACTTGTTCAAAGTGGGCAAGGACTTCACTAGATCAATGTCAGATTATTATATATGCTAGATCAAGCTTTATAATAACTGTGATGGGGAACAGTAACAATCATACCTCAGAGAATTTCATTGCTTCTTTTCAGGTTTTACTTCAAGACAGAGGCCACAATTCATTGCTTAGAGTAACAGAATGCAGTATTTCCTTGCTAGAGGAGAAGATTGTGCATCTACCCATAGCACAATCCTGAAGCTGGGAAAGCACACACAGGATCTAGTTTTTCCATTAAATATCCCAGTAGTGTTAACAAACTGTTTCTTTGGTTTTTCCCAAAATCAGATGATATCACAGTCTTTTCCATAAGCTGTCAAAGCTCATGAGAAGGGATATCAATGTCATGACCCCCAGCTATTGGAAGAGGATGATAAGGTACCAAGCTGTGAAAAGACTTAATTACAAGCATCCAGGAGTTGATTAGAAAAGAAAGAAATCCTGATTTCCAGGCAATCCTTTCTCCAACTCTTGGGCTTGTATTCCATGCAACTGGCAAAGGCAAAGCAAGGAAGTCTACAGTAGGTTTTTAAAAATCTCTCTTGAACCTGTGTTGTCCTTCTCTAAGCTCACATCTAATTCAGCAAGGTCCAAAAGATGCCCAAACTGCTACTAAATGGGTTAGCCTATGTGATGGAAGTTAGTTGGTTTTCCACTAAGCAAGAATTAAAGGCTATACTCAGACTGCCTATAACAAACTTCAAATTTCTCTCGTCTCAGTGAATTCAGTCACAATCAGGCAGTCAAGTTAACAAGAACTTGAGTCTAAACATAAGCATAAACATAAGCATTTGGTGCCACCCAAAATTCCCTAGGGTATCTCAGATCACAGGCCTGGCATGTGTGACATAAGATCTGTGGGAAATCCACGCAATTCTGGAGTGGCAGCTGGAGGCCAGGTAAGGCTCTTTAACACATCTCAAATGATGCTAAACACCAGTGTTAAGGCGACAGAATGGAGATTTTTATCTCCCAGCTCTCTGTTACTTGATCCCTTCTGCATTTCTCAGCTTCTCTGGAAATTGCATGGAAAATCCTGCCACTGAGATTCTGAAGAACTTTGTATCCACTTTGCAGAAGTATTAATAATTATGCAAGGAGGGAGGAAAATCAAGCATCTTTTCTTCCCACCTTAGAGAGATATGAAAAATATACTGTGAAGAGTTAAATACTTGAGTTGGATTAAATTTACCATGTCTGCAAAATTTTCTATCAAAAGGTTACCTTTGATATAATCTTTCAGCCTGCAGACTTCTGCTTCCCAGCCATTAAATTCTGGTGCAATAAACTTTTACAATATGCATCATTATAGGAAACTTAAATAGGCTTAGCTCTTGAGCGAGAATCACAAAGACAGTAGAAGAGAGGGAAGAAATGCTAGGTGTCTGGCTTTTTGAATATTTAAGAAAAGGTTCTTCTTTATTAAATAATGCATATAAGGAGAGGGATTTGGAATTCTGAATTTTCAAGGTCAGGGTGGAAGGAGGCCTGTCTGGAGAGCCATAAATTCCTGATCTCAGCCCTTGCCTCTGCCTCTGTCTTTGCCACATGGCCCTGTGCAGATCAGAGGACTACCCCAACACTGAGCCCCTTAGCTGCAATTGCGATTGAGCCCCTGGGACAAATGGGTTGTTAACACTCACCCCTCTCAAAGAAGAGTCACGGCAATTGCTCTTTTTATTCTTCACAGTATAGTTCTGATACCTGTGAGGACAGGCTTAGAAAAGGTAAATGGCTCAGGTTTATAGCAAAATGGTTGCTGGTGGTTTAAAAGTAAAATTCAGAACCATTTTTCAGCTTATAATGAGCATTGCAATGTAGAACGGGCAGTGGCAGAAAGTCCAAATGAGAGTCAGGAAGGATCAGCCTCCTTGTTATTACAATGGTTTATGGAGATATTTGGCCTCAGATACATTCTCTTTCCTATTCAGCTGGTAATTCATATGTTTAAAGTGTAATGTAATTGTCCACAGAGACCATGTTACACTCCTTTCCAAACCTCCAAGCATGTTGGTTACTCAACAGACCTTCTGTCACACATGGATAAAATGAGAATTCCCTTCCTGAAGAAGAGTTACATTTCCTCTTACATTTGTTTTAGGTATTTATATCTTATTTTGTTCTTTGTGTCCTCTTGGAACATCAGCTATCAGCCTTAGGATGGCTAGGGAGCATACATCAGCCAGTGCTGCATTTCATGGCCAAGTATAAACACAGAGAAAGATTGCTGATCCTCACCCTGTATAATGTGGACTTAGACAGGGGTTGACAAAGTCCACAGTCTTAAAATAACAAATCCTTCATCCTGTCTATACAAGGAATGGAGCAGAGGCACTGTGTCACCTTCAAAGTCTTCTGAGAGGTAGAAGGAGGGAAATATTAAGACAGAAAAACTGTCCTGATATACTCCTTTTCCAATTATTATTCTGCTTCCCTCCTCCCTCAGCCTACAGACAGTTGCCTCAACAAGCAACGCCTTATATTGCTCAAATATTAGATTCCTAGGATTTTCTCCCCTCCTATTGTTCAACAGATTTCAGCTATTCAGGATTTTGTGGGCTCACATTTGGCTTGGCTGTGTGGGTCACTGTGCATCTCTGGGAGACTTAAATCCTTCTTTGATTAAGTGAGCACACAGAGATCACTGGAGTGGGAAGAGGGGAAGAGAATAGCTTGAAACATTGCTCATGATTTGCATTGCAGTGTCATTTGCAATCAACAAGACTCCAGTGCCCTCCATTTAAGATGCTGGATTCCCTCCCACTAGACTTGGTAATACACTTAATTCTTAAAACACCCTGGTGCTTCATTTTATTTCTGGCAGTGCTTATTCTAAAGGTCAAAGTCCTCACTGACTTTCTCAATTGGCAATACTATTTTAATTCATTTTTTTAAACGGCAGAAGGCACACCTCTCATCTGCCCTGGGCCATTTTTGCAAACACAAAGGAAATACAGGGTCCACAGGGCAACCTCTGTAAAAGAGTGCCAACAGGGACACCCCAAACTAGTCCTTCAGAAAAAGCCATAGTAAATGAACAGAACTGCTGGTTAAGAAACTCAAAATATGACTCAGATGCAGAGTGACTATCAAAGCAAAGGGTCCCACAAGTTCCCATCCAGGAGGCAGAAATATATAAATGTTTATTGTGAGTGACATTTATTGGTGTTGGTTCTGATTAAGGGGAACAAAAAAAACCAAGGAATGTTCATTGATGTCTCCACTCTGGCTTTGCAACTTCATTTTAAATCCAAAACAGTGCCTGCCAACAGACAGGGAAGGAGACTCGTTGAAAGGTGAACTATACTCTGTCTTTAGATATATGTTAAGTGCTGCCACACTGAAACCAACTGAGGCCAGAATCTGGCCTTATAAATAAATCTTGGTAGGTTCTAAGTTGGCATATAATTTATTATGAAAGGAAAACTCCATTTTCCCCAGCTTTGAGAAAGGAATAAGGACTGGTGACCACTGCAGATCCTTTCACCCCTGATGGTGAGGTCTAGCACACTTTGCTAAGGTCTGCAATAATGGACCTCAATTTTGCTGTCTTCTGACACTGACTCACCTGAGAAAGGTAATATCTATTTCAAAGAGTTTGTACCTCATAATAAAATGTAAGCCAGTGAAGTCTCTAATTTATTCACATAGGCAAATTAAAAAGCTTTGCCTTAGTCTAATGTGTCAGTTCTTGCAGCATTCCCCCTGCTGTAGCTAATGAAATGTTAACAATTGTGATGCTCTGAAATCTGAGGCTGGGGATGAAACACCCTCAATGCAATGTAAAATACAGAGCCCCCTGTGTGGGCAGGCAGTATTCCCCATCAAGTGACTCCCCATTCCCATTTTAATTTCTTATGAACTTTTTCCAATATTTTTACTTCAAAATTATTCATCTGGAGGTGCTGTCCCATGCAAAGGAAGGCAAAGCTCCTTTTTTAAACACATTGGGGAAAACAGTTCCTCACCCTCATCTGGGTTTGCAAACCAGTTCAGTATTTACCTTTGTCAAAGGAGGAAGGGAAGAGTGTTTGCAAACTTCTGTTTTAGCACATTTGCCTTCTTTGCTGCTGGGAGGTGCAGACTTTGCTCTGAGTGTGAGCTGAGCTGAGTGCTGGGTTTGCTGGTTTGAAGAATGCCTTTCTTCCTGGCCAAATCCCTTGTTTGGAAGCTGCTGCTGCTGCTGCTGCTGCTACTGCTGCTCCCATAATTGCTGAGTTTATTGCTGCCCGAAGCAAATGAGTGAGTAGGAGGAAAAGTAGGAGGAACAGAAAGTGCACTAATCTACTCTTTGCTGAGTTTGTGAGGGGAATAAAGACAAGTATAATTCCTGTAGGCACTCAGTATGGTGATGAGCACGGCAATAGCAGTCAGATATCGCATACTAGCATATTAGCAGGATGAAGAAGGCAAAGGAGGTCTCAGATGGTCACAGCCCAGGAAGCCTCTCACCAGGGTGCTCTGCAGCATGGGTCTCACTCAGGGCTGCACCGACTCCGTGTTGCCTTGCAAGTCCTGTGGCAGGACCTGGTCCCATACTTACTTCATTAAGTCAGGATATGGCCTTGTCTCCCTGAAAAATTAGAGCTCTCTTCTGCAAAGCACAGTGGGTCAGGTCTAAAATATATATATATCAAAGAAAACTAAGAAATATGAAGATATTGACTTATCTGTAAACATCCTTGCTCCAAGACATGTCTACTCATAGATATATTATCTCAAATTTTTTTCTTAGACAAGACTATCTATCAGTATTCTGTACAAGAAGGAAAATGCAAAATGTAGATATCTATCTTTTACTGTAAAGGTCACTTAAACTTATTTCCAAATGATGCAAATTTCATAAAAATGGGAACTCATTCTGTGATCAAAATAATTAATGTGTTTTTTAATAAACCATTGATAGTTTTCCTGCTGCACTGGCCATTTCTCAACATAGTTCTGATATAATAGAGACCACTGAAGGATCTCAAAAATGTGACATATTCAGGAAGATACAATATCTTTTGTTAAACCAACTGATTCAGTTGTGAATATAGGCAGGCTTTTTAGTATCCCAGCTTTTCTTCAAGAAATTTCCAAAGAAGCAAAGTGGTTAGCCCAGCAGTGGAAACACTACATGATAAAAAGCTGATTCACTGGAGACTGAAAACCTGCACTGATTAATGTAGAAGGAAGCTCACAAGTCCTCTGTAAAATCCACAAGGGTTGGGAATGCAAAAGACAAGGTGGGGCAGCAGTGGGCACACAAGGCAAAATTTTTTGGCTTCAAGGGAAGCAAATTACAGGTAGAACCCTAATACTGCAAGTTTCAGACTCCTATCTCTGTGTAACTTGTAATTACATGATTTATTAAGTAGTTTTTCATGTTTAAGTTGACAGAAGGAGATAAGCAAGGTCATTGAAACGCTACAGCCACTTCATGCTCTTGAAGCATATTGGGAATTGCGGCACAAGAGTCCGCACAGAGATGAAGGAGCCCTATTTGTTTATGCTGTTGCTGACTGAATCTGCTGCTGGCATCACAGTTTAAAATTTGAAGCGTATTTAAAGTGGAATTGACTCAACCAAAACATCCAGCAAATCCCCGGAGATACAGATGCAGAACAACAGTGGCAAACTTCCAGCTGCCATAGCAGGCATTCAAAATACTCTAGAAATAAATGACTTAAAAGCTTTAAAAGGATAAGAAAGGCCTGCAAAGCCAGATAGATCTCAGGGCCTGTTCCTGAAGGCCCCAGATGACTTCAACTGATTTCCAGTACTGTCATCTTTCCAGGACAGGCATTAAGAAATGCCTGCCTTTGTTCAGGGGGTTGCCTGCAATTACTACCTTCTACCCCAGCGCTGTGGTTTACATGAGGATGTATTTGGTTCAAACAAAGGGTCTGCCTAGCCCAGTTCCAACCTCTAGCCGAGCCATAAACCATATCCATTGCAAATGAAGAAATGGGGGAACATTTACAACATTTCCCCACACACACTCTCTCAGCTTCTTACTCTTCTCAACTCAGCAGGGTTTCTAAACCTCATATGCTTCACCTGCTTAATGATCCCTTGTAAATATCTCTTTCAAGTACTCCTTTTCAGTCTCTCCTTGAACTTTTGCATTCATAACACCCTTTGGCAGGGAAACCCATGGGTTCATTGCCTGTTATACAGAGAACCACCTTCTTCTGGTAGTTTTGAACATGTCTCCCAAGCAGTCCAGCTGAGGGACGTTTATCCTTGCCCAGGATAACCCACTGAATGTTTAGCCCTTATTCACCTTCTCCATATCCAGGATTTTGTAATTCTTCAGCGTAGCCTAACTATGTAGAGTTTTTCCAGTTCTAGTCCTAAATTCGCGCTTTTTCCTTGGCCCCACAGCCAGGCAGAGACATCTGCCAGATAGGTACAGGTGAGCTTAAAGACGGAAGAATGCCTCAGCACCAAACTTTGGCAAAGGAGAAGAGGTCAGACCCAGCCCCACGTTCAGAGAAGCCTTGCTAGGTGGCACATGCACCACTCACAGTCCAGCTTCTGGTGATACCCGGTCACAGGACACAGCACCGCGCACCTCCTGCCTCATGAGGCAAGGGCTCATCTCTGCAGTTTGACTCAGTGCAGCCCTTCTCCATGGGCCTGGAGACCTGCCAGTAACAAGGTATCAGGCAGCAGCAACCTCTAACACAGACAGGAGCGCCCTGAGATGCTGCTGAGATGCTGAATGGCAGGATGGTCCTTTGTCCCAGAGACTGCTCAGTCTCAAGTGACAAAAACCAATGGGCTGTAGCTTACAAATGTTGGCTATATTTCACCTTACATGATTTATATAAGAGATGTGTGACATGAGTCATATAGAAATATATCCCATATATCCCATATGTCTTTACGGACACACTTTGTATTCCAGACCTATTCTAAATACCTTTGCCTTGGCAGAAGGTGTTTGTGTGTTTGACACATCCTATGTTTTATTTTCATAATTCCCAAGAAAATTAAACTATTTGCACAGAACAAATCAGCTTCTCACATTTAAAAATAAGACAAGTACTTTCTACAATACAAGCTTCCAGAATTATTGTCTGTTGTTTGTGAAATAACTGTACTTTCATTAGACAAGGCAAATTATCTATAGCCTCAGGAAAAATTAATTTCGTGGGATGCAAAAGATTGAAGACCTATTGATAGAGTACAATATATGCTTGGCAGATGTCCCTTGCCTAAGGCATGAAATGGCCTGACTATTATCTTGTCTACAGTTCAAAAGTAATTGTACACATTGCACACAGAGCACCATCCACCCACAGAGCAAACACCTAGTGATGATGGATATCACTATTGATACAATTCACATCTTAAAACTAAAAGTGCTGGGAAAAGGATTGTGAATTCTAAAGGGTAAAATGAATTCATTAACTGCAAAGAACACACACAGTTGCATTTAAGTAGAGCTGTGACAGTAATTGCTGAATTGAATATTTTTTAAAAGCCCTTTTGTTCCTATTGGCATCAAAGCTATTGTTGAACTGTGCTGTACTGTCAGCAACGTGAATATTAGGGGTTTAGATCCATGCATGCAAAAGATCAAAAGTAGTGATGAAGGATTCTGTAATTATTAGTAATTGCTTCCCAAGTGGCCATTTTTTAATAGATTCTTCATAACAAAGTGTTCACTAAAGACTATGGGTTGAACTTATATTTTTATAGCAAGTACATGAGCCCATGGAAATTATTTCACACATTATCATCATAACTGGAAACTACTACTAATAAGAAATACATATGCTACAGAAAGTCTGGGTATCATGATTATGATTATTGTAATTTTAATACAGATGGTAATGTTACATTTTCAATTAGAAGAATTTCAACAAAAAAGCCAGTTAAACTTGGTTTAGACTGAGTAAAGTCTTAATTTCTCTAATTCAGTGTTCAAAATTGCTTCAATCAAGTAAAATATTAATGATGCATCACCTGTGAACTGCCATTGACTCATAAATGGTACTTTCTAGGCTCAAGTATCTATCCACTTAAATGGATGTGAATCCTTACACAGACATACAACCACAAGCACAGGTATGAAGAGAATTATAACAAACCAAAAAAAGGGTTTAAAAGCTCTGTCATGCCTTCCTCTCACATACCAGTACCCATTCTCTTGCCAAATGCATATCTTTAGAGCCTTACATCATATTTGATCCTAAGGTTTGCTTTGGAGCTGCACTTGCTTATTCCAGAACTGATTTTTTCTTGAATAAATAAAAATTAGAACCATGGCACTATTAAAAATAACTCATACATGACAGTACTAGTCCACTAGGTCTCACTGAAAAACACTGAAAACATTTAAGAACTTGAGTGTTCTGCTGTCCAGATGTGGCATTAGGCAGCTTTCTTCAATCTGCTGAGCATGGAGATTATCTTTGAGTACACAACCTACACAGCAGCTACATCTCAGTCAAACCAAGCACCAGGAGGAACAGCTCCACCATGAGCTGGTGTATGTCCTAGAGGGACATTTGGAGTGCCTAACTGCAGCTGTACAGCTCCAGCACTTCTCCCTTCCTGCATGTCAAAGCCCAAATGCAAAGGGTCAGCAGACCATAGAGTAAGAAAGATGCTGACAGGGGAGGCGAAAAGTTTGGGCTTTGTGGGGCAGACACCACAACTTTGGAGAACCGGTCCATACCTCTCCTCTACATCTGATTCTAAAATCAAGATGTAATTTTCAGTGCCTGAAATGTCCTGTTAAAATCACTGCTAGGATTAATTATGCTCTTATGCTCCTCAGGGTAAAAACCCTACTGTGTCTGTCTTCAAAGTCCTGTTTGAATGCCAAGCAAACTAATAAAGAATAATAACAGTGGTGCCTGCACGAAAAGCCATCTCATTCTACTGAAACCAATGGGAAAACTTAGTGCCTTCCACTATGTGCAAAAAGCAATATTCAGCGGTTTGTTTATGACCTCTGAGAAAAACACATTAAAAAAACCCTTCAAGACATACTTCAGTGTGGCCAGGCTTTTTGTTTCAGTTAGGTTGCTTTGCTGAATATGTTAAAGCACTCTACTAACATTGTCACATGACATTATTTCTTATATTATAATCTGCTATGCCTCACAGAATAGCCTCCTTTACCATGACAAATAAATTAACTCTCTTGCAGTTTTCTTTCTGTCAGTCTCAGATGGTTCAGTCTCCCATCTCACTCCTAAGACATATTAGTATCATAATATATATATTTGCTCCAGAATAAATACTAATTTATCATAAAGGCTAAGTGTGAGTTCTGCCCTGACATATACCAGGCTGTAACAGCAGACTTTAGTCAGTCCAGTAGTTTCATTATTGTCCAACAACTTCCTCAATATAATTTCTCAAAATAATTCCTTTCTTTTCACTTTCATCACTGCAAATCAGGAGTAACATCACTGAACTTGATGTTTCCCTTCCAGTAAGGAAGAATTAGGACTGGTATCTCCATGAGGTAAGTGGGGAAACAAATCATGTCACTGTTTTATTTATGTCTCATTTAATTATTCAAGGCACAGCTTGCATTCATCCTCCTTAGTGCCTGTCTTTTTTTTGCATTTCTCCAGCATAGCTTACCCATTCTTCAGTAGGGATTTTGATATCTGTTTAATTCACCATGACTTGTGCCACATTTTTCCCTGCACGCTGCATATTCTGTGCCAGGTGGAGAGGACAGGGGGAAACCCAAAAGGGGAAGCACTTAGAAAGCCCACCAGGATGCATCTTAGATGACAAGAGACTTGGAGGCCCGTTCTCCATTAAGTACAAGGGAGATTTACACCCATAGCTCCCATTGTCATTAATGTAGTTATACATGTAATTTGTCCTATACACTGAGAGGAAAATAAACTTGAGAGAGGAGAAGTAAAGGGTATTTGAGGGGAGAACTATTTAGTATGTAAAGCTTGTGGCTGCCTGTTGGTAATGAATGTGGCAGACATAATAATGGTAATAATAGGAAAAGACACCTACATATCTGAGTTAGGGTTATTGTAATATGGCATACGAACAGAGAACTAAACCATCAAGGAAACCACTAAATATCATCTTGAGGATACAGAAAGAAAATATACTTAAGACTAAAGAGAAAATTAAAAGGAGAGCAAAAGTAGAACTAGGAACAAGCCAAGGAATACAGCAGAGAAATAAGGGGTGCTTTCACCGAAGGAAACAGCAGCTCTCTGAGAATACCAGCTGGCCTGGAAAGTGGCAGAAATAGATGGGATGCCATCAGTGAGAGGCAGAAAGCACAGAGATATTTCTATCCATCAGAACACAAAAGCAAACACATTCAGAAGAGACTGGAATAAATTAGTTTACAGCATGACAAGTGACTCAGACTGTTCAATACAGGAATGTTTAGGTAATGAGATTATGGACCAGAAATAACCACAGAGGCTAAAGCTTAGAAATCAGCACTAATGGAGGACTCCTAAGAGCTTTGTGATTCAGATACTTCACCAGCTCATTCAGTACAAAACATAAGCAGAGGAGCTGGGATAGCACTGATGTTGCAGAAAGACACAGCATGTGAAAGCATATGTCCTGGTGTATCACCTTCCACTTCTTCCTGGTGCCAGACTCACTGGCATTGCTCCTTTATACAGGAATAGCAGTATAGATAAGCACTACAGATACAGATACAGCAATACAGATAAGATGCAATTGCAGCTGTGCTAGGAGTTACCATAAGCCAAATATTATCAAATACACTTACACAAAAAAAAATGCATTTTAAAATGGCTCTATTACTTGAGAAATAATTCTCAGTGAGGAATCACCACCAAAGTAGGGTGACTTTTAGGCAAGTTTCTGACACTCATGAAAGAGCACCATGAAGCAGAGCACCAAATACCAGAGCATAGACAAATGATAAAGCCTTCATCATCTAGGACAACTATTTAGGATAGCCTCTGATTGATGAATTGTTCTCTCCTGTGAGTGTAGACACAGATCACGCATGCAGCTATCTTGTCTTGCAGGTGGGTGAATGCACCCTGAGAATGTTGGTCAGGATCACAAAGGAAGTCTCTGGTCTGAGTCCTGCTCTCAGGCATCTCCTCAGATGCCTTGTTCTATCTCTGAACTGTTAAAACTTTTTCACATGAATGGGGCTACATGAATTTTACGTAGGGACTCGACCCATTGTATGCAAAACAGAACATAAATCAGGAATAATTATTCTAGCATAAAATGGAAAACCTATTTAAAATACTGCTGAATCTTGGTTCTGTAGAAGAAATATTACTGAGTCTAAAGCCTTTAGCTGAGAAAAAGCAAAGTAAATTCAGGTTTTGGGAGGTATGAATTATGAGGAAACACTGATCAGATGTCGCTTCTATAAATAATAACAGCTCATTAATTCTCATTTTGATAATCCACACATTTAAAGAACTCAACAACCCCTTTATCCCCAAGGGTACTACTCATCCCACTTCTCAGCAGAGTTTTAATTTATGTTAGTAACAAGATCTCATATTTCTAGGAATTCATTACTTTTAAAAAACCTATTACACTATTTTATTGGCAGGCTAGAAGATATTATCATAAATAATTGAAACTCGACTACACTTGTTCAGACACTAACAAACTACATTGGCAAGGCATCACATTTGACTCCTTTTTTCAAGCATGTTCTTTCATTCATGGCATAATTTTATGCCTATGGAGTGAGACTCAAAGAAAGATCTACTGAATCTAGTATATGGGGCTTACATGCCAGACGTATGCTGAATGATTTGTTGTGCAGACACAAGTTTCCCAATTAATTGCCAAGCCTTATTAGTGAACAAAGGATGCTGTCACTATCCATGAGAGCAAGTTCACAGTTTCCTGTAATTTAAATGTACAGACATGGGGGCATCCAGTGAAGATCTTGAAACCGAAGTAAGAAAATTAGTAATGTGAGCCTGATGTTAAATAAGGCACAACCTGTAGTCCCAATATTAGCATTCATCAGGCAGAGCTCTCTTATGCAGGGATGATCTGAAGTGTGAAACACAGAAGGATAATCAATCAGGGGAACAGACCTTCCACATGGACAGCAGGCAACCACCTCCATCTAGAGTTGTCCTATGGGACGTAATCCGTGCAGTGGAGCATAACAGATGATAAAGCATTATGCCATGGTGTCATTGACCTGATTCTTAAAAAGATTCAAGGTGTTTTCATGCCCTATGAAGCCAGCTTGGAGGAGGATAATCATATCAATGTGTGATATGGGTGTACTCATAGGTCATCCCCTGGTCTTACAAGAGACTGACTGCTACCAAATAAGGTTGTCTGGAGGCAGCAGGATTCATCTCACCAAACTTTAGCTAAAACTGAAGCATCTTATATGAGCTAATTGTCCAGGCTCTCTCTACACTGACCAGAGGCACCTCCAAACTACATGTTCTCTCTTAATATAGATGGGATGTCACATAGGAGGGACCAAGCTTCTACTGGAGAGGTCCATCTCCCTACACTGCAGAAAGTCCCCCAACCGATGGCTGAAACCATTCACCTGAAAAACTGAGGGAAGCAAAAATTAAAAACAGGAGCAACAAACTTGTGCAAGATTGTCAAGGACTAACAGAGTGAGACAGACAACTGCAAACCCTGTCTCAAAAGAGGAGGTGAAACTACCCATGGTTTTAAACAAAAAAGTACAGAAGTAAACAATGGAAGTTAAGCTTGAGCTGAAATTACTGTTTATATAAATACATCAGAGCAGCTTAGAGCAGATCGGAAAAACAGTTATATAACCTAAGGTGCAACATTGGCCCAAGAATAAATAAGTATGTACTAAGAATACATAAATTCATCCTGAAGATTAGGAGAAGACTTCTAACCACCAAAGGACCAAGGGTCTGGAACAGCCTTTCAGAGTAGTGAGATACTATTTTTGGAATGTCGTTTTCTGTAAAGAAGCTGCTCTGCTATGGTTATGGCATGCTTTAAGACATTATCATGAAGCGTTTAAAACTGCTTGTGCAACCCTTGTTGAAGTACAGGATACACAAATATCAAGTAACTATTCTGAAAAAGAATATTTCAGAAAAGCCTGCTCCAATGTGAGAGATCGTGCATTTTAAAAACTACTTCACATTTAATTCTAAGTGTTAGGATAATTTATCACAGAGGTTTAAAACTGGGCTCTTTTTGTTTGACTGCCAAGTTTCAACACCAGCTTTCCTGAATGTCGGGATCTCACTCTGCATTGTTATCACTGTCACCGAGATCATGAAATTCCCCTTGTGCCCCAGTGGTTCCATAGAAAAAGCAAGTGATTGTGGACACCAGCTTCACAATGGGCAGCCATGAGGTAGAGGCTAACTTCAGCAGCCCATTGCAAATTTGAAATGGGAGGAGAAGGCTAAAATAGAGCACACTGAACTTCAGCTGTCATTTTGGTATTGTGGCTTTGATATTTTTATTCTTCTGAAAATTACATAGTTACCTGCCAGTGTCCAGTCCATCCGACTGGACTTCAAGCAAGCAAACATACAGCAGACAAAATAAGAGATGTGTAAATAAATAACACTGCAAGGCATTTTAAGGGAGAGATTTGAAATCCACTGGGTCTCTGGAAGGGCGTCTTATGTTTGCAGACATATGGAATAGTCATCTTAATTGGCGGTGCTCAATAATATACTGCATGGATTCCGTTCTCTCTGGGAAACCAGTGCAATTCTTTGTAACTTGGTAAGATTTCTGGAGCTGCTGACACCTCCTGCTCCATTATTTGCAAACAGAAAGATTCCAGAGGATCAAAGTCCCCGGAAACATAGATAACCCTGCCATTCTTCCTTTTGTAAACAAAAAACATTAGATATTGCAATCCACAGTGAACATGTTCTTTGTGGGTTTTACACCCACAAAGAGAAGATGGTTACATTTAGAGGACCATGTCTTAAGTTTAAAATAGAAGACAACAAAGGCAGATTAAATAGAGAAGCTACTAACATGGCATAATGGATCGTTTTGGTATAGTATGTTAGGAGGATGCTAACAGCATCATAAAGCACCCAAGCATAATAACAAAAACACTTCAGCTGATGCAGCTCTGAAAAATGCCTTTTTTATGAGAGTATACTTTGAAGAGAAAAACCCTCAAATTTTCACAGCCTGGCCGCAGGCATTAAGTAACAATCAGCTCTCAGAGAAAAGCACAGTTATGTATTACAGCATTTGGAGTTGCTGGGGAAGACAAACTGTATCATGATTACATGCAAAATTAATCCTGAAAAACTGCATTAGAAAGATCCATGACTTGAAATTTCAGATCTATTTGCTTCCCTCCAGAAAGTACTGTTTAAATGTTGGGTACAGGAATCCCACTGAAAAGAACTCCTGAATACAAGGTTCATACAATCCCGGAAAGAAACAATAAAATTGCTTTACCTGTGCTCATTAAATATAAAGTGCATAAACTCTGGCTTTGGAAATCTCATCAGCAGGAAGCTTTTTTCTTCCTTTCTTCTTTTTTTTTTTTTTTACCTACCCCCTGAGGATTACTGAAATCTCTGCATTAACCACCGAATAATGACAATGTTCTGCAGCCTTGAGGTGTGACTAAGGATTTGGTCACAGAGGCTACAGGGTAGGGAACCTAAAAGCTGCCATTGAAAAAATAGATTATAATAGAAATTATTTCCTTTCTAAGCAATTAAGCACCTAACCTTGTTTATCACATGTACTTCTCACTCACAGTGTGCACTTAGGAAAATCTGGAAATGAGAGACAACCCTGCTGTTTCTGTGATGATCATGTAAAAAAAAAAAAAACACAGGTTCAGCAAAGCTCCCTTAAAACTTCTTGCTCTGTAACTCCAACTGCTGCTTCTCAAGTGTTCTCCCTGAAAACATTCACTTTCCACATTCATCATCACCTGTATTTACAGATAGTGTTACATACTAGTCCTTTAGGACTCCACAGATGCTCTGACTGAGGGTCACGCCTTAAGGTTCCAAGTGCACAGACACTATTTTGGTTATGCATGCAGTTTCTGGCATCCTCCTCCTCAGATCTGGGACTGCTCATTCCCACTCTCACTGCATCCTTTCAACTGTGCCAGTGCAAACATTTATGCAGCCATGCTGGGAATCAAACAGGGAAATTGATCCAGCTAAAAATAACTCTTTTTTTTTCCAAGTTAATTTTCAGGCAGAGCAATTCCTGATGTGGCAGGGTGCTGGAAAGGTGGTGGGCAGCAGGATCAGGATGTGAGGCTGAGAGAGCAGGATGCCCCCCTGCATCTGGTTATGCTGGCTCAAGCCGATCAGAACATAAAGTACAAGTTTTCAAGAATTTCCTGTCTGACTATTGAGCATGCTATTTATTGCACTGGTCTTTCAAGCAATAAATGGCTTGAAAAAGAAAAGAACATGAGAACTAGTTGCCCATGTTTTCCCAAAGTGTAGCACAGTGAAGTACAGGCATGGCCCAAAGTGCTTACCTCTTGAAGAAGACAGAAAATACTAAAACATACATTATAATCTGAAGCACACAGGTACAAAAGCAGCAGGTGACATTGCTGATCAGTGCAAAGAAAGGGATGGAAATTATGTCAAAGAAAAGATGTCTTTAACCACTTAGGGAAAGATGGAGGAGAAACAGCAGGAGACTCAAAGTTCCAGGCTGACCAACATGGTGTCGTTGGGGTATCCAGGCTTCAATCACTTTCCAACAGCTCCCTTCATCTCATAGAATCACAGAATTGGTAAGGTTGGAAGGGACCACAGGGGGTCATCTGGTGTAGGCTCCATGCTCAATCAGGATCATCCTTGAGCAAATTTTACTGAATTGTGTCCAGGCAGTTCTTGAAATATCTCCAGTGAGGGAGACTCCACAACCTCTTCAGACAATCTGTTCCAGTGCTCAGACATCAGCAAACTAAAGAAATTCCTCCTTATATTCAGGTTGAACACCCTGTTCTTTGGTTTCTGCCCATTGCCTCTTGTCCAGTGCTCGGCACCACTGAGAAGAGCCTGGTTCCATCCTCATCTTTCCTTCAGATTCTTAAATATAGATGAGGTCCCCTCTCAGCTGTCTCTTGAGGCTGAACAGGCCCAGCTCCCTCAGTGTTTCCTCACAGGAGTAATGCTCCAGTCACTTAATCATTTTTGGACCCCTGCACTGGACCTGCTCCAGGAGCTCCCTGTCTCTCTTGTACTGAGGAGCCCAGAATTGGACACAACACTCCAGATGTGGCCTCAGCAGGGCTGAGTAGAGTAGCAAGATCACCTCCTTTGACCTGCTGGCAACGCTCTTCCTAATGTACCCCAAGATCCAATTGACCTTCTTGGCTACAAGGAGATGCAGCTCATGGACAGCTTGTTGTCTTTCTCCACAGAGGTATTTTCCAGCAGGTCAGCCCCCAGCCTGTCCTGGTACATGGGATTATTCCTCCCCAGGTGCAGGACCCTGCATTTGCCTTTGCTGAACTCCAGACAGTTCATCTCTGCCCATCTCTCCAATCTGTGGAGGTCCTTCTGAAGGGCCACTCCTACCAGCTTTGTGCCAGTGAACTTTCTGAAAAAGCATCTACACATTCACCCAAGTTGATGAGTAAGTGAAACAATACTTGCCCCAGAATTGAACCTGGTGGGACACCACAAGTGACAGGCCTCCAGCTAGATCCTGTGTCCCAGATTGCAAGCCTCAGGGATCTGCCATTTAGAATCCACCTCACTGTCCAATCATTCAGTCCTGAGTTTGCCTATGAGGATGTTGTGAGAGACAGTGTCAAAAACCTTGCTAAAATCAAGGTAGACAATGTGCACTGCTCTACCCTCATGCATCCAGAAAGTTGCACAAGATCCATGAGTAGTGGCCAGTGTGTATTTGTAGCTATGAATCTGGGCTGAAATACTCTTATTACTGGGATGAGTGAGGCAGCATTGGTTTGCTAATAAAAACACCAAGAAAAAAGAAGCCTTAAAAAAAAGCCTTTCACAAAAAGTTATAATTTCTTACAAATTATTTTTCAAAAGCAAGTTTTGAAAGCAATTTTTGCTGTCTCTCCCTCTGGGAGCTGCCTTTTTTATGCCAGTAGGTAGCTGAATGGCATGATGAGGATTAAGGCAGAGCAAATCCAAGTCACATTAGAAACCACTGAGAAATAAGTCTGGTTCATCATTGTCTTAAGGTTAAGTTCAAGGAATTTTTCTAATGTTTAGATCAAAATAAACAGATTTTATCCTACTGATGAATTAATTACAATGTTTGCTTCTTAAAATTACAAAATAAACACAGTTTTGGAAATGGTTAGTGGCTCAAAGTCACAACACTAATTTAAAGGACATTGATCACAGAAAGAAAGATATAATAATGAAAAGGAAAGCCAAATTATTACCTTTGTAGACACACAATACATGTCAATAAAGTTTTAATTTAGCATTTTATTTTCACTAACCTTAGCAACTGTAGATCCAAGTCTCACCCATGAAGAGTTAAGATACACTCAAGGCTAAAGACAAATAGCCCACACTGGTCAAAACCATTTTTTTGTAAAGGCACACTGGGGTTGTGCCTGTACACCCAGAAAACAGGCAGGTGCATATCTGGATTTTGGTTACATGAGGAGTGAACCTGGAGAAATCCCACAGGAATCAATGATATTGTCCTAGCAATAAACAGGTGTATAAGAGTGTAATTTTAGCTAACAGGCATACACACACTCCAGTCTCTCCAGCACTCTTTATACGGCATCAAAAAGGATATATTAAATAAGTAGCATGGTAAGGAATATCTTTATTCTGTACCAAACCCTGCCTTAGAGGGGGAGTTGGAAGCACTCTTGAATTTTAAGTAGCAAGAACTTCAGTAGGAGGTTCACTCTGGCAACAGTTGAAAAGGCTGAAGAAGACAGTCAAACAAAAATGCATCAAATTCCAGAAATTTGATGAGACCTGGTTATGAAGCTGAACAGGGCTGTTTAAAGCAGCTGGCAACTCTCTAATTTATTTCACCTTCCTTTTCATACTGCCAGGGAGAGTCTGCCCCACATGTGAGAACCAAGTCACATCACTGCAGGCCTGATACCATGCCAACTCTCCTGAATAGCTAAAAAAAAAGTCTATTCTGTTTAATTGCCAGGTGTCAAGCAGTCTCATTACAGTGTACAGAAAGCTCTCTGTGCAACAGATCAACCTGAAGAAGCTTATCTTTGTGGTTGCTGTCTATACAGTCATAATTAAATAAAAGCAGATGGAGGAGGCACTAAATAATTATGACTGCAAGATAAATAAAATGCTGGGTAAGTAACTTCAGAAGTATAATTTAAGCATCTTACATAAATAAAAAGTATCAGCATCTCCTGTGATATGTTTTCACACTGAGGTAGTTCAGAAAATTAAAATAATCAAGAAAACAATGAAGTGAAGTATTAAACTAAAAATATTAAATACGTGTGACACACGCATAATAGGAAACAGGTACAAAGTCATTTTGACTCACTCTTCCCACAGGCAAATGCAAATTTTCTGTGTCCTTTGCTAATGCATGTGCCAATTAATCTTGCAATCACAATATCACAAAACTGTGTTGTTTGGCACTTCTTATTTCACAGAACATAAAAGAGTTTCCCCTGTTCTTTACAGCCACAGCTCCATAGAGATCCAATCACTGGAACATGCCAGGGGGTCACTTTAGCTGTGCTAGATCTTGCCTGGCAGGCCCAGCTACGCAGGATTTCCTGTCGTTTTTGCAGTGAGATGTATCGATGCCTCGGTCTTTCTTCAGACATCAGACATAGACCCCAAGGAACTGCGGTGCTCAGTGTATCAAGGTCCCACTTCTAAAAATGGTAAATTTTCCATCAACTTCCAAGCACTGTTTTCCCACCAGGTGCTCAAGGCACAGACACCAAGGCACAACAATCCATTGCACTGCCAAGCTCTTCACACAATGAACTCATGCATGGTGCAGGGGGCTGCCAGCCTGGCTGTGGGCACCTGCTTTCATACCCACTCCCAAAATGATGAAAGGGAGAAAATCTGTTTCTCTTTGCACTCACCGTGATATATGGGGGCATATATCAGTAAAACTATTTCACTCCTGGCTGAGGTGCCCAGCTAAGCATCCCTTCTGGAATCAGAAGATTAAAAAGAAAGAAGAACTTCTCAGATTCCTGCAGCCTGAAGGTTAAAATGCAGGAAGACAGTATATATGGGGAGTTTTTATGCAATGTTTTTCAGCTGTGTTCCTCTTAACATGGCTATATGTAAAGACCAGTTAAGAACATGAGGGTTTGAAGTAAAGTGCAGTGCCAACCTAAAAAGCATGTTCAGTCCACCACTGGTCTTAAATGTTTCTTTCTTTGTAAATATGATGTTGTGTAGCCTGCTGCAAAGTATTGTTTGTTCAGTGCCAGGTAATCTGCAGAGCTATTAATTGCTCCTGTAAAAGATCCAGTTAGAAAGTGGGACAAAATGCTTGAACAAGCTTTTGAAAGAATGCGTAATCCACATTGCCTTAACCCTCTAAATACTTATCTGCATAACATAATAAAAGTGAAGGTATTATGTACTTTACAGATACATAAGATGACCGCTTAATGGCTCTATGAGATCTTTGATCCAAAATCTCCTTTCTGATCTGTGTGACAGATCTATTCCTTGCTTGCATGTTTGCTTGCTTTTCTGGCCAGAAGTTTACAGGACTACTGTTCTTTGTACACAGGGAAAATAAAATGTCCTTAAAAAAACTCACACACATAACAAAGCAGTTTGAATCTACAAATATATAAATGGAAAATGTTTTATTTTCTAAAATGTTCTCTCAGCGGGAGTGACCCAAGACCACAGAAGGTGTCACAAACTCTTGTTTCATCACCCACAAAAGGTAACTAAGCACAGCAAGCTCAGCCATGCTTTTCAGCAATCTAGGGAGTCAACCAGACAGGAAAAGTTGAAAACCAGTCATCTAAACAAGCATATATAATCTTTGTACATAAAAGAAGCTACGACCTCTTTTGAACCATGGGATAATATTCATTATTGCAAGAGAAGCTTCAAAAAGGAAAGAAAATTAGCTGTGTCTTTCAGTTATGACATGCCTTCTGCACAGCTGGACTACACAAAGCCATCTAATTATGGTTGCAAGGAGCTCAACAGGGTAAATTGCCTTGAGAAACAGTCTGTGTTAGCTTGTGACCAACACTGCACAGTCACCATCAGTTTGGGCTGCACACAGTATAAATTTTTATCTGCCTTAAAAATGCCCGGCAGATAATCGTTTACTCATGAACTACTGTAAGGAAGCAGCACATGACACCTGGGTCAGTGGCTACACTTGAACCTAAGACTTGGAAGGCCTCCATTCAACACTTCTGTAAATATAACCTTCAATAAGTTTCTAGCCTCCTAACTGTAAAAGGGAAAAAATATTCCTTTCATCTATGTTGAGGCACTGTGAAGATAAAGATTTTCCAGGAAGATACTTCTATAGCTTACAATATAGAATTCTGTCAATCAGCTTTGCCAGAGATGACATCAAACTGTGTACTCAAATAGTGAGGGAAAAAAAATAATTATGCAGTCTTATTCTCCCTCAAATCTTTCCTATTTTTTCCATCCTGTTTTGCCCATCTCATCCACCTCACGGACTGATTACCTTCATTAGAGATGCACCTGTCTTCTCAGTTTTACTTGTGAGCACTTGAAGATAGGCTGCAATAAAAAATCTGATTGCATCTTGTGAATTCACATTCAAAACTGCTGAAACCATGGTCCTGTGGCAACAGTTGCTTCCCATTCTCATTTATCCACTGTTCAAGATCTCTGGAAACCACACTAACAGTCCCTTTTGTTTACAGCAATCACAGTCTATTTTCAAAGTGGACTTACATTCCCAGTCTGGAAACAGCACCTCTCACCATGTTTGAATGACAGAAGACTCTCCATTGTCCTTGTGTCCTTGTGTCTTCAGAGGTTAAGAAAAATCTCTGATATTTTAAAGAGAATCTAAGTAGTCTGTGTTTAAATGGGAACAACCACTACCATGAGGACTAAGGAATGCTTGCTGGATATGGCATAACGTATTTCAAAGAGTGTTCTGGGAGGAGAGGGGGAAAATGTGAAGAGGAATCAGAGATTTCATGTGAGAGACATGAATGGTTTCCAGATGTTAGATCAAACCCAGGTCACTGTGCCAATGGATCAGTAGACAGGTCACCATGTACTGAATTCAGAGGTAAGTTGAAGTAGTGGAGGCTGTTATGCTCTTGCCAAAGACTAAATTAAGACAATTTTCACAACAAGCAAGCAAAAAAATATAACAAGTTAGGAGGGAAGAAACTAATTACGTCCAGCCTCTTTTCACCCCAAACTTCATCCCCTCCTTGGTCTTTCTCTAGCTTTGGCTTTAGTGTTTGCAGTGGCAGCTGATTCTGTGTAGATTCTTTTTATTATTTACTTTTGCCATGTTCACTGTGTGTTTTTTCCAGAACAAAAGTATGGCAAAAGATTTGTAGTGTCAAAACTAATTAAACAATTAGCTGAGGCATTGTCTCCACCTAAAAATGATGGCCAGCTTCACAAGAGACAGACGAGCTACACAATCTTTCTGTTGGGAAACAGAGACACCCATCTACAGACACAGAGTCTGTCATATCTTCCTACAGGTACTTGCTGCTATTAAAGCAAAACTACTGCTAATCCCTCATTTAGGGTTCTATTTAATGGAACAAATAAAAAGCATGATTTCTGAAAAGGCATCCTATTTGATCTGATGCTTTTCAAACTGGATCCTAACAGCTTTCACTGAGGCTGAATTAACATCTTTTGAAATTTGTAAAGATTATCGCTGACCTATTTAAAACAAAGACAAACAAAACTAATGGGGGAAAAAATTCATTCTGCTCTCTTATTTTTACTACAAAGACAGACAGTTCCACAGCCTAAAATCACAATCAGGTATAAATTTTGACCATTCTCATGAGAGCCACTAAGATGAAAGCATTTGCTTGCTGAGCTTCATTGGCTGAAAAACACTTGACTGGGTACATTTAAAAATGCTGCTTATCTGAACTGTTTTAAGAGATTAGTTTGCATATTTAATGTGTTAATGTTTCACAAGTAAGAAGATTTGCAATGACTTATTGCAGGACATATAACTTGGCAGAGCCCTGAGTCATTTAAGCTGGTACCTTAGTCACTAAATGCCAGCTACACTATTAGACACCACCTCAGAGTCTGTCCATGGCAGTAAGCCAGTTTCGCAGATCCTCTTCCAAAATCCAGTTTAGAGTCTGTCTTTCAGCAGGATATTTCCCAGTGGTTTATATTTTCACTGTCACTAGCATGTCAGTAAGAGTGCATATCTTTTGAGCTCTGATTAATTTTGCCTTGACACTACTGAAAAGCCAAGTATAACTTTAACTCAGGTTCTGAAATGTTAATCAGTTTTGAAATATCCATAGATTGCATATATATCAAGGCCTGTAAGGACTCAGAAACATCTGTCAGGATCCACATGGCATTGGCACTCTCGTTTCTCTCTAGGCCCACAGGGTCAAGTGATCATCAGCACTGATAACGAAATATATAATCTTGAAACAGAAGGATGTGGCCTTCTATTAAAGTTCTTTAAGATAAAAAATATGAATATATAACTCTTCTAAGATATACATTAATTTCCATTCTCAAATAATATTTTGATTACTTACTCTTTCTGAGCTGCCACTGGCCACACTGGTAAAAAAATTTCTCTCTAAATATTGATGTCCAAAAAAAAAAGAATCACAGAATCACAGAATAACAACCATTACCTGAATTGGAAGGGACCCACAAAGATCACTGCATGTGATCTTTAAGTGAATGGCCTATATGGGGATCAAAAATCCTCTGTCTTGGATCTCTGCATAATTAGGTCATAATCATAATATGATTTCTGTGGTTTAAACCTCTACCATTATGTGAGGTATAAAATGTATAGGAATCTCCAGACTTCAGGATATGAAATGCTCATTCTTTTTGTGGAAGAGGAAGAAACTTCCCCCAGAGCAATTTTATTGCTGAGCAGTCTGCTACACTGTGTTAGGCCTGCTACTTATACTGGAGCATTTCATGCTGGAAACACCAAGATTCTGTACTTCAAGCCCTCATGCTAAGACAGAGAATAATATTTATTCTTATATTAAGTCCATAGCCAGAGATTCATGCACTGAAAACTGTGCTCTGGAAAGACCATTCCCAGAAGAAAGGGTAAGGCCATCTTTTCCAGCCAGATCCAAGTCTCAGTGGCACTGTGACAATTTGCAGTGGCTCGGTACCCAGCTCACCATTCAGAAGTGGCAGCTGGAGCACACAGATCTTGCAGCAGCCACTGCCCTTCAGAGACACAGTGGATGCTTGCAGTCACTGCCACAAAGACCCCCTTGCTTTCTTGGTGCAGCTAAGCCTCCTCCTTCTCATGGAACTCAAGATGCAAACTACAGGGAACTGAGATGTAAACTACAATCAGCCTATCCACCAAAAAATGTTGTGCCAGTGTATGTATGGGATTGACCAGTCCCATCACATGGGGAACCTCCAAGAAGGGGGTGCCTTGAGGAAAATTCCCAGCAGATATTCTCCCACCAGAAACTACAGAGCACAAAGGTCTCTCCTGCAAAGAAGCTGGGGAACTGTCCATAATCTCCAGCTTTCCTAAGGTGTTTAAGAAAAACCTGACTTGTTTCAGGATGCTTAAGACTGTGTACATTTGGAGACTCTTTGCCTACAAGGGCACTGTGGAGACCTTAGGGTGGAGGAAAGCAAGACATTCCATTAGTAAAATTGAAAGGACAAGAACCAACACCTTCTAAAGGGCATAAGGAAAAGTTTCCTCAATTAGAAGTCTCATTCTGAAAATAATTTATGGTTTCCCAAGCTTGGCTGCCTTTGCCTTGGCAGTGAGGCACAGATCTGTTGGTCTCTGAGTCACCTCAGAATGCGCAGCTCACTTTTAAGAACTTTTAAGCTTCAGTTTGAATTACTTTTTAATTAGGTATTTTTAAAAATTTTACTGAGAAACCGTAACACATTATTTTTGGAAGTTCAGTTTGGCAGAATGAAAAAGAGCTAGCACTGCACTCTGCAAATAAAGACCTTTTAGAGTGCACCTGAAAACCACTTATACTTTGGCAAAACTACTTATAGCTGTACAAATTTGCCCAGTATTCATTTAGAGAAATGTTGCTCTGCACTGGGGACAAGAGATGCCAGGGCCATGCTGGGGTGCTCGTCTAGCCTTACCCCACCTACCAAAGACTGAGTATCCAACACTAAAAGGAAAACAACTGCATTTGCTGTCTGTATTCCTGTGCTCATATACACACACACCTTCTTACCAAACCAATGTCCTCATCTGTTTTTGATAATGAAACTCACACAGACTTGCTAAGCAGTCTGGGTTGCAGACTTGTCTAACAGCTTTGGGCCGTCAATCCAGCAACAGTCCACTAGGTCTGCTTTTAAAATGAAGCTGTGATTAGCTTGAAGGAAATAAAATTTGCCTCTTACAGCAAGCTCTTTAACTGCACTTTTGACAGTCTTCAATGATACAGAAAGGGAAGGAGCTCATTTTTGCTGTCATGTGAAAAACACTCACAAGCTGACCTGACTTCTCATATATTACTTTTGTACAGAAATTTGCAACAGTGTCTGAATTGTCTTCCCCCACCTGCTCTGCCAAATTATTATGGTACAAGCACTTCAGGAAAAAAAAAGCACAATTGCTTGAAATTACACTAGAGTCAAATGTTGATAAAAAGGTGTCACAGAGGGAATGAAAACTAACTGCTGTGAAATTTAATGAAACCCACTGTGTGCCAAGGGCACAGGCAGCCAAATTGAATTTAAAAAAGTGCCAAGCAGAGAAGCTTGTAATCAGACTAGCCACTATGTTAGATGAGATAAGCAGAATGACTTTTTTCTATCACTAGATCAAAACAGACTGCAATTCTTATGCATGAGATGAAAAGTTACAGTATTTATCTTCCCAGCTTCCTGTGTTCTTAGCACCGGATCTCTGGATTAGTGGCATGAAATGGAATTTGCTATCTCCAGTGTACGGCTTGTCCCAGCCCTTGCACGGTTCTTTACTGACAGTTTTTATTGCAAATTGTTATGGAAAAGAGGAACAAGCTAATCAGAACTGTTAATGGCTCAGCATAAACTATCTTCAGTTGTAGTGTCCCCTTCCACAGCCTGGGCAATGAATTGATGTCAATAGAGGGGAATAGGAAATATAAGATGATGCCAGCATAGGAGAAGGACTCTGTTCAACAGTGCTCACACAGAGAACAGTTGCCAAAACATCACTTCACTGCAGCCGGTTAAGGAATCATTTTACTCCTTAATTATTATAACAGCATTCTTTTGAAATTGTGCTAAGAAAAGCCTGATCTCCCAAAGAGAACTGCTTGCATTCATTGTGGAAGTAATCCCTCAAACTCTGGTTAAGGACATGGGACAAAAAAGCTATGCAGCCCTCTTTGTCGGAAACAGCTTCAGTACACTCATTACTTCAGTTGTTCAGGGGGTTATCAGTAGTCTTAGCTCTGGACAACACAGAGTCTGCACCTTTACCTCACTGATTAATTTTAACATTGCAACCTGCTTGAATTTGCCTGGCCCAAATAGACAGATTCTTCTTTTAATGGTCTGCTGGTGACGCTGGAATACTTTCTGGAGAGAAAGAGAGATTTCAGTACTGAACAAAGCTCTCCAAAGGCAGCCATTGTGTTTCTTATAAAAGGATTTCTCATAAAAATGCCCTGACTTTTATCACGACCTCTTGATTTCGCAGAATGTGCCTGTAATAGTTTCAGGGCTTGTCTTGGCTGTAAAGAGTTTTATGCCAGTATTTAGTGCCATTCATCATGTTTTAACTGCTCTGCCAGAAAAATAACTTGAAAACTAACAGAATTCCTTGAAATCTAAAGCACACTATAGTACAGAAGCCTTAAGTTTCTGATTTTCTTGTGCATAGCCCATGCCACATCTGAAATACCCTCTGCAAGTCAGCAGTACCGAAGAATCCATCTGCCTGCAGGTATGGCAAATGGAATTTTACAAGGAGGTGAAACTCCTCTCCTCTCACAGCCCTCTCCATTCCCACTTCCCCTGCTTCCCTACCCTACCCTGCCTCTGACTGCTCCCTCCTCTGCTCATACCTTTCTGAGGATGCAGTTGAAGTAAATGAGCTTTTAAGGGAATGAAGGTCATCTGAACTTTACCCCCTGAAAGTAATACATTTATCATTTGTTACTAAGTCAACTTACTCCTCTACAAAGCACACAATAAAAGTTTTATCATATTAAAAATCAAATCAACCCAAATCTGCCTCAATTTCGCCTTTTGACTTGTTTTCAGTGAGGACTTCTTTGGAGCAGCAGCTGCCTCTGCCTTTTCCCCTACCACAATGGATTTCAAGAGTTTCATACATTAGAACAACAACCGTAACAGAAGCAACATGGTACACCTGGGAACATTTGTACAAATTTGACAGACAGATTGTACTAATCTCCAAATGACATTCAAAGCTCGTAGTCACGTAGCAGCACCTGGGCCGAGTCAGAGCAAATTTTGAAACAATAAATTTTCTCTCATAGATATACTCACAAAGATTCCTCATCATCACTCTACCCTGGTTTCTATAAATTTCCCAACACAAAGCACTTTTTAGTACATCCTAGTAACCACTCCCAGTGACTGGCATTCAGCTGTATTGTGCCTGACCTGAATGACTTGGGATGCTCTGAATATCAAGTTCATTCTCAATTAAAAAAAAAAAAATTATAAATAGGCTTTCATTTGCCTGAAGACTTGGACAAAAAAATGGAGTTGTGAAGAAGTCAGGCAGTGCACTCCTCAGAAGTTGTAAGGCCATTTCTTATCCATCGCTATGTTAGCAGGTTTCATAGGGTGCTGTATTTCAGAAGCAGCATCTGTTATTCCAGACTGACCAATCATGGCTTTATCTCAATACTTTCTCACTTTGCATTTATTAGAAAACTGTTCTTCTCAAATTAACAATACAAATTTGTATTCCAAAGGCATCTTTATTGGGAAACAATGCAAGACAACTGAACTGTCAGCTTGCAAAAGAAAGGGTCAAATCTTTACATTACTGTAGAAACTACACTATGCTTATCAGAATTCTATATTTTCTGCTTAGTTCTCTCTGAAGCTCTTTGGATTCTGCTACAAGATAAAATAACGATGATTTCTAATAAGTTATTGTTTAGGTTTATATTCATTATAATTTTTCTTCATATTCCTACAAATTACTGCCAAGCTTACATAAAAGTCTGTTCTCCTAGTAAAGAATTGTACCTGCAAATCAATTCAAAGTGGTCAGTCCTCATGAATGATTGGGGCTTATCAGGCTTATGCAAGAAAATGTGGACTCCTCTCACAGTACAGCAATCCTCTCAAGAAAGAGTTTTGTGCTAAGGTGTTAGTCCTGATGGAATAAATATTCCATACCTGGGGAATTAGGTAGAATCTGGTATCCCAAGAAGGTCTCTGCACTGCCACACAGCAGCAACCTCCTTCAAATCCCTCTAGTCACAACAAGTAGCAACGGCGCTGAGCTCCAGATCCTCTCTTCCCCTGGGTTCCATTGCAGAATACTGCTGTTGATTTCAACAGGACAGGCTCTAAGGAAAAGCCAGTCTGGAGGGGAAAAAAAGTCTGCCACTGTTCTCAGATGTACCTGTGACATCAGGGGACTGACAGTGGAACAAACAAAAAAGGAGATCTAATCAAGCCTAGTGAACCAGCCTTATCACCAGCATTGTCTGGGTGCAGTGACCATGCCCAATTTTTCATGCCTGAGAAGATACAGGACAACTTCTAGAAAGGATCTGTCAAATGTAATATTGCCCCTCTGATCTGTGATGTCTTGTGGTGGCAGAGTCATCCCAAAAACAAGGAGAGGATCCTTTCCTGGTTCTCTGTGACTTAAAGCCCTCTTCATATGATCTGAATGTCACTTAGGACCATGCACTTGTGCAGCATAAAAAACATCACTGAAGTCAACAAAGCTGCTCCACAGAGCCAAAGGAAATCCTTGAGCAGGAAGCCAGCCAACACAATGGTCACCACAAGCTAAGCAGCTGTGGTTAGAGTTTTGGTTGTACAAATACACCCTGTGTTTGTTCATTACACCACACTCCTTCCTAATCGCTTGCTGCATGGAATCAATACATTGGCTGCTCTTGAGTTCTACTCCTCACTTCCTTGAAATGATGGAGTTTGAAAACTGCCTTATTTTACTTTGTGTAGCCAAAGTTAAAGTCCTTAGAAGGCAAAAATATGTATTGGAGAAATAAAAGGATGTGAGCAAGAAAAAGAAAATACTGGTTGAATACTGTAAAAAAATTCCATGTGGAATGCATAGTAAGCTCAGTTTCCTAAGAGAAATGAGAAAAAAAAATACAAATTACATAGACATTTGACACCAGACTGGACAAAATCCTGGAAAATACACCACTGGGAACAATTCTATTCTGTCTGTAGGGCATATGACTTCACTTGCACTGGAAAATATTGAAACATTTTGATGGCTAAAAGCAGTTCCAGCAATATTCAAATATCCATTGAAATATCTCAGGAAGCAAAACAAGCCAGATCTCTCAATGCAGAAACAAAATTGCTAACTCCAACCCAGATTTGTTCTCTAATCAATACCAATGTAAAGGATCTGAAATGAGGTACCTCTGAATTTACTCTGATTCCACACAAGCAAAATAGATTATTTGGTCCCCTGCCTCACATTTTCTGAAGTTTCATTAGGCAATGCAAGCAAAACCTTTTGAAATGAAAAGTGTCACAGAAGTGCTGAGCATCATTGTTTCTTTCTAATAAAAAAAGGATAAAACAGCAGGAAGACTGAACTTCATTCTACAGATAAATAAAACACTTTGGGACTTCTTTAGATCAAAAATTCTGTTCTTAATGCAAAATTCTGCTTAAACACAACACAGCTGCAGCAATATTCAAAACATCACTTTCATATTCAACATTAATAGGACAACACGAGAAGTAAAGAGATTCTTCACAGTATTTTAGCAACATTTTTTTAATACATCAGAATTTCCATTTTAAATGTGCTTCCAAAGCACCTAAAATTTTGCTTGCAGAATTTGCTCCAGGCTGAAACTCTGCATGGGGCTTTTTCTTCCTCTGTATTTAGTCAAAATTTATATTAGGATTAAATATAATTTTTAAAAAAACAAAAATGAATATGTATTCAAAATAATTCAGTATAAACAAGTTAATTCACTGGGGTAGCTCTTAAAGAAGAAAGTCATGATGATAACCACACCTGTTTTAGACTAATGTCAAATCCAATAATTCTAAAATAAAAATAGTGATGTAATTTGTACTAAGTGTTACTGACTTCAAAGGACACAAAAAATTTGCACTTGTAAGGGCCTTGATGCCTTTTTTAGGAAGATTTTGAAACACCAGAAGAGTTATGTGAAGTGGTTGAGAACAGAATTAAAAAACTAAGACAGTTAAGTATGACGGCTACTCTCCACATCAGTCTTCTTCAAGTTACATCTCTGTTTCAGCAGGATTACAACCCCTTGTCTGCTCTATACTGCTTGTGACCTTGCTGGCAGGGATGGCCTGCTCAGAGCTACTGATTCTGCACCTTAGGACCAGTAATGTTTATTACTGATCCTTCCTTGCTAATCTGTTTTGTTAAAATGGTCAGTGTTAGCTTAAATTACAAACTTTGCTAACCACGTTTCCTTCAGAGGGACTCTAGGGAAAATCTCACAAAAACCTGTGCTGTTAGAACTGTCAGGGCAGCAGCCTTTAGCAAGGCAGCAGCAGGAACTTCTGTGACCGAGGTGAAGGCAACCATGCAAAACAGTATAATCCCTTGAAAATATACAGAATCTAAGTCTGCACCTTTCTTTACCTCTTTCAGGTAAGTACCTGCTAGCTGGATTCCCTATCAGTCAGACCTGATGGCCTATGCATTCAGGAAAGATTCAAGTAATGCAAGTTCCTATCTAATTAAGAGAGTAGGAATCTAAGTAATGTCCTTTATAAACTGACAGAGGACATACATTGCATTGGTTCATATATTACATGCAGGCTTCAATCCTGAATTTGTCTTATGTTTTAATTCCTATCTGAACACAGCAGAGAGAGAGCTGGCTTATCTTCAACAAAACATATGCTACAGAATCTTTAAGATAATTTCACTGTCTAAATTCCCTTGTCCTGAACATCTTCCCAAACAGTTATACTTCCCTGCCTTACTTATTCTGGACTCCAAACCTAAATCCAAGAAATTGACTCTATGCTGTGCCACAGTATGTGAAGGTAACTTGTAGTGCTGAGAAGCAAAGATTGAACACAGGCACAAGCAGTCAGAGGATTCAGTTTAGCAAGTCAAAGTCTAGCTGAAAAGGGATGAAGCTGCAAAACTACTGCATTTAATCCTTTAGTGGATTGCTAGAAAAAACTGGAGAAAGAACTAGTGTGAAACACACCAGCTGCAAAGCAGCTTCTATACAGGTTGTTCTGGTAAAGAAACCACATCAAAGCACAGCTTAAATGGATTAAAAGCAACCTAAGTATCAGATCTTAAAAGAAAAAAAAAAAGACAAAATATTCCTTGAGAAAGCATAATTTCGCAAGGCTATATTCTTGGTGCTACATTTTTAACATTTGCATTAATGATCTGGAAGAAAAGCAGTCAGAGTAATTCACCACTGGAACAATTTATGGAGATCAGGCTTTTCTCGAACGTACTTAAATTGAGACCGGAAGTTTTTTCTCAGAGATACACTCTAGTTCAAACTGAAATTATATGAAGGCTGTCCTATGACCCATGCTACTGCAGACCTCAGACTAAGCAGTCACAGTGTTCTCTGCTGACTTTATTATTGCTGAATCAATGAGCCTATGACATGACACACAATTACTCACTAGCAACTTTTAACAGTGCCGCTTTCATTGTTTTCTCTTCTTCTGTTACCTTGGTGAGGCTTCTTGTCCTTTCACTTGCCTCTCCTGCAGTGTCTATATGTGCACACATCTGCTGGATTTGTACCCAGCTTGCAGCTTGTTTTTTGTCTAGGATGAGGACTGCCCCATCATGTGCTTACAGGAGTACAGCAAAGTCACTGAAGTTTTGCATCCAACGAGAGGAAGGTGTGACAAAACAGCCCTGAAAGCTAACTTGTGGGTGAAGAAGGGGCCTTGGTGTTTGACAGAAGCAATGACCCTGGCTTGCCTCTCCCCACAGGTTAGCCTTTCAAAAAAAATTTTAGGCTGAAGAGAATGAAAGAACTAAAAGGCCAATTTTGCCTTTTTTTTTAATGTCTGTTTTATTTCAGGCACAAATTACAGGAAGAGATAGCAAGAATATGTACATATAGGGGAAAGGATGAAATTGCTTGGGAAATCCACATAAGAGTCTGAGGTCACTGTTTTCTTTATAGAAGTCCCTTGACCATCTCAGATCTTCCCTGTTCCCACAAGGCTTTTCTCAGTTACATTTTCTCCCTATAGGCAGCAAATTACACTGATCTTAGTCTTCCCAGCAGAAAGCAGAGAGCCTCACTTGAGCTGTCAGATGAAATAATGGTTATAATGCTTACTGGTCAGTGCCTTTTCCTCCAGCTGCACAAAAACCTTTCCTAGAAGTTTCTGGTTTCTGTAGTCAACTGGAACTAGTCTCCCCAGAGCCCCTTTCTTAGCCAGCCTCAGAACCAAGACTGTTTTGTTCCACCTGAACCCCGGAGCTGTCTTTAACTGCCAGCCACACTTCTTGAAATACAACTTTGTTTCAGTGACTCTGTCTCTCCCAAGAGCCTCTTCTTAGTGTTTTAACTGTTTCCCCAAGCAAATCCTTTGAGGGAGAGCTTCTCTACATGACCCCACAAGGCTACAACCTAGTGTTCTTTCCTCCTCTGTCCCTTACACTTCAGTATCATATCACCTGCAAAGTCAGATTTGGCCATTAATATGCCATTAACTTGCAGATTTTGTTTGGACCTCTGTCCTTAGAATCTTTAGACCAAAATCACAAAGGCTTTCTCTGAGATTTCATGACAGACAACACAGAACTAAAATATCACCCCACACTCTCCATTCTCCTTATCTTGAGGGATCGGTCCCTATTTTTCTGCCCTCTGCACCCAGCAAACACTTGCCCTGAGCACCTTATGGGTGATGGAAACTATGATGGCCTCTATTGGCACACAACACTCAGAGAAGGATTCTCCAGCAATTTCATGTACTCCTGAGAACATTTTTCATAAGGCCATGTTTTATTTTCTGAGACAAAATCAGAAGTTGCTAGCAACTGTGTCCCCTTTTCTTCAAATAAAAAAATGTGCCTTTCACCACCCCCTGCTGCAAGAGCTCTCCAGATTTTCTAACCAACAATTTCAAGGACCATAGTTTCAGGAGTTTCAGCACTTCCATGGCACACAAGGGAAGCAAGAGAGAGAAATAAGGAGAGGAAGAGTAGATGCTGCTGAAAACTTTCTTCATTTAATGAAGGGAGTAGCAAAACTTGTGCTTCTTTAGAGTGCAATCAATGAATACTAAAGATAACAGTAAACATGCCAGTTGCTGACAGTCACATGGCTACCCCATAATCATGGAAAGGGTTCACTTCTCACGTGGCACTCAGAATCAGGGTCATAGTGTCAGGTTCAGAGAGGTGTCTCAGCCAGCAGATTGTTCCACGGTTTGTTCCCTCAGATCCATACTCTGAGCTTGGTTTAGCTGTTCTACCCAGCAAAAGGGAGTTCGGAGCTAGTAAAGATTTCATTCCCATCTGCAGACCACTTTAATGAAAAGCATCATCTTGCCAGCGTAATGCTCTTTAAATTGACCATCCTTGCAGTACTTGTGCCTTTTGATCCACTGCCTCTCATAAAACTGGCTAACCTTTAAGTTTATTATGTTCTTAAAAATATTGCTATGTTCTTAAAATCATTGCTCTGCATTTAAAGAGTAAAACTGTTCACCAAATTAGTATGTCATATCTGAGCTACCTACCTTTAAATTTCTAGTTTCTCCATTTAAGTGGAATTGACTTGCCATGGCACAATGAAAAGAAGATCAATAATTAGAGACTCCAATTTGCGATAGATTTGTTAAACTTCACTCCCTGCTGTCATATCCTCAATAGTTATGGTCAAAGCTACATCCTCGCAATCTGTTCTAGCTGCATTACATATGCCTCAGTCTTCCAAACAGACAAAGGAAACCAGCTGGAAACACTGTGCTTAATGTTATCAGTGAAGACTGTATCCATCTACATGACTGTGCCCTCAAGAGGTTACAGACAGCATAACTTCCACCTCAGTTGTCATTTCTTTGAAGCAGTCCAAGACAGATGCCCAGGAAGCATGGTCTGAGAAACCACAGCAGCAGTTTGCCAGCTGTGGACTGCAGACCACTGACATCCACTGCAGAAAAGGCTGGCCTTGGGGAGTTGGACACTTCTTGTCACCCCCAAATTGCCTTAGAAAAAGCTAAAAGCATCGTTTTTCATGTAAGCAATTGCTTTAATGGCTACAGAGCTGCCACGTGATCAGGTATGGGAAAGAAAGAGGCTCCCACAATTACAAATGGGAGGAAAAGTCTATGACGCAATCTTTCTAGTAGGAACAGAAACTCGACACATTTCATCCCAGAGTCACCTTAAAATACATGTATACTCTGTAGCCAGGATCACCTGAAATAGCAAATACAGACTAAGTACATAGGAATAAGCAATATCCAAAGAGCCCTTCTGACTCTGACTAGATCTGCAATTTCTTGCAGGTTCTGCCATTCAATTTTTATCAGAAGAGCAGATTTATGGTAAAAGCACTCATGAATAATTCACTCCCTTGAGCTGCCACATGCAACTTGGGGAAATCCCAGCTATAAAACCTTGGCACCATTTAGCTAGCACAAGCCACACTACTTTTTTACAGGTGTTATTCCACTGACCTACTTGGGAGTTATTCCTCCTTCTCAGTGCTAGAAGAAAAGGATCAGGCTGTTTGCTTACCACCTCTGGTAAGCAAACCTCTCTGCCACGTCTTCATAGCAGTAAAAACGCTTCTAGTGTTGGACTAAGTTTTAGCTTCGGCTCACCACAGCTTCAGTGGCTTGTGCATCTCCTCTGGTCTTGGGCCTCCCATAATAATCCATTATTCATTGGCTAACTTCCTCCTCAAGTCCGTGTTTTTAAATCATATTGAGAAACTTACTTGGATCCTAAACAAAAGGAGCACAAGTAAAGCCATAAACAGCTACACTGAACCTGTCTTTATGTTGGTTTCTAACTTAAAGAGAAATATGGCTTATTCCAACACTCATCCTCTGCCACTGGAACAAGAACCCCAGCAGGGTATGGGTGCAGGTGCCTCAGACAAAAAGAAAGTGAAACCATTTAGCGAACACAGAGGATGAATTAATAGCATCACTCAGTGGCTGCTTATTTTCCTAGGCTTTTCCATATATAAAGCTAGGTCGGAGTTCTTCACAATTAAAAAGAAAACATTTATAAGGGTTTTATTTGATTAGATCTCTAAGTGGAAACCAACTAAAATGACAATGACTGTGCTGCCACCAAGCCACATTCAAAGCCCACATCATGGTATACAGCTATACCTACAACTGCATTACAGGGAACAAAGAGCTGGCATTCCCTGTTTGTAAATAAAGTGTACAGCTCACAGCTATCTTGACATAAAACAAGATAATAATTATAAGCCTAAGTTAGACATCTGAGTAAATGAAGTAATGTCATTTAAACAATTAACCTACACTGATTTACAGTAGCCAAAGATCTGATGAGGGATGTAAGAAACTCCTCTTTACCCTAATATGTCCCTTCAGTTTATCCAAATTACTGGCTTTCACCACCTGGCCTCTCCCTTGTGCCCTCACAGTTAGGTTTTAAGCAGGTTAAGAAATGACAGTCTTCACTTTGGTCTTTTCTTACACACTTCCAGCAGTGCTGAATGAAATATGAGACAACCATAAAAGCCAGTAGAGGAGAAAATTAGACATGCTGTATAACTAATTTCTGAACTGTAAGCAAAGTTGTTGGCAATTTTCATTTCATATCACAGGTTCACATTTCTTTGAACTGCCACCTACTGAGAACAAGCACTAGCTGCTCATGCCCTTCTAGACAGGATGGGATGCTGCCTGGTCAGCTTGGGCAAGCTTCAGAGGTTGCCATGGTGTGCTCTGAAGGAACCTCTCACCTCCTACTCCAGGAGCCACCATCCTTTCTCAGAAAAGGGTGCATGACTGCAACCCACACCGGTGTCATGGGGAGCAGGGTTCCTCCTGCGCCCCCAGGCCACGTGCCCACTGCTGGAGCTATTTGCTGGGATGGCTGTAAGCAAACGGCTGTAAGCTCCCCTGCCAGCCCTGCTCCACAGGCACGCGGGGGAGCACGGCCACGAGAAAGGGGCCCAATGCAATTAAAACCAGGTGAGCCGAGACAGCAGTTGGAAAGAGGGGGTGGTTAAAGCCTGTGACGGCTCTAAGTGAAAATAGTCAGACAAAGCGGGCTTGCAGATTGTCACCGAACTGAGAACTTCCTCCACCCCCAGCTGCCTGGCTGGAACTGTATAATGGAGCAGGTTTCAAGAAACCGCAGCTCCCAGCAGAGTTAACTCTCCAGCAGCTGCTTTACTTTCAAATTGTCAGACAGATTAAACATAGAAATGCCTGTTGGTCACAAAGCTGAGGGAAGGGTGAAGTGATAGGGTCAGCTTGCTCTAAAGTGCAAAAACTACTCAAAAAGTTGGAGACAGGACTCCCTGTGGCCAGGAGGGAGTTACATTGGTATTGTCTGGCTGAAAGCTTGGCACAGGGCCCTTTCCCAGACTCAGCTGTCCTCACCAAGCTGGACAGTTAGTGGAGTTTTTGTCTTGTGCTTCCTTATAAGCTTCAGTCACGGCATGTAACCAGATTGCCCTTGCAGGGCCAGCGCCTGTTTGGAGGGGAAAGAAACGAGGGTTCCACTAGAGTGTCTTTTGGGGCATGAGCCAGGGAGCCTGGCTGGGACCAGATGCTGCAGGGCACCCAAAAATCTGGCACCAGCACTGCCTTAGCACCCAAAGCTCAGAGAAACACATTACCTTATGGGGACAAGTGCGTGTGTGCGATGGAGCAAAAGTGAGTGCCACTGATCTGTGTGTCACTGGTGACAAGAGGGTGATGATTTACTGGGAAAAGTGCCCTGTAAAAAGCATGCTTGTGGATCCTATTTATTGTCTCATACCCTTCAAATACTCTTACAGTTACAAAGACGCCACACAATTACAAGTGAGAAAAAAGAGCAGAGGTAATTCTCCCACAGTCTAGCCCATGGAGCCAACAAACCTGTGGCACCATCAGCAGGCGGCATGGGTCAGCCAGCCCAGCAGGGCTCCTCCCAGGAGATGGTGGGCCACCTCCACCAGGGATAAACAATCCACGCTTCAAACCTGGGCCAAAAGCTTGTTGCCAGATCCGTGCAGCTGCAGAGAGCAGAGTTGGAGGGAGCTCTGCCAGTAATAGGGGTAAGAAGGAGAAAGAGAGGCTGTTCCCACACAACACAGCCTCTCCTTTGCCAAACCACAATGCTTCATGTGGATCTGTAGCCCACATGCTTCTCCAGGTACCTCTAACTCAGCTATGCTGTGCTGGAAACTACAACCCACAAAACTGCTGAGAAGATGCTGGCCCACAGAAGTCAGCTTGCCATGCAAGCTCCCAAAGGTCACATAATGACCAGACAGGGACTTGAGCACAAGAGAGCACAGGCCACTGTGTCTTTGGGCCACATTCAGGCAGCCACACAAGCAGCTCAGTCGCTGAGGGAGCCAAGTGGTCTCCCTTGCTAGAAGAAAGTTTGAATCACCCCCTCCTCTTCCCAAAGCACCAGAAGAGTCTCCACACGAGCAAACAGACAGCCTGGACATCCCCATCCCCTCACTGCAAGAGCACTTACCCCCCAGAAACTGGATTCCTCCTGCCACCCTGCCCACAGTCCTGGAGATGAGCTCGGACACACAGCAGCCCATGAGTGCTGTCAGGGCCACCAAGAGAAGCAGCCCGCAGCCCAGGCCCGTCACCACCGTGCAGATCCTCCACTCGGCACTCGGGATGGCCTGGAAGGAGGCATAGCGGCCACACTGCTCCACCATCACGGTCATCTGGCGGCTCTCATCCCGCACCGGGTAGGAACACCTCCGGAAAGTGCCGAAGGAAACAGACTTCTCCAGCTGAGACCCCAAGAGCCAGTAGGGCATGAAGAAGCCAACACAGGAGGCAGCAGCGCAGAGGAAGGAGAGGAATGCCCAGACGATGCCGGCACAGGTGAGGCTGGAGGCCATCTTTGTATCTGCTCCAAGACCCCTCACGATGGGAAGACACAAAAGTAACTGTGTATTTTAGAGGAGCTTTATGGATAATCCAGAATCTCTCAGCCTTGACAAATCCTCACACTGGGAGAAGCTTGGATCCTAAGAGCCGGGGGGATATTTCCTCCCATCATGAAGTCAAAGGTCCCTAATTAAATAACAAAACACAAAAAAGGAGAAAAACACAAGTTCAGTAACACTAACATTAGAAAAAAATATATTTGTCTGCCAGAGTGTTTTTCCTTTCTAGAAGACTTCTGAAGAAGATATGTCACTTTTCTGTCCCTAAGCAGACCCTACAATCGCTCTCAGTCACACTAGCTTCTGTGGTCAGTGTGATGGTGGTGACCAGCAGCCCAGCTGGAACAGGCTGCTGTGCACATCCAGGAATGCTCTGCAGTCACCTCCAGGGGTTCCCTCACTTTGAGGGCTTGTGTACTTGCCTCACTTTTCTCCACAGTAAGTCCCAATCTTTCCAGTACTGATAGACAAAACAGATAAGATCTTTCTTATCCTTAGTTAGCTAGACCTTCCTCCTGCAATGCCTGGAGAATGTACTTCACTTTATAGATGATCCTGCAGCTTCACTGCAGAACCACCCACAGTGGCTAAGGCATTTCAAGATCAGACTCTTGTGACACAGGTAAAACTTATTAACACACCCCCAAAAGAAGTATGTCATATGAGATGACTTTTTTTCCAGCACTCCAAGTTGTTTGGCATCCCTGTGCAAAAGGAGTCTTTTATCACTTGATGTCCCAAAGTGCCACGCCAGGTGGGCTTCTGCTAAGTGAAGACATTGCCACATCTTTTGGATTCACCCCTACACAACCTCAAGAAGCACACAATTAAAACACAGAGGTCTCTCTTAATATTCCAGCTTGCATTCAGCCCAGTTCTTTTTTGCCTCTTCCCAGCTCAAACCCAGAAAGGAGCCATAACCCCTTTGTATCCTTCTCAGACAACTCCCAGCCTCTCAGCTCAATATCAGTGTGCCCAAGTGCATTTGACTGTCACAGAAACCTACATGCTATTCCCAGAGGCTGGGGGTGTATTTCTCGTTAAATTCATGTTGGATCATTATTCTAACTGCATTTGTAAATTTATGATCATTTCTCACAGTTGCTGCCAAATTAATTCTGATAGCTATTTACAGGGGCTTTTTCTTCTAAGCATGATTAGACGCCAATCAGTGAATCCAATTCATGAAAAGCCAATAAAATGAATACTATTTCAGCACAAGGAGGGAATGTAGAGAAAGTCTGTAAGTGAAATTAGCCATGTGCACCACACAAAAGTTTTTTTTACTTTTAAAACACGAAGAAAAGGAAGTATCTTCTGTAATATTAAAAAGGCCAATACTGCTACTGAAGAAGAGTACACCTATCTACCCGTAGCCTACCCACAGAAATGTCTTTCAACCTGCAAACTGCCAAACCCCAGGGCATAAAAACTTGCCAGAGAGGCATGGGGGGGGGGGGGGTACCATTTCTTCAGAAGCATCATCTAGAGAAGGATCTGTCTGTGTCTTGGCGTGGTACCAAAAGTCTAAGCCAAAATGGGTCGCAGCAGTTAGAGGAGATCATTCCCTGAATCGCAGGAGGAGGTTCGGCTGGAAACAGGGGACAACATGGAGTGTCCCAGGGTAGGACATTGCAAATCCTGCGGCTTCAGCGGGGCAGCAGCTCAGGCTCCCTGGAGCCTGCCAGCTCACAGCCTGGGCGCTCTACCGGGAGGCGGGCTCACCCCTCCGGCCCCGAAACCCCGCTCCCCGCCCTCCAGGGGTAGGAGGGGGCGGCCGAGAGATACGGCTTCCCCCGAGGGAAGGCGGCGGCCGGGAACCAAAACTCGCCGGGGTGATGCCAGGGGAAAACTGCGGGCGAGCGGGCGCAGCGCCCGCGGAGCCAGCAGGGTGGGAGGGTGCCGGGCGGGGAGGGCTGGGGTGCAGGGGACCTGGGAGGGGCAGGGGATCCTACAGGGCCAGGAGACACGGGAGGAGAAGGGGTTTTGGGGACAGGGGGTCCAAGAGGAGCAGAATGGGAGGGAAAGAAGAATGCGGCCGGGGACGGGCTGGAAAGGCAGATGTGCCGAGAGTGTGGAGAATCCCAGCATCCAAGAGGACGGAGAGTCGGGAAACTGCGGGGCCGGGAAGGGAGTGCGGTCCGGAATGGCAGGGAGATACGATAAAGACGGGGGCCCGGGAGAGGAAGCATTCGGGAAGACAAGAGGATGAGAGGACTGGGAATCCGAGCAGGGAAGGGTGTCCAGAGGGTCCGGTGCAACGGGCAAGGGATGCGGCTAGGCTGGGTGTCAGAGCGGGGAAAGGGAATGCAGGAGAGAAAGAGGGTCCGGGGATGCAGGAGATGTGGCCGTGCAGGGTAGGGAGGGGTCGGGGAGAGAAAGGACGTTCTGAAGGCTGGGGGATCCGGAGTCATGAAGGGGATGCAACGTACCGGGAGCGAGAGAGGGCAGGGGTTCGACAAGGGAAGGGGGTGAAAGGGGTCTGTAAGGGACAGGAGATTCAGCCGCGCATGTAGTGCGAGAGAGCCGGTGTCTGGAAGGAGCAGGAGCGGCGAAGGGTCTAGGAGTGCCAGGATGGGGGCAGGCGCGGTGCCGGAGAGCGAAGGGCTACTTACGGACACGCCGGGCGTGGAGGCTGCCCGCCGCGGCTGCCGGGAGCACATGGGCGCGGGGCCGGCGGGAGGCGGCCGCCCCAAGCGACTCTACCCACGGTCCCGGCGCGGAGGCGACGCGGGTGCTCCGAGGCGGGCGGGACCGGGACCGGGACCCTCCCCAGCCTGGCCCGTCCTTTCCTCCGCGCGTTCCTCTCTCCCCCCGTTCGATTCCTCGGGAGGCAGCGCACTCCGCCGCCTCTCCTCCCCCTTCTCCGCCACCGCCTCCCCGGGCGGGACCCGCCGCGGTCGGCGCAGTTGCGGGGCCGCGGACGGGGCCGGGGGCGAGGGGCCGGGCGGCGGCGGGAGAGCAGCGAACGGGAGAACGGGGGCGCGTCCCCGAGCCCTCGCGGGGCGGGGCGGTGGTCCCGACCCCGCGGGGTCGCTGCGGGGGTGGGTCCCGGTTTCCCGAGCCCGCCCTGGGCTGCGACGGGGGGGTCTTAGGTCCCGGGGCCGGAGCGGTGGGTCCCGGGGCCGGGTTGGTGCGGGGCTGGCGGGGAGCGCTGGGCTCGGCGGCTCTGTGCGGGGTGCAAGGGGCGGTGAAGCAGGGGACGGAGAGGAGGAAAGAGCGGGAGAGGAGAGGGGGGAAAGACAGCGAAAAAGGAGTGTTTTAAGGAAAGGGGGAAGGTTGCAGTCCCTACATGGGAAAATATGGTCTAATCTCCTGATGGTGTGCGTGTGATAAGAACTGTGTCTGTCTCTGCATGCGAGCTGCTGATCCAGCATTTTGATCGCGACAGTTCCCGAGTTGGTCTACAGAGAGAGTAAATGTGATCATAGTACCAAGCAGCTCCTCCCGGATGGGTTAGGTCAAGCGGAGAAACAGGAGCTGCAGCCCTTTCCCAGAGTGTCTTAAGTGAGAAAGTTTTGAGGGGTTGCCTTCTGCACAGAGAACCTCTGGGAGAAAAAGACATTTCCCTTTCTGCTTTTTCCTCTACGCCCAGAAACGTAAATATATTTCTCACATACAAGACAATTTTATGACAAGTTTAAATTATGTCAGCACCAGACATGCAAAATCTCTTTGGTAATGTTTCTTTTACAGTCCTGGTGTGTAATTTAAACACCATTCATTAATATTAGTAATGCTAAATGGAAGTGAGGTTTATTGCACTCCGTCTGCATTTACACCATTTAATAGTAATAGCAGCTATTTTCAGAATTGAATTACAAAGTCACTTTATTGTATTTTTAAAATTACACTTCCATTTTTTCCCCTGTAATGCAAAGTCTTAAAATCAGAATATTACTGAAAATGCATACTTTCTCAAGGGATAAGAAATGGGTTGGGAAGTATCTAGCATGATCAAGTTTTCCACCCTAACATTTCAAGTGTATTTAAGGAAACGTGCTCCAAAAAATCAAAGAAGTGGGTAAAATGTAGGCTGAATGCTAGAATATATGCAATAAAATACTCCACAAGGAAGACAATGAAGGCATAACCCCAAAGCAGCCATACTAACAGCTGACTACCCCTAGACTACATTCACCTAGTATACATCTATATTAGCAAGTAATGTGGATCAATCTGGTGTTGGATCTCATGGTGTTGAGGGCCTAAGTGATGTTCACACTTTTCAATAGTTTTTTCTTCAGTTTTACTCCAGGCTGGGTCTGTGAACTGAGCACTCCATGAGAACTCAGAATGCATCTGATACACTCCTGGCACCTGTCTTTTGCTATATTGCTGTCTGAAACCACTCTGTGTACTCACCTCTGCTGGGTAAAATAAAACGTGGTAAGTGAGGATGATCTGGAGATTCACTTCAAAAGCACACCCTTGATCCTTACCAAAACATGAAAGTGGATGTGCCCACGGGGTGTCTGACAGAAAGGGAGCTGGTATGACTTTCCCAAAGCTGAGAGCTGAAGCCTGCTCCACAGCATACCATTCCAGCATCCTCGCCTCAAATCACCTTTCCTCCTGGTGTTGTGCCTCCATCCCCAAGGATGCATGAGCTCTCAGGTCTCCACTTCTGCAAGGAGCTATGCACTTTTTGTAGAGTGTAGACACTCCCTGTTTACCGCTCACATGACTTCACTTGGCTCAGTGTGGTGTTCTACCCCCTGCTATTCATTTTACCAATGCCTAAAATGACAGGGATACTAAGCTAATACTCTGTCAATGGAACTCTGCTCTTAGTGTAAAGAAAGGGAAGTATTGAGAACTGTTATTAAATGGTTGTTTAATTGTTTAAAGACTAAGGTCTGTCATTCTTTTCTTAGCCAAAGGCTTGGGTTATAATGAAACTGTGATAAATATGTCTAAATTAGGCATGTGTTGGGATCAGACATGGGTAGAAATTGCCTGGCATTAAAATGACTGTGGAAAAACTTCTGTTTCACACATGGAAACAGTTTCTCAGTTAAAATTGGCATTGGAAGCCTAGGGAGAAGCAAACAAGCATGAATTTATTCATGCAGTTTATCTCTTCCATGGTATATGCCAAGGTCCCCAAGTCAGTGTTTGCTTTGCTAATGGCATCTCTACAGCAGTTCATTTATTTGCCTTATATGGCCTGTACATTCACTCCCTGAGCTGCTGCCATTCTGCCTTCCCTCATGGAAACTGTACATTGAATTCTGCATCTCTCCTGAAGCATCTCATTTTGCCAACTTTCTCTGAATGCTCCCACAAGTTTGCTTCATGGCTTAGTCACTTGCTAGGAAATAAGCTTTATTTCACAATTCATTTTCTCTCCAGCGAGTTTTGTTTTGATTAGGAACAAATTAAACACATTGTGTATATAAGGTAACATCCAAATTCTCATTCCATTTTCCCCTAATGTTTAAAACTCATCATGCTTCAACTGTATCAACATTTGATTCGTCTTTTAGGGTCATTGTGCATGGAAGTACTTTTCTTGAAAGTTAGCTGAGATATTTCTATCCCAGTCTAACCTGTTCAAAAGAAAAGGGGAGCTATTACATTGTGCTTAAGGATTCACAGTCTTTCTTGCTACCACAAAAGCAGATACCTCCTCAGAATATAGCAATAACAAAACACATGGTCCCTAGGGTCTTGTCTATACTGAAATAGCAGCTGATTTTAAAATTGGTCCTGGTGTTTTGAATTTTAAAATAATCCACTTGTGAGAAATCTTCCTAGCTGGTCAAGGGAACCTGAGCCACAGATTACCCTCTGCTACAACCACTGAAGTCAGACTAAATCAAACACCCATGAATACATTGTCAGAAAACTACCCTAGCAGGGAGATGGAAAAATGCTTATAGATTTTACCATTTTACTTCTCAATCCATTGACTAAGCTGCTGTTACAGCTGGGGCACTACAGACTTGATGGAGCTAATCAGCACAGCAGAATAAAGACAAAAAATCCTGTCACTGCACCTAAATCAATCCTGGCTAATATACACATCACAGGCTCGACCACAGACTCTTTCACTACAGTATGACTTGTAAGACAACATAAAATGCCATAGGGGAATGTTCCTGAACCCAAAGGAAAATGAAGCAGCTACCAAACCTCCATCTCATGCTTCAGTCTTTGACCAGAAAACAAACCAAAAGAGTTTTATCTTTCAGGCCACCATATGTTTTTGGTTGTGTGGTCTGCAGAAAAGTGATCACACCAACATGGTTCCGAGCATCTCACAAAACTGGATCTTCAGGTCGTGTCTGTACTCGATTTTAAATCAAAAAGGAAGGTATAGGTACAAAAATAGACTTGAGGCTATGCACTGGGAGCAACAGAAAGTCAACCCAATTATTCAAATATAGTCACTGAAAACCAAACAGACAAGTACTGTTAGAGAAACAACCTGATAATTAGTATATTTGCCTGAAATTATGTCCGATCTTGCAGCAGCTAGGGAAAAAAAATCAACTAAACAGACAGGAAAAGAGAACCTCAACTCAAACACCTGAAAATTTCTCAGAGGAAGGTAAGAAAACAAATTCAAGTGACCAGATCCTGTCCATCTGTATGGTGTCCTTCCAAGTCAAAGAAATTGCATATTTTCTACTGTGGGTGGAACTAGACACCTTGGGTTTTGAGCTGTCCCATCCAGACCTGAATTTTGGCCTATAAACTTAGCTCTAATCCTCTCTCCACTCTATTTTAATACTATCCTATCATCAACACATTTTTCTTGTGGTTCTAATAGTGGTAAATTTTGTGAATTCTCTTACAAGCAATTTAGAATAAAACTTGCCATATTTCTGAAAGACAGTTGCCTTACACAATGCTGTTGTTGCTAACATCAGTCTTTTAATCTCTGGGTGCATATAAAAATAATACGTCAATGCAAAACAAAAGAGGAAAACAATATTATTTGCCATAAACCCTTTGCATGTTGTTGCATCTTTATGACGTTATTACTTATCATCTATTATATAAAAGCCACCAGGTGCTCTACATTTTGCAAGACTCTAAAATAGTAGCTACAGCTATTGATTTTCTCTTTTGTGTCCTGTTGTTGACAAGCCTGGTGGCTGTGGGATAGGCCAAGGAGCTTTATTCTGCACCAGCCCCTTGGCTGAAGAATTCCGCCCTTGCAAACACAGCCAAAGTGACTGAACTCTGAGATAACAAGTCCCAGACCCATCCTCCTTTACCAGGGAATTGTCTTAGCACAAACTCATGAAAAACATGGCTGGTTTCAATCCTAAATTCCCACTATTCTTAATTGGACTTTTTAAAATAAGTAACATCTGGATGATGGACGAGTGATCTCCCAGTAAGAAATGCTCATCTACTGGAAGCCTGCTTTCTGTGCACGTAGACCCAATACAAATAATTTAATAGTGTCATCTTACTTATGAGTGGGACACCTGTCTATCTTCCCCAGATGCTGGTAAAGAAAGCTGCAGGGAACGTACCGAGAGCAGGTCTTGCCGCGGTGCTTTCCCACACTAAGCGGTGGGCGCGTTTGGAGACGCGGGTTTGTTTAACGACACGTGCAACAGAAAGATGTTTCTTTTCACTTTAAAGCCTCAGACTGGGATCAGCTTTCAGCAGGAGGTCCCAGTTTCCGCGCAGGGCCCGGAGCGCACCGGTGCCCCGGCGATGGGTGCCCGGGGCGGCGGGCGCGGGCGCTGCGCTGCTCGACAGTGACACTCGGTGGGCGGCGAGGCCGGAGCAGGGCTGGGCCGGCCGCGACGGGCGAGCCCGGGGCAGGGGGGTCTCACTCCTCCCGGCCCCGCGGGGCTGCCGCGGGCTCTGCCCTGGCCCCTCCGGAGCGTTTGATGCGGCTGCAGACGAGGAAGGGCGTGTGTGTGAAAAGCGGGGGCAGAGAGCAGAGCGTGCTTCTGTTCTCCATAAAACCTCTGCGATTTGTAACCGCCCTGGGCCGCCGTCCTGAGGCTTCCAAGGTGCCTTTGCAGAACCCAAAGGTGACTTTTAGCGGTTTGGTTAAACTGGGTGTATCTGAGAAGGGGGCTCAAGGCAGCGTCCTGTTCCTCCCCAGTCGTTTTCCACAGAACTGGAGCAGAGCTGCCTCTCCCCGTGAGTTCCAGCAATCACTTGCATCTAGGTCACCCTATTAGATCACATTCCCAAGGATATGGCTAATGATTTCTGGGGTTTTTAGAAAAGAAAGCTGAAAATCCTCGAGTTGGGGACAATGGCCAATTCTTTTTCCAAGTGGAAGCTCATTTCCTCCCCTCCCCTCGTAGCCTGAGGGTTGTACAGAACTAGGGGACTCCACGAAGCTGGAACTTCTGAAATCTCACAGAGATTCACCCACAGAAGAATTGTAATGCCAGCTCTTGTCAGCTGATACCCAAACAGAACCCACTTCCAGGTGTATCAATGTCTGAAACATGTTCCCATTGGGGGAAGAACCAAGTTCTTTTATTTTACAACTCTCCAAAAGGCTTGTCCTTAGTAAATCCTGTATGTATGTAGCACTCATATACCTACAAGGGCATGCATTTACTAGATATACGTGAATACAGATATAGGGATTATATACATATCTCTATAATACATATATAGATATAGAGACAGGAGACCTGTCTGGTCAAGCAAGAACTGCCTTTTGTAAATCCATGTAGGCTGGGCTTGATCCCCTGGTTGTCCTGCATGGGCCATGCAATGGCACTCAGGATATCTCTTCCATAACCTTGCCTGGTGCCCAGGTCAGGCTGACAGGCCTGTAGTTCCCCACATCATCCTTCCAACCCTTCTTGTAGATGGGTGTGACATTTGCTAATTTTCAATCAGCTGGAACTTCTACAGTTAACCAGGACTGCTGGGTGATTGAGAGTGGTTTGGCAAGTTCTTTTCAGGAGTTCCCTCACTACTCTGGGGTGGATCATCAGGGCCCATAGACTTGGGCATGTCTAATTGCCATTGCAGGTCACTAATCATCTCCTTTTGTTTTATCGGGGTTTCACTCATCTCCCATACATGATCTGGGAAGATCTCTTAACCCTCTCTGGGAAGGTCCAGCACTGAGAGTGTTCTCTCGATATTATATTGTAATTAAATAACCTATTCATAGATTGTGCTTTTGCAATATAACTACATATTTCAATATTCCTTTTCCTGATGAAAAAGCTAATTAGCAAGGTCGTTAGTTACCACTTATAAGGGGGAAGATAGTAATTCCACTAATGTGCTCACAGGAACTTCATTTATATTACCTCTTAACCTTTACAAGGATATTACAATTTCAATAATTAATTGCTTTTTGCCATTTAATTTGCAGTTTACCATTTTCAACGGAAATTGCCCATTAAAGCAAGGACTTTTTTTTTTAAGGAAAAAGTTCTTTGCTCAAGGATAGATCACAAGCTGGCCTTACAAAAACTAGATATTTGCTAAGCCATTTTCATATTTGAGTAGAGAGAACTCTGTGCTAGCTCTGCATATTAAAGAACTGCCCACTGCTTGAGTCTTTAGACATTTGCAGAAAAATGAGGCAGAATGGAGCTCAGAATGGAGCTTTGAAGGCAGTGACAAAAAGGGAATTAATTCTTATCCTCTTCCTTCAAATTCTCAAAGGCAATGAATCCTTCCTCTCTTATTGATGCAGTAAGAATTTATTTTCTTCTTCCTTTGCAACCATCTTGTTTCTTCAACTGAAGTTAATTTATGCTACAATACCCATCCATGAGGGCTTCTGTTAACTTCAGTGACTGAAAAAAAAAGAAAAGGAACTTTGGCTCAACCTCATAAAACACAGAAATTCTGTCCATGAATCACCAAGAACTTAGGTATATCCTCAAGACAGTGCCTGACACTTTGGAAAATGAAGCTCAACATATGTATTCCTGCTCACACTCAAGTCTCTTGTAAAACAGCTACTAAATGAATCAGACATAAGCCAGTATCCCTGTGGTAGTATGCTGACATATCTCCACTACTGATAGTAGAAATTGTGTCCAAATCCCATCACACTAAAAGAAATTTAGATAAATATTTGTATATGAGAAGGTGAATAATGCATTCCAAGTGGGCATGTCTGTGATAGAGTGAAAGACATACTTCTGAGAGAGGGATTTGCATGGAGATGGACAGAAGGTGACCAAGAGGCACAGGAGAAGAGGGAACAGAAGTAGCAGTTATGAACTAGACTGCAACATTGATTTATGAATGAAAATGTAAACATTTTTTCTGATTCAGGAGCAAAAATTAAACTAGCCCTTGGGCAGTTCTACCTTTTCAACTGGCAAGTCCATGATATGTCATCCAAAATTATATACATTTGCATGATATGTCACATGCCTACAGGCAGCAACTAGATAATTTTGCTGTGAAAACAAGACATTTTATTTTTTAATTGTAAAATCAAACCTCCTGGGTTTTTTATCCCTTTCCCAGAGAGTATAAGGAGAACCTGGGGTTACACTGGGATTCAAATACAGTATTTCATTTCCACAGTACTGAAGCTGGGGCATATTTTTAGAATTATCTGTAGAGAAGTCAAAAGTCACTGTCAGACAAATAGGGGTAAAAAAAATTGTCTGCTCAACAGTCCAGCGCACAAGTTTTCTATGCAGTCAGAGGAGAAGACTGGGTAGGAATCTGAGGACAAATTGCATTCTGAAAGTGCCTTTCTTTCCATGCTCTGATAGGTGATTAGCTATGGACTTTACTTCTGACTTTTAGGTGTTAGAAAACTGCTGAGATGTATCCCTCTAAAAGTTCTTAATTTTGTCTGCAAGTGTCCAGATATTCAAGTTGAAGAGAGCAATAATAGATTCAGGCCAATTAATATTAAGAGCTCCATATATCAGCAATGGATCAGCAATTACATCACAGTAAAATAATCTGCTTTTTGACCAGTAAAAGGAAAGTCCAGCTCCAGGCCAGCATGGGCATTCTTTGTCATAAGCTTTCTTCAGTGAGGCACAAATATGTTAATTTTGCCAGTTAGCACTGCAATCTTGTTAAAGAACCTGATACTTTTCCTTGAGATATTACCTTGCCCGTATTATTAGTACTCTAGACATTATCACATAAAAGGACATGTATGGGACAGAAGCAGAAAGAAACCTCTAATCATCAAAACTAATGTAAAGATATCCTTTCCAAACCTCTAGACTGGCAGTTCACTCAACATGACATTTGCTTTTTGACAGGCATGTGCTCTGCATGCACAACAATATTTTAAGATGGCATTATTTAAAGAAAGTTGACAGTGATGAGTAATGTATATTCAGACTGATGATACTCTGAAGAGAGCTTTACCTGCATGGACAAGAAAGTTGCTGCTAGTTTGCATGCAAAAGGAAGCTTGGGGTCTATTCTGGGGAACTTGATAATCTCTTGTAATTAGTACTGTAATTGGAGGTTGCTGGAAATGCTCCTTGAGCTTCTGCCAGGGAATGTGAGTGCTTCACAAAGCTGTTGACACCATTCTGTACACCCAGCCTCACCAACCAAGTCAGCTGCAGTAGATGCCAACACAGAACTCCTGCTTTGTCAAAACTCTTGTCTAAGCAGAAAACATACAATGCTTTTTCCTTCCAGTGTAGTCACAGAGCGACACCAGTACTAGCCAGCCCATCACCATGCTCCCCGCAATGTCCTGCAGCCCACTGGTGATCCCAAGACACACTAAGTCACCATCATGCTGCCAGTTCTTGGCAGACACTCACTCCATCCCCACTATTTCAGACTGTAAATTGATAAATATGAGTCACATATACCAAAGTTCAGAAACAACACTTGCCTGCCCTTGGGGACACAATTACTTGTTTCCAGTGCATCAGTCATGGGGATGCTAGTTCTGTAATAATGCCATGAAGGTAGAAATGACCACCAGAAAGGGATGCCAGGTCATTTTAGCAAGAAACAGAAGGTTTAAATGTATTTCATCTGGAGGTGAGCAGATCTTTGCATAGAAATTGTTTGCAATTTGCAGTCAACTGCAGTGACTGCAACCAGTGTCAGGCATTAAGTAATAAGTTATTTTTATACACAGCAGCTCTCCAGAATCTCTGAGGGTGATGGCATCTAGCCAAGGCTTTGGAAGGGCTGTATGAGCTGACACACAAAGATGAATGGTTGAGGCAAGCCCAGATGACAATTCTGATTCAACTTTACAGAAAGAATCAAATCCAAATATACCAGGTAGCTCCACACTGGGGTTGCTGAGAAGCTGTTTGGCTAGGCTCCTGACAGATGTCTGAGAGTGTGACTTCTGGCATTTTGGAAACTTATATTTTGCCTGAAGTAGAAATAAAGTCGCATTAAATTCACCCAAACAGAATTGTTATGAGCACTAAGAAAAGCTATTTATGGCACCCATACCTGTAAAATTAGGTTGATGTTGTATTACTGCTATGAAAATTGCCGTGATCGTCAACATGCTTTTTGCAACTTTTACTAGCAACATCCCTCAAGTGCTCTTTCACAAGACAATGGCTTTTGTGGTGAAGCTGTACAGTTTTTGCCTCATGCCTCACTACTGCTTTTTCCATCAAGAGCTCCTTGTATGCTCATGGCTCCAGATACACTTTTGCCTGACAAAATTGTTAGCTGTCATTTAAAAGGGAGTTTCTACCTGCCAGATGTCCCTGACAATATAATCTTGTCTGTTCTGTGCCACTACAAAATTTGTGCAGGATTTGTTGGGCTAGCAAGGTGAGAATTCTATCATCTTATGCAACTACATCCCAATCAACAGCTACCAGATCCAGCAGAGCAATTACTAACACTAAGGACTGTACTTTGGATACTGACTATGGTAAAGAAATTGCCAGGAGCTGAGAGAAGCCTGTCATACTACCCTGCTTGCGTGGAAGAAGTATGTGTGTAGGTGCAAAAAGGGCAAGAGGGCAGAAGCTGTGTAACAGGAGTTTAAAAGGAGCTTTGGAAAATTCAAATAGGCTTGAAAACACAGACCAGCCAGTCAATGTAATAAAAAAAGGGGGAGGGGAAAGGGCTGCAAAAATGCATTTCATTCTACATGTATGCATCTCTGGTCCTGCGGAATGGAATTATACTATCTTGGAGTCCTGTATGAATCCTGAATGACAGAAATATATGCTACATTTATCACACATCTTCAGTAACTTGAACTCCAAAAACAAAGTGACCACAGTGGTTGGGTTCTGGGAATAACAAAAATGCTTCAGTGGAGAATAGTCATGGTTGATCACTAGCTGGGGGGGCTTAAGGCAATACCTGAGTTTCAACTAAGGCATCACAAGAAACATACCAGAAAAGACAAAGGAGGAAAAACTAAGAGATTTGACAGAGATCCATAAGACATGGATGTTTGACCCACAGGTCAAACTGGATTAAAACACAGCAGCTGGAGTCAAAGTTTGCAGTGGTTATGGTCTTTGTCAAAACTTGTGTTGCTGATGTACTGACTCAAGAGGTATTTTACTAATGCCGTCATTCTTGCAATTTATTAGATTTACCTTTGGCTTGATCCACATCATGACCCTGTCATGACCCCATAGAGGGCCTTTTGGTAATCAGCTGATCTGAGGGCACTGCCCAGTAATTTAGGTATTGCTCTCCAGATTTTCTTTGCTAGACATTGACTTCAGCTGATATCAGGACATAATGAAGGGTACTGGTTTGTTTTCTGATGGTGAATAGTTGTAATTTTTGTTCAGTTGTTTGGGTTATTTTTATTTCACCTATAAAACAGAACACATTCCAGAGACTTTTTGCCAGCAGACAGTCATTGCTTGAAGAGATAGGTCAGCAGGCCTGGCACACATCATTATCATATGTTGTGTCCTGCTTGTACCTTCTTCTGCAAAAATATTCCTTTTTGTTGCTATATTGTCATTATAATGGTAAGCATACTAGTGAGCATATGCAAAGGAAGATAAGCTTTATACTTCAGCCACAGAGACGTGGTGTCGCTAACGTGACGCCATTCATCAGCCACAAGCAGATATTTGTTCTCACATCTCCATGATCTAAACCATGTGTTTCTTTTTTTTTTCTTAGGTGAAATCTGGGCTCTCACTGAAGTGAGCGGCAGTGCCATGACCAATGTAATTGACCTTGCCAGGGATGTGGCCACATACTTTAGACAACCACTTGCTTAGAAAAGTCCTTTATTCTGTAGTGTTCTAGAATCAAATAAATTTAGATTAAACCCTCTTCGTTTTGCTGATACAGTACTTCCCTTGAAATCAATGGTTGAGTTTTTTTAGCAGGAGATGAACAGGAAGATTTCATGGGTTTTGTATGTATTAAAGGGCACACTGTACTGCTAGTGTTATCTTTTTAGTGAGTTATAACAAACAGAAGTTTTATAGCTCCTCAGCCAGGTGGCTGATTCAGCATCACATATATTACAGCCACTACTGCTGACTGTGAGGCATGACAATAAATCCTCAAGTGAGATAGAATGAGCTAACCTAAAACTTCAGAACTGTACGTCCCACTGGACCTTCAAGAGACACAGACTATATGACTACATATTGCTTGTCAGGGTGACCTTTGGCCAAATCATTTCCAGAGTCATATTTCCAATTTCCAGATGATGTCAGTATTGTCTGAGACTTTTTTAAAAAAGGTTAGCTCAGGAAATGGATTGATTTGGAAATGGTCAGGAATGATCAAGAAATGGTCTGGTGAAAAGATTCTACAATATTAACCTCAAGAAAATAAATCATTAAAAAACCCAGCTCTAATTGACTTAAAGACACAGAACATTTTCACGTGTTCCTATATATTGGTTGGATTTTCTAGTCCAACCTTAGCACAAAAAGACATCAAAATACTGGAGAAAGCTAAGGAATAATTTCATGGCAGAGAATTAGTGAAGATTATAAGGCAGTGGTGGATTTCTTTTGGGGTATGCTGTGTGCAGTGGAGAGCCCAGCATAGCCAGGTTCCACTCACCGGATCATCTATAGGGACATCAGCATAAAGGGCTGTAAACATTTTCACAAGGATGACATAGTTGAGCAGCAATATATCATAGCCAGCTTCCTTCAGATGCTCTCCTTCACTGCAGGACCTGAAAATTGTATGCAAAATAGCATTGTCAAATTCTTTTTATCTATTATACTGTAAGAAAAATACAATGAATTATGGGCATTTGTTATATGACCTTTCACGTCCCTGACTTCATAATGCTTCCCATTCCTATGTGCTCTGTGCATCATATTGAGGAAAGTTCTGCATTAGTCCTTCCTTCCTTCCTTCCTTCCTTCCTTCCTTCCTTCCTTCCTTCCTTCCTTCCTTCCTTCCTTCCTTCCTTCCTTCCTTCCTTCCTTCCTTCCTTCCTTCCTTCCTTCCTTCCTTCCTTCCTTCCTTCTCCTTCCTTCCTTCCTTCCTTCCTTCCTTCCTTCCTTCCTTCCTTCCTTCCTTCCTTCCTTCCTTCCTTCCTTCCTTCCTTCCTTCCTTCCTTCCTTCCTTCCTTCCTTCCTTCCTTCCTTCCTTCCTTCCTTCCTTCCTTCCTTCCTTCCTTCCTTCCTTCCTTCCTTCCTTCCTTCCTTCCTTCCTTCCTTCCTTCCTTCCTTCCTTCCTTCCTTCCTTCCTTCCTTCCTTCCCTCCCTCCCTCCTTCCCTCCCTCCTTCCCTCCTTCCCTCCTTCCCTACATTTCCTTTTTCCTTCAAACAGAAATCTTCCTTTCTCACTCTCATTTGCCTATGACAACACCCATAACAAGAGCTATTCCTTCTTCTTTGTGTTTAAGAAAACATTTTCTTTATGCCCTGCTCTGTCACTCCTCTTTTGTCACAGGGTAGGGAAATACATCCAGCCATGTGTTTGACCCCAGTCAGCCTATTCATCCACTTAGGTTTTATTACTACTTAGCCTTTTGTGGAACAAATTCAGGTCACTACTACAAACCTTTCTTTGTCTTCAGAAAGTGCATGTACTCCCAAGCATTTGAAAGTACAGCAGCACTTACTAGCTTTGACTAGGTAGACAGCAGGTGACATTCCCGACCACACCTTGTTCTGCAGGCTGAACTGTACTCCTGTCTGTGCACCAAACGAGTGGTTTGTGAGCACTTTCACCAGCTGCACAGTGGTAACAGCTGTCAAACAGTTTTGCTGTCTGAGAGGGAAAGCCCACAAAACCAGAAACCACCATAGTAAGGAACTAAGCAAATGAACAGAAAACACCCTGTGCCAGGCATTTCTGTACTGACAACTGTAGTTCTGCTGCTGTGTCAAGCTTTGGTAAGTTAACTTGCAGTGGTGTAAATTACACACACTACACAAACTGTCTACCATTGACACACAAAAACTGATAAATGAAATCAAAGTACATTCTGGGAGTTACAGATCACAAAATCCCAAGCATTTTATCCCGCAGCGTACATCCTATTGATTTAACAGGATGTTTGATGGTGGGCAAGCAGACTGGTAAGAATGTCATGCCAAACCCATCTTTGAGATGAACACAAGACATGGCACACCAGCTGAGTTCTAGATGCTGACTTTGTTGCAGTCACATTTAAAGTTCTGTTAAAAAAATCTGTTCTGAGGAAAAATCTACCCTGCAAAAATTATTTGCATCAGAGAGGATTTCTTTTTATAACTGCATCTAATATTCCTAAAAGATGAACAAGATATAAGCACTGGTATCCTCATACAAACAGCTTTTAGACTTGTGAGGTTAAAAAGTGTTCCCTTGATTATTTCTTCTCATTTTTCAAAGGAACATATGCATAGATAAACACATGCTATTTCAGAACTCCATTGGTTCCTGTCAGCCCAATGTTTTACATTAGCTAGAAGCATTCTGGCTCACAAAACACATTCTTGAAGAAACGCACACCCATGAAGAAGCATCTGAAAACAGAACTGGTTGCTTCAAAAGAAAATGCATGTACCAACTAATAGAGGGAATTCTTTCTGGCTCCTCGTATGTTTGTGGTATAACTTGTTGGACAAGACTTGGCAATGGTCATGACTTATCTGACATTTGTGTTTCAGATGTTGGAGCCTTTCTGACTTCAAGGTGTGCCTTCACTCTGTCAACTCATCCATCAGGTTAACAACATTTGAAGTGTTGTTCAAACAACTAACAACATCCAGCTTATAGGTGGGAGGGGATCCTTCTAATAATAGGATTTTCTTGACGTGCTTAAATATTAATTGCTTACACCTGTGATGACTGCAGGCTGTTTTATCTCTTCTGACATGGAGAAGGGAGATCCTGGCTCCTGGAAGCTTAGTCAGAAGTAAAGGACATCTAGAAGGAGATAACATCAGTGTAATAGGGCGGATGAGAAACAGAAACTAAGGAAAACAACATGTCTGAAAATGCTTGAAATCCTTCTTGCTGACTAGCCAAGAATAGAAACAAGGCACTACACAGACTGTTCAGAAAAGCTGGCCTTCTATGTAGAGGATCCATGTGAGGAAGCAAACAAACAAACAAAAATGAAATAGCAAAATATCCTATCACTGTCTCCATCACACTAAGATCTCAAGGGCTCTGGTCATACAGTTTTTTCTTGAGGTAAATGACTCAAACTAAAAGAAAAAATAATTAATGAATAAAACCATCCAGAAGCTTAGTGCTCCACCTTGGGCATAAAGGCAATGTCTACTTGATGTGCTTGCAGTTATTTTCAGCAAGGGTCTTCAGAAGAGCAATGTGAAATCCCCAAACTCCCAAAGAGTTAAGCTACTGCTTGAATCTTTGGGTTTTGACCACACACCATTAGACAGTTGGAAAGGTGGTGCTGTTTTCACAGCTAATACCACGGTGAAACCCGTGTCTTCTTATATAACAGCTGTGCACTGTTGGTCATCCTCTCTCCATGGCATCTTACCTTTATCTGTGTACCTGCTTTCTGTCCTTTGGAAAAGCCCGCAGAAATCCTCTGCTGCACCTCAGCATTTCACACGGGACAAGTGACAATACAACAGGTCATGGTCTTAAGCTGCAGCAGGGGAGGTTTAGGTTGGATGTTAGGAGGAATTTCTTTGCAGAGAGGGTCATTGGGCATCGGAATGGGCTGCCCGGGGACGTGGTGGCGTCACTGTCCCTGGAGGTGTTTAATGAACGACTGGATGTGGCACTCAGTGCTGGGGTCTGGTTGAGGTGCCGTCAGGTCGTAGGTTGGACTCGATCATCTCAGAGATCTTCAGCTTAATTGACTCTGTAATTTTGTGCTCTGGAGTTGTGAGGAGACCTTGGGAAGTCACCCCTGTGTCAGTAAAGGCACAGCAGAAACAAGACAGCCTCCTCATTTTGACACATATTACAGTCACTGCTGTCAGCTTATACAACAGAGATCTCATTTATATTTTCCTTTCTAGCTGTGCTCATAATTAAAGCATTTGTTTTGTGAAATAAATACAGCTATCTGCTCTCATGAAGTGAACCTTCTATCATCCACTCAAAATCCTTTATGTAGTGAGTACATGATTTTTAATTATTAATATTTTAATTTTTATGCATTTTTAATTTATCAGTAAAAACAAACAAAGAAATAAACAGAAAAAGCCCGAGTGCCACCTTGCACCAGGTAAGGCCTGGCTCTACAGCCGGCCTGCGTTAGGCCGGAACCCAATGCTCGGAGCGCGTTTCCGCCGGAGCCGCTCCGTGCGGCGCCACTGTGCCCGGGAGGGCCGCAGCCATGGCCGACACCGCCGCGCCGCCGCCGCCGCCTGCCGCTCCCGCCCCGGGGCTCCCGGCTGCTGCCGGCACCAACCCGCTGTCCCGCAAGCTCAACAAGATCCTGGAGACGCGCCTAGACAATGACAAGGTGGGTCGGGCGGCGGGACGGGGCGGGGGCCGGATGAGCCGTCAGGGGCCGCGGGCCCCGACAGGCTTCGCGGCGGGGAGGCGAGTCCTGCCGTAGCCTCAGTTCCGCTGCGGAGCTGCGGGCGCTCCTTTGCTGCATTAATTACAAATAAAATTAGTTTTCGCTTCTCCAGCAACATGCCGCGCTCCTGTTTTATCCCTTCAGATCGTAGGGAGGTTTGTATTACTTGCCTCGGAAGGGCACTTGTCAAGCTTTTTGTAATTTAAATGTTTTCTTGCTGTGGATAGGTAATTAATTCACAGAAAGTGGTCTTATTGGTTAAAGGTACTGCAAAATTGTGGACAAAGTTTTATGTCATAAGAGAAGAAGAAAGGCTCAGCAATTATTTTAGTTGTTTGCCAACTGATGCGGACTGTGTTAAGGTAGCTTTTCCTGTAAAACCATTTATTAGATGTGCTTTATTTTTAATAAGACCGTGAACTTGGGGTGGGTACAGACTGTTTAACCTCCTTCTTTGTAACTGCATGCAAACTGAAGGTCCTTTGTTATTTTCTAGGAAATGCTGGAAGCACTCAAGGCTCTCTCAACCTTTTTTGTGGAAAACAGTTTGCGCACCCGAAGAAACCTGCGTGGAGACATTGAACGACGAAGCTTGGCCATAAATGAAGAATTTGTGCACATATTCAAGCAAGTTAAAGAGGTAATGTTTTTGCAGGATGACTAGCTATTTTACAAGAGTACTGCTATGTGATTTAAAGATTAAAAAAAGAAAAACTGTTAAAAGAGATTTTAACTTTCCAGGACAGATATACTTTTACAGTAAAATTGTTTCATTTGTTGGAAATTGGATGTTTCAAACAGATTCAAGTCCTGAGTGAATCTTAATGTTTACAGGTGCATTACTCTGCACTGACTAACAGGCAGCCTAGAGCAACAGCATTCCTTGTAACTGGGGCATCTAATTGTGGTGGGAAGCTGGGCCTGGACGCAGCATTTCTGATTAAAAACACAGTTACTGTTATTTGACTTACTTAGGAACTTGAGAGTATAAATGAAGATGTGCAGGCAATGAGCAGCTGCTGTGAAGACATGTCCAGTCGTTTGAAGGTAATATATAAATGGAAGTGCTTTGAATATTTTTCCTTTTGAGGTGTGACTACATTCTTTTGAAAGAGAGGCGGAGAGTTATTTTTGAGGATTAAGAGCAGCAGTAAGATGTTTCCATGCTATGCATGTTATGTTACTTCAGGATATTAATATGCTGCTTCTTACTTCTTTAGAAAATGTATCAAGGAAGAAATTTTAATTTCTTCCAAACTGCAGTTCAAAATGCAGCCATGTACTTATTTTGATAATAGCAATGTGATATCCATGTGTATGTCAGTGGAGAGAAAATATTTTATTAGATTGGATGTGTGTGAGATTTAAGGGTTAATTTGTGTATTTCCATTTAAAATGGCTTTTGTATTGACTGTGTCTCTTGAGTTATGTGTCCGTATAAATACCTCAAGTATGTTCATGGGAAAGTATCTGGTAATTCAAAGGGGGAGACAAATCTGGTGTGCATCTTCAGTTTATTGGTTTTGTTTCTTAACATTGTCTCGGAATGCTGATATGCAACGAAACCAATTCTTTTTCACCCTAATCCTGAATCTGTAATATTTCTGGCAGGGCTGGGGAGTATAGGAAATTTGTGTTTTATGGTGCATTACTAAATCTGGCTTGCTTTTAGGGTACATGTTCAGAATTCAGTGCAGTGATGCATATAAGCGGCTTATGGATGCTGAAGTGTAGATGTTTTGCCAAACCAAACCTGTTCCCAATAGAGCACATAAGTTATAGTATGTGAATAAGAATCCTTCACCAAAAAATCCTGTGAAAACAGTTGTTTTCCTCTCCATATATGTCCGTGTGTGCGGATATTAGATGTCCTCCTACTTAGATAAATAGGTTTCGCAGTCATTGTAAAAATGCTTGTAGCTTGATGAACTTGTACCAAAAAATGTTAGAGTACAGTGTAGCCAACTGCAGTACTTAATGTTCAGTTTTGGAAGGAACTGGGTAATGCACCTCAGAGGTCTCAGATCTCTTTGAACATTGTTAACGTGGATATATTCCCTATTCCCTAGTGCAGTTCAGGAACTGTTAAACTAAGCTCTTAGATGTGGAAATGAGTCAAGTGTCCATGCAGATTTTTGCTCTTTTCTGTCTTTAGATCACGAAGTGTAACTGTCGTCTGTGATATTTTTTTTTCTTTTCCCAGAGTAGAGCCACCCTGCAGAGATTTCTTTTACTGTTGAAGTCAGTAGGTAGTTTTGTTCTGTGCCCCACAGGAGGTTTCCTCTCAAGCCCTGTAGAACTCATAACTTGTCTTGATTCAATCCATATTTTCTTTGTATGAATAAAGTTAATAAGCTCATGAACTAGCTCTCAGTTGTGAAATACTCTGGTGCTTTATCTGTAGTAGGACAGGAAGACTTGCAGGCATGTGCTCAATCTGAGTAAGACAAAAATGAGCTAAATAGAGCAAATAGAAGATACAAAGAGGAGGATTTGGGGCACATAATGCAGAAAAGTGTGCAAAGAGCAGTATATGAAGAAAGCAGAACAAATGTAGGACATGCAAGGGAATAGATTTGGATAAGCCAAAAAGCTTTTTAGCTATGTTATTTTGTAATTTTATAATACCATCTGATCCAAATAACCATATATTGTCACATCTGATTTTAGGACAATGACTTGATAAATACAGTGGCTGAAAGAAGGAGCAAGTGCTAAAATGTAATTCAGTAGGGTTGAAGTATAATGAAATTGATAACTAATATACTGAGGTGGGGAGGAAGAGAAAACAGATCTTGTAGATCTGTTTTGGATCTACAAGAAACATCAAATACCAGCTTCCTGATTTTTCTAGCATGTCTGGCTCATTTCTGATAGTAACCTTGTTAGGTTAGATGTAAGCTCTTATATTTCATACATAAAATAATAATATCTGGCATGTATTTCAATGCACATATGTAAAATCTGGCTTCCTCGTATATCTAGCTAGATTCAGAAAAAATGCTTTTCTTTCTTTTCTGCTGTCCTACTGTTAGCATTGTTCCTGGTAATCAGTACTTCTGCCCAGAAAGTACTGGAAAGGAAGCAAATTTCCTCTTTTTTGTTTATTGAAATTTGCAGTTAAGTTGGATGTGAATTGTTACAGTCCTACTTTCACCTTTCAAAGCATTCCTGTACCTTTACTGCTTTTCTGTTGTAACTAATGTAGTGGCAGATAGAAAGGCTGAAATGAATTAGTGTGTATAGATACTTTTGTTAAACCTCTCATGGGTCTCAAGACTGGCATCTTCAATTTGGCAAGCTGTAATTTGGCTGTAATACAGTATTGAAATTATTCACAGAATGTCTTTATTGCCATTTCCACCTCTTCGCTTGCAGTATTATTCTATATTGAATACATTTTGATTTTAGGATTTTTTTTTGTTAAATCATCACAGTTTTTCTTCATAAGGGATCATTGGCATCCAGTGTGGAGCCAAAAAGGCCAGCTGTCTGTTAGCTTTTCACAGAGCAATAAGTTCCAGAACCCTTTAGTTTCAGTTGCAGCAATCCTTTTAGTTATGCAGCTGCTGTCTGATGTGGAATTGTTTCTGCATGGATTCCCTTGCACTGCCATCACTCAATATTTAGGGCTGTGTTGAATTTCCTAAGTTAGAATAGTAGAATCATTTAGATTGGGAAAGACTTCTGGGATCATTGAGTCCAACCCAGCACTGCCAAGTTCACCACGGTCCCATGTCCCTCAGTGCTACACCAGCCCATCTTTTAAATACCTCCAGGGATTGTGACTCAGCCACCTCCCTGAGCAGCCTGTTCCAATGCCTGACCACCTTTTCAGTGAAGAAATTTTTCCTAATAATTGTCCTTGGTCCATGCAGTTCTGTAAGCTGTTGGACTGTAGAGCTAGGCTTGCTTAGACTAGCAGAGCTGTGTTCATCATCTTTTCTAAAAAGACTGAGCGGACACTGGTACTGGGTAGTTTAGCATCCACAGATATTTGTTTGATTTTTTAATTTTGTGACAGCAAACGATTTACAGTTGATGGGCAAGCAAAATAATTAGAACTATTTCACTAATATTTATAGTTTCTGTATTGAATATAAATGATAAATAAACTGTGTGAATATAACTGTATATAGACATGAAAATATATATGGATAAGGATAAAAATGTATTTATTTTACTACCAGGACAAAGGGAGAGTTAATGAATGCTTGTTTCAAGAAGGCATTTTATTTCAAAGAGTATAGTCTTTAAATTGCCTATATTCAGCTTCAAAAGTATTACCTATTTTAAAGACTGTTTAATACAGTTGATAAGTTTGTGTTTTAAGCATGCTTAACAATTCTAATTTTTTTCTAGGCAGCAAAGGAACAAACTCAGGACTTGATTGTAAAAACCACAAAACTCCAGGCAGAAAAGTATGTATACTACCTTATTTATTTGATAGAATTTTCTTTTAGATGCAACTCTGATACTTTGATTTATGACTCCGTGATTTTTTTCAATGCTATATGTGTTTTTAGCTCAGTTGTACTCTTAGCTTATTGCTAAATGATCCAAAAAGGTAAGAATGTGTGTTATTGTTTGTTTCAATAAAAATTGGTTTTTTAGGAAAAACAATCATTTACAGTGGTAGCACATGCTAAATATGGATGTGGTTTGTCTAAAGTCTGTTAATAATGTAAGTTATATTGTGTCTTAACAGATGTGGACCAACTCAATTTCTGATCAGTTTGACAGGCTTCTTGTTATTAATGCTTGGTATCCAGTGGAAATCTGTCTTTTTCAGGGGCTGTATGAGGGAATGCCAAGTTGGAGTCTAACGTACTCTGCCATGTGTAAAGCTGACTAAAATACATGGGTGCTGTTTAATGAGCCTAGCACAGACCACTTTTTCCATTGTTTCTCCAGCCTCCTGTGGAAGAAAAAAATGTGTATTTTTTGCTTTTCAGTATTTTTATTCCTGAGAAGGGGATAATAGCCAATGATGGATTCAAGCAGTCTTTATTGTTTTTATGGCTAGGATGTATGGTTTTATAGCTTCAGGTTTTCTCGGTGTAGAAGAATGAATCACCTTGCTTTGTGAGCTTTCTTCAGAAAATTATGTACAGTTCACTGGAGGTTAGAAATAATTATTTTGCAGCAGTAAGTTTCCAGTAAAAATTATGGTTTTGGATTGTTCTCGGTGAGCTTTCAAAATCAGTAGTTTTATGATATGAGGTTCAGTAGAAAATCTGTACATATTTTAAACATTGAATGTAGAATAACTGCATAAAATGCAATGCTGTTTCATGTAAAGTGAAAGATTTGGTAACGACACTTTAAGTGAGCAGTAGTCTTAGAAAATACATCATTTTGAATATGAGTATGTAAAGTAGTAGAACATAGAAGTGGTCATATATTTTGTAGTCTCAAGACAGGGAAAGCTGCTTTGATTCCTTGTTCTGAAGCAAAATCTACGCCAAGACCAGTCCTAAGTGGTGTGTGTCTAATTGGCCTTAAATTCCATTAAAGGAGATTATGCAGACTGTACATCAGTACCTCCGCAATATAGCCCTTACTTGCACTAAAGTTTACTTAGAAGCCTTTCTGATAATTCCTTTAAAAGACAGAACATCTCCCTAGTGTGAAGAGGAAAAATGTTTAGGAAATAGTCTGTCCTTCTAAGGGTCTGTGTGACCTCAGAGTGCACATGACCGGAGTGACCTCGTTGTAGGAAGAAGTTTGTAAGTTTATTTTTGAAGTATACCATGAAGTACCCATAAGCAGAAGCCAGAAAGTACTTGTGACTTTTACAGTCTGATAGTTATGGAAGATTCATAATGTCATTTATTAGCGAAGTTGAATTTTTCCCTGCCTAAACGTGTGAAAAATTGTGAAGACTGTTCCATTTGGTTCCATTTGGGACATTTTAGTCATTTGTTCTTTTAACTTGTTAAAGGACTTTTTGTTCTGATGCATTCCTTTGGTTTACATCAGGCATATGAAGAGGCATCTGCTGCCAGATGTTAGGGGATTCTTGGAACACCTGAAATCTTGCCTCTGAAAAAGTGCAGGTCCTAAATTGCTGATGCCTTCAACTTAATGTGACCTTTATTAGCCAGCCAATGAGTAAGTGGTGAAACTGGAAGGACTTGGCTTCTCTGTCTTCTGAGGGTTGTCCCAAAATGCTGTCTGGTTGAAATGAGATTAAAACTGGACCTGTTCTATTATGTTCTTCTATTAGGCTTAGCATTTATGTGACTTACTTTATCTGACCTTGATTTGTAGCTGGAAAAATGTTAGGATTTTATTAGATGATCTGAAACTGAAGGGAGACTGTAAACTTCCAGATGTATTTCATGTATTAATGTTAACTAGGGATTTAAATTATTTTCCTTTTTTTGCCCTACGTGAAAAGGAATGGCTGTCTCAGTGGTTCTGTGTGGGTACTAGGTTTTTAATACTAAGTAGTTTTGTCATTGTATTATCATCATCATATAATTAGTTGTAGTTCAAGATGTTTTCAGTTTTCAAAGCTTCTTACCTGAACTCTTGTTAGTTATTGTAGTCTCTCAGGTTTGTAGTGTGAAGTTAGAGCTGCTCACCTGGAGTTCCCTGTAGGTAATCCTGATGAGCGCATTGGGACTTCCTTTATTGGTGAAATGTGTGAATTTAAGGTATCTGGGTAAATATTTGGGATAGAAATTAGATGTTTGTGTCAGATTTAGGTTAAAACTTCTGCATTCTTGGGTTTTTGCTTTGCAGCATTTTTTTTGTTTGTTTCTTAGTTTGTGAGCTATAGACCTGCTTTGGCATAAATGCTAAATGTAGGGTCTTCCTTAAGTAAGAAATTTTAAAAGTAATTTATACAACTGCATTTTTATAATTGTTAATATGTCAGAGGTGGTGCATTTCTTTGGTCAGGTTGCTTATTCTGAATTTATTTCTTCTGTGAAGTCTAGTTAAAACTACTGTACATCAGAAACAGTTTTCCTTCACACTATTTAAATTATAGTATATGCTTAGCATAGGAACTAGGATGATTTTTTTCCCTTTTTCCTTTAAAACTGAGATTTAACATAACTTAATAGAACCATGTAGTGTGAAATAAAGTAGTCCAGACATCCAACCCATATCTTCATAACAAAAGGTTAAGTTATTGCTTCTCAGTAACACAGAGTCTTGAATAGAGTGTTAATGTATTTAATAACAAACTTTTATTATAAAAGAAAAACTGAGTTAATTTAGACAATTTCTGGTAATTCTTAAAAATCCACTTCTATTTCCGTTATCTTCAGTAGATTACTTCTATTGAGTACACTAATATTACTTTTGGGTTGCATTAGGTTTTTTATGTATAGTAATGAGGAGCTTTGTTTTCAAACAATGATCATCTGTTGTTCTTTAAAAGATGTTTAATTGCTATTGCTAGTAGGCTGATAGAAAAAGGATCTTGCTCCTTGAAGTGAGATTTTAATTATAGCTTCCTCTGACTTGTTGGTTCTCTGGTTCTCTTGTTATACTGACTCTAGTTTTGTTTAATTTTTTGTTTGTTTTTAGTGGGTTTTGTTTATTTTTTGTTGGTTTGTTTGTTTTGGGTTTTTTTTTGTTTTGTTTTGTTTTTTTGGTTTTTTGTTGTTGTTGTTGTTGGTTTTTTTTTGTTTTTTGTTTTTTTTGGGTTTTTTTGGTGGTTTTTTTTTGCTTTGTTTTGTTTTTTGTTTTTTTTGTGTGAGGCTGAAAACTTACTTGTGGTACTGAACTACTTCACTTTGCATACGGGACAAGCGTCCCAGACTTCAGTAATTCCCACACCAGAGAAATAACTTGTTCAGTTCCAAATACTCTATGCGGAATGCTAGAAGCCTGTCTTCATAGTAATTCTACCAGCCACTTAATAATTAGATGATGTGAAAGGTGTTGTGCTGTTTTTGAGGTTAGCCACAAGTTACAGTCATCAATGAAACAACTGAGAGACTAGAAGGTAATACTTGCAATATTAATTCTTATAAAATTAAGTAAGAGCAGTTATGTAAGTGTGTGTATATGCTTGGGGGCTTCACTGAAAATAAGTGCAGAAATGCAAAAGTTGTTGAGGGCTAGAACTAATGTTCTAGAAGTAAAATCACAATATTCTGAAAACTATTATGAAAGAATGGAAATGGCTCAGATATTTCTTGAGTCAGGCTACTGGTTCAGAACTTTAGTGGAGATTATGCACTTGAACACCTTTACAGGCTATCTTATTTTGCTACACTCTCTTAATTGTGTTCTTAAACACAGTGAAATTTGTATTTTGGTGTCAGAATCATTGTTAGTTACATTGATTACAAAAAAAAAGCTATTTACATAGCTCTGGGATTGTTTTACTTTTTAAAATAAAATTGAATATGATTCCCAGACAGGAATGTAAGTGTGTACTTCAGTTTGTTTTAATTGAATCACATTACATTCAGACCTGATTTTTATTTTAAAAATAACAAACACTTGTTTGATTCTTGGAATTTAGTCAATTATTTATATGTCACCTCTGTGCTGAATACAAGCTTAGAAGTCTTAGGAAAAATGTTTCTAAGTGAACATCTGCTTCAGTATGCTGCACTACTGATCTCTCTTTCTTGTCTCTTGGTGGTGCCTTTTTCCTTTTCTAACAAATATCTTTTTTGCCATAGTCAATTTGGAAATTATGCAGGAAGTTCAGCACTATTTGTAGCAGGTTAGAGAGGTTTTCTTTTATCAGCCTGTGCTAAGAAAAGTGGTGATCTGGTGGTTTGCATTGATGAGATGTATTTCATGTGTTGACCTTTTGAAACATGTATTTACATTTATTCCCATGAATGTGCTTCATGAGAAAAAGCAGTGATTGTCTAACCTGAATTATAATTCTATGTGGGACAGAGTGAAGACTTGAAGTTCTGAGGCTCATTTTCTATCCTGATTTGTAGCAAAGTAAAGCATAGGTGACAAGGTGTAGCAGAGGAATAAAGCCAACTAAAATGGATCTGAAAGAAAATAAACAAAACTAACTTGTCACAGTCCAGCCACAACCAGCAGCGAACACACAAAGCCTTATTTTCTTGCTAGCTCTTCATCCTGGCAACTGTGTTGAGACATGAAGTACTCTTGGTCAGTATGAAATGAGGCATGGTTTTAGTTTGAGAAACATTCACCAGAAGTGCAAAATCAGTTATAGTATACCATTTCTGACCAATATTTGTCTGATCTGCTCTGAGGAGAAAAGCCCAGGAATAGAAGGGCCAGAGAGCCTGCAGTCTTACTGGAAATTGATTTTGGTTTTATTGTTTTCCTGCTATCTAATTTAGTTCTCCTTTTGCAGCAGCTTAAGCTCATTTGTTTTGATTTTATTCCAGGTGGATGTAGAGAACAGTGTGTAATTTCCATTCCTTTGGCAACATTGTTGAATTTGATGACAAATTTGGAGTTAGACTAAGCAAGCCCCTTTCAAGTGACTTTATATCAGATTTTATAAAAGATAAACTGAAGATAACAGTCTGTTTGGTATGGAAATATTAAATAGCTCCTCTCTAAAAGATGGAAAAGAATGTGTTCATTGGAAATACATTCCTTTTAAACTTAATCTCTGTGTATAACTTACAAACCATGGATCATGGATCTTAACCATTGCCAAACACTGATTTACCGTGTGTGTTTGCATATCTATATCTGTATATATCACATGATTTCTGCAAAGCTCTGCATATGAAAATTTTGCGTATGATGCATATGCATCATACTTAGAGGAAGCCTTATAAGCATAAAAGTAGAAAATTATTTAATTTCTCAAATTTATTTACAATATGTAAACTTTTTTATTCTAGTATTTGGTAACCTGTTTGGTAAGATTTTAATAATTTCAGTTCAGAACTATTGCTTAACTTTAGATTTAACCTTTTCAATTTTTCCCATTTATTTTTATCACCAAATAAATGTATGAGATGGCAAGGCTGCAGTGTTGCAGGCTATCTGTCTCCAGCTAGGTGTTACAGATGGGAGAGACATTCTAAGTTCAAGTCCACTTTCCTGCTGCCACCTGTTATTTGCATGATGACTTTGGTAAACTCATCAACTGTTCAACACATAACTAGAGCATTATTTTTACATGTTGTGTGTGTTGCTATTTGTGGAACACTTACCCCAAAAGCTCATTCTTTCCAGGAAGAGCCTTTCCCTCATTTCCAACCAAATTATTGGATACAAATTGACCGTTTTCTCATTGTGTCCTTTGTCTTAAGAGTTGCCTTCATCTCCTGTGATAAATTATTTTTTCCATTTCCATGATCATCCCGCTGGCTGTGGTCTAATGGGAATCCATTGTTCTTGCACACAGATGATCAGGATTGTAATCTGTTTTCCAGATGAGGTCTCACTAAAGCCTTCTTTACTATTTTTTGCTATTTTCTTGTATCCTGGAAACATTAGGCAATTCACTGGGTTTTTTATGTCTTCCTATTTTTTAAGTAAGGAGAACATTTCATAATAATCCATAGTGATGGAATGGGTCACTGAATACTTCCTCACAATATTTCAGTTCTGCTTCAATAAGAGATGTGTTTGATGGATAAAATGCAGAACAAAACATTTGTTCTCAGCATTTACAAATGCACTTTTGCACCTCTACTTATTCTTAAGAACGGTTTTCCAATGCTTGTGTGTAACTGTTTTGTTACGTAATATTGTATATTTGCCTTTCACATGACAGAAAAATAATTTTGCAGCTTTATACAGGTCTGTTAAAGATGATTGTTATTTACTTATGAGTTAGAAATACTCCATTATCCTGAGGCTTTAAAAATGTGTTGAATCCTCAGTACCGCAAATTGAAAGTAATTTCAGAATGACTGCTCTGATTCATCCTAAGTAGAAGAAACTAGCAGATTTTTATGCTGTATGTGGTGGCAAGATAAAATTACGCTTTGGAAAAGTCTGCTTCTTTTCCACCTCATTTTTGAGCTGTCTAGGTGATAATCCTAACAAACAGTGCACATTTGTATTTGGTTCAAGGGAAAAGTGCATGAAGTGCATAGTTTTCCCAGCCTCTTGAGTTCTCTTGCAAAAGAATTCTGTTTCCCTGGTAATGATTAAAACTGGGGAAATTGCTTTGTTGGAATCCTGTCCTTTGCCCAAGTTCTAAATTCTACCAATACTTGGCACTTCCCCTTTTGCATCAATGCAGGGCTCCCATAAGCTGTTAGTTTCATTCATTTATGCAGGATTAACTGTGTTAAAAGAAAAAAAAAATTGGGGTAACAATATGGTATGGCCTTTCCTGAGTTGTACTGCACTGCTTAAAATTTAGAAATTATTATATCTACAGAAAGGCCAGTGGGTCTTGAAATGTCCAGTCATCTGCACACAGGTACTGACTGCTGTGAGTTATATGTAAAACAGCCTTACATTGGCTTTTGTTGTTACCTGCATTGTGTTTTGTTAGGCACTTACTGTAGTGAAATGATTGTAGCAACCTTGAGTGACATTTTAATCCATTGCCCTGCCTTAGTAACATAGATTAAATTCCTGTTAGCTTGTATCTGAGGAAATAAATACATAAAAAAATATATATAGAAAAAACTGAATACAGATCTGAGTGTATTGGTCTCAGTAATACTGTACACTGCCAGGCAAAAATGAAAGGTATGTACAGTTTACATATTTTGTTTCTGATCCATCATCTAGGGTATAGGGTCTCTTTCTTGTGCAGATTGATAATGAAGGCAACTTTCACAGTCATCTCAAGCAGAACTGGCTAACCTGGGTTCTGAAAGGGAGTATCCTTTGAAATCCTGTGTGCTTTGTAAAGAGGCCAACAGAAACAGCTTTATCAAAATTCAGACACATGCTTTTGTTTAGGAGAGATGTTTGTCACCACTTCCCAGTCACTATCTTGAGAAAAGTGAATGAAACATTGCTGCCACCTTAAGGTTATATTCTGAGTGCGTTGTGAAGCTTAGCTTGCCCAGTGTGCTTGAGTTTAACGTATTGTCTCTATATTATAAAAGTTAATTATTGGGAGTGCACAGAGTCCATCAGTGTGCAGTTATGCAAAGCCTTAGCCCAAGACACAGCCAAGGATGGGAATGGCTTTACAGCGCAGTATTTGATCAAACCTTGTTCTCCATAGCAGCAAAAACGGAGGGAGGACTGTGAAGAGTGAGGATTTCCAGGAGGAGAGATACGGATTAGCAAGATTATTCTTTTTTTATAAAGGAGTAAAACAGGGCACAGAGTTCCAGGACTGACTCACCAGTATGCTGTTTGTACAGTTACTGACTCTGTTCCTTGTTCTACCACAAGCCTACTTCTACCTGAAAACTGAGAAAACCATTATGCCCAATATACTACACTTCTTAAAATCAGACTTCCTCCTACCCCCAGTTTGGTGGAAGTATACATTCAAAAAATCTGAAGAACAGAAGATAATAATAAATTGAGGTCTCCTATAAGAGCACCTTAAAGTTTATGCACTCAAGAGATACACAGGCTTAAAGAACAGAAGAGTTTCTCAGCATCCCATCTGCTCCTCTCTTTGTTGAAGATTTGTTTCATTTGACCCAAAGAAGGCCTTGTGTTTACCTTCTCTCATCTCTTTGCTACCTTCCTTCTCTTACCTAAAGGGAAGGGTAATCCAGTCTGTTTTCAGCTTTGTGGATTATAATAAATTGAGACTTCCATCCCAAGAGGAGAGACTCAGAGCTATTGAGTCTATTGTAGTTATTCACTAATTTACATTTTCTGTTGTTTAAACCAAATACAGTGGTGGTGATGTTGAGGCATTAGAGTTGCTCAGCAAAAAGTGTGAAACATGAATGCTTTTTTGAAAGCAGCATCACTGTGTTAAATTTTAAGTGTCCTTGGCTGATTTTCAATTTGAGTAGCCATCTTGATGCCTCTAGGGTTTTCTTGGGTCATAATATTTATAATTTTGATTATTACTACTAGTAGTTGTAACTGACAATTGAAATGAGCTCTTCTTATGCCTCAGAGGAGTTCCGAAGTGTAGTTTTCATGAGAGTCTTATAGCAGCAGTGAAGCCAGTGCCTCTTGCCTGTGACAGCTCCTGGTGCTGGCACACTCCAGGCCCTTAGCACAGGCTGTGGTAAACCCAAGGATTCAGTTTGGTGGTAATCTCCACCCCCAAGAAGTAAGAATTTCTGGATTTTTTTCCTGGCAGATTTATGATGCTGTAAACAATGGTGCTGGCACAGTGGGAAGGTCAGTACAGGTTAGGGATGAGCAGGGATGGCTGAGGCAGCCTGAATAGCATGGCTTACACATCATTGCAGTGAGTATATTGGTGCAGAGCAGACTTGCCCCATCTTTCATCTCTGTCGTGAGAATTTCATAGTTACCCTCAGAATGTCTCTCACAGCCCTAATATTGATTTTGAAATACTCTTTTGTTAATATCTTCCTGTCTGTTTCTTGTATGTTTTGTAGACCACTTGTCTATTTGCTTCTTACAGCATTACTTGCTCTCTTTAGATTTCACCACATAAATCTTCCTGCTGAAAATTTACTGAATTTGTTCAAAATGGTGTTGCTCCATTCCCCTTCCACTGTGTTGGAAAGTGCCAGGATGTTTCATGGATGCATCTGTCTGTATAAGTGGTTAAAATCATCCTCCATCACTCTTGTCCCTTCCCTGAGGAACATTTGACTTCATGGAGACCCAGAATTTGGAATTGTAGAGTTTACTTAGAGAAAATTAAATACTTTGACAGTTTTGCAATGCTTAAAATCAATGTAAAGATAAAATCATTATATTTGCCTACGACCCCAGTGAAACCTGAATTATCAATTCAAGATGTGGTGGTATTAAAGCATATGAGTTTTTTGTTTTCCTTTTTGATTAGGTGTCTGCTGTGTAACTTGGAAGTATTGGCTTACTTTCCCCTTTGATCTTCATTTATTTTACTATTAAAGTACTGTTGGATTTTATGTTACTTTCCCTCTCAATGTTCAATGTGCTAGAGTATTGACAATTGCAAAACATTTAATCTGATCTCTAAAAGAGTTTGTGGAACTGCAGGGTGGGAAAGTCATCCATGTCTACAGAATGGAAGTCTGTTTTCCATAATTAGTAGCTGTATGAAGTTCAGACACTAGTTGGATAGTAGAGAAAGGGTAAATAAGTGAAAGCTTACTTTTCAAGCTTTGATCTTTCAAGGAAATTTAATTATATGGTATATAGAAGTATACTTGTCTGTCTTACCACCCTTTTATAACTATGTATTTGTCTTGTAGTAATTATATCACATTGAAAGATTAAATACTCTTAAAGGAATTGAGCTTTATTTTTCTGCAAATAATTAATTAATGCCTTCTCAATGTCCTGAAAAAGTAGTCTTTATTTCCTGGAATACTGTGTGCTCAGATCACAGTTTGAGCAAATTTTCCGTTGCTACAGGAATCCCATTCCATTCCATTTGGGCCCTTCTGTGGTTGTAAGGCACGTGACAAAACCTGTGCAGGAAAATGCTGCCCATGAGATGGTGTTTACATATTGGCTGTGTTTATTTCAGGAACAAGAGAATTAGTCATTGCATTTTGATTGCTTGTGACATTAGTAAATTGATATCCCAACTGTCTTATGTTACAAAGAAATGGATCTGGTCTGCAGAAAAGTAGATTAATCTAGGGTTAATTTTGTAATTTGTAAGTTTTATAGGCTTTTTCTTTCCTTAGTGAATTGGAAAGGTAATAACTGCAAGCATTACAAATGTGCAAGCACAAAGTATCTGGATTAGATAACATGATACAAATGCTGAAGGAATATTATTTTAAAGAACTTAGTAATTTTCAAATGTGTTAAAATATCTCTACATTGTCTTTACTGAATCATCTCTGTGAGCTTAATAGAAAGTCTTAAATGAAAAAGCAGCTCAAGTGTTTGATGGCAAGAATGTGCTATTATAATTTAATAATACCAATTTCTGATGCTGGTTGTATTTCTGAAAGTATAAATATGAAAAATAAGTCTTTGAGATAAGCATAAAAAGCTAATATCCTCTTCACTTTGTTTTATTACAGTCAGAGATTAGAAATGAAAGCACAAGTTGCAGATGCATTCATAGCAAAATTCCAGCTGACACCGGATGAAATGAATCTGCTTCGAGGCACAAAAGATGAGCCAATTACTGAGGTAGCTCAATGAACATTAAAATCTTCACCCTGAACTAAAATGTAGAAATGCCCTGAATTGTACATGAGATATTATTTTTGGTTTGCAATTTAATTTTTAATTGAGGAATGTACCTTTTAAGAGAATGGTGAATTTCTGATGAGTTTGAAATGTGTGATGAAAGATTCAAGTAAAGGAACAGAAAACCAACATTAAATTCTAGTTTATGTAATGAGTTTGAGGCAAATGAGCTCTCATGTAATCAGTTTGAGGCAAAGGAGTTCTCATATAGTTCTACACTTCAAAAAGATCCTTATGAAGTCTGAATTTTCAGTGAAGACATTTTAAAACTTCATGACTCAAAGCAAATGAGAAGCTTTCAGCTCTCTAGCACTGCCACTGTTCATGTGTGTGTACATTTTGCATATTCATGTATATAGGTATTCAGTGACTTGGGACAATTTAAGCTGAGACTTTCCCTTAATGTTATTTAGTTGCTAAAGATACTAGGTGCTGATTCACTTCAGCCACCATCCAAAAAAAGTTTTGGAATATGTTATGGTTTGAATAAGAAGACACAGTAAAAGGACACTTGTTCTACAGTAAAAGCAAACTGAATAATGAAAGAATTGAGTACACTAAATAGACTTTTTTATTATTGTAGTTGCATGGAAAGCTTCACACAGTGTATCAGCAAGTAGTCCAGATTTATCTCATTTTCACAGGCATCCTGTTTGCAGTTAAAGCACTATTAAAAACATGGAACTGATAACCATAAACAGTTCTAATGGAAGCATAAATGGAATGTGCTAAATAATTGTGCACTTGAGTAATTGCTGTATGCTTCTGTACCACAATTAACATGAAAGAACATTCTAGTTCATCAAGTTTCTAGAGAGTGCCTATTGCAGGGAACAATGACAGCAACCCTGTGCCAGTTACTGTATGATTGGTTTGCAGCCAGGGAGGGCTGTTCTTTTTGATACTTTGTCTAAAAAATGTGCAGAAGTAACTGAGATAAAACAGTTGTTCTGCTTTAGTTGGCAGATTTCAGTAACATCATGTGTGTGCATTTCCCCTGTGACCGAGTCAACCAGTGTGCTTAAAACACCTTCAGTCAGTCTTGTGGTTTGGAAATTTTGTGTTATCCCGAAGGAAGAGTGCTTTGGGTTTTTATAAACATGGTCTTTAACACAATTGATGCAAGGCAGTAGATTAAATTGCTGGCCTCTTTTGCTTAGAATGTGTCTATTTTTATGTGATGTGAGCCAGAATGAAACTGTTTTCCAGATGCAATCTCTGTTCAAATCACAATAGATGTAACAAGCAGTTGTATCTGAAATAGCTGGTCTCCTCCAAGGCATTTGAAGTATGTCTTCATAAGAAGTCATGTTTGAAAATGTTACTAGCTTTCCATTTGCACTCGGAAATTAACAAAGTAACCTTTTTATCCATATGTACTTGTCTTCTAGACTTTGTGTTTGTTTTTTTTTTTTCACTGCTGCTGTTGAGTTACTCCACAGAGAAAGGTTGTTCTGGAAAACCATAGTCTAGTCTATTGCAAATGTTTTTTTTTGTTTGTTTTTTTTGGTTTTTTTAAAGAAATTGTAAAGAAATTGTTACTCCATTGTATGAATACAAAAAATATCAAACTGTAATCATTGTACTTTACAATGTTTCATTTTGGTCCTTAGTTTCTATCAGTAATGGGAGACAGTGATGTAATGCGTAGCAGTGTCCTCAAAATCTCCCTAGAGTTACCTAATGGATGTGAAACACACATACTTCACAAGACAGGTTTAGAAACACATATTTTTTTTTTCTCTTGTTGTGGATGAAAAGAATGATACAATGGGAAACCAAAAAATCCTACGGTTCTTAAGATGGAATGAAAGGTAAGTGGCTGAGGTGGGATGTGAATTTTAAAAGCAGCTTTTGGAACACAGACCTGCAAGAAACTTAGGAATGGAATTGAAGGAGGGAGTATGGAGTGCTAGAGATTTGAATAGAAATTACTGCTTTTATACACTGCTTGTATTTTGTTTTTAAATTTCTTTAGGATTTTTTCAAGGCTTTGGGACGAGTAAAACAAATTCATGATGATGTCAAGATTCTCCTCCGAACAAATCAGCAAAGGGCAGGGTAAGTCCTACTTAAATGAGTGCAAGAGAACCATTTACAGTTAAAAGCAGAAGTTAAAGCAAGGTCTCATTCTTTGCTTCATATGACAGAATTAATACACAGAAATATACAGAATATTTAACCAAAAATTTAAAAATACTCAAAATTTTAATATTGGTATGTTTAATTTGACTTGCACATGCCTTTGCTAGTGCTGCCTAAAACAGTATTTGCAAATAAACCTTTTATTTGTCTTGTAGCTTGGAAATTATGGAACAGATGGCTTTACTGCAAGAGACATCTTATGAACGACTTTACAGATGGACTCAAAGTAGGACTAAGAATGTTTTTATGTTTATGATTATTTTTATGATGATTCCAATAATTCCTTCATGGGGTTTGAACTTAGCAAAAACTCTTTCCAAGATACATTAACATTTTGGTTTCCTTCTTAGGGAAAAATGTGTTTTGAACCAGTTAATTGGCAATTCTCTTGTTTTTTGGGCCAATTTTATTATTATAAAAGTGGATTATTTGTTTGTGTTTTTAGTAGATGGTTTTCCACAAAGAACAACTACTACAGTTTGGTAGCCCAAACAAAATTTTAATTGTATTGAATTTCATTTCCTTGTGAGTTAGAGGGAAGTTGTTGGTTTTAATGATTTGGTAGTAAGATCTAGTTTAGTGGGAGGGGTGGTGGATTACTTTTAGAAAAGAAAAAATCCTTTTGTCAGGATGCTCTTTTGAATGATAGTAGGCTTTTTTTTTTTCCCATATGTACCCTGGACGTAACCATCCATGTTCATTGTAACACCTTTATAGTGCCAAATATAGTTGCTTTTTTTATTACTTCCCTCTTCTCCAAAGCAAGAGACTGTCTCACTTACAGTAAGATTCATGATTCATGGGGGGGAAATGGTGCAATGTGGTTTTTATATTATTTAGCTGTTCTCCAGGGGATGCTGAAACCTCAAATAATAGTTGTGGTTTCACCCTAATGAAAAGTCATAATTTTTCTGCCAATGTTCGCTTTAGTTTATATGATTTCCACATTCTTGCTTGGAATGTACAAAATTATATAATTATTTTGATTAAAGAAAAAAAATATCAGAACCAAATGGGAAAACAAACAGCTTGCTTAACTAGTTACTCCATTTTTTCTTAATAGTTTACCTGAAATGGGGTAAACAGTTACAGAGGAGCCCAATAAAAATCTGAATGTTGAATGAGTCAGCATTTATATGTGGGCATGAACAAATAGTAAGCTTCCTTTAATCTTTTTTTTTTTTTTTTTTTTTTTGATGGACATGCATTTTACAGTACTGCTAGCAGGGGAATTTAACTGTATTAACACTAACTAGCTCAGATAGCGTATTCTGAAGTCTTCAAGATTAAAAGCCTTCGAGTTTTTAACTCATTTTCTTGTTTGACGGCTTGTATAAAATGTATTACCGAGTAAAGAATGTGCTTTTATGTTGGTATTTTGTAGATGAATGTAGGACATTGACACAAGAATCATGTGACATTTCTCCAGTTCTCACTCAAGCCATGGAAGCCTTACAAGATAGACCTGTCCTGTACAAGTAAGTAAATGTTAGCTATCATCTCTGACAGAAGCTAGTATTTTGAGCATATTAAACTTAAAGATGGGCATGAATTACAGTGCCAAGGCTGGTGGCATTTTGGTCCTGTGCTAAATTCAAAATTACCCGGAAACTTAAGTTATAAAAAAATCACATTTTGACTACTTTAAATTTGAGAAGTCTTTTCAATGTAATTATGATATAGGAAATGTCATTGGACTTTTTCTAACTTAAAAGTTTCTAATTAAAGTAAAATGTCAGACTGTTTTTATTTAAATGAATTGTGAATTTCTGTTCTCTCATTCTAGGATTTTTCTGAAGTAAAAAAATCCTGTTCAAAACATGTGATTGTGTCATTTAAGTCCCCAGAGTAAAAAATTGGTTAAGGCTAATTAGCTTTTACTGAAGTGCTTGTGGTGGAAAGAATGTTTTCCATTATGAGTTATACAGTATCTATTAAAAAATTCTACATATAGATCTCTAAAGTGTAGAGGTATTTATATATGTGTATCTGTGTAAAATACTACTGTTCTTACTCCAAATTTGCTGAAGTGTTGTTGAAGTAAATGAAATGATACTTAGGAGAGTGAACCACCAGGTGGCACTGTAAGAACTGTTTATTGGGGTGACCATCCCTGAAGAGGTTATTTACACTTCTTTGGGTTTTGGCTTTTGGTTTTCATTGGGCGTTTTTTTGGGTGGTTTTTTTTTTTTTTGGTTTTTTTTTTTGGTTTTTTTTTTTTTTAATGCATTCATCACATTTTGCAACCATTGAAAAATACTTTAAGCCACAGGTATCCAGGGCAGCAGAGTAACAGGCAGCCTTTCAAAGGCTACCCTTGTGCAAAGGTGTAGGTACGTGATGCTGTAAAGCTCCACAGAGCCCTTCAGGCTTGTGGACCTGAAAAGTGCTGTCAGTGTAAGAGAAAGCTCAGATCAGGATATGCTCAGTCAGCTCTGCTGGTTAATGTGAGGGAGTAGTGGTGTCACTTGACCTCCCTGGCTGTTGGATGGTGTGTTGCAGTACTTCAGGCCATAGTTGGGAACTGCAGTCCTTTCTTGCATTCTCTCCTCTACACTCTCTTTTACAGCTGCAAAAAATCTGTCACTATGTTATTCACAACATTTTATAATATTCTTTTTAGATACAGTTTTATTTTCTGTCATAAATACTTTGTTGAATTATGATACTTTGAAACTTCATAAAATCATTGTTTTGCTTTCTTAGTTCAAGGAAAGAAAACCCCATCTTTGCATAAATCCACTGCTGGCCAGTTTAACATGAATCTGCAAAAGAGAATTTTTTTTTTTCTGACTCTTCTGTCTCAAACAACAGTAATAGTATTAACAAAGACAGAATTTGATAGGTAAGACTTTTCCTCTGCCAAAAGGGAAAAAAAACCCATTCCTGTAGATGATGCAGACATGTGTCTCATCATAGATTATCAAGCTTAATTACTTGCTGCAGCATATTATCAAAATTGCAGTACTGATGCTTTACATTTTAAATCTCAAGATTTAGTTTATTTCCTTCCAAAAATTTTTGTATACCTTTAAGTAACAAATTGCTGAGTTCATAATGTAGAAGTTAAGTCACAGAAGAAAATAATTTTAAATAGCTTTTTGTGTACTAGCACTGCTGTGTGAACTAAACACTTGCCCTCCAAATCACTGCCCTTGCATCTAATAAAGACTGATTCAGTTGGGTGAAAATGAATAAGATGGAGAAGGGCAAGAGTTTAGAAACAAATCTACAAATTCTTGTTTCCTTATATTGACTTATTAACTAAAAGTCTCAGAAGGATTGCACCATGGGTGGACTTTTTGGAACTGCAGTCAGTAGGGAATGTAAAATAAACTTTTCAAATTGGTTTCCCCTTCCTGGCTCTAACAGAAAAATTGAAAACTGTTTTCTAGAAAATGCATGGAGACATAGCTGAAAGCAGTGTTCCTCTTCCATCATCCACTTAGGTTAACAAAGTTTTTTTTCTTCCTCTTTCCCCAGTGATCGTTACTGTATATTTTAAACATTAAAGCTGGGTTGAAAAAAAATCCAAATGTTGTTTTCTTCTCCGAACATGAGTATGTGTAATAACATAGTAGTAAACACTGTGTTCTAGTGTAAATAATAGTTATTGCTGAATTTTTTAAGATGCAGGATTTTTAAATGGTTATACCCTGTTCTACTGAGAGCAAAAGGAAAATTAGTAGTTTCCTTTTTAAAACAAAATTATCATTATTGAATGCTGTTTTCAGAACTAATAATGATCACAAAATCTGTTTCACTGCTGTATATTTAATGATCTATTGTATAGCTCTTTATTGGAGAGGAAAAGAAAAAGCTGACTGGTTTCTGTAGACGCTTGAGATTTTTCACTCCAATACTGCTCCTTCTAGACAGTGGGCAGTTGTCAGATGCTAGATCTCTTCCACTTTTAATTGCGTAATTTTTGTAAATAGTAATTTATTAGAATTTTTTGTTAGACTTCTATCAGTTGCAGATATTTACTCTCCAACTTAACAAGTATGGTGTATGAGGAAAAATGCTTCCACAGAAATTTCCAGATTCTTCAATGTGCTCTTTCCTCACCTCTCTAATATAATAATTAGGATTAAAAAGAACAAAACTGAAGGTTCCTGACTTTTATAGCAGAGTAGAAATCTAATTGAACTTAATGTCAAACATTTTTTAAACCATGTATTATTTTCTTTTAAATTCTTTTAAATTCTTTTCTTTTAAATTCTTTTAAATTTTGTTCTCTACCTCTAATAAATGTGAATGCAGTGTTTATTAAATGCAGACTTAAATCAGTGAATAACATTATTTTTATTAATACTATTTTTTATATATATATTCCTCTGCTGGGTGTCATTGGTAAGTGACACCATGCTCACTCTTTGACATTTTTCAGTTACACTGGAAAAATAAACTGTAATGTGTATTTTCTTTCTCTCCTTCATAGTTTGTGTCTTGTTCAAAATGCTTAAATAGGTTTTTAAAAAAATAGAAGTGTTCTCTGACTTGCACATATAACTGGAGTGTTACCAGTGTTCATTTCCCATCCTTCACTTCCTTTCACACTTCAATGCCAACAGAAAGGTAGCCCTCTCCAGAAATGAGCCATGTGTATGTTATTGGCACCTCCTCTACCACCAGCAAGCCATTTGAGATAATGTAATCTGAGCTGTAATTGTTCATCTATTAAATATCTAGCTAAGATTGCATTGATTAAAATCAGTGAACAATTATCATATGAATATGTCTGTCCCTTGTAGTCATGCGGTAGCCTAGAAGGAAGAAGCCTTGTGTTACAGTGCAATAAATTGCTGCTTCTGTCAGTCAGCTGGACCTTATGCAAACAGGAGTGCCAAACCTGTCAAAGATGCTTATGTGTACAAAAATTGAAAAGCTGAGTTTTCATGTATTTGATTCTCGGGGGTAAGGGAATGGGAGGGTCAAGGAAGAGTTCTCTTTAGTATCTGTTTAGTATCAGAGTCAAGAAAATCACAGAGTATGCTGAGTTGGAAGAGACCCACAAGGGTCATGAAGTCCAGCTCCTGGCCCTGCAAAGCACCATCCCCAAGAGTGACACTATGTGCCTGAGAGCATTGTCCAAACACTTCCTGAGCTCTGTTAGGCTTGATGCTGTGATCAGTTCTGCTGGAGAGCCTCTTCCACTGCCCAGCCATGCTCTGGGTGAAGAACCTTTTTTTTAATATCCAACCTAAACCTCACCTGACACAACTTCAGGCCCTTCCCTTGGGTCCTGTCACTAGTCACCACAGAGAAGAGATCAGTGCCTGCCTCTTCTCTTCCTCTCATGGAGGAAGTTGTAACTGCAGTGAGCTCTCCCCTCAGTCTCCTCCAGGCTGAACAGACCAAGTGACCTCAGCCACTCCTCATATGGCTTCCCCTCAAGGCCCTTCACCATCCTTGTTGCCCTCCTTTAAACAATCTCTAACAACTTAATTTCTTGTTCTCTAACAAGTTAAAGTTATTCTCTAACAACTTAAACTTCTTGTTTATATTGCGGCACCCAGAACTGCCGCCAGCACTTGAGGTGAGGCTGCCCTAGCTCAGAGCAGAGTGGTACAATCACCTGCCTTGCCCAGCTGATGATGCTGTGCCTGAAGCCCTTCAGGACACTGCGGTAGCAGTCACTTCATTTTCTTCTCTCACCCTCTTTTCTTTGGTAATAGCAATCTGATCGTGGCAGGACTACAGCCTCTGCCAGTGCTTCTGTGTAGGAAACACAGTGCCAAGTATTTCTTTCAGTGTATTTTGCAATGGTATCAGAGGAGGCACGCTAGAAAAACTGTTCAAATTCAGTAGAAAAACTCCACAAATAATAATCTGACAGGTAATTAATTTAGCCTGGAAACTAAGAGCTATTAAGCCAAGAAAGAAGAGGAGAACAGTGTATATGTGTGCATATATATATATATATATATATATATATATGTAAGATTGTATATTGCAGCACCTGTCTACAATATCAGAAGTCTTGTCTCATCCTACACATTTGCTCTAGAGCAGACAGGCAGGTGACAACATAAAATTTGTCTTCTTTTCTCATGTTTGTCAGATGTACCATAGGCAGAGCAGGATGATAGAAATTCCGACATCATAGTAGAAGCATTGATGCGAAATTTCTAGAATTATAAAAATGTTTACTTGTATTAGCTGTGAGGCTGAACTAATCAACTCTGATAAGGCAGACTGGGTTTTTTAAATCTGTTTTCATGTTTCAATAACAGATACACATTGGATGAATTTGGAACAGCTAGAAGGAGTGCTGTGGTCCGTGGCTTTATAGATGCTCTTACTAGAGGAGGTCTGGGAGGTACTCCCCGCCCTATTGAAATGCACTCTCATGATCCTCTGAGGTACAGTACTAACAATAATATATATGAAATAATCTCTTTTTTTGGCATTTTGAGTTCCTGACACCATAAACCACTAATTTATACAGAAATTTCTGTCTTTCTGTAGGTATGTAGGAGACATGCTGGCCTGGTTGCATCAAGCTACAGCTTCTGAAAAAGAACACTTAGAAGCTATGTTAAAGCTTGTGACTATTCAAGGTAGTACTGGTTTTAAAACATAAATTGTGAAGTGATAGTAAGTCTGTGATAAGTAAGAAAGTGTGACTAATTTCTTAGGCTGGGCTTCAGTTACAAGTCTGAGTTTAAATTTTCCTAAAAAAAATCTCAGAATAGCTGGTGGTTGCATTCTACCAAAAGAAGGCCTGTAACTAAAGAGTATTTCAAAATGCACTCTATTTTACCGTACTTATAATAGATATGCATCAAATTTACAAAGGGACATTTTAGAGTGTAATTGAGAGTTCAGAAATTGTTAGTAATTTATATGAATACATGTCTCTTTGAAAACGTTACATACTATGTTGAAGATTTTCATTATGCCTTTGCTCTTTTGTTTAGTAATTTTTTAAAAATATAATTCCTTGTTTCTGTAAGTCTCCTTGTTCTACAAGGAAAATGGAATTTTCATCTGCCGTTTAACATCATTTCGGGTTTATGGAGGTTGACATAGGCCACTCACAAATAGGTGAAACTTTTTAATATCAAATCTCTCCTTCAATTCGGAACTGCAGATTCTCGTGCTTAGTCTTCAGCCCCTTTGCTTTGTTTTCAGTAGATTGAACCTATACTTTAAAGAGTTTTATCCTGCAGAAGCTTTAGTATGATTTGCCACCATAGTGTCAGAGAAGGATATTTTTTGATAAATTAAGCATATGTACTCAATTGTAACCAAGCTCATTGTGAGAACTTAAATGTGATCTGTACCTGGTGAGCTCTTCAGATTCTATGTCTCAATCCTACTCTGGGTTTTAAACTGAATATGTATTCTGATTTCCCTTACTGCTGTTAAGAATTAATTGCCTTTCGTAATTAATGGTGTGAGAAAAGGAGGCTGTTTAGGAGTTGTTGTAAATCAAAACCAGGAGAAATGCTGGTTTTTAAGTACAGTTACAGTGTACTGTGGAAGTGAATTTAATACTGCTTGCTGACAGTATTTCAGGGAGACAGGAAAGTAAGCCTCATAGTGGTTTTATGGTAGAGAAAAAGACATGACAATTCTTTGTAGATGACTGACCAATGCTTCTGCTGTAACTGGGAGCCCTTCAGGAAAAGCTCCATTTACATGGAGCATGTAAATGTGTCTGGTTCTGCTGTGGGCTGGACTTCTGCTGCAGCATTTTGTTCTGAAATTCTCCCACTTCTTTGTGCAGTGCTTTGCTTAACTAGGAAGTTCTTTGGCCTTCTGACAGGATGTTGGGCTGAGATGATATGACCATGGAATGAGATATATTTAGAGCATTTCAGCCACAGAGCAAGATACTTGATAATATAGAGAATATAAATATCTGGGGGAGAGATTTTCAACAAAAAATCACCAGGACAAAGCCTTTTCCTGGAGAGACTGGTATAAACAAGTGATTCAGTATTTTAGTCTGAAGGAAAAATATGTTTTCCTAAGCTCTCCAGGAGTGGGTCTGCTATCACTGTTGCACAGTTTTCAAGAAATGTAAAGAGGAATTCTTCGTTTCATACTGGGAGCAACAAACTGGGAGCTTGGGAGGTGCTGTCTGTAACTATTCCTCTGTGTCTTTGGGGAGATTTTTTTGATGACAAGGATAGTGATGTGATAAGGTCTGTAAGACAAAACAGTACTTAATAGGATACCACTGGATTTAACAAGAAACAGTTATGGGCAGTGCAACCCCAAAGTACCCAGAGATTATATATTCTTTATAAACACAGGTCCTGAGTTGGTAGTGAGGACAGCATCTGTGGTACTGAAAAACTCAAGCTGAATTTTCTGTGCTGTTGTGCAGTCTTTAGGTATCTGGCTGTGCAGGCTAGAGTAAAAATAGAGTTAATTTCATGTAGCCATTTAAAAAGTGGACATCTTGTTTATTTGCAGTTAGAGATATGGACAGAGATTTGCATCTTCAGAGTGCAGTGCTTCCTAACAAAATTTGAAACCTAAAGTAAGCATTTCTGGAGGCTTTAATCACAAACTGGGAGTTTTTTTCATTCCCCTATAGAGGGAGCCCAAGCAACTGCCATAGATAAGACACCTACCTGGCGGTCTGAAGTTAGGTCAGTCAGATATTTTTACTTCAATCTCAGCTTGAGTAGTTTTTTGCAGATGGAACCACTTATATTATTTTCCTTCAGGTGTGTCTGTACTGAGTTCAGATTTCTGTTTAAATTCTCCTATAAGCTCTGTGTACTTTCAGGACTGTGGAGAGTGTGGCAAATCACAGCTGTACAAAAATTTCCCTTCTCAAAAGCCAAGCAAAAAAAAAAGCCACTTGTATACCTGTTGGTGGATATAGTCCCACTGGATGAAAAACTGTATGTGTGGCACTTCTTTTTTTTTGAGAAACGTTTCCATCCCAGTTTTTACTTTAAAGTGACCAAACTATGTAGCCCATAAACCAGAGCATGCAAGGATGGCTTTTAAAAAGTTTTAAAATGTTAAGCTTGCAAAAATTAACTGTTTCAGATTAATCTGACCAAAAATGCTATTAAAATTTTAAGTGCTGAAAGCACATTCAGAAAAGTTTAAGTCTTTTGCTGGACAAGCATAAAGCATCTGGTTTTCCTCTTCAGAGTTTAGGTATTCTATAGCTATCAGGAGCCTTCCAGTCATAAAGAAATCTTCCACTTGCAAGGAATGGAGAATTGCAGGCATTTTAAGAGATGCAGTAGAAACCCATTTTTTGTGGAGTTACAGGAACTCAGATGGAGAACAGAAGCTAAACAAAGTACAAAAAAGATCTCTCCTTTTATAGAAGGATACTCAGAGAAAAATTATATATGGTGTAGCAAAGAGTTGGAAGCATATCTTCAGTTATGAGCTATATTCTAAAAGTTATTTTGGACCTTTGAGAATTGTTTATTCTGTAATTCTTTTGTGTCAAACTTGCACCACTTATATAACCCATTCTGCTGGAAGATTTCAGTGCTTTTGGAATCCAGATATTCTAATTGGACATGAAAATACATGCAAAGGCACAAGCATGTGGTATCTCAAAATTTTTATTCCCTGTCCTTTGGTATTCGAACTTGTGTATTTTTTGAGCTAAAATTTTCATACCAAACAACTTGTTTTTAAGTCAATCTGGTCTAGATACACTATTGCAAATATGTGCTAGGTACTTGTAACATTGATGAGCAGTACAAGTGTGACTGTTCCTACTAAAAAATATGTAAATTGCTAAGGTCTGTCTGGGAGCTAGCCATTACGTAAAAGAGCATGCATGCTGTGGTTTGTAATCTTACTTTTTGCCTTGATATCAATACTCAAGTATATAAGCATATTTTTATTACCAGTTCAGAATGTTGAAATTCTTAGAGCCACCACACTGAATTCAGTTGTTACTGCTTGTATGGCTTTTCATGTAACTTGGTGTAAAGAGGCATTGGCACAGATCTCTGATCTTTCATTATTTTTACTCTCTGAAGTAATCTGTCTCAGTCTGAAATAAGCAAAATATAGCTTTGGGTCACCTGATTTCTGTCACATGTCACAGTCAGTTTGTTTTCTTTCACTTCATGGGTCCCATCTGAAGATGAACTCCTGTTGACAAGTTTTAAATTAGAATTAAAGTATTGCTTTCTCCATAAATCTGTTCTGAGTTGTTACTGAAGTGAGAGCTTGAAGATCTGTTGCTTTCAGTTTGATTGATTTATGACAGCACTGGTTGCCATGCAACAATTCATTTGTGTTTCGTGATAAGATGGGGCAATATTCTCTTTTGTACATCGTTCTATGAAAGACGAGTTTCAATTGCTGCTGGGGAGGAAGCATTTGCCAGTGCTGCAGCACGCAGTAGTGTGGAGGTACACATGTCACTTCATTAGTAACAATGCCACGAGCTCGTCAGTAACCAGCGCTGACAGACACGTGCGTTTGCCAGTCAGGTCTTTCACAATGGGGTGTACTGCTGCTCCTTGAGCGTCTCACCAGCCTGCTTGTTTTTTTGGTGTTTTTTTAGTTTAAGTTCATGAAGTGCTAATATTGAGCCTTACTGACATAGCTTCTTGCTAAATCATTTATTCTTCCCCTTGCTGTTTCTACCTCAAATTCCCACGCACTGTGTTGCACTAGGAAGCGATTGCATAGCAAAAGGTAATGACTTTGGGACTGTTTTGCCATGCAGCTATTTCTTAATGGTTAGATTGGAAGTACGGTGGAGGTGTGAACTAGTAGTGTGGAGAAAAGAACACACAGTTCATAATGCTTTTTATGGAGGAGTACCTCCTACATTTGTTTATTTGTTTTATAGTCTTGAAGAAAAGAGAATTACATTTGCATAATCTTAGCATGTGTTTGCATTAACTATAGGTGTGGAAGAAAATATTCAAGAAGTAGTTGGGCACATCACAGAAGGTGTCTGCAGGCCTCTGAAGGTGAAGTATTTTGTTTTCCTTAGCACTCTAAATACAAAAGCTGTTCTGTCATGTTTTTTCAGAACTTGTGCTCCCATCTCTTCAGTGTATTTTCATTGCCCTTGGTTAAGAATTAGATAGTCAACTTCTGAAGGATTTTTTATCAAATTAAAGATTCCTTTGTTCATAGATGTCTGGTTTATAATAGTCATATAATGAGAGATACTAGGATGCTAAATTTGAGTCTTGATTTTGGTTTACTTTTCCTATATTGAGGAGTGCTGATGTGTAAAATTACAGCTTTGTGATAAGTGTATGGGAATAGCTGTAGTGGGTCAAATGAAAAATCAATGTAATTTACTAACCTGTTTTTCATAGTGATCATTATGCTTAGGGAAGAGTGTACAGGTTGTGCAGTTGTGTTATGCTTCTGTAGGATAGTTTCCTTGCCTCTTTTTGAATATACTAGGGACTTACTGAGCCGTAACGTCTTTGTGTATAATAGATCTCAATACTTGTTTTCTTGCATGAACATGTCAAATTGATACAAACTGATGATATTCACAACATATCCTTCAGGAGGGAAGAGAACGTTTCAACTCTTGTTGTGTGAAAAGCTAGTTCCTTTTGTGGTTTGTGGTGGTTTTTTTTTTGTTTGGGTTTTTTTGGTTTTTTGGTTTTTTTTTGTTTTTTTGGTGGTTTGGTTTTCTTGGGTTTGTTTTAATAAATCCACTTCGTGTTTTAAAGACACCATGAAAAATTGTTTCCTAATTACCATCTTTATGCTACCTCAGTTTTTCATATTTGTGACCTCTTTCTATACTTGTCTTTTTTTCAAACTACAGCCTTAGTAAATTTAGGGGACACATGTGATAGAAAACATTAATGATGATCCATCAGATGATTGACTGACTTGTCTGTTGCATGTGCTTCACATAAGCACTGAAGTAATCAAGGTGATGAGGCTGATACCAATTATTGCCTGACTGTGCAGTGTATAAATCCAGGTGGTTTTAAAGCAAAATCTACTGTGCCTAAATACGATTATAATAAATTTCTCTTAGGATTCTGTAGCTATAACAACCATATCCACTTGGCAAATACTAGTCTCAAATGTCAACATCTAGTTTGTTGATACTATACCTAAATTTCTGATAAGAAAAGGATAAAGTCTGGAGAAGGGTAAAATTCAAAAAGGTACCATTTAGAAAGTCACAGAATTACAGAATTGAGGTTAGCAACGATATCTGGAGGTCACTTGGTCCAAACTCCCAGCTCAGGCTGGGCCACCTAGAGCTGGTTGCCCATGACTGTGTCCAGGTGACTTTTAAATACTTCCAAGGATGGAGGCTCCACAGCCTCCCTGGGCAACATATGCCAGTGCTCAGCTACCTACCTATACAGTAAAGAAAAAGTGTTCCCTGATGTTCAGACAGAATCTCTTGTATTTCAATTTTGTGCCTGTTGCCACAGAATTATGATCATCCTTCACAACCTTTTAATTTTTGATCTGTTGGAAGACACCTGTCTTAATAGACACACAATCACCACAGCTTTATATTTTTGGAAGATATTTCCAAACTTTCTGTGCTCTTGAATCAGTTCTGTTAATACTGAATGCTGATGTTTGAGTTCAGTAATCCTGTGCATTCTAACAAAGTGATTAGGAATGAAATCAAACTCCTGTGTAAATCAGAGGAAGTTTTGGTCTTGATCTAAGTGCTTGTGATTTTTATAGCTAAGTACACAGTAACTTTAATTTCACTTGCCAAACTCTTTACACTTACGTCCTGCTGGTCTCTTTACAAATAATCCCCTGAAATATTGTTGTTAGTTACTGTGCTAGTAAAAAAAAAAATCCTAGAAGAACAATTAAAACCTTCCCATTGTATTCTGTGTTTTAATAGAATGCAACTTAGATTAATTCACTGCCATTCTAGACTTTCCAGTAAAAAGTATGAACTTTTTAAAGTTATTTAAAAAGCTTTTAATTTTTTTTTCTTTTTCTTGGGGAAACTTACTGTTTCCCCAGGGAAAAAAAAAAAAGGTAGAAAAAAATCCCCCCCGAGAAACCCCCAAGCAGAAGAACCTTGATATAATGCAGAAAAGGTAATTAGATAATTGCAAGCCACCATATTCAGAGGAACAACAGTAATAGATTCAGTTTGGAGGAGTCTTTTCTACAATACATTGTAGAAGGGTTATACTTACATGCAATCTAAATTGCCCACATTTATTACTGTTAGTTGGTTTGTGTTTTAGGCACTCAAGTGACTCTTGAATACTGCCTAGTGGTAGATCTTACCACAGACCTCATTTCAGATGGAGGTAGGAGAATCCTAAAAAAACATTTAAATTAAACTCGTTGTCTTTTCCATAACATTAAGATGAATTCAAAACAAAATGTCTTAGATGCCCTTTGTGGATTGCAGGTTATGGTTGGCTAATAACAGGACATACAGGACTGAAAAGTAGAAAGAGCTCTAAGTCCAGAGCTTCCCTGAACAGGTTAGGTTGTGTCACTTGCAAATTTTGGTTCTCCAGTGCCATGAAGACTTCTGTATGGGAAGCAGTAGTTCTTCTTTTCCCACTTTGTCTTTTTAATTTTTATTTTTCTCTCGTGACCCTAAAATCTAATTTTTTTTCCTCTCCTTCTTCCTGTTTAGTCTTGTTCAGTTTTTAATTATTTTATGTACCTACAGTTATTCCTTTTTTTTTTTTTTTTTTTTTTTGGTCAATGTATTGTTTTCCCTCTTTTTCCCCTGCCTGCCCTATTCTCAATTGCTGTACAACTAGAATATACTTAGTATTCATGCCCACAGGACCTTTTAGGTAACACTGGAGACATTTATTTGTATATAGACCTTTGTATATACAAACACATTGAAGAGCAAAGTTCACCTTTGTGTTGAAATAAACTTCATGCACTAAGTATTGCAAATAGAGTTAAAAAGTATTATTTGGTTTTGGTCTGTGAATTAGATGCAAACTGAAAGGATTGAGGAAACATAATCTTAGTTGATTCTCCCTGCAGCTGGCTCTGAGAAGAAGGGACTGCAGCGTATCATGTTCCATTGAATAGCAAATAACTTGGGAGAGTGGGTGGTGGCTGCTCATTTCTGTGTAGCCTTTTCACAGTCAGGCACGTGGGAGAGCAGTGCAGGGATAAGTCACTGTCTATTCTGCCTCATAACTGCACAAAGATTGACCCTGGGGCAACTTTTTATGAGTGGATTGAGACTCTGTACCATGGAGACAAGACATCAGCTGTCCAATTGTAAAGATACTCAGCACCATTTTGTTGTGTAGCCAGTATCTCCTGGTTGAGATAAATGGTCAACTTAGCTGGTTATTAGTTATAGATATATCTAACTAAATACTGACAGGAGATATATACACTCTCCTTTAAGGGAAGAATTTATTCATCCAGGTGAAATTTGTTTCTTAGGCAAAACACCTAATATTTTCATGTTCTGAATTTCCACGTGGTGCTAGAAATCTATTGCTATAGTTTGGTGATTCTGCAGCATTGCAGCCGTTCTTGCTATTCAGTGCTGGGGAAGACTCCGGTATGTACTGGTATTAATCCATCAAATTATCTCATTATTTTTAAATTTACAATAACAGCAGAAGTCTGTAGGGACTGTAGGATTTTTGGGAGGCTTTTTGAGTTTATAGTTTTAATTTTTTTAAGAGTGCATATACATTTGTGTTCTCTGCCCAGATGCTTGGCAGCCCAGAAGCACTTCAGTTCAACCCAAACATTAACGTTAACTGGACATTGTCTTTTAAAATTTATTTCTGGTTGAATTTATTTTTCAAAAATCAGAGATATATTACATATAAAGTCATAGAAGGCTGGCTTTGAGAATTTATGACCTGAAGGACGTTTATATTTGTTCATGCTACAGGTTAGAATTGAGCAGGTGATTGTTGCCGAGCCAGGAGCAGTTTTACTGTACAAGATTTCTAATTTGCTCAAGTTCTACCACCATACAATCAGGTATGAAAAATTTAAAAATATTTTTAAAATGCCCTTTTTTCCCTAGTTGTGTATGTAAGAACAAATCTGCAAGGAAGAGTACTTTTGTTGCTTAGTTGTTGCTCTGCGCTATAACATCAAGAAGAAACATATGTGATATCAAGCAGAATCCATTTACCCGTTACCATTCCTCAGTTCATATCAAAACTGCTTTGGAATACAGCATCAATTTGCCACAATAACTATTTCTTTATTTTTCTATGTAGATTCAAATAGTATACAAAAAAACTCTACACAACATTTCATATGACAGAGTCATATGAAATGTTTGGTTTGTTTGGTTATTGTTTTTCTTTTGTTTAAAACAGTTTTGTTTTGATAACTTTTTTTCTCCCTAATTATGCACTCCCTTATCTCACTGTTGAAGATGTACTGATTACCTTCCACGCTCTTAGAGGTCACCAGGAATACAGAAACTGGAGAAAAGCCAGAGCTGCTAATTTATATATATATGTTGTGGCATATGCTGTAGTTCATGTTGGTTAGAAATAGCAGTAGGAGAAAAATCTTCCTCCACAGCCCTGGACTGAACTGCTGAGAATTTGAAACATTAGTATTACTAGTTGAGCTTCTCTGTCTGAAAATACTTCCAGTGTTGGGCAGACTGGGATAAGTTGTTCTTGGGCGCCTCCCAGCTTGGTGCAAGCTTTGAAATGTGATGTTAAAATGGAAGGTCATAGGCAGTCTTATCTGTTGGTTTCTGTCTTGTTAACAGCACAGTTTTTAAAGACCACTGAAGTACCTTCTACCAGCTGAATAATTTCCTCTTCATAGGGAAGTTGCACCTTAGTAGTGAAAGGAAAAGCAGTTTGAGAAATGATCTATTAAAACAAGATTACAATCTGAAAATTAAGATATAGGTTTAGTCCTATTATGACCCAATGAATTTTCACCGAGAGTTTGTGGCTTAAGAGTGCAATTCCTATAGCCAGAGGGAGAGGACAGGAGCACAGTCCTGTAGTGCCATTTAAGGGTTATGTGGTGTCTGTGCTAAGTGTGATAGTTTAACACTCGGAATAGCAAGGCATGAATTCTTACAGTTTTGGGGATGCCCAGCATCTCAGTGAAGAAATGAGAGAAGTAATGCTATCCCTAACAGGTAGTGTGATAGAATGTTGTTAACCCTTTTTGTTATGTAATTTTTTTTTTTATAACAGAAGTGGATTTATTGCATAAGAAAGCAAAAATCCAGTCAATTTTAGTACTCTACAAAAAAGTTTGTGCAAGTTTGATAGCCTGTGTTCAATATTTGCTTAATGACATACTTGATGAATCTTGTTCTTACAGTCAGTTTATCTCTCAGCCATTATGGAAAACTGTTCCCTGCAATTATTTGTTCTAATTTTAAACTTTGAAAATAATATTTTTAAAATTATATTTAAGTATGTGACCATCATGTTGTCCCCCCTTTAGATTCGTTAAATAATTTTAATTTTTTTTCAGTGGTATTGTAGGAAACAGTGCAGCCACACTGTTGACAACAATTGAAGAAATGCATTTGTTGAGCAAGAAAATATTCTTTAATAGCCTGAGTCTTCATGCAAGTAAACTAATGGACAAGGTTTGTTTCAAAATTGTACAGCTTTCACGTTTCAAAACATGCTTACCTTTTGTCTGGTAAGATTACTAGGTAAATATCTGTTTTATATGTCAGCTTTTCCTAAAGGTGAAGTCTCATATTTTCAATATTTTAGTCATAGAACTACATTACAAACTTGCTGTTTATATCTTAATTGTAATAATAGTGGAGGTTTTGTACATTTGTATCTAAAATCCTGTGGTTAGCAATATTCTTTTGAAGAACAGAATATTTTTACATATTTTTAAAATCTACAAGAAGCAACAAAAATAGGAAATTTTCTTAAGTGCCATAAAGCAAAGTCAGGTGATTGAGCTGTATAATTTGTATTAATGCATCATCAGATCAGATTTGTATTAATGCATCATTAAGCATCATCAGTTAATTATGCATCATTCCTTTTTTGAAGGTGCAAGGTATATCCCAAAATGATAAGCTAAGTAAAAACCAAATTTGGGCTTTTCTGTCTATTATAAAAGTAGTTTTAACACAGGAAGATTGCTGTAACATTTGTAAATGCATTTCTAAATTATTTAACCTACAAAAAAAGAGAAAAAAATACTTCATTTTCCAGAAACTATTTTTTGTGTGGACTTGTAATTTGCTAACCACTCAGGTTTTCTGAGTTTTGTCAGTATTGTTCTGTGGTCCCAAATGAGTTCTGATTCAGACAGTCTGGTCCTAATTTCCTGTGTTTCTGCAGGGGCTGGGGAATGACTTTTTCAAAGAAGCAGTTGTTCTTCCTCTTCTCTCCCAGATATCCATCCCAGTGACTCCTTTCAGTGGTTTCATTTGTTGATTGGGTTACTCCTTAGCTGCTACCACCCACAGTCCATGCATTGTTGCTGTCAGGTATTTCCATTTGAATCCAGGATCATATCAGTAATAGATCCTGTGCTATTAATGCTTCTTCAAGGATCAGCTAAAGCTGTTCCTAAAACATGCAATCGCCAAGCCAACGTGAATTTACCAAAAAACGTTTCATTTCCCAGTAAGTAAGCTAGAATAAAATATCTGTGTAAATTTTCCTTACATGAAAAGAAATCAGTGATGGACCATATCAAAAATGACTGCTCTTTGCTTACAAAGTGCTTAAGGGAAAAAAAAAATCTTGGCTCAAAAACATCTCTTTATTCATCTCTTTTTTATTTATTTATTCTGTTGGGTATTAATTACATCTATACTCAATTAGGATCCAGCATGATTTTCCTACTCATGTAACTCACAGTCTGTGAGGTTTTGTTTTGGGTGATACGCTGTTTTCAGTTTGGAAATGTGTAGAATTCAGAAGAAGGATGATAAAGGAATTATGATCCCCTAGTCCATAGAGTGTGTTGTTTCTATTGTCACTGTGGGAAGGTTGTGTATTCCTCTTTGCCCTCTTAGTTCCTCTTCCCTCAGCCTCCAGTCTGGATGTAGCTGGTTCTAGATGCTGTCATTGTTTTATAAAGTAGTCAAATTTGCTATTACTGGCCTTAAATAAAGGCAGTGATTGCAATGCCACCTTTGGTGGTGTGTTGTTACAAGTAATGAATGACATACCAAGCCTACCATGTAATGGGAAAAGATCAGTATATTGCTCTTTCTTGGAAACACATTTATAAATTAAGTCTGAAATATCAACAATATTACATTGCCTATGTGCCCTATGAAGATCTTTCTTCAGAATATAATTGAGGTCAAAAGCTTAAAGAGATTTAGAGGACTGTTAGATATATGGGTAACAAAGGCTTCCACAATTATTTATTAATCTGCTTTAGGAGTTAACACTGAGGTAACTCTATGTCTGAGAAGAAATCTTCCTGTTCTAATGTGTAGTTCTTGTAACTGAGTTTTTGATAGTTCTCAGTAGCACCTTATATTATTACCCTTTATGAGTCGATTACTGAATTGATAGAATGATGTCTTACCTCTTCATAACTGAAATTAGTTTTGCTTCATAAAAAATACAAAATTTATAGGCTGATTGCAGTCAGAGAAATATTAGTTTGCATGAGATAAAGATGGTTCTTTTATCATAAATTTAATTCTCTTGTTACTTAGTTTTATGTGTAAAGATAAGCAGGTTTTATGCCTTTTCTTTGTCTTTGTAAATTTAGTAGTGAATGTCACAATGCCTTTACATTTTAAGGAAACTGAAGGTTGCTTTTTACCATGCTTTTTTTAAATGCTTATTCAGACCAAAATTGTGTATATGTATTAGTAGGATTTTCTTCACATCCCAGCCTTTTTCCAGCTTTTTGCCAGCTATGAATGCAATGCAATTGCTTCCAGATTTTTTTTTTATTTTCAGAGAACATTAAAACCCTGGAAGATAGACCTTTTGTGCTTACATAGGCAGTTACAAAAGCTTCATTGTTGTTCATGTTGTGCAGCTAGAGGATATTCACTGGGAAAATTAGTAAATTATTTTTCACTTGAACAATCTGGGACTTATGGTTTCTTACTTCAATTTAGATTATGCATCTTAAGGCATTGATAAGCCTGTTCCAAAAAATAACAATTCTCCCATACTTTGATTAAAATATGATCCTTAAGACAATTTGAATAATTTTGGAAATACATTTAAATGCAAATGGGATGTTCTGAAGTAAAAATACTTCTATTTCTATAATTTTAAGTGCCTCTTCTGTTTAGATTATTGGAAGGTGGTGAATAGTCTGTCAAGTTGAAAATTTTAAGAGTAGTATTTCCTCAGTATCATCTATTATTGCTGATAATTTTCTTTTTTTATATCTACATTGTCTCTAGTAGTTGATAGACCAGAATATGATTTAAGCAAATATTTCACTTAAGTATAGCTAGTGGGGAACATTTTTTTAAACAAAGCAGGTTTCATTAAATGTGCTAACTCCTCAAAATCCCATCCTTAGGATGCAGACAAATGACAGGATGGTAATTGGATGTCCTTATCGCCATAGACAATTTAATTCCCTAGATTATTGATTATCCTGAGTTGAGCATTGTCTTCAATCTGCCTGGGATGTAATTTCTAAAGCACAGTGGGAAACTGAGACTTCAGGCTGTTCTTTCTAGGACAAGAAAATAGCTTCCTCTTCACATCTATTTTTGAGAAGAGTCCCATATTACATAAGGAGTGTCACTAGTGTGGAGGTGTATGGAAGCTTTTAGGCAGTCATAGATCAGGATTCTCTTTCTTGGTTGTCAAGCCATCGGTGTAAATGATTGAGGGAAATCCCTGGTTACTTCAGAATACTTACTGGTTTGCCCAGAAGCACTTTGCTATGAACTTTTTTTTTCATTACATAAGAAAATCTCAAGCATCCTGGTTGGAATCTGAAAATAAAATACTCAGGAGCTCTCAACTTCCAACTGTTCTGAGAAAGCTTTTTTTATGGTGTTCTTATTCTGGCTTCTCAGGTAGCTCTGTTTGAGCTGAAACCCCTGTAACAGAAATATTCAGCAGACTGCTGAAAGTGAGTCCATTGTTACCAAAGAAATGCAATACACAAGGGAGTCCCATTGGTTCCAACACTTCTTGAAACCTGTTACAAAGCTTGGTAACAGTTATTGCAAAGCCGCTTTTTTTTGGGGGGGTTTAAAATGCCATTCACAACTTTGAGATTCTCAGGCTGCTGTAGGGCTCAATGTTGACATCCTACAGAAGCTGTGCATCACCAGCCACCTCCTGTGTCATTGAAGGTTTGGTGTATCAGCTCACTGGAGACTCTGTCTCTCCTTTACCTTAGTGGCTCTTACCCTTCAGAGCCAGTGTTGGGCATTCTTGCCAGTACTTTCTAGTTTTGGTAGCAATTGATTTGTTCTGGTTCTTGGTTGAACTAGAATGTTTTTTTGCCAGTATTGGTGTCCTTATGCTGAAAAAATTGTGTTTGTATTTGTTACTTTTTAGCTTTTTTGGACCCAGCCATGGGTCTACCAACCATGCTAGGAAAGCGGATCAGAATTATCATTAAAATCCTTACATATCCTTTTCCATGTTTCTTTTCACGCTGTGCTTATAAATCTAATGTATAGGAATTCAGGATTCTGCTTGTGTTACTCATTGTCTAATTCTAAGAACAGCCCATTACAGATGACTATTTTACAGATGATTATAAATCCAGGAGAAGATAGTGAATGAAAGTAATTGTCAGAAGAGCAGAAACTGTTCCAGTGAAACTGGGAGTAAAGTTCAGAGTACCTAATGGATTGGAGTGGATGAACTGCTCTTTCAGTCCCCTCAGTATGGGAGTCATTTAATATCATGAATCCATTGGTGAGGCATTTTAACAAGTGTGTTAGACCAACTGATGTCAACATTTTTTGTTGGACCACCTGTTAAATTAGGAGAGTGGGAATTTTCAAGCCCACATGTCCTTCCTCTGGTTTCACTAGTGTTCCAGAACAATTATTAAAGGAAAGAATAATTGCAAACATTTAATAAAATGGAATGACAATTATCATAAGGGCACTAATGAAGATTGTGCCAAACTCCAGTCGTCTGTTGTCTGAGCTGTTAGAAGACTATCAGTAGAGTATCCCAAATTAAGTTTTGGGATTATTATTCCTTAATGCTGTTCTTTTTAGAGTAGATGTATGCTAATTAAATGCTGTGATTGCATTATCTTTTAAGTTTGTCAATGAGAGAGATATTAAAATGTTGCATGGGAATAATTGTAAACTTGTCCTTCATAATTTGATTCCTGCCAGAACGAAACCTATTAGGTTTCTGGGAAATTAGATGTGGGGCAGATTGAATAAGACTGATTATTATTGTTGTGTTCTGAATGTTATTGTGCTTTTAAATGGATCCATGAGAACAAAGCAAAACCTAGTTATCTTTTCTTCCAAGACCAGTTTGATAGCTGAAAAGAAAAGCATGTCATTAGGCATTCTACTTTGTTGACCTCTGTAGGATCCTAATAGGACCAGAAAATCTTAAAACAGCTTCTCTGATAAGACATGCAGTCAGGTTTCTTGGAGTGCTGGTGAATATTGTCTCAGCTGAGGAGAATGGATGGACTCTGCAGTTGATGCTGCTCAGTGTTAACTGACAGCATGAAAAATTCATAAGATTTTTACACGGTTCCACTCTGTAGTACTTTGGATTCAGCCCCTGATGGTGGGTTTTTTTTAAAAGGCTGTATTTAAAGCTGATTAGGCTCTTATAAAAGCCACTAATCTTCCATTTGAAACTTGTAAGTAGGGCTTTCTCTATGGAGTTCTATGTTTTAAATTACCATTTTGTTTTATTTGGTAGTAGTATCACAGAATTAAAGAATGGATGAGTTCAGCAGGAAACTAGAAACCATCTAGTCCAAATGTCTTGCTCATGACACAGAGTGTCAGCTAGAGCAGGTTGCCCAGGACTTGCTCTAGCTGAAGTTTTAATATCACAAAGGATAGACTCTAAAACCTCATTGTGCAGCTGTCTCCAGTGCTTGACTAATCTCACTGTAAAAATTTTTTTCCTGTGTTTTAATCTGTGCCCATTGCCTCTTGACCTGTTACTGGACACCACTGAGAAGCGTCTGGCTCCATCCTGATCCCTCACTTCACATATTTATACACATTTATAACATCTCCCCTGAGCCTTCTCTTTTCCACGCAGAACACAGCCTCTCCTTGTGTAGGAGGTATTCCATTCCCTTCATGAACGTTGTAACTGTTGACTTTCTAATGTTAAAGTACCGCAATATATAAAGTTCTGGTCGACTGTGCAGTATTTTCAGAATAAAATTTACCCTTTCTTAAAATGTAACCTTTTCTGTAAATGAGAAAGGGAAACAATTAACATACATGCACACTTCTCAATTGCTGATGCTGCCTTTTCTTTTTTCTGTATTTTTCTTTGCTGTTTGTAAAATTCTATAAGACATCCTTTGAGCTACTTGCTCTTATAGATAGAGCAACCTGCTCTATGTTTGGAGGAAGATTACTGGCTTGGTATCTGTTTCCCACTAATTAATATGCAGAAAAGAAGATACAAATTTTTGTACTAAAGCTTATGTACAACTTTTAGGACACATTTCAGAATTCATTTCAGTTTTGTATTTCGGATTTTAAAAATTGATAATTTCTTGGGGTTTTTGAAAGGCTGAAGAGCTGTTTGGCATCATTTCTGTATGACTGAACTGATAGTTAAAACAAATTAGAGACTTAATACTGTGTTAGAGTATGTTTTAATACAGTTGAACTCTCTGCTGTGGAACTTCCCTAATCATGTTTTAGTTAGCTGCTGTCTAGCTTGCATCTGAAAGAGGTACTTCAAAAGTAGAACTCAGCATGTATTTGAAACCTATTTTTCTGGAAATAGGATAAATTATAATGATCTCTTAGTGCATGTAAAACATTCAGGGCATCAGTTCTTTTTTTATTAGAATAGTGATTAGTACTCATGAGTTGGAGTTCATAGGTTCCTGTATAAATTTGAAGTGTCTGTTTTTAAATTTTCTGGTTTGATTTTGAAAAAAAAGCCCTCACTTTGTATTTTTTTATTCTTGTGACAAAAGTTAGAATTTTTAAAATTAATATAACACTACTTTGATTCTCTTTCCACTTACTGATACTGTTGTCTCTATTGCATTAGTCAGAAATTTCAGGGTAACCCAAATAAAATCTAGTGATCTAAATCTTTTTTCCTTGCCATATTTTCTTCTTCCGTTCTATTGTTCCTTGTTCTTACCTAGAAGACAGTGGACTCTAAAGGAACAGGCAGGTGAAAGATGAAGCTAATTTAAGAGCTTCTGAGCACTAGCTACCTCAGGAGACAAAAATTCTGTGCAAAGCAGCCTGAAATTATAATTGCCATGATCTATTTGTGTGTTGGAAGTGAAAGCTCCATCAAACTCTAGTCTCAGAGTAACGCCAAAATATCGCTGAACATGGTCCAGTTCAAGTCTGAGAATGGTGTGTTCAGGACACAATCAATAGCCCTAATAATAATAAGAAGAAGCAAGAAGGAAGTCATTCAATGCTGTAAATTTCAGTAAACTTTACTGCTTATCAGCACTGAGTAAGTGCCTCTTTTTGAATTGCTGCTGCTTTATTGCTAGAATATTTGTTTCATGCTTTCAAGACTGCTTGGGCTGTACAACTATTCTTTGAACCTACTACATTTAGTTTTCCATTAGTTTTTTCAGTTCAGTATACTCTCTTTTGGAAAGTGAGAATAGAAGAACATTTTATATTCAGAAGGATGAAAAAAGTTTTTGTTAAATCTGTCACTGGTAACTGTGTGGGGACATGTATGGTATCTCAAATGTTTCAGAGCACAAAGTGTGAAAGTTCAGCCTGGTTTCAAAGAGAGAGATTTTTTTTTTTCTTTCTTTGTTCATCAGGTAGAGATTAATTTCTAGAAGATTCTGTAGTGTTCAGCTCTAAAGATGTTTGCTGTGTTTTCCTTGGTTTCTTTGGCCATCAGCCTCTGCGCCTTGGATTTTTTTCTTTTTTTAACTTTAAGATTCAGGCATCCACATTACTATGCCATTCATCAGTACTTCTCATTTGGGAAAGTATGGAACATGTTGCCTATGACTTGGAACCATTCAAAGCTGGCTGCCTTTTTGTTAGAGCTGGAGTCTTAAGAGTACTGCAGAAGTGCATGCTGCATTGCTCTTCTGTGGCCAGATACCCTGACTGATTCACATGGGCAAGTCCTGTCCAAACTTACTTCTCCCTACCTCCTTCTGGAGAGATTATGCCTTTAAGTCTTAATTTACTCTGTATTGCTGGGGGTCTCCTTACCCCCACATGATCCAGCCGCCTCTGTGTTTGCCCTTGCATGGGCAGAACAGAGGAAGGTGGGAAGTGGATTGTTGACAGAAGGCAATGAGGTGATAGAAAGGGTTTGGAGGCAGCAGGAAGCCAGTTTAAGGAGCATTGGAGACAAAAAGATGCAGCTATGTTTGGAGTGGAACCTAAGAAATGTGTGTTACAAAAAAGAGGTGCTAGATTTTCTAAAAATGTTTTGTTAAGTGTTTAATGAGTATCTCGCTGTTTCAAAGAAAAAGCTAAAGTATATGAACCTGGTTAAAAATAACACAGAGTTTCAGTCCATTTCAGGGGGCCCAAATTTCATAATGTGACTTGGAAAGTATATTTTTTTCCCTAATATACACAAACTTTCCTTCTTTATTTTTTAAACATCTGCATTACCTGCTTCTTACCTTTGCATAAGCTAGCATATCAGTTTGGGTAGTCTCGTTGCAGTTCATGTAAGTGTACTTGAGTTAGCTTGTGTGCAGTTCATTTGTGTACTGGCAGTTTAAGGTACAGACTTGCTGGGGATTGAGTCTGTTGCATTTATGACTGCAGCTTGCATACTCAGCATCACAAGAGCTGCGCAGTGTTGTCAAGAACTGCTGCAGCATGGCTCTCATCTCCCAGAGCCCTGCCTGCACTAGATTCTGAAGTGTTTGCAGGAGGTCCTGCTCAAAGTGAACTCAGTGGTGCCAACAAGGTGGCTACTCTTTGGCACCTAATCTAGTAAATGGTTTTTTTTTCGACTGCCAAAACCAGTAGAGTTTGAGTTTCTCCAAATGGTAAAGGAGGTATAGTCTGAAGGAAATGAGAAATTCGGTGTTGCTTGTTTGGCACTGAATGAGGTGGTTATGCTGAAAGTTGCAGGCAGTTATTGTCTGAAATGTGCTAGATTTGTCCAGTTTCGAATTAAAGTTCTCTGTATGCCTGTATGTAATTTTGTTAATAGCTCATTGCATTTGTGCTGACAGACTGGATGGTATTTGCTGTAAATTAGATTAATAAAAGTCACCACAAACAGATAATCTTGTTCTTCAGGTTGAGCTCCCACCTCCTGATCTTGGCCCAAGCTCTGCTCTAAATCAGACACTTAACTTGCTACGGGAGGTTCTGGCATCTCATGACTCATCTGTTATTCCACTGGATGCCCGTCAGGCTGACTTTGTGCAGGTACAAGAATGTTTGACTGCTCAGTTTGTGAAGAGGAGGGAGAGGGGCAAAAAAAGAATGTGTAAGTTAGCTTCAGTGTACAAAGGTAGATGGAGCATTAATCTTTTTGTCTGGTCCCCTTTTGGAGCTTTCTGTCAAACCAGAGTTTGTAATGTGCATAACAGGGTGACTAACAATATGGATAATTACAGTTGAGTATGGAGTGCTACTCTCAACACAGTATCTAAATTCAGTTATTCAATTACTACTCCATTAAGTAAATACACCCTCAAGATTGCACAATTACCAATTATCTAATCTGGGTTATTCTTCCTCCTGCTAGGCTGGAATCTGTTCTTGTCAGGTTTTTATACTTTCCCCATCACTGTGGTAGGTGATCACCTGCTGACAAATCCAGTAGAAAACTGCTTTCACAGTTGGAAACTCTCATTCCTCTTTATTCTGCTTTGGGGAATAAATACGTGATAGAGACAGAATGAGGTTAGAAGCCTCGTGTGACATGATTTCCTCCCTCCCCTCCCTCTTTTCTGTATGTTTGCTATTTTAGGTTCTGTCTTGTGTGCTAGATCCATTGTTACAGATGTGTACTATGTCTGCTAGTAATTTGGGCACAGCTGATATGGCAACCTACATGGTAAATTCACTTTACATGATGAGGACTACTCTGGCTCTCTTTGAATTCACTGACAAACGTCTAGAAATGTTGCAGTTTCAGGTAAGCTTTAGCACCCCCAAAAGAAAATGAACTTATTACTGATTTTTGCACATTGTAAGTTGTGCTGTGAACATATTTATCTTAAAATCAACCCAAAGACAACATTATCAAAAACGGGGAAATGGGATAAGAGGGCTTCTTATCAGGGACCATGAGCAGATAGCATCTTTCATTTTAAACAGACCAAAAATTATTAAAAGATTTGGGTTTGTTTGGTTTAGTTGCAGATAAACCCAGACCAATGAACATTTTCATTATCCTAATCATTCTAATATTTATCTGCAAACTGTATGAAAAGAAGCAAATGGAAATTAAAAGCTCAGCCAAATGGCTGACTGTCTTCCATCATACAGTTAGTACATCATCTACAGTTAGATCATCATCTGTTTTGTACTAGAATATTGGGTAGCTGAAGTTACTGCTTCAGTCCTGCTTTCTGCCTCACTTTTCTCATTTGTTTGGTTTCCCCTCACATCCCGGGATAATAGTTCATAAGTGGTACAATTTTGAAATGGAAGCCAAAATTTAGAAACTGTTGACTACAAAAACTTGGCCACGGCCCATTTATATTTTGCTACATGAGTATGTCTGCATTATATCTCAGGAGAGCCTTTGGAGCTGGGGGGCTTGAAAAAAGTCACAAATTCTTATTTGAAGAGATCAGCAAGGATTGGCTGAGAGCCATTTTTCACTTTCTAATCCTAATCAGAATTTCTAGCACCTTTTAGCTATGAAACAAACAAACAGACAACCTCACCAAACTGTCTAGGTATTTCTAATTTCTTTTATCAGAGTTCCTTTCACAGGAAATGTTGCAATTGATGTATTCTTCAGAAAAGTAGTAGAGCTGAAGCTTACACATTTAATACCATTTACTTTCTTCAAACATTTTACAAATACAGGAACAGACTGAAAAAATCTTTAAGATTATACATAAGTAGGTTATTCAAGTGGAGTTAGAATGGCATATTTAATAGGAGAAACATTTTTTTATAGAAAAAGAATGCACTAAGACATTTAAAAAGTACAAATTGAAATACTAAGATTTCCCTTCTGATTTAAAAAGGAAAGTGTGTTATTCCAAACAATTTTAGGAAGTAAAAAGGTGAGCTCTTTAAGTATTAGGCAAAAGAGTCTTACCTTTTACTAGAATTCAATATATTTTTTTTTCTTTTCTTTAGGATTGGAAGAAAAATTTGTGGGGTAGTTATCTGTAAAAATGAAGTAATAATGTATATATACTCAAATATCTTTCTGAGACTGCTCAAACTGAAAAATGATTGCTGTGACTGGATTTAGGGATTAGGTTTTCCTGCAAAGTAAAGATTCTGTTAAGAATCTAAAATAGTCTTACAGGTTTTTTCATGTGAAGATAATTAAAAAAAGTAGATAACTAATTTCATTGTCTGTTGTTCTTTCAGTTGACTTTTTTCAAATGTTTATCAGTATTGAATTTAAAATCAATTCTGAGTATGACTTAGTTTCAGTTTTATTTTCCTTATGAAAGACTGTCTCTTGTTTATTGTAAAATTGCCATGTTATTGTCAGTATTTTCAATAAGAGTGGAATGGTTTTTATCACATATTTTCAAGGAATTATAGCAAAATTAAATTATATAGGAATTTTTAAGATCAAGGCTACAATCTTCATTTTTGGTGGTGTTGTATTTACAGATACAAAATAATAGGTTCTTTTATTAGACATGAAATAATTCTCTGCATTTTTATTATTGGTTCTCTGCATTCTCTGTTATTGGTTCTCTGCATTTTTAATATTGGTAATATGGAAGATGTAAATGGATAAAATAATTATGCTGTATGTACTTGTAGCATTTCCTTGTTTGTTGATCACTCTCTTTATTAGTGTTTTCTTTTGTTTATTATTTGTGTTTCTAGATGTTTTAACCCCAGAACTTGTTACATTTAATATTCTCATACAGTCTTTATAAATACCTTATGCTTAACATTTCAGATTGACGCTCATTTAGATACACTCATAAATGAGCAAGCTTCCTATGTGCTAACGAGAGCTGGTCTGAGTTACATTTATAACGCTCTGCAGCAACACAAACCAGAGCAGGTGAGCTTACAGAATTTACATGAGGGGGTGCCAAACACTGGCCAGCTAGTAGAATTTTGGCACTAATGTTTTTGCAAATTGACCTTCCTCTGAAAGCAAAGGTTCGGTAATGTTGGTTTTTTCACGTAGGACCAGGACTATCAGACGCAGGCACCTTGCAGCTACAGATTTTTTTACTGTGTATTCAGCAGGCCTAGCAGGGTTGTTGTGCAACAGTCCTGTCTGGTACACACTGGGTCTGAATACCAGTACTCCCATGGCACCTAGGACATGTTAGACTTGCTTTGTATGTAAGCAGCATTCAGCTTCTTCATTGCCTCCTATAGCACCACGCATGGAGTCCATAGATAGCTGCATGCCTTTGGTAATTGCTTCTTTTATTCTTCTGTGGAAAGCTGGCAGATGAGTTTAGTAGTAGTTTGAAATAGTTTCTTCTTTCGCCCTTATTTGTTGCTGTAGCTATTCTAGTACCAAGACAGTGAGATTCTCAAAGTGAAAACTTGAGATTTCTTAGAGGAGCTGAAAACTGGAATTCAGAGCTCACGCTCTCCCTTTCTTGTGAAGCACAGTTGCAGTGTGGTAGGTGTTAATACAGCCCTTCTTCCCTTCAGCTGTGCTTATGTCCTTTTGTGATCTTTTGTAGAAGTGAAAAACAGTGTTTTCTGGAGAAAGCAGAACTCTCTTGGAGAGCTTTATGTTGTTTCTTCAGCTAATAATTTTGCATAAAGTGCCTAAACAGATTTTTATGTATAAAGATGAATAAATAAATGCATAAATAATCAGATTAATTACTCAACTTTGTTTTCTATTCACGAGCCTAGCTCCTGTTTTAAAACCCATTTCAAGTTGACTGGGGCAGGTTGTTAAGGGGATGTAGCAATTTTCATTTCTATCTGTACAGCTGCCTGGCTGCAAAGGTGATGTTGTCGCAGAATGTGCTAGGGAGTTGAGCAGCATTTGTGCATTGTACTGCCCTACTAACACAGAAGGGTTATTGAGAAGCAGGTCTGAATTCTTCATGGTCCAAGATCAGATAGATAGAGCAAGGTTGTTGTCTCTTACGTCCGGATTACCAAGGGGATGTAGCAGGTTTGCAGTTCAGTTTTTATTCTAGACCTTGTGGAAGCCTATTTTTTGCTTTATTTAATGGTGAAGAAGGAAGAAAAGCTTTTGAAAGGACATATTAAGAATTCCGTATTTTCAGCTTTTAATTTAAGGGAGTGGTAGAATACAAATGAGCTGTTAACAGCATTTCAGTACTGAAATGGTGATAGTTTCCAAACAGTTAAGATCCTGTAGCAGGACCAAATAAAAATTAACTACTGAACCGATTGTAGACTTTATGATTTTATCTTTTTCTATATGCTAGGATGACCTTTTTTTATCCCCTTGTTTGCTTATTGATTCTTAGGGTCCTCTTTCAAATTTGTCAAGTATGGATTCTGTATCCCTGAAGGTTGCAATGGTAAGCATTTATAACTTTCATATTATGGTGGTGATGCTGTGACATGGTAAAGAATACTGTTAATTATGTGATTAGAAGATATTCATCTGTAGTAGAAGATATTCATTTAATCAGTCCTACACTTTAAGAATAGCTGAATTGCATAGCTGGGAATACTTTCTTCATTTGTAGTAATTTGACCACTTGAAGTAATAAATACATAAATTATTTCTGAAGGGTAGTAGTAGAATATTATTTTCTAAGCCTTGAGATGCAGATCTTTACTTACAAGAATGCTGTCCCATGAGTCGTCTTAAATTGCTAAAAGCAAATACTTAGCTCTAATTAGTTTTAATCACCAAAGTTTCTTTTTTTGCCTCTATGCTTTGAAATATAGGTTCTGCTATAATTTATAATCTTAGTCCTAAGGCTTTGATTTTATGCAAATAGTTCAGCTTTACTCAGAAGTTAGATTCTGGGTATATGTCACAGTTATGGTTTTTTTTAAGTTGAAAGCTACAATATATTTTAAAGCAAATCATCAGCTGATACTTTTTCTTAGAGTGTGTGAAGGCTATTTTGCATAGAGATAGCAATACCACAGTTCAGTAGGCAATAATGTATAATCTCTCACTCTTCTTGCTTAGGCAAGTTTAGCTTTATTCTAAAAGTTTAACTCTAAAGGCCTGCTCATACAGCACTGTATGTACACACCCATGGAGAAAAAAGGGGATTTAAAAAGGTTTTTAAAAAAACTTGTATGTTGAATGCATCCCAATGTGTAACCCATTTTTTTCTGTTCAGGATTTAAACCAGCAATTCCCAAGCTGGTTGGATGAACAGAGCTCTGGCACAGAGCACTTAGTAGTTTACTCAGATCAACATGCATTCTTACTAAAACTTAGGAATTTTGCATTTAAAATATCTTCTATTTATCATAGTCTTGTAGACTCACAACAAATTTAAAGGCTGCAGCTTGGAGACCTTCTCTTTAAATCATACCTAAGTAACACTTAGGTTATCTGTGGTGGTACATAATAATTTCCCTTGAATAGTTAAGAATCCAGCTGTTTTATTTTTTTCATTACTGAACATCTTCTTCTGTGAACACACTTTAACCAGAATGGAACCAAGTATGCTGAAATCAAACCTCCATAAATCCCATCTATCAGCCTAATCTATTGGCTTCTCAGAATTTAAACCAGGGGGGAGTACTTGCAGCCAGATACACTGCCTCCCATTTATGCTTGAAAGTTTTCCAGGTTCCAGCCTTTTAAGTTGTTCATGTGTGCTTGCAAATGCAATGCTTGTTAAGTTCATACCCCTCTCAGCAAATGCTCCCTTGCTTTCCAAACCAGGACAAAAAACCCCCAAAAACTAATTTGTAAGAACTTTGACTTCATTACTCATTTTTGTCTATGTTTTAAACAATGGATCAATGGGGATTTTAGGATTTACCTGCTTGAGAATATTAATTCAGTGAATGAATGAACAGGAAGGTTGCCATCACTAGATAAACTTACTTAGGGCCTTGTCTTAGTGAGTAATTCCAAGGATGGAGATTATACAGGTTTTTTGTATAATCTGTTCAATGTTTGATGACATTCCTGATAAGAATTTTTCCTCTCACTGTCTAATTAAAATGCTTCTTAGTCTAATATGTGTTCAGTATTCCTTCTGTTTTCACCTGTGAGAAGACCTGGATTCATCTTCTCAGTAGTCACCCATTTGACCACACAGTCACAGAATGGTTTGGGTTGTAACAGACCTTAAGGACCATCTTCTTCCAACCTTCCTGCTATGGGCCAGGAGTACTTTCCACTAGACCAGGTTGCTCAAAATCCCATCCAGCCTGGCCATGAACACTGCCAGGAATGGGGCAGCCACAATTTTTCTGATTGACTGTTGAAGACAGGAGTAATGTTTTTTCTTAGCATCAAAGCACTGCTCTTCTTATCACTATATTCTGTGAGAAAGAGAAGTAGGCTTAGAAGCAGTTCAAGAAGCCTAAAGTGAAGGATTTGCTCTTTATTTTTCTAGCATAAGCAGTGACTCCCTGCCAAAAAGTAAAAAGAAACATTCAAAAAGAATCAAGCAACATGTCTAATTTGGACAGAATAGATAGTAGATAGCTCTGAAGCTGTCTTGTATTCCCTCTGCATCGAATAGACTCGGTGTGATCTTCAGTGTTGTATAAGTTCCTGCACCAGATGCATAGGAAGCTTAGATGAATAATTATAGAAGCTGAATTCTCATTATTTGCCCTCCACTCATATTCCTTAGAGTCAGAACCAAAATTTTGGTGGTAGAAGTACTGAAGTCAATAATTTGTTTTGGACAATTAAGTTATGTCAGAGATGTTTTCAGAAATTGTGGTTTTACCTATTTTTGTGTAATAGCAAGGCGTTAATATGTTGGTCTCATATTCTCTTCTCAAAGGCTCAGTTTGATCGCTATCTGTCTGCTCCAGATAGTCTGTTAATGTCCCAGCTGAATTTCCTTCTGAGTGCCACTGTGAAGTAAGTACCTTGCCTCTGAATTTCTGTTATGACTGAATAATGGTCACAGAGATGAATTTGATTCAGTTTTAGTGAATCATGATGAGAATTCAAGTTATTAGTGGTGGTGATATTTGCATTGTCCTTCAGGTCACAATTCAGTTGAGTTCTGACTCTCCTCTTTTTGAACAAGCAATGAGGAGTATCTAATTCTTTAACTTTCTGAAGTAGTTACCTTTGATTTTAGAGACACCATCAAGGTGAATTGCATTTTGAACGTATTCTGCTGTGTTGGCAGTTTTTTGTCAACTTAGTTGTAAATTGGTTTAGAACTATTTTGTAAGCTTTCCAAAGACAGGTGAAATATATAATTCTCCAAGTTTTCTTTTATCCCCGCTGCTTTGTCAGTTCTAGAATTTTTACCTTTGTTGTCTTCTGCTGTAGAATATTGGCATTCTGTCTCATTGAATATTTTGCTGAGATTATTTTACTTTTCACCCAATGTATTTTTTTAGCGATTTCTTCTTTGAAGTATGGAAGTAAGAACTTTATTTTTTATATTTTACCTTGTTTTTTGAATATAACTGAACCCCAAGGCTAGGGAAAGTGCCACGAATTTCTTTCCAATTAAATGTGAACCACATGAAGACTTTCTGTAGTACTTAAACTCAGAGCATTATATGTTGCACTGATCAAAACTTTCCTTGACATTATTTTTCACACTTTTGTGAAGAATGCAGGTAACCGAATATGCCAGAAACCGAGACAAGTACATCACATTTTACATAATGCAACAGTATTTGGAGTTTCATTACTGGTTTTTGTCCTCAGTGGGGTTGTAGAGCATCTTTAAATTAAAAAATTATGTGTCAGGGGAAAAATAATTATTGTTGGGAATTGAATAGGACAGTTCGTTTGGAAAGGACCTACATTGATCAGCTAATCCAGCTCCCAGGTTGTTGTGCTGCATTGCTCAGGTTGTCCTCATCCAAAGACTTCCAGTGTCACACCATACAGGTGGAGCATGGCTGGGCACAGGGAGTGCTGGTGTTTTTCAGTTAGCATTGGGTGTCTCTGCCAGATTTGCCATTCCCATAGCTCAGCTGGCAGAGCTGACCCTGTTGTGGGAGAGCTCTACTCTCTATACAGATGAAACAGGGTAGCTTGACCAGTAATGTCATTGAGACATGACAACTTCTGCTTCTCAGTGTCAGGGCATTAAACCTGTATTTTAGCTCTTGATGTATTTTCTTAAATGTGGGTCTATTTAAAAATCATAATGACAGTAAATGTATTTTGAAAGCCTCAACTTTTCATTGCTAACACAGAGGCAATTTTAAGACTTTATGCTACCATAATGACTGGCACAGTGAAGTTACTTGAACTTAATCAATCCTTCTGTCAGATGAACCAAGATAAACTGGTTATGTAGGCACTCTTAGCCTTATCCCATTGATAAGCTTTTTAAACCTCTCAGCACATGTTAAGCTGAATTTGTGTCATCTTGCAGCAGTGGACATTTGAGTGGTAAGAGGGAAGGTGTGTAAGGTGATTGCTATAGCTGCTTCAACTCAGCTAATAGGCAGGTTATTAACCTACTATAATCAGTGCTATAGGTAAGGTTCTGCTCAGAATAAAAACAATCAGTTAGCCCATTAGCCTTCAGGCAATTAGCTTTAAACACAAGCAATCCTTCTGAAATTAAAATACCCATTTACAGAGATGCTTGTAGAATCACTGTCTGGATAGTCAATATTTTTTATAGTAAATAAGCCTTGAAAATTCTGAATGTTCTCAAAATTCAAGCAAAACATTTAACCAGTGCTATATTTTTAATCCCTGGCTATAGTAGTTGGAATTTTCAATTTTGAAGGCATTTTTCTGAAGATCAGATAATTGAGAGCTCTAACCTATGAGGTCTTTGGTTCTCAGAATCAGACCACATGCTTTGATGAGGGACCAGCGTATTATATACTCATGGCCACTATCATTTAAGCTTTGCAACTGTGAATCCTTCCAACACTACCAGTGCATGCTCTTTTCTTTCAAATTCCTTCACTCATTTAAAAAGCCTTAAGCTATATATTCATATGGTTGTTGGTCTTGAAAAGCTCTTTTCATTTGTGTTGGATCACAAAAACTGAATGCTGAAATTACTATTTTTAGCAAGTGCTGCCATTTGTGTTAGTAATAAATGTATCATGTTGTTATGGCAACTGAAATCCTAATGTACTGATTAATGGTACTGACATTATTTGATTGAACAACACGTGATTCTGTTCCATTCTCTGAATATTTTAACAAACTTTTTTTTTTATTTATTCATTTGGTGCATTAGTTCTACACAAATTCAGTGTGCAATGCTTTCATAAAAGATTGTCATGTTACGATACCTTAGTGATCCCAAGCTGAGGTCAGAGACAGTTGTCTTACCTGAACACCCTGAATATATTTCTCTTGTAATAGGTTTGGATTTGCTATTATAAGTGCAGTCTTTTTTTCAGGTATTCTAATAACCTAGTAGTACTGGCATTTGATGCTGTATATAAAAAAACTGGATACTGTGTGTCAGAACAAAATGCGGGTTTCGTCTTCTAATCTGCTTTCTCATAGCTTCTGTTCCTTAATGTTTCCTGTAAAGACTAAGATTTTTATACTTGATCTTTGAAATTTCTTTAACTTGTCAATTCCCAGCAGTCTGTGAATTCAGCCCTGATTTTAGTGGATGCAGTTTTGTTGTCTTTGTTTCTCTGCTGCATATTACAGCCGGGCTGAATCTGGATTTGTTGTTACCTTGGTTTCTTCAGCTTCCGTTGGAGTTCCCGTTGCATGGGGTTGGCCGTAAAATAGTTGTAACTGCTCTTCCTAATAGATAAAAGTTCATCTGCTACTGTAAGCACCATCACCATGATGATTAAAGTAAACTGATTCAATGGGCAATGAAGATTAAAATTATTAGGTTGTCTTTAAAAAAATACTAAACTTTCCAGTTAAATTTAGCATTCAGTCTCTGCATTGTTACTTGTTTATCTTCAGAAAAAATAATAGGACACAGACTTCATAGCATTGTTGGTAAAAGGTTGTGTTTTAAATCTCTGACCACTATCACTAGTTTTTGTCAGATTATGGAATCATTATGGTATCTTGCTGTCAAGATAAAGCAAATAGAATATATTTGCTAGTAGATGAAAAAAAGGTATGTATTTACAAACACAATAAGAAGCCACTGGAGGCAGAAGATAGATCACTAAGTTTATCAGTCTTTTAAAAGATACAGGCGAGTGCAGGTGGGAAACTGATGTCCGCAAATCAAATCCTTCTATTACCTTTTTCTTGACTGTAGAAATAAAGAAGATTCTGTCTTGGTTATCAGGTCATATATGTGAGTTTATCTGTGTATGATACAACAAGAGAAAGAGCCTTCTTTTTAAAAATTTTTAATGTTTATTTATAATGTTTATCTTCAATTCCTTATTTGTAGTACAGTTATATTCCCTACAAGTTACAAATTATGTTATTTTGTTTTGATTTTTAGAGAGCAGATAATAAAACAGTCAACAGAACTCGTCTGCAGAGCTTACAGTGAGTTATATGCAGCTGTGATGGATCCTTCAAATGAATATAAGGATCCAGAAACCATCCTACACAGATCTCCTCATCAAGTTCAGGCACTCCTTTCATAGTCTTGCATCCCCCAGATTAATCAGAATCCATAATTCTGTATTTCTTGAGTATTTGCATTGAATTATTTTTCTGCTTTGAATTTGGATGTGTAACTGTATAATTAAAATATGTAGGAATGCAGTTTTCTTTAATCTGCTTGGCAGAAGTCTAGTCTTTCCTGTGTCTTTGAATTCTTTCAATAGGCCAGAAAATAGAATATAGATTGAAAATAATTTTAATCTATTTCTCTGATGGAAGTGGACCTTGACAATGTGCAATCTCTTTGAAAAAGGAGAAAAGCTTTTTTCCTTGCTGTACATAATCCTTTGAACTACAGGTTTAACTAATGTCTGTTATGACCTCACAAATATTTTTATTTGCTCTATTGTCTGTTCTCTCACTCTTTTTCTCAGCCTGCCATCAGTAAACACCGATAACTGAAATTTTAATACAACTGATACACTTTGAATGACTCATGCATCACTTTGCAGCTCATAAATCATTTCAGAGTATTTGATGCTCTTTTGCAAATCCTGTTGATTAAATCTTTGAGGCAAAATTTGTGTGGTTTTTTTGCAATCTGTTATCTGGTGTTCTCTGTCAGGAAAAGAAATGTTTGAACTACATGCTTGTATATAACTTGGAAGTTAATGCTTTAAATTATTTTTATAATTCTGTTTTACTGGAAGGATTTTGGTTTAGTGCAATTGTTTTCAATAAGAATCTTTGTATCATTTGAAACATACTGATCTCCTAAGGCTGGGACCAGTAACAATGTAGGTTAGGAAAGTGATTTGCACAACAGTATGGCCATTCCTCCCTCACATGTACATGATTTTTGTTTTGTTTGTTTTTATGTACAGAAAAAGTCCATCTGCTCTAGTACAAGTACTTACTCAGTTCATAATCCACCAAGAAGTTTTCATGGTTTACATGACTTGGGGAAGCTGGGGTGTCTAGATGTCCCAGCCTAATGCATAGAAAGCCATAAGTGAAGCTTTCATTTCTTTCCTCCTTTGGTGCAAGCTGAAGCTTCCCTCTGTAGAAGCCCTGATATTACAGAGTTATGATTTAGGGAACTTCTGCTTCCAGGAAAAGAGGAAAATAAGAAAGTAGGATATGTGTTCTCTGTTGAGTCTTGTGGTAATTATCTGCAAATTCCTTAAAAGTAGTTATTCTTTAAGAAAGTACTGTTAAAGAGAAACCTTCAGGAAACAAAAAGTTAGTAAAATGGATTTGTGACTAGGTTTTTTTGTTCATTTGTTTTTAAAGGATAATTTAAGCAAAGTGTTTTGTTGGAAGCATTTAACTTTTTCTTCTCTTTGTTACTGTAGGAATGCCACAGAGTTATTACAGTCACCTAAGTTTAGTCTCACAATATATGTGGCTTATTTTATGTACATCAAGGGGGAGAGGAGCAGTCATTCATATTGAATAACTTATTTTACTTTTATTAGTAGTAATAGTCCACATATAAAATACATACTTGGTGGCAGCCAAGTCTGCAGCTTAGTGTATGCTTGCAAAAGAGCGAGACATAAAGAATAGCAGCAATATATTCTAGCCGCTTGGAAGACTCATTGCACAAAATACATTCAGTGCACTCAGAAAGCAGCTTCTGTGGTAATGCCACAATAAAGCAATAGCTCCTTTTCCAAATGGGAGTAATTTGTTGGTATAGAAAGTGTAAGTGTCCCTGGAGTTCTTGGGCCAGGCATAAATCTTTCTGTAAATATGAATGTTAGATTTATTCTGTTTAAAATATCTAGACCTGTAAGACAAAAAATTCCAGAAGCTTAGAAAAGCTCTAATGGAAAATTAATAGGTAAGTCTCTTTCTATTACTCAGATTTTGCATTGCCATAGTATACCTTCAGGCGGCTGTTCATTGTTGTTTAATAATGTTAATATTGCTTAATATGCCAGTAATTGTTATCTAATATATGAAAATTATATCAGTTGTGAAAGGACTATAAATTAGCTTGAGATGAGCATACTCATAAGAGTGAACTTTTTCCTGAAATAACACTCAACCTCAGTCTCCAATAATCAGTAGCTTGCATGAGGATTTGTAAGAAGTTGCTTCCTGTGTTTGATTCCTTGTAGAGACGTACTTACGATTTAGTCTTCTCTTAGTAAAAATGCAAGAGCTATAGAAGTTGTAGTTTAGGAAAATTAAAGTCAATAGCTAATTTTGGTCTGTGCAATTAAAGTTAATGACCAATGGTCACTAATAAGAAAGGACATCAATAAAAATATTTGACTTACTGACACTTGTTTTCCATGTTGTTATTTTCTCTTCCTTGCCTTGCTATGAGTAGGAAGGAAAATATTGGATTATGACCTGCCTTTTCCATCTTGGTGTTTCTGACCCTTTTATTTTACAAATTCCCAGGATTACCTTGGTGCTGCAGTCCGCTGATTAGCTAGAGGATCCATAAGCATTTCAGTAAATGAAATTACTCTGGGTGTTGGTAGCTGGCCCATTTTCAGACCAGTTACTGCAGCTCTGACTTGAGCATCCCATGCCTGAAGAGATGCTCCTGTGGCTGGGCTGAGTCAGTCAGCCCTTCTGCTGTTGGTCCTTATCACTTTTCCTGGAGAGAGCGACTCCCCTCTCTGTGCTGGGCCGCAACTGAGGAAGGTGGGAAAAGAGAGGGGTTTGCACACTGCCCACAGTAGGCAGCACTCACTGTGTGTGACATGCTGACAGCCCTGTTCTGAGAACAGATGTGTTGTCTGGTACAAAGAGCACTTTCCTGGGAAGTGGGAGAGCTGGGTTCTGGGCCAAAGGAGTTTGGAATCAACATATCCCATCTTCTGGCAAGCACCCGGCCCTCTGACTGTTGTGCAGTATGAGATGGGGCAGGTCTGTTTCTTCTCTTTAGAGTTCAGCAGCTGTGCATAAATCAGCGCTAAATATGGGAGGCAGGAGATGGAATAAGCAAGGAGGAGTGTGGCCCTGTGACACGTACATAAGGGGTCTCTGGGACCTCCAAGGTCTGGATCTTCCTCCATTTGTTACATCAGGACCTTATGTTTGATTCCAATACATGAGTCCCTGAAATGGAATCAAGTTCTCAGGACTTTATCATCCACAGAGTATCCAGTAAGCAGCAAGATATGAAGTTGGGCTTGGGTTGGACCCAAGGTGGTTGATCTGTGCTGGTAGCAATTCCTATGTGTTCACTCCTACATGTACAATTTCCTCCTTCCTGCTTTATAAATGTGCACACCACTGAGGAAATACAATATAAAAGTTGTTTTAATTACAGCAAGCAAGCAGCAGTCCAGCCATGGTGATTTTTTGTTTTCTATTACAGGAAAAGAGAAGCTTGCAGGGGTTTGGAAAGGTGATAATCTATTTGTTTTCCAGCATTTCAGAGTGCTCCTCCCTGTTCACTAAGATTTATGACTCTAGCCCTGCATTTTGTCTGTTAGACTCAGCTGTAATTATTTTTATTAATGTTTTGAAATATGTGTTGAGGGAAAATATTTCAGAACTGCTAAACTTTTCCATTTGTTTAAAAAAATGTAACTGTTCTTTGATCCCTTTGCTTGCCTTGCTGAATCACTTTGTGGGCAACCCAGGGGGTGGGACATTTATAAAATTTTGAAAATTAAACAAAGAGGTTAGACATATTTCCATGAGCAAAACACACCCTCCAGAAAGGAACACAGAGATGGGTGTGGGTTTATTTGAAATCCACTGCCACCTGCTTCTGAGGGAAAGTGTGGGAAAAGAGACATTTGCTAATGATGAGAACACCCATCCAAAATGGCCTGGCTAGGGTTAGATGCTGCAAATGGATGTTTAATTGATGTTATGTTTGAGAAGTTAAGAGGATTTTCAAAAATGGTGTAACTCAGCTCTCATGTTGAATTTACTTGGTAAAGATTTCCAGAACTGCTCCATCTTTTCCCTACCAGTCTTAAGAATTTTGCAAACTTTATTTCAAGCCAATCCAGCAACTGTAGCACAAATTCTAACCCTTGAATATTTAGAGTAAAATGAGATGCTTTGAGTCAGCCAGTGCATACAAAGCGGTAGTTGAACACAGAGCAAATGTGTTTCTTGAAAGAATTTAAAAAAATGGGAAATTAATATAATTTGAACTCAGATATTTGTCCTGAGGGGTTGGAGAGGCAATGCCATTCATGTTGCAGGGCAGATCTCTCTGGTAATCCACTACACAGTAGCAGTCAGTTTCAGTTTTTCAGAATCAAACTCCTTGGAAGTTTTTAAATGTGCTCATTGTGCTGTGCTGTGCTAAGCTGTTGTTTGCCCAGCGAGGTGGCCAAGCTGTGATCCAGGGGGGATGTCCATGCCTGGTGTACGTTGTTACCAAATGCTCAAAAGGTGGGTGAATCTCTTGGCACACAAAGATCCTTTTCCAATATCCTAACTATCTCCATCCTTTAGTAAAAGAGGCACTTTGTGCAGAGCTAATGCAGATCTGAACTAAACACAGGACATTGCTCCTGGCTTGGTCCTCGTCCAACTGTTTATCCACCTGGAAATGGTGCTGGTAGATCTCCAGCAATCTGCAGAATCCTCTGGTGCAAAGCTAAGGAAGGGCAAAGTACAAAGGAGCCCTTGACACCTGAAAATACACACTTTTGTACATTACTTACATATCTTGTGTGCATTAAGGCCTAAATTGGGGTATGACCCCCTCATGCTACAGTTGTCACACCAATTTTGCATACACTGAAAAGATGAACCACAAAGGCTTTGCTCTTAAAAAAAGGAGTTTGTTTTGACTAGCTTGCTTTAGTAATAAGGAAACCTTGATGGAACAAGATATGGCTGAAAGGTGTTTGATAGATTACTGCAGAGGAGCTGGCAGAAAAGAAAGAGACTGTTGCATGTTTCATATTCAGACAATGAAGCTTTCACTTGCTGCCTGGTTCACAGATGTGGCATTGTCAAATTGCAGGAAAATGCCTGGCAGACTGTATCATTGACTATTTTAGGGAGGAAAAAAAATCAGAACACTATTTATAGAAGCCACACAAATAAGTACTGAGTTCTTATCAGCCAAAAATAACATTAGTTGTGATTTATCAAAGTAATCTTTATTTTATGGAAAATGGATAATAGGGTGTAATTTAATCCTCTGTGAATGTAATGTATATTTCAAAGGGTTCTTTTTTGTCAATAAAACCATTTGTTGTACTTGTTAAACTAATTAGTCTAGTTGCTGTTTCTTAGGACAGGATAAAAGATGCCCATTAATGAAAAAGGGGAGGAAAAGATGGGTTTGAAAGTTTGTGAAAAATTTTGTACTCATTGCAAGCCAGTTTTCTGAACAAAACAGATTTTGCCTCTCACTGCAAGCCTGTGTTAACTGAGTTTGTGCAGATTATACATTTTTCTTCTTTAATTAAAAAATAAACTATTACACCAAAAAATTAATCTAATCTGTGCTTCACCTGCTCCAGGCATCAGGGTCTCCTCCAACTTTTTTGGCTACCAATACTAGCACAAGCTACCAACCCCAGAGCTGAGCGCTAGCAGTGAGGGTGATGTTCCTGGCTGTTTCTTTCTCCTCTGCATTTTTTCCACCATAAGCAAACACATTCCAGGAGTAACAGAGAAAGTGAAAAGGGAAGAAAATTGAGCAGTCTGGGTGCATCCTGTGCCAGTCCCTGGCCAGCCAGGCACCTTTTGCTGGGTGAGGGAAAGTTTTGCAGGGGCAGAGCATGGGGCTGAAGCTCTGTTGAGTCTTGGCTCTGAGAGGGGTTCTGGCAGCAGTGCCAGACTGTAGAGGCAGGACATGAGATCATTCTTTGGATCTGCAGTTGACCTTAAAAGATCAGAAAGTCAGAAGTGGGTAAGAGTCAGAAGATAAGATATATTTTATTATAATATTTTCCTTTTTTCCTTAGTGTTCTGGTGTCCTTGTTTGTAGCCTGGCAGCCTCATGAACATTTAATAGGAATTTATGAATCATTTTCAGAGAAGGACTCTTAAAAGATCAGCTCTTAAAGGTCTTCTTCCTTAAAAGTGTCTCAGAATATGCTCCTTAGAAGGACCAAGTTATGGAGAAATTCTTAATGGTCTTTTCCTGGTTGTCTGTAGCAGTTTTGCATGATCATCCCAGTTTCTTGATTCTCCTTGTACTCTCTGTTGTAGAAACTGTCCAAGTGCAACATTTCTAATTGTGAATTACTGCATCCAGTGGTTTCAAAGGACCTCAGATCTCCCAGACACCGAGGTGAGAAGCCTTGGTCACACGTCCAGCTCCCAGGGCCCCACTGTAGAGCAGATCTGCCCTTTCCAGCCCTTCCCCACCTTGCTCTGAGGACACCTGCCTACTTCAGCAGGAGAGACTTGCCCCTGTACACAAAGGACAGTTATCTGCTGCCTCCATTACCTCTGTCCTGAGTACAACTCACAGCTTGGGATAGGGCTGTCCATCTCCTTCTCTGCTGAAAAGAACGAACAGGAGAATTACCAAGCTACTTGATTTTTGTAGGTGAAATAAAGCCTTCACTTCAGCAGCCATGCAGTCAGTAATCTGAGTGGCAAGTTCAACCCTTCTGCCTTTGGATCTGGTGGTCCTGCTGCCTCTTACCTAAATACTGTGGGAACAAAACTTTATCTCTGTGAAGATCCATCCCCAGCTGTGGCTCAGAGAGAAAGGCTCACCAGATCTGTGCCTCAGATCTGGTGCTCCAGTCCACCCCAGCAGAACAGACTGGGTGTCTTCTCACAGCAGCCCTGCTAACACTGCGAGACAGAGCTGAGGTACCCCATGGGCTTCCAGGACAGTGACCCAAGCAAATGCCAAGATCAGCTTGCCAGCACTTTCTTGTGGAAAGGGCTCTGAATCTGAGGATGCTCTATCCTTGCTGTGCTCCCTTTGGTTTCAGTAATAATTTCTACTTGAACACACTCATGCACCATTTGGTTATTTTATAAAATACATGAATTTCTGTTGATCCCCTTACCTAGGCCTTCTTGGCAGCAGTTAGAAATATCACAGTAGTGATAACAATATGTCAACTTTCTAATTAAATCAGATCAGTTTAGAAAGTTCTTTGAGTTTTATGTTTCTATACCCAGAATGACAAAAGGACTGAAAACTGCCAACCATACCCAGAGCTGCACCAAAAGCAGTGTGGCCAGGAGAGTGAGTGAGTTGATTGTGCCCCTCTAATCTGCTCTTGTGAAATCCCTCCTGGAGTACTGTGTTCAGCTCTGGGGCCCCCAGCATAAGTAGAAGTGGACTTTTAGAAGGAACACTTCCAACCCCTCTGATTGCTGAGGCAGAGCCCAGGGAGAGAGGTGATTTCCACACAGGGAAGTGCAGAATCTGTTCCAGTAATCCATACTGGGCAGAGAAAAATAGCGATTTTACTTTCAAGCTTACATTTTTATGTAAACACTGAATGAATGATGTAGCTTTTACTTTGGGGAATTGATATGGACTGAGAAAATTGCAGAAAGGTGAGATGTGGTATTTTTTACCGGTATTTTTTCTGTCCTGCAGAGCCTGTTGTCTTTCATAAACAGGTGTGGAGGTGTCTGTGGTTGTGAACATGTTCTTCCTTTTTCTTCTTGGAAATCCACTCTCAATTAGTCTGGAACATTAGATAAACTGGTGCTAATGAAATAAAAGGTTTTATTAGGTTACACAACGGTATGCAGTGACTTAGAGGACAAAGTGAAATATTTACTCAGGCTAACTTTAGGAAACAAAACAGCTAAAGAGATCACAAGTAAAACAGCTGAAAATAAAAATTGCAGGTGTCAGGTAGATTTGTAAATTAATTATGGGGATAAATAACATAAGGGTGTTATGTGGAGAGCAATTTACTTTCTTTTCTCTAACTTTCCATTCTAAGTCTTTGCAGTTACCTCCAAACACCCACTACATGATTGAACTTCAGATCAACTCTGCAAAACTCTTCAGCATATGATTAAGACCATGGGAATGTAAACATGTACTTAACTTGGAGTCCAACAGGTGCTTGAGGCCCAAAGGCACCTCTTATTCAGGACATGGCTCACACTGATGTCAGGAGAACAGGACTTGGTGCTCAGAGTGATGCTTTTCTGATCAGGTCAAGAAAATTGCTTCAGAAGAGATTAACTGTGCTGTGGAATTGCTTATCTCCCCCCACAGACACCACAGTGGTGACCAAACTGGAAACTGAGTTTGTTTGGGTTGGCATAGCTTTAAGTAACTAGAGATTCCAGCATGGCCTTAAATGCCACAATCCCAGCAGAAACAAAATAATTCAATGGGCACTTACCCACCCAGGTACATACACACACTCCTGTCTGTATTTTTCCAGACAGAATGTGTAGGCTGCAACCTTTCCCAGATATTTTTGAGCAATGTCCTCCTCAGCACGTCTGGGATGTCATGAGACCTAAGCTCTGCAAGTGCCAGCCTGGAACCCAGCTCATGAACAGCCTGCTGCTCCACACTCATTCAACAGGTGCTTACTCTGACTGCAGCCACAGCAAGAGGAGTTTGTACAGCAAAATTGAGGCTGAGACCTCCTAATTGCCTCACACTCCTCCATCTGAAAAACTCAACAGTTGGTGCAAACCCCAAACTCCTGAGCAGAGATGACTTTACATGATTTAGTAGGCATTTATTTCTCTCATCTCCCTTATTTCTCCCCCCCTATTTTCTCACCAGGTAAGCAAGTACACATTCCTGAGCAGCACCAGCATTTCTGAGATTGATTTTAGTGATTTTCTGGATGCAGAAATGCAGTGGATTTAAAACATGCTGTTTGGGTACTGAGATTTACAGAAGCAGAAAGTTTTTCACTTCCCACATACACTTACCCTGGGTACATTTTCTGTACTCATGATGTTCTTGGTCTAGAAAAGTTGCTCCAAGTGTTGCCTAAGTGGAAACCAGAATCAGCTCGGAGCTCTGTTGCAGGTGACTGAAGTGCGTGGAGTGGCAGAAGGTGAAGCATGGGACTGCCTGATTTTTTCATAGTTTGTTTTTCCATTGAGTTGCCAAAGCTGTAGAAGTTCCTACACACAATTTAGCACACAAGTAATCCTACTGCATGTATATATTTCAAATGCAGCAGGTGAATTCAAAGGAAGGGGACATGTGCACACCTATGTTCTCGTGGCCTCCATCCCACAGGCAGCTGAAAGACTGCAGTTTGTTTGAAGTTTGGTCCCTCAGCAGAGGTACAATCTTGAAATAACCTTTAAGAGTGTACCATCACACCTGAGTTTTTTCTGACTGCAACTGAAGACAGAGAAATAATATTCAAGGTCAAGGGCTGAATCCAACAAATGCACTTAGAGGAAAACTCCCAATCCAGCTCTCTCCATGGAGAAGACCACTGACCGTGAGATTTTAACAAACCAGTAGACAAAAAAATGTTCCTTTCTGCATTTCAGTGTATTAAAAATATGAGCAAAAATTTATACATGTATATTGGCCAGTGTTTACACTTTCAGAGAATCTCCCATTAACCTCAGATTTAATAGATTAAAATGAATATATTCACTGCAATTTTATTCCCTCCTAAAAGGAAAAAGAGACAAATTTAATAATTAACTGTGTAACTTAGACATTGATGCTGCTTGTTGTTAAAAGAGCACAGAACATGGAAATTCCCTGGCACACTTATTTTCCATTTATCTGTTTTCTAAACCATACTTTTCAATAGTCCACATATTTAAAGCTCAATCTTCACAGTATGTCCCAATTTTTGCTATGCAAGTGGAAATACATGGAGTGCTGTGAAATTTAGATCCAGATTTTTAAGACACCCATTCTGTCCAGTTTCAAGACATAATACAGAACATTTGCAAATCCTTTATGACTCTCCTATATACACATTGTTATTTTAGAATCAAGCTGTTAAATATGTTGCCTGTGGCTGATTCCTTGTGAAAAAATCTTAACTGCAGCAATGCTCAAAAGCAGGTTTTGGTCCAAAAACCCTGATGGAGAAAGAAAGCAGGAGAAAACAACATGTGCAGTGTACACTTCAAATGCAACAGAGCAAGAGTTAGCTTAAATACTTTAATCAAAAGGTGAAAAGCAGTTTGCTTTGGCAGTTTGTATCTCCTTGCCTGTAGATCCCAGCTCCTGAGAACGGGAAACCCTAAAATCACAAGTCAGTAAAGAAGACAGTCTATAGAATCAGAGGAAGTGTGCGGGATGGGAGCAAGGGACGATATGATTTGCAGAAAGACATGCATGGAAAATGCTCATGAGAGGCAGAGATTATTTCAGGCAGAAATTAAGATACAAGTGGCCCAGAAAACATGACAGGAAGCTGCTCTAGACCTTAATGGCAGAGTGAAAGACAGAGGAAGGGCTGGCAAGCTCAGATAAAGGAGGTGGTTGCAGCCTGAGTGATGGGGACGGGGACTGTGCAGAGGCTGCCAGAACACAGGGAAGGAGGGAAAGGTATTTCTGTGGATAGCAGGGCACTCTTTCTTCCACCGTTTCAGAGAGGTGGGGAGGGGGAGTGAGCAGCAAGATCAGAGGGTACTCGCTGAGCAATGAAACAGGAGAAATTTACACAGAGCTAGTGATCACTCTGGAGTGAAGGATCCTGCCCTGTGCTCGAAATGACAGGCAAGAATAAAGGTTTTTCAGGTTTCATGTAATGACAGTTGAGAAAAGCCCATCTATGTCAGAAACATCAATACAGTATATTGCAGACATTCACATGCCAGGCACGGAGAAAGAAAACCCCCTTCATTTAGAAAACACCAGAGTCACTTTCACCTTTCCATAAGCTGCCAAGCCCCACAGCTGGCACAGTCTTTGTTCCCATTTGCAGTGCCACAGGCTGTGTGATGCAGCCTGCAGATGATGGACACAGGAGGGTCTGTGCCTGTCCCCTGTCCCTGTGCAGAAGATGGAGGGGCTCTGGAGAGCCTTGGAGGATGCTTGGGAGAGGCAGTAGGGATGCACTCTGCCAGTGTGTGACCCTTTCTGCTTTTGACACCGGCATTAGAATTTAGTGAGCTCTGTGGGAAGAGAAAGGGAAGTGAGAAGAACAGATGGAAATTGCCCTGCCTGAGCTCCAGCAACCATGATGCCATTGTTTGCTAATGATGTGGAGTGGTTTGCTTGGAGCAGGGGAACAAGCAAGGGAGAGGTTTGCAGAGCCCGTAGTGGAAACAGCAAAGCAGGAAATCTGGGTTTCTTTTGTGGTTGTCACCACTGGTGGGGAAGTCACTTAATCTCTGTGCTTCAGTTCCCCCACCCTGGGTGTTGTAAACACTCTATGGGAGTCAAGAATAGGCTCTGGTCCTGGCGGGGTGGGAGTAGCCTGAACGCACACATGTGTGAGGAATGGGCTTCTCTGCTGCGTTTTCACATCCAAAACCACAGCTCTGAATAAGCAGATATTTTATTACCCTGATGCTGACAGTTTCATCTGAATCTTTCCTCTCTCCTTGTTATCTAGCCATAAGGTACAGGAGAAAGGCAAGGAGGAGGCTCTGCCCAGGCCTTCTCGTGCATCCACTTGAGTCTGCTTGCAGCAGGAGATTAAATTTGCTTACCTGCCCTTCTTACTCTGCCTCTCCAGCAGTGTTGTAGATGGATGCCAGATCTCTGCCGGAAATAGAGATTTTTGGTGTTTACTTGAGTTAACAAAATGAATTAAGCATTTAAGTTTTAGTTTGCAAAATTATGTGTTGAATTTTAACCTTTTACTTAAAGAAACCTCTGCCATAGTACAAAGGGCATAGGAAAATGCAAATTTCTGAAGCTTCTCACATAAAGAACAATACCAAGGGATGCAAAGAACCCAGATAAAAGGGCTCCTCTGTCTCCAAGCCTATCAAGACTGACAGACGTACTCAGATAGGCACCAAAGGACCAAAAGCGCACACACAAAGGAGAAAAGTTCAAAAGTTCAATCATGAGGAAGACCGCAATCTTCAGCCTCAAGAGACCACCAGAGACCCCCGCAGGACCACAACAGCAAACCACGTGTGCCCAGAAGGGCGTGGACATATTTAGTATGAGAGGCGAGGACAGGCGGGGCCAGGGGTTGAATATGCATGGAAAAGTTGTGTAATGTATTGCATGTGGAACACCTTTGTGAATAAAGGTGTGGGTCAGACCGAGTCTCAGGGCACAAGTTTTCAGAGAGATATCTCACTTGTGCCGGGCGCCAGCAGTACATACCCACTTCATAACTACCCGAGGTTGTGGAGTCTATTTCTTTATTCTGCGTATCGCTTCATGCCCTCATCTGAAGCACCATTTAGCAAAGACTATGAGGTAGTAAAGGGTAAGAATAGTTGCCTACTTAAATACTAAATGAGGTCCTAAAGCCAGAACAAGCAGCCTAGCATCAAATTATTTAGAAGGTAGCTCAGGTCTAAAGCATGAATGCGTGCCTGTGGAGGGCAATTCTAGGCTTATAAGCACCTACAGAAAAACAGTTTTGGCCCTGCCTAGGAATTCACCCAAAGTAATTGCAGCTTTAAGGCTTTGCTTATATTTTTGCTGCTGTTCATGTTTATTGAAAAAGATTATTTCATCATGTTCCACCTAGCCAGATGAAATTTTTCACTGAGAGCTGTGTCTGCTGTCTAAATAATTGTTTCTTGTACATTAGAGGCAGAACTGACTTTCTCCAGCCCCTTATACTGCTGGTTCATCCTATAAAACCATTGTTAAGCTGGTCATGGGGAGTAGAGATGGGGAATAGGAGTAGAGATAGCACAGATATTTACCCTTGCCTGGGTTGTCCTTATAAATATTTAAGATCTCTTACCTAATAACTGAAGATTTGTTTTACATAATACCCTTTTCCTATTTTCTTCTCTTCTTCTGCCCTTAACTTTTCTATATCAAAATCATCTGAGTCTCTTTATCTTGTCACTTTGGAACCGTTTTTTTGTTGCTAATGCAGTTTCCCTCTTTTATCTCCCTTTCCTTGCAAAGTCTCCTTGCCTTTGTGCCCTTTTCCAGGATCATCATCTTCTATCACAAACTGCAGACTGTATCTTTCAGCCTTCTTCCCTAGTGGTAGATTTTAATCCTTAGTCCTTGTCACTTGCGACTAATTGGATTGCTTTCATAACTCATAGACATTTGCACTGGGAATTTCCCCTGTGGTAATTTAAATTTAAGTAGCTCCGCTCTCAGTTGTTACTATTTTCAATCAGTTACTTTTCATTGTAAAAAATCAGGTTCAGGGTGGGTTTTCCTCTAACTTCTTTATTTTGAAGACCATTAAGGTGTATTCTCTAGAAAAGGGGATTTCTTTTTTAGACTTTTCCTTTGTTTTGTTTTTGTTTTCTGGTTTTTGTTTATTTGTTTGTTTATTTGATTTGTGTGTTTGCTTCTTTTAACAGTCACAAAACCTAGAAGAGAAGGTTTTGATTTAATTTCCCCCTCTTCCTACATCCAGCAGTTGCTCAAGCCCTTTCTCCTGTTTTCTATCTCTTGGCTCCTTGCCCCCCAGAGTTGCCTGGGATTTCTTTCATGGCACTGTGTGAAGTAGTGCCTTCCCTAAGGCCTCAATATCAAATCTCTAATTGCTCTAAGCACCATGTTCTTCCTGTGCTCTTTAGGCTGCATCTTCATTTTTCAGTGGCTTCTCTATTTCTTGTTCAGTACTGCTTTTACTTACAGATATTTTAGAATAATTCTGACCTTCTCGGGGTGTCTATACTTATTTTGGTGGGGATTTTTGTTTTGTTTTTGTTGGTTGTTTTGTTTTTAATAGATAGACTCTACATCTCATACTGGTGGAAACAGCCATCCTGTAAGACCTTGGTGCACCCTTGGATCTCATGCAGATGAGTGTGTGTTCTCTACACCTATAGGGGGATACAGTAGACTCAAAAACAGCTATAGGGAATGGCAATTAAAATGATGAGGAGAATGGAGAAAACTGCCTATGAAGAGAAACTGAAAAGGCTGGATTGCCTCGATTTGGAGAAGAGAAGGCTGAGGAAGGATATGACAGAAGCTTACAAAACATGAAGGGGACTGTAAGGAGAATAAAAAGCTATTGTTCACCTCATCCATCAGTAGAAGAAGTGTGTGGACTCAATGAAATATGAATGAATTTGTAACAGAGACTAGCAAGAAAAATTTTAGATGGCAAATAGAGAAATTTGGGAACTTGTTGCCACTGGAGGTTGTGGAGATGGACAGTACCATAAAATGCAAATGGCCTGGAGGAAAAAAGTCATGAACAGTAGATGAATAAACAGAATCTGAAGAAAATTAACCAGGATGTCCCCTCTAACCTCCCTAATCCTGTAATTGCTGTGTGGTGCACTGCACAGACAGTGGGCTTTGAGTGGCACCAAGGCTTGTGTGCTGTGCCCAGAGATCCAGGACACACAGACATTGATCTGATCTGATCTGAGAGGGCATTTCCTGCACTCTCCTGCCTTTCCTGTTTATTGCTAGAGATCATTAAACAGCAAGAATATTACCATGCAGAGAGAAGAAAGACCAGGAGCATGGCCTTTTGGGGAGAATGAATGCTCAGAGGATGGCAGAGTTAATAGGAGTCAACAAAATTTCAGAGGGCTCAGGTGAGGCTGAGACACTGAGAATGCTCAGCAGCATAAGGCAGAGGGAAGATGTGATGCAAATGGGTCTCCTTCTACACCAAACTATCTTGTTAGATAAAAATTGCAAGAGAGGAAAACTGATTTGTAGTTTTGCCCTACTGCAACTCACTGTGGTTGTAGTGATAATGAAATAATCCAGTAAGGAAATATGGCACTCCTGCAAACTGTTACGAAATGGACTATGGGTTTATGAGGGCTGCTCAATCTGTAATTTTTAAAAACAATATGCCCCCTGGTCTTTAGCCTTGTCTACCCAAACTGTGAGCACTTTCAGCCAGGGACCATCTCTGTATATCTAGTACCTGAGAAACATGATTTAATTTGGCATGTAATGCCATTCTGTAAGTACTTTTTCCTTTGAATGGTTGTGCTGTAATGTCAGAGTATGTAAATCCAGTAAATACATCCACTGATGTTATAAGGTGGGAAAATCATAAGTGAGCAAGAGAAGCATTTTCCTGTTGTGTATAATCACCATCTGGGAATTAGAAACACAGAGGTTTTAAACCACCATTGAGCATGTGCAAGGTGAATATCAGAAGTTTGTCATGGTGAATAAACTTTGTTTATTCAAATATGTGTCTTTTGCAAGACATAATATACTTCATGTTTAGAAAATCTCCAGCCCATGATGGAGCTGGGACCTGGTGTGAAGGTGGATCTCTTACCACTCCCCTTCATGAAATCCTGACCACCCTGCTTGGCTCTTCTCCCGAAAATTGTAAGCAGGAGGGGAGTCAGCTTAACTTTAGATCTGGTCTAGGATAGAAGATTTGCAACTCCAGTTTATTTGTAATACAGAAAATGTTAAAACATGCAAGCACATAATCAGTAACCAAAGGATAATCTTTTAAAAAACAGGGGGTTTTTTTTGTGCAAACCTGTTCCCATTGTCAGTATTTCTGCATGATTCCTGTTTAGCTTTTGCTAGAGAGTAATTTCACAATCAGCTTCAGCTAGTTCATTTTCCAGAAACCCAAACTGAAACTTAAAATAAAATTGACTTATAAAAAGAACTCTAAAATATGCATAACATAGGAAAAGAAAGGAGGGAAAGGTTTGCCTTGAACCCTGATAAAGAGGTGAAGTGTAATACTACCCTGCTCCCTATTTATCCAGTTCAACAAGCAGCTGTGTTTGGTCCAGCCAAGTGAAAACAGCAGCAAAATGTTCCTGTTTATACTGGGGCTCCTTTAAATCTGTTTTGGCGGCTGTTTCCTTAGCTCTAATTTATCAAAAAAAAACAAGACACCAGGAAAGAGTGGTTCTAGTTGAAAACCTTGAGGCAGGGATTTTTGCAGGCATCAGTGGTGCTGAGCAAAGTTGTCCAAAAAAGCTATCCAAGTCTCAGCCAGAGCCAGGCATTGCTGATCTCCACACACTGAATCTGCAGGAATTTGGGCGGTTAAAGGCTGGACACAAGCCAGAGGTTGTAAAACCAGGACACTTGAATCCTGTTTTGTGGCAGATGCTTGTGTTAGCGTCTTTCTCTCCTACAGAAATCTTTCATCTGTCTGTGTTAATTAAGACCCACCAAGAGCCAGGCTGGCCCCAGCAACAAGTCCCCTCACCACTGACTCCTGGAGCATTTCTGTCATCTAAAGTTGATGGTGTCTTTTTAAATGCAGCCTCAGCCCTCATGCAGGTAGGAAAAAAAATCCAACAAACAAACAACAAACAAAAAAACTCCTCAATTCCTTTTTCCCTACTATTCGACTTGTCAGAACATCAGCACTGAAGAAACTGGATACCTTTCATTTCAGCAAGGGGAGGAGAGGCACTTTTATCACCTTTTCACATCATGACTGAGGATAAATAAAAAAAAAATAAAAGAAAATCAAATGTTTCAAGTTGAGTGAATCCTCGGGAGGTGCTGCAGTTTGTCAGATTACATGAAGATTTTCTGAGACTTTCGAAATATTTTCAGATTAAAGACTTTCTTGGAAACTGATGTCTTTCTCTCCTTTTACCTGAGGACTGTAAAATATAGCCTGAAATTCACTTGGTTGGACAACAGAGAAAGAGATCCCCACCCCAGGATGTCGTTATTGAGTGCACCCTCAGCAAATTTGCAGGTGACATCAAGCTGAGGGTTAAAGTTGACACACTGAAGGATGGGATGCCATCCAGAGGGACCTGGACAACCCTTGGGGGCCCTGGGGAACCTCATGAGATTCAACAAGGCCAAGTGCAAGGTGCTGCACCTGGCTTGGGGCAACCTCCAGCATCTACACAGGCTGGGGGATGGGCAGATCGAGAGCAGCCCTGCCCAGAAGGACTTGGGGTGCTGGCAGGGGAGAGGCTGGACATGACCCAGCAATGTGCACTCCCAGCCCAAAAAGCCAAACATGTCCTGGGCTGCATCCAAAGCAGTGTGGGCAGCAGGGTGAGGGAGGGAATTCTGCCCCTCTGCTCTCATGAGAACTCACCTGGAATGTTGCATCCAGCCCTGGGGTGCCCAGCACAGGACCTCTTGGACCTCTTGGAGCAGGTCCAAAGGAGGGCCATGAAGATGATTAGAGGAATGGAGCACCTCTCCTATGGGGAAGGCTGAGAGAATTTGATTATCCTGGAAAAAAGAAGGCTTTAAGGGGACCTAATTGTGACCTTTCAGTAGCTTGAGGGATCTTACAAGAAAGGAAGGAGACTGTTCACAAGAGCATTTAGTGACAGGACAAGGGGGAATAGTTTCAAACTGAAAGAGAGTAGGCTTAGTTATTAGGAAAAAAAATCTTTACAGTGAGGGGAGTGAGACCTGCAACAGTATGCTCAGTGAAATTCTGGATCCTCCCTCCCTGAAGGTGTTCAAGACCAGATTGGATGGAACCTATGGCAAGGGGATTGGAATTAAATGATCTTTAAGGTCACTTCCAACCAGTCCATTCTATGATTCTGTGACTCTATGACTGTCCTTTAACCTGCAGATTATAGGAGCCAGGACTGCATATATTTGTTGGGGTAAAGTTGCTACCTAACATTTGTAGTTTGTCAGTCTGTTTTGTATCTGCACTGCTGATTTTTGCTTGGAATAGTCAGCCACAGTTGTGCATGGTATTGTGATTGCTACCTGCATAACCCCTGTGATTTCAGGTTACCTGAAGAACACTGTGCTATTGAGATACTGCTCAGAAATGCAAATATGGACTGTGGGAATGCCCAGAAAAGATGGTTTCCCGTCTGACTTCTATTTTTGCAAGGGAAGATAAATATTATACAGTGGAAAGAACAAAAACATGATGGGAGTTGAGAGCATGAGGCAACAGGAGAAGATAGAAAAGTTCTTCAGATGAAGGTTTTTGCAAAACAACAAATACACTTGCTTTGAAAGCCACAGACATTGTTTTCACATGACAATAGCTCTCATACAGGGGCCTCGGGCTCAATGTAATCTTATAAGGTATTTTTAGATGAGGGTGGCTATTGCTGCTATCAGAGTGTCTAACCTCAACTATCCCTTAGTGTGCCAGTTCCTTGCTTACTTTCCAAATCTCTTGCCTTGGCCTTCCACAATAGCTCAGATTTCTGAATCTTCTGTGTATGAGCAGATTTCTCCCAAATAGTTGTTGTAGTCTGTAATGAAAGTCTGTGAGTTCAAAGCAAGGCTTAGACAATACCAATACATACAAACTCAGAGGTAAAAGACAGAAAGTTGGAAGTTCATTTAGAAGGCATAACTATGAAAAGGTGAACAATTCCCTTTTTCTTCTTCTTCTTCTCCTCTGCCCTTTTTGTATCATTCAGACAATGTGGGCTTTTTCAAGGAGATGTTTTATCTATAACTTTGTGAAGTTAAGTCTATCATTATCTTCAAATTGTTGAGAGCTTCAGGAATGAAATGTTGTGGTCACCTAAAAGCTACTTTGCAAAACACTCTTGGTGCAACAAAACCATCATGTTATGAAAAAGAGAAAATTAATTAAAACCTGAGACAACTGCAATGCAACAATTCTGTAATTGGAAATAATTTCCAGCAATTAATTGATGTTCATTTACAGGGATGGGACTATGGTCCAAAACAGGACTTGCAGACAAAACAGCTTGCTCACTGGGTCTAAGGCCTTGCCCAAAGTGGATGGAGGAGAGGGGGCAATGTGGCAACGTGAGGTCTAAGTAGACCCTCAGCAAGCCAGTTTTTAGAGCAGCCTGGAACATAAGTCATTGTGTGGCTGAATCAATTTCAGCTATAAAAGTTGCCACCAAAGTGACATATGATTGATAGCTGATAACACCTTTAATCTTACGCTGCCTGAGTCATCCTCATTACAATTAGCACACCAAGAGCAGCTGGTAAATTAGGGGTGTAATTGCCTTAACATCCCAACAGTCAAGAAAGAGAAGAATGAAACTCCCAAATTAACCCCAGTTTCCTGGAGGTGAGTCTCCTTCTCATGGAGTGTGCACCTGCAATCATGAATCAGCTACACCTTTTTGATGTCCAAACTTATGCAGAGAAAATTGGTTTGGAGGTTATTCCCCAAAAAGTCAGAAGGCAGCAGGGATGAAGCAGGGTCTGTGTCACACAGGGAAGGATGAGTCTGTGCAAGAAAGGGTACCAAGGCATGAAAATCAGGAGTTGTGTCTGCAGCAAGGGCATGCCTTCTTCTGACACCATATTTACCAGTAGATCTCCTCTACAGTGTTTTTTTCAAAGTTTATACAGTCCTCCCCAGCAATGCAGGCAAGTGTCTTCCAGAGGACACTGGTGACAGAACTGTCATCTGCCACAACAGGTTCAGTTTCATCCATAACCTCAAAGGCAGTTTATCTCAGCTGCCCAGCATATACATTGCAATGATAGATAAATTGGTGCCTCTTCTCCTTAGTGGGGATGGAGCCAGTGCCTAGATCCAGCATTATGGATCAGAGAGACTCTTCAGAGAGTAATCCAGTGTCCCAAATATTGTAGAGCTAATAAAACACAGGGCACGCATCAGTCCCAGTCCTGTTGCATCTTCCCCCTCTTTGTTCATCTCCTACTGTCAGGAATGTTGATGCATTTCCTGTATAACCACCCAGCTCTTTCTGACCAGAAAAATGACTGCTCTTCCCTTTGAGGCTCTGGAGAACTGCTGCCAAGAAAAAGTAAAGATGTGTCTGGTGTTGTGGTGAACTGTGAAGACAAGGACAGCACACCTCTCCTTTCTGAGAAAACTGGGGCATCACATTCTCTCTTTAATCTCAGAGCTTTGTGATACCGTTCTTGATTTCCATAATATTTCAAAATGTTTGAGGGGTGTTGGGGATAGCTTAGCAGGGATACATTTTTGTACTCTTCCTTAGGTAAGTGTCACCACATCAGAAACAGGATCTCTGGGCTGCACAGGTCTGTCAATTCTCATCTTCTTAACATGCTCGTATGTATTTCTATGCCAATATTTTCCACTCGATGAAAGAGCTTTTTGAAATTTTACTCTAATACATTCACAGGCAACAAACTTATCTACTCTCTGTCTTCGATTTGCAAGACTAAACAAGCTGACAGCTTTCTCTGTCCATTCATAGAAAAGGTCTCATTTCCCTCAAACATACCCCACTGTGAGAACTCTGCTTGGAGAAGCCAAGGGATTCCTATGATGTGCGCAGAAAATTACCAGGCATGAAACATTTCTGAAAAATACTGTGGTTTAAGGCATCCTATAATCAGCATTTTTTACTTTTTCTTCTTAGCACATTGAGGTTACCTATTAAAATGGATAAATGTCCTAAAAAACCAATTCAAATCCTTAAAATGAAATTTCAATAAATAGAAAATCCATAAAATAAGTGTAACATTTATTTTAATATAAGCATTTTCAGTAAAAGAATTTTAATAAAACACACAGCCTTATGTTACAAGTCAAAATAGCATTAGTAGTTTCAATGATGCTTTAAATTAAGCTGATTTATACATGCATTATTTAATATCTTTAAGCAATATTTGCCTCATTTCATATAGATTTCAGGTTGCTTTTGACAGTTTATATATAGTAGCTAACTCCTTAACACATTTGTGAATGTGATTAATTTATTTTTAGTTGTTTATGGGAAGTTAATAGGTTTCTGTTAGTAGCAATGATGGTAAAATTCTCCCAAAGCATGGCAGTTACAGATGCAAGCATTATAAAGACTAAATAGTGTGTATCATCTTATAATTTTTTCCTTGAGATAATACAAAATGAGGCACAGTCAGTTAAGATATTAATCCTGTATGTTTAAAGTCCCTGACAATGAAACTATTTTATGAAATAGCTTTTAAGGCAGTTATAAGAGCGGTTCTCTCTCCATTAACACCCACACACACATTAAGCAAGCCTCCATTTCACTCTGATAATTTTAGAACTGGATAGATTTGTTATGAAGCTGAGAAAGCAACAAACTCTGTGTTTCTTTTGTGCTGCCTGCAAAATGGGGGAAATGATCTCCAGAAGCAGGTGTCCCTTATACAAAAGTGAGCCACAGACAGCAGGGCTTGCACTCAGGTGATGCCCCTGTGTCTCCTGAGGAGCTGCTGTCATTTTATGAGGACCATCACTGCTGGGACCCCAAAATAACATTTTGCAAACATTTAATGTCACAAAAATCGTCTGCTTATGACAGAGGTGGGACAGGGCACAAAACTGATTGTCAAAGGCTGCATCACTACTGCTCATTCCAATTCATCCTGGGGGGTGTATGTATGTATCACATAGTGCTATATATATATAGACATCTATATATGCACAGTCACATCTGCTTTAGAATGGAACACCAGTGAGGCACTTAAACCCAAAGTGATGGTCTGAAGAGGTAAAAAAAGGCTGTGGGGAGAGGCAGACCTAAGGCAGACCTCAGCAGGATGTGGCTACAGCAGGCACTGCGAGTGCTTTGCCTCTTTTCTCAGCCTTGCCTACTCTTAGCAAGCTGCTGTGCTGCCACCGCGGATCCCCCCGCTTATGGCTCTACAGCTGGGACGCTGTAGGTACAGCTTAGGTGAGCACCCAACTCCCAGTGGAGCTCAAGCAGGAGCTGGATCTTCAGACTTACCTCCCTCTGTCCCTCTGCCCCCTCCCTCTCTCCTCTCCCCCTTCTCCTTTGCTCTTACAGCTCATTAACTCGCTGATTTCAACCTTGGTCCCAGCAGATTCTCACAGAGGCAGAGCAGCAGCTGAGCTGCACAGACAATTTGTGTGTTATTATCTAAAAGGAATTGCTGCTGATCGATTGACAGGAGGGCAAACTAAGGGACAACAGATTCTCCCCTCCTTTTCCTTCCTTCCTTCCTTCCTTCCTTCCTTCCTTCCTTCCTTCCTTCCTTCCTTCCTTCCTTCCTTCCTTCCTTCCTTCCTTCCTTCCTCCCTTCCTCCCTTCCTCCCTTCCTCCCTTCCTCCCTTCCTCCCTTCCTCCCTTCCTCCCTTCCTCCCTTCCTCCCTTCCTCCCTTCCTCCCTTCCTCCCTTCCTCCCTTCCTCCCTTCCTCCCTCCCTCCCTTCCTCCCTTCCTCCCTTCCCCTTCCCCTTCCCCTTCCCCTTCCCCTTCCCCTTCCCCTTCTTTTGGGCAGTAAGAGGGAAATAGCTTGTGCCACTCAGCGAGGATCAGGCACCAATATGGGTAATGAAAATATGCACAATTCTGTGATATAAGATGAAAAGCTTAGGAACTGAAGCACTCAGGCTTAGGGGGAAAGCCTGGCTCGTAGCTCATGGGCATTCAGAAGAGATCCTCAGCGGCTGCAGTTGGTGCTGCCCAGTTTCACTCACTTGCAGATGAAGCAGGTGTTGCTGTGGCAGGAGACAGAGCGGTGGTGCCAGAGCAGCGTGGCTGTGAGGACGTGACCTGCGGGGGTCTGTGCCCCGTGCACTGCTGTCAGACCCCCTGGCACCTCTCTGTTCCTTTCATGGCCATGACAAGGAGGGCTATCTGGAGAAACTATCGTGCATCAGGCCTGTGTCTGTCTCAGAGTTTGTAGTGACAAAACCAGCAGGATAACCTCTTCAGAGAAATACCACCCAGCAATGCTAGAGCTGCTGGGTACACAGAGCAACTGTGGGATTTTTTCAGTTAATAGTTCATGTGCTCCTGTGGCTCCATGTTGATCCCATTTCCTCTATGTCAGGATGAGATCCCACTGTCAGGAGAAACTCCAACATAACCACAGCACTGAGGAGAGGTCCCCTGTCTAGAGCATTAGCTGCCACAAAAGCTGTCCCAAGAAGAGCTACTGGTTACCACTGGTTCTGCTGGTTTTTGTGCTGGTGTCAGCCAAATCTCTTCAGGATGGCACAAGAAGGATGGGTACAGAGGGGAGCTTTGCTTCACCAGAGGCTGGAAGGAGAGCACAGAACAGCAGGGTGGGAATCAGGTGTGGAAACTCAGCAGAGCAAATAAATTAGCATCCTGTCCCCGGTGGGAAAAGTGTTCCCATGCTGCTTACAAAGCCAACAGAGAAAATGGGTATTTCTGGGCCACTGCCCTGTGCAGGGAGTGATGGAGGGCAGCCAGCTCAGAAGGAAACCCTGCAGCGCTGGCGGCTGCCTCTGAGCAGGGGAAGTCTCTGTCGTGGTGGGCCTTGCTCTGCCCTCTTAAGCATTATTATTTAGACTCTTCATTTCCTCATGTTTGCTTTAGAGCAACAGATAGTTGCACCACATGATACTTACTTGTGTTTTGCCTTGGTGCCAAGTGCTATTACCCTGTATTCTCTGTATTGAAATGTAACAGGGACACCACTTGCTTGCTGAAGTTTATTCTCCCAGCGCATAAGACAGAAAAAAGCCAGATTTTTTTCCTGCAGTCTTACACACAGGAGGATGAGTAAAACCCCACCCAAGTAGGGTTGCACTTCAGCAACTCTTAAGCACATCCGCTTTACAGCAGCATGTGCTTAAATGATTTGCTAAATCAGGACCTTCAAATGGAGCCAAAGCCATTTCAGGAAAAAGGCCCCAGTGCCAGCAATTAGATGGGGACTAGCCAGATCCAAATTTTTTGTGTTTATTATAGGAAGGTATTTTATCTACTAGTGCATTCTTTCAAGTCATACATATAACTCTTCCACAAGTAATCCAGGAGGTCAAAAAACATTTTGCAAAGCTTCCAAGATGCAAAGACACAATAAGAGGAAATAATGATTTTTTCCATTAAATAGCAAAAACAGAAAGAAGGGTGCCACTTCTCTGGAAATCACATTGATTCTCCTGCTCCTCTGAGGCTCTTCTAGGAAACAGGACTGGGTTCCTTTGGTTCCCTTTGAAGAGGACAATGTCACTGAATTTCAAGCCATTCATTTGCAGAGAACAAAGACAAATATTTTCCTGAACTTTGACTACTGAATGAGGGAAAGAAATGTTTATAAATAGACACTGATGTTATTGATGACATACTTGGCTGAAATCACAAAGGCTTATCAGAATTCAGGGGCTTCTGAAGTAGGGTTTGTAAATTTCTACTATGTGTGTAAGTGAGCTATTTCCTGTAAATCAATGTACCTTACTTTTGACTTCAGCTTAATAGCAAACATACCCTCCAAAACAAATGACACAATCATTGCTTTAGCTCTACATGACCTCTGTCCTATACCGTTCTGTTCTTTTGTCTTTTTCTTTCAGCAGAAAATTTGTACTCATCATAAGCTTCAATTAAGGTAAATGAGTGCTATAAATCTGGAATCCATGAATGTATAATCAGCAAACAAAGGCTGGTTTCTTGGATGTTTTTATTAAGAGGATGTACCTTAATGAATAGATAGCAACAAATGCTAGAGATGACAACAGCATGACAAAGTGGGGACTTGCTTTATACGGTTTTAAGAGTGCTTATTCTGATAATTTAGGAGACCAGAAGAATAACATGAAGCAAACACACTAGTTCAGAGATCAGAGAAAGAAAACAACCCCAGTTTTTCTTTTTCTTCAGACCACAGAAAGTATATAGGTAGAGGTCTCTGTATTCTGATTTATGTTGCTAGCAACATTTTCATGGCTAGTCCCTCCTGCCAAGTGATGTAAACAAACAATATCCTGAACTTGTTGGAGCCCAGCCAGTTTATCAGACCTTCATGTGCCCTCGTCTATTGCTCAGAGCTGCCTTGTGGAAAGCACACTGTTGGCCAAGCAGCAGAAGCTGATTGAACTGGCTCTCACACCACTGGTGAGCCTGGTCCACAGCTCTATCTTGCCCGTTCTTTCCAAGCCAGTACCATGATCTAATGCACATAATTTGTCCTGCAGAGCTTCTGGAGTAGACCTGTTGTGTCATTTCTCAGGCACAAAGTCGGCAGAAGGCAGTTTGTCTGTCTCTTTCATGGCTCACAGAGTGCCCAGCTGAATCACCATAAAGTGGGAACCTGCAGCACCGTGAGCTTTCCCTGTTCTATGAACTGAGGTAAGCGAGCAGCCCAGCCTTGCTCTCCCATGGGCACTGGCACATCACAGGGTCCCTCGGGAGGCTGACCCTTGGGCCCTGCTCACTGCCACGTGCACCAGGATGGGAAAAGGTAAATATGTCATGTGGTGCTCTTTGGACAAGGGCTGTTTGCCAGCCTTTAGAAGAGATTGAGGCTCTTGTTTCACAGCTGAAGGGGGGAAAGTGAAAACATTTGGGAGTTGGTCCTGTCTGACTAAACACATTTCTCTATCTAAATGGGATCTCTAAATTGCTAAGTCTTCAGTAGTGTTTTCATTGGTAATGTAACGTTACTCAGAAACCTCTTACACTGAGCAAAAGATGAAAAAACTCACCCCAACAAGCAGTCAGGGCTTAAGATCACTTTGAGATTTATGAATTTGAAATTATCTTCTCAAATTCAAAATGGCTGTCCAGAGAGAGGGAGAAGATAGCCTGGACCATCTCACGCATCTACGACACGAACCAGGCAGAGCAGAAACAAAGCCAGACCTCTCTGAGCAGGTGCGTATGGGACCTTCCTGCCAGCGCTGCTTGCCTGTGTGGATTCTCTGATGTCCAAACAAGAATCAGTTTATCATCCATCACCTCCCTTCATGATAATTTTCATCTAAAGGGAGGAATTAAACCACTGAATTCTCACATTATAGAGACAGAAGAGACACATGCCTGCAATTTTTCTAGGATTATGTATTAACCTTAGGAAAAAAGAGTTATTTATCTGCGAGAGTAGAAGATGGTATAGCAGGTATTCCTAAAATCAGAAGTGCTTACTGAAAAACCTAGCAGGATGTATTCCATTAGCTAAGAGGAATCTTTGCTGTATACCTTCACCCATACAAACAGCCTGCTCCTCTCCCTGATGAGCACAAACACATGCACAGCTCCCCACTTCATGATGGCACCGAGATCAAAGACAAAACCTCCCTCCACTTGAGTGGAGCAGTTGGGTGCCCAGTGAGCTCCTGTCCAGCCATGCAATGTAAGAGAAGAAGGTCATCAGCATGGTGAACAAATGTATGTAAAATACACACACACTTCCCTTGTCTAAACCCTCCATGCATTTCATGCGGCATGGATGCAAGATAGCCCATGCTGGAGAACCCCATGTGTTTGTCCATGGCACGATCACCATCATTGCAAGGCATCACATTGCCCTGCTGTGCTAACACTGCACTGGAGAGCTGGACATGCAGCATCATCCTTTAAATCTTTCACTATTTTCACCAGACACCTGTTTTTGTGCCATTAGCCCAATGAAAATTTGTCTCAGTGAATACCAGGTACATTTCTCCAGCAACATGGCTGGGACAAGAAATCCACTGAGCCATAAGATGCCCAGAGTCTGTGAAAACAACTTTGGCCTTGATTTTGCATGGGGCTTAAATTCACCATTCCCAGGTGACGGCTGCAGTGTGCTGTGCAGGGACAGGGATATAGATGGACTAAAACATCCTGGGCCACTGCTCCTCCTGCCAGCTGGACACTACTGGAGCCATCCTTGGGTCTGGAAAAGTCTAATGCTCTGTCAGGTAAGTGTGCTTGAAGGCCTGAAACTCTCCTTTGTGAAGGTTCCATGCATGACTGAGATCAGGCTTGAGGTATGCTGGGAGAATTAGGAATTCATTCCCTTGCTGCAAGCTCAGTATGGGGAATTTTCTCTGTAATATCTGAGTGCTGCTTTATAATAAGAAACTAATTACTGTAAATGAAGTAAGGCTCAGTGCAACTAGAGAATTAAATGTAAAATATAATCATGCCTTGTATCGACAGGACAGCAAGTAATTGGCTACTTTCCTGCAATTTTCACCTCAGTTCACCTTGGTATGCAGTCACTTCACTGCTCTGCCTCAAACGTTGTTTCTGTGCCAAGTTAATAAGGCTGCAATCTTTTACATTAATTTTAAGAGGTTTTGGAGCAAGCCCTGCACATGTGGGAATTACAGCTGCAGTGTGATGGTGCTGCCTGCTGACTCTGAAGCTTTCATTCACAGAGCTCATCACACACCAGTCCATAGGCAGGCAGCCAGAAATGCACTTGTTAGCTCCTTGTAGATACACCTGTGAGGTGATTACAGCAGCACAAATGGATTTTTGTGAACTGGTAGTCACTGAAAAAGCCAGTGCTTTTCACAGATGCAGGCCACTGGGTCTGACCCAGTAAAGCAAACTAAAGTCAGATCAAACCATTCAACTCTGTCAGTTTGTGAGGATGTTTCAGCAGTGCTGTGTTTGGTACCATTCATCAAAATGAAGAAATTACTGTATAACTAATAGTTACAAGATACTTCCTTTTCTATTCATACTCCAGGGTATTTTGGGCTTCCAGGTTTACTACCTCTGTCTGTCTGGAAAATGTTGAACTTGCCTTGGCTATTTCCTTGAGCAATATGGCAACAACCAGCTGGGGAATACTTTCAGTTACTGATCCCGCTGTCTATTTCTGGAGTAATTTACTGAATATATAATATTTTAGTAATCACTGAAGCAGACCCTGGTCCCCAGCTGCCAGTTTACAGATCCTATGGATTTTCTGTCCTCATCTCTTGCTTAATGTTTAAATATTGAATAGTTATTCTTTATTGATAAATATTTAAGTGAGATAGGTATGCTTCTGAGGGCTCTTACAAGGGGGACGGCTGATGAGAATTAAAAAGAGAGGAACTGATTTGAAGCCAAATGTAAATCACAGTGAGAATATGACCTGAGTCTCTTATCCCTTGGATGAACAGCCATAGAACTCTAGACTTAAGGAACAGGACTATTGCAGTGTAGGCAGCCAACACCTTTGAAGGTATTTGCTGGTTCATTCTTTAGGCAATGTCTCTGGGATCCACCCAGGGCAATCCGATACAAATTCCTAGAACAAAGACCCTATGTGCAAATGAGAGCATTCTGCCAAGCTTACTGCAGCTGTTCCCTGACAAGAGGAGAATGCCCCAAGTTGTTCCAGAAGAGTTTTAGATTGGATATCAGTATTGTCAAGCATCAGCACAAGCTGCCCAAGGAAGTGTTGGGATCAACACTGTCCCTGGACATATTTAAAAGATGTGCAGATGTGACACTGAGGGACAGGGTTTAGAGGTGGGCTTGGCAGTGCTGAGTTAATGGACTGAGCAACCATGAAGATTTTTTCCACGCTAGATGATTCTATGATGCTATGGCAACACCAGTGGCTTTTCTGTCCTCTTCCTAGGCATAAAACTAGCAGGAGCTCCATTTCCTCTTTCCTCTAGCTGATTATGGAGCTTTCTTGGCCTTTCCTTACCACCATAAGCATTAGCTTTTCCGCTGTGCTGGGATTTGTATTGATTTGGGTCTTAGTTTCAAAATACAGCAGCCCTGGCTACAAGCATGTTACTGCATCTGTACTTGTAAACATGCTGAAAGGTGCACAGGATCATGTCTCTGGAGACAGCTGAGCATCTCACAGGTCTGTAGAACACAGCAAGAAGAGGAAAGAGCAAGACATGTCATATATGGTTATATATATTGATGACATATATATTCATCTAGAGGTCTAAGGGGGAGACAGAAGAAAAATGGTTCTCATGAGCAGATCTGGTCATGACCAGTACGACTGTCGTTAAACTGACTCCCTAAGGGATTTTTTTTTGGTACTTCAGCATAAACATGCAGGTATATTTTTCTTTTGAACTGTGCCTCACCCATGTGCTTGGAGCCACACTCACCTGCCCTCTGCCCCTTCAGAGTCTGGAAAGTGAGACAGCTTCAGCTGAGAAGACCACAACTGTGCCCAAAAGGTAGTCAAGATGGTTGCAGCACTGCAGAAGAAGAAGCTTTCAGCTCAAAGCAGGCAGGGAATAGAAGATGTATGCCCATTCTTTGGCCTGCAAAATCATTCCAAGGCCTCTTGCCAACTTCTCACCACCAAGATGTGGTAGAAATGGAGTTTTTTGATCTCAGCTTGGTTTTATCTGACTTGTTGTTTTACACACAAAACATGGCCAGCTCTAGAGCTACCCAGGGACAGAGAGCCAACTGCTAAGTGGGATTTTACATCTTAATTTTATTCATGGGAGCAGATTAGTGGATTAGTCATATTTTTTTCAAGTCCTGGTCCATAATATTTCAGAGTCCCAACTGTAAAAAACAGGATAGTTTCCAGCTTTTGGAACTGTTTGGGAAAGAATTAATTTCTTGTGAGGAATGTGAAGTCAAAAGTGAAAACTGCTTTGGTGCATGAACACACATCTCAGTCAGTTCCTGGGATAGAGGTGTTAATAAGTGCCATGGATACAATAAAGCAGAGGACTTGTTTCCTGGTGGAGTGATATTTCTTTCTGTTTATTCATATTATGCTTATTATAACATTATCAGCATGAAGAGGGTTATAATAATGAGGGCAGCAGAGATAAGATCATGTGCCTGCACAGGCTGCGGGTACCTTGCACACAGCTTGATCCTATTCAAAGGCTTAAACATACTTAAATCCTGTCCAAATCCTTTATCACTTTAAGACTCTTATGGCTTTAATGCTTCAAAAATACACCCTGGATCACTCAGCCTGACAAACTGGAAAGAGAGGAAAGGCTGGAACTTTTGATAGCATGGCATCTGGGGCTTGTGCCTTGTACACCTAGCTCAGGTTTCTCAGAAAATCCTCAGTGGCCAGGCAGGATTCCCCTGGGACCAGGGGCAGGAGGAGGCTCCCTGACCCTTGTCTCTGAGAAATGGGATGGTGCTGGGCATCATGGACATAGGAACACGTTCCTTTCTGGGAGAAATGAGATGGAAGTGGGTTCATGGTGCTGTAAATGAAAGCCTGGCAGTGGGCTGTTTGAAAAGGTCAGTGTTCTTCTCATGCTGACACCCCTTATCTTGGAACAGGACAGTGCCAGAGATCCATATCACCAGTGTTTTAGGCTAGCAATTGCAGGGGTGGAGGGTTTATTTTCCAGTCTGTGCGCTCACCCTGCTTGGCATGACAGAGACCTTGCACTGGCTAGAGCCTATAGCTTTGATTGCAATATGAAGAAAGAAAAATGACAACAGCAAAGTCACTCTTTGGAGCTGGAGTTTGCTCTGCAGGGAGATCTCTTTTTAACTTTAAAGTTTAGGTAGTGAGGGAAGGCATTATTATCCACCAAAGTTCTTTTTCCAAAGACAAAATAAGAGGTTAGTAGATTTGACATTAAAGGATGTTTTTAAAGTGTTCTTTTGCAGTATATTTTGTTGTATATATCCACCAAGTGTGGGAATAAAATGTCATACTTAGGGGTTTACTCATCATGAGGCTTCTCTTATTTCAATGAAAATAATTGATCCCAGACATGTACATGAAATAGTGCTTTGCAAAGAACCACATACTGTACCAAATGATGCATACTGTACTCAGATTAGAACTTGGTGTCAACTCATGTGAATTATTTGCAAGGCAAAATACAGAGGAATTCTCTCCAGGGTAACACTGAGGTTACACCAGTTCATTTAGCAAAGATAAATCAGCTTCTGGGCTGGAAAAATAGAGCTTTATGATCTGCTTGTGGGGCTGTTCTGGTTCAAATATGAGTGTGCCAGCAGCAAATGCTAACAGGAACAGTAAGACACATGTCAGAGATCAGCAGCAGCGACCATTTTCCAGCACACACTGCAGGCGGTGCACTGGGGATGAGCTCCCGCTGTGGCTGAGCAGGGACAGGCACACAGGTGATGCTGAGCTCCAACTGCACAGGGGATGCAGGCTGGGTGCCCTGCCTCGTCTCCTCATCACCTCCCCACCCCAGCCTCCGTGCAATTGTGGCCCAAAGTAACTGAGAGTGACAGGGCAGCTGGGATGACAGGGCGATGGCACCCACACAGCCTTCCTACTGCTGCTGACAGACACTCATCAGGAGGGAACAGCATGTTTTTGGGTTAGGTGCTACCTCCCCACCTATGCCTGCTCTCATGACAGCACAGCCTCTTCAGTCTGCAGGTTCAGACTGCCTGATTCACCACTAAACTTGTACCATCCTGCAAAACCCTCTTATGTTGTCAAGCCAGACCTCACAGAAATTGCTCTGTGGGCTAATGCTCGTAACTGCCATGTACATCAGTGACAGCGTGCATGTGCCAGCCCAAACTAGGCACCTGCCAGATTCATCTGGACACAAACTTCTATCAGCTAATTTGATCTTTTAACACCAGGACACCTCAGGTCACATATGAATCTCATACAGCACAGCCTCACCTGAGAAGCCTCTTCAGTGCCCTGAAGTGCTGACTACAGTTCAGATCCCTGAAGCTATTTTGGCTGTATATAGGGGGATATTGCATCCCTGCCTTCTTAGACTTGTATCACACTCCTCCTCATGGCAAAGATGCAGTGCTATGACCCCTACTCTGCCCTTCATCCAGTTGGGAATTTCTCTCTTCTCAGAGAAGCCCATGGACTCATCCAACTCCTTGATACTCTATGACTGATGGAAGGGCAAAAAGTGCAAAAGGGTCTGCAATGCTTCTCAGGGCCAGAGGCTGCCTCCATAGGCACTGAGGGTCAGAGTTACGAGCTTGCTGTCCAACAGCAACAAATTGTGGGAGCTATAGGGTCCACAGGACTCCACATCCAGATTTGATGTGCTCCAGCAGTGACCATGACCAATTATTAGTAGCAAATTTGGGGAAATTTAAATTTCCCTGAATTACTTGACATTTACATAGTCTTTCTGATGACAGGCCAAATAGATATGGGGGGGGGGGGGGCAGTTTGTTTGTTTGTTTTCTTAAACTTTAATTTGCTGTTGTTGTCATTGTTAGGGTTTTTGTTTGGGTTTGGTGGGTTTTTTGTTTGGTTGGTTGGTTGAGTTTTTATTGTTTGTTTTCTGTTTTATTTTGTTTTATGTTATGTTCATGTGCTTGTTTTATCTTCATTTCCATCCCTGCTTTCTGTTTTTCCAACACTGGGAGACAGTGCACCCTTGCAATATTTCTGATGTGACTTACACCCAAAGGAGCTGGCTCCATATGATGGAGACTTGCAGCCTTCATAGGCAATTCATCACATGAACTACGGATTTCACATTACCTTCCCTTGTCAATCAACTGCCCAAGAAATCCCAGCATTCAAAGATGAACAAACATATCCTTTACAGTTTGTCCTAGAGAAAGGGAGAAGTCCATGAAGGGATACTGCACAGCCCTGTGCATGGAGTCTGCAGAGGACACCAGCATCACAAACTCAGAGATGGGTCTGTCATGCAAGCTTGTCCATCTCCAGAAAAAATTGACACCTAATAATCTGATCCTTTAGTACTCTGACAACTTGGGAAATCTACCTGTGTCCATCTTCTGAGCTTGGTTCTGAGGATCAAGTTTACCTATATGTATCTTTGTAAGACTTTAACACTGGTGTTTGTTTGCATCTGTGTTTGGGGGGGGGGGGGGGTTATGCACTTTTTTTTTTTTTTTCCTTTCATTCTCTTTGATCTTACATATGAACATCTGGAGCCATAGAAAGAGAAAATTCTTGCATCACCTATAGACGTGAAAATCACCCTCACAAATGTCATGTACAAACAAACAGGCAAAATGATGGCACCCTCTGTCAAACTAGATTTTTCAATCACAGCTGTGTGCTGAAGGAGGTCTGGGTGGGAGGGATGGACATGTCACTTTCTACCTCTGGTCTAAACTCCTGCTGTGACTTGTGAAAGAAATCAAGGAAGGGAAAAGCATCCAGCTGTCTTCCTGCATTTAGACATCTTGTGTCTTTCTCAAGCTGGTTGAAGCATCTGCACGTAGAGCCACCGCCGCTTGAGCAATCTGTCTCTGGGACAGCCCCAGGGGTGTTCATGACCTGTGCGGGCTGGGGCTGTGTGACCAGGGTTTGCACAACCTGGGCCAGACAGCTCCGTGGTGCAGAGCAGGGTGAAGCAGATGTTGTGAAAGTCATCTAGGTGGCAGTAGCCTGAAGGCAAATGAGACTCTCATTTCTCATCCCTTACCTCTCCTGGACACAACCCAGCCCTCAGTATGGCACTGCATTCCTCTCACATTGGGATTTACTCCTGAAGAACTGCTACATCAAACCTAGGATACAATAGTGTGAACATGGCAAAACTAGAACCACTCGGCCTCCCCAGCAGCCCCTTCTCTCCCTCTTTGATCACCTATCAAGTGCTAGGCAGGTTTTATTGCAAATATCTGTTTTCTAAAAATGACTTGACCATTCATTCTTTCCATTTCTAGCAATCAATGAGAAATGGAGAGCTTGGAGGGAAGCTCTGGGCACTTCATGCTGCTGCCAGCAGCTGTGGTAAGCCACTTGGACCTGAAGCAAGCACAAGGATATTTCTTCTAGCCTCCTCATACCAGAAGCCACAAAAGCTCCTGCAGGATGCTGAAACAACTTTGGAGACTTCTGTAGCAAAGACTCAGATCCTTAGGGACTTCACTTGTACCACACCCAGAAAGTAGGAGGACCCTTCTACATATTTGGCCGCTACATTGAAAGTGGGTCAAAGCCAAAGTTGCTGAGGAATAAAAACAGCCCATTCCACTGTCCAACAGCCAAAGACAATATGATGGCAATAGAGATGCATCTCAGAGATTTGGGAACAAGAACATTCTCCTAAATTGTACTGATAATTTTCCTGCAAGAAGTAAATTTAACTTGTCCTCTCCATTGGCAGCCACATCTTAGGAAGCTTCTCTCGTGTCTTGGTTTGCATTGTGCTTTCTTCCAGGGCTGGGTAGACAGGTGTATTTTAAACTGGGATTAAGAAAGGCAAGACATCTGAGGTCAAGAACATTAGCAGTGAAATTTTGTTTAGCTAGACAGATCACTGACTGCACTGTACTGCAAGAGGTCCAGTTCAGCTGGCCTGGCCCAGCTGTTGAGGTAAGAGGCAGTCTTGCACCTTTCAACAATGCTGTGGGTTTATTTCCCAGCAGAAACACTTGAACTCTGTCCAAGAGAATACTGCCTCTCACTTTTCCCCCTAGCACAGGAGGACAAGCAGGCCTGCTTGAACAGGAGTTCGCATTTCTTCCTGCCTTGCTCTCAGAAGGCATGTGAGCTAAGTCTTATCGCTCCAATCTCTGCGGGCCTGAGCCTCTGGTGTTAAGAGAGTTCAGGACCACACAGAATCAGATGCTACATTAAGTGGATGAGTCCAAAGCTGAGGCTAACGCTGAGAACTGTGTAGTAGGAAAGCAGATACTGCATTAGCTGAGTGCCATGATGCTTTCAAACATTCTTTGATACCATGATGCTGGGGTTTGTATTTTATAAGCACAATCTGAACACTTTGGTGAGCTATTTTGCAAAATTCTGCTAATCAGTTGCAGTATCACCTATGCATTTCATATTCTTTTAATCAGAATGTTACCCCATCACTTATTTCACCATAATGATCCTGAAAAAGGTCTAAAAAGGTTAAATGCACTACTCCAATGGCAAGGAGCTTGGCAATGAAAACATAATTTTACAAGTTGCTGCCAGACAGTGAGTTGCAAAAGATTCACTGTGACCAGCAAGGAGACTGGATATTGCCTTCCCCAAAAGTCTTTGGAGTATAAATATTTTTTATCAGCTGCGTAAAATACCAATGCAATGAGTATGTGTGAGAATGCCGACCAGGCTGCAGCATGTCTGCCTGACCACAAAGGGAGTCTGGGACGGAGAAGGCTGTGATGGATATAGGCTGGGAATCTTCTCCTTGGGACAGGCAGCAACAAAGGGTTTCTAGGATTTTGCAAGACAATAATTTCTCTGACCTCTGAATGCAGAAGGACACTCATAGCAGTCATGCCCCCTAAAGCCTGATTGCTATTGTTCTGTTTACTTAAGCACCTCCCCAGTTCTAAATAAGTAGCAGCAGATGCCGGGCAGCACTAACACTAATAAATTGATTATTGGTAGCTCAGAGAGATTCTCCCAGTGCTGGTCCCCTCTTGTGTGGGTCCACTACTGCTCCAGCTGTCACCAGGGAAAAGTTGCATTTGCTGCAATTTTGTTTTGTATCTCCTCCCTGCCTCCCCCACAGTGTACATTATGGAAAAAGTAAGAGTGGGCAATACCCTACATTCACTGAGAAACAGCTGTGAAGTAGCCTTATCAGGGGGATTTTCCAAAATTTCAAGGTCTGGTTTAGCATTTCATTTTGACACTTGTTTGTCTTGATTTATCAGGGGAAAAGAGGACCAGCCAACTGCGATATTCCAGAAGGTTTTCCTCAGTTGTACTCATGGTGAGAAGTGTGCCAAACCGATAGCAGAAGGTTTGGTGATGTTTTTATTCAGTAAATCATCTGGTAATTTTAACATGTGAGGCAGTTTTGAGCCATAAATGCCCTGATCAAAGCTCCCTGTTCCTCAGCATGCCAGCCCTGCTACTGCAATCTTCAGTTCCTCAGCAAAAGTGGAAAATATGAAGGCACTTTCTCAGATGTACTCTCCCATATTCCAGCTATCTATGGCTCAGGGAAGAGAAGCTGTCCTTATTCATGACCTCCATGAGCTCTTCTTGTATGAAGTGGTGAAAATTACTTACTGATGCTTCCCTCCCTTTTCTCTCATATCTCAAACTGAAGTACAAAACTCAAAGTTCAAGACAGAATGAGGGGATGGATCATGGCCTCAAACAGCAGCAGGAATCCTGGAAGAACAGTGAAAAAGAAAGGAAACCAAAGTAGTTGGCTGTGCAACATTGTGATATTTTTATGCCATAGCAATGTCAGATTCAGCTCCTTCTTGCAAATTTCAAGAGTTTCAGAGATTATGTTTTCAAATATTGTTGTTTCAGATAAATATTAGTTCTACCAAACATATATCTATGTATTTCATAGCTTAGTGCCATCTCTCTAAAGAAGGGATAGAACAAATACTGCACAACTTGAGCAACTCATTACACTTCATTAAGAGAAACTATTGTATATGTAAAAATCCAGGGAAGGAGCAACCTACAGGAAAGCACATTCCTGTAATCCTTAAAAATAATCAACAAATTCCCAGAAATTAGGGAATGATTGGAAGGCTATACTGATTGAATAGTTAAGCCCGAACAGATGATTCACGTACTCTAATCAGCAAAAATACATGGAGAGAAACTTGAAAACCACTTAGCTGCTGAATTGCTTGGCCCAGTGGTAGTTGTCGCTTGTTTTTATTGGCCATTAATTAATGGATACATTTAAAAGGCTAAATATAAAAAGGCCCCTTACAAAAAATGACTGTGGCAAACCGAACGCTGTGTTTGACCGTGACAGCTGGAGGAAAGGTCTCTGCGTGGTTATCGCCGTCACTCCAACTCACTCATCTGGAGCCTCTGCTGCCGTTTTGCGTCTGCCTGCTCTGGGCACAAGAGCTGTTTGTCTCAGGGCTGCGTGTTCCTCGGAGCCACGGAGAGCGCTGGGAGCAGCCCAGGGCTGTGCCTGGGATGTAACCCCCCCATGCGCTACATGCGGCTTTTCCCCGCACCAGCTGTGGAGATAATTTAATTTGTCCATGGAGCTTTGGTCACACTTGTCTGCACTTCTGAGCGCTGGCAACTGTGCTGCCTGGAGGTGGGGTGGGCTTCAGGCATCTCTGTGTGCATTTATAACTGCGCTGTGCCCCGCGACCGGAGGCAGCTGACAGCGGCAGTCAGGGGGACCGAGCCCAGGACTCTCGTGCCTGCTCTCCGACCAGCCACTGTCAATCAGGATGCTGAGATTTAAATTTCATTAAATTTAAACAGCTAATCTGTTTCCACAGTGAAATGTCTCTCAGCTGGAAAATGCTGTTTCCATTAAGACAAACTTTTTTTTTAAATTTTGTTTTTTTGCATGCAAGTTATTTTCAAAAAATTGGTCAGAGGCCATCAGTAAAAAGCATTCCTATTCAGCCTTTTTGAGATGAAATTTTATTTTCCATTTGAAAGCAACTTTTCTATTTCATATTAAGAACTTTTCAGATGTTCTAAGTCCCAGAAAAATATAGCATTTTCATTTTTTCCCTAAAACTTATTCTGACGAGAAGCATTATTTTTCTCTTTTCAACATTGTCTTCTAAATGGTTTATTCTTTTTGTCATTTTCTCATCTTCCATTCCCAAAAAGAAAGAAATTTTGAATCACCAACTGTCCTTTGAAATGTAAAAAGTTTGTTCCCACAGAGTGCTTTTTAACAGAAGGAATATATTTCAGTGAGTGTTCCTACCATAAAGAGCTTCCAGTAAAAACTGGTTTAAAAGTCATTTAATTTAAATTTCTTTTTCCGCATAAGCTTCTGCTGGTGCTCACTATTGTTTCTAGGTCTCTGTTCTTCATTCATAGCAGACTCATTCTGACCTCAAATCCCATTTCCTACTAAGCCTGGGAATAGGAATTCATAACTTCACTGGGTATCAAATACCACAGATTTGGTGGAGATACTGCTTTTACAACATTTCATAAGCTCCTCTCCTCACAGCAGTCTCCTTGTCCCATAGGCATAAATGTGGAGTCTGTCTCTCTTTTCCTACTAAAATTAAGTCTACTTTACAGGTCCCAACAACCTCCTTTCCAATCCTCTGATAAACATCTGATTACACTCAGGGCATTTGTTCACAATCCCCATTCAGTTTCAAAATTTGCTGCTTCTCTATCAAGCCTGAAAAACCTCTTGCCTACCTGAAAGCCTGTCTGCTTTTTCAAACTACACTTTTTGTCCAATAAGAGAAAATATCTCTACCTGCAGACTTTACCTTGCCTTTTATTGCAGCTCTATTGTACAACAACTATTATTCTCAGAGACAGACATCATGAAGCAGAGCATGAGACAGCAGGAGGAGAGCAGAATACCGGCATTATGCCAATACCATGTTGTAGACCCTGGAGTAAGATTCAGGGCACCAAATACAGACATATCTGCTTGCATCCTCTGTCTGCCGAGGAGGTCCCACTCTTGGTGTCAGGATAAGGCCAGGCTACTTCACACAAACCCTGCTCTTCCATAGGAGCACTCCGAGACACACCATAGGGAACAGCCCTCCTATGCACATTCCGTCTTTAAGAGAGTTGCTAAAGTAGGACAAGAGAGTCTTCTAATTTGGAGAAGCCAATGCAACTAGAGCTGAAATATCCAGTGAAGAACAAAGCCAAAATCCAACAGCCCTTCCAACATCATAACTTCATCAGATGAGAACGTTTTGTGTACATTGGGCCAATTTATTCTGGAGCACAAAGCTGTAGCCACACACAGCCCACCCCACTATTTCCTGTGGGAGTCACTAAAAAAATCTTCTGTCCTTCCATTTCCCTGACCAAAATATTTCTAAATATTCTGGGGGGATCTTGCAGGCAACCATATGACTACATTTAGGAAGCAAGCAAAAAACAGCAGGCAGTCACCAGGGGATGCACATTCATTCCTTCTGTATCTCGCTGAAGTTTTTATGAAAGAGAACTTAACCTTTCTTTGGCTTGCAAAGCCCTAACCAATTAATTGCTATTTATACAAGATAATTCCTTATAATTGTAATAGGAAGAAATTCCTCCTATCCAAATCCTTAGAGGGCATAAGAAATACAAGAACAATAAAGTGTATCTAGCCCTGAATATTTGACCTCTTCTACTAAATTTTAGAATCAGAGTGGAGTAATTATTCCAGCATAAATGCCCTTCTATTTCAGAACATAATGTCTACCTAGGGAACTATCATGGAATCACGCAATCTGTTGGTCATTTGCCCATGTAGATTAGACCTAAATCTTATTTTCCTGCAGTTCCTCAACTACTGTTTTGCTTCAGATATAATTTAAAGAAAGGGAAATTCATACCATGTGCTTGAACTCTTCTGCCAAATGAAAATCAGTAGGGTATTCTGACTGTAAATCTTAAAAAGTATTAAGTGGAATCGGTTGTTTAGTAAATCTCAGAGACAATGAATTAACTTAAGAGCTACATTGGAGATAATTCTCCAAATAAGATAGATTACCAAGCAAAAATTTTGTAACAAAGGAGAGCAAGCTGAAATTAAGCCTGTGGGGAAAACTTTTTTTCATAGTTTGAGCTTTCTCCTCTTCCTAAACCTGTTTCATCATTATAATGGGATTACTGATTAATGGCTCAAGCAAAGGACTTAGGATACATGAGCTTCATTTTAGGGTGCACCAGGAAAGCACCTGGGTTACAAGAGAGTAATGCCTGAACTACCTTCAGTTCTGTAGAAAGTTCCTGCGGGAATTTGTTATAAATGGAGACAAGAGCTTAGACAAGTCCTGTCCTTGACTCAGATTTCTCGCAGTACCTCTGTTTGGGGTGGCCTGCACCCCAGATTGCTCTCGTTTGCAAGTTCTTAATAATGGCCCATTAGGTCTATTACAAAATGAATTATTTATTGAATGGACACAAAATTAACAGACTTTAAACAGGCTGCTTACTACACCCTTCAGGTGGTTATCACAGATATCATAGTGGCCTCTTTCCACTGCAACCTCAACTTGCTCACAGCAGCCTAAACCATGGGCATCAGTGTCAAAATTTTATACCATTGACAGGCAAACTAAATCCCCCCTTGGGTTTTTTCACAAGAGGCCCTCAGCCCAACCACAGCAGAATATTTTCTTCTTTTGAGTATGTGTCTTTCCTTACTGGGAACATTCAGAACATTTGTTGCTGGAGGGGTTGTGTAGCTCTTAGTTACCTTGGTGACCCTCAACATTTCCTATAGCCCTGTCACAGCCATCACCTGCTGCTGCTGGGCCCCTCCTCTGCCTTCCCACCCTTTGTCCTTCATGCCTCCAAAGCAGCATGTCTGCAAGGCCAAGAAAGCTGCCATGGCAGTTCAGCTCTGCTGCAGTGTCAGTTTTGAGCACTACATGTCTTGAGCAAACTTACAGGAAGCTTGGAGCGAAGTTTGAGTTGGAGCCCGTGGATGATTAAATAGTGTGGTGTGAATTGTTGTAATCAGAACAATCAGAAAACCAGTTTCTGAATGCTCTGAACTGCAGCCAAATAAGTTGTCCTGAACTGCAGTATATAGAAAACATCAGACCTGTCATGCTAGTTTCACATTATTTCATGATCTTCCCAACAACTCCATCCTCAGACAGGCACAAGTTTATTCACAAGTTAATGCACAGAATCAGATGTACGACTAGATATATATAACAATATAATTAATATTTCAGAGAAGTATGATGTAGTACAAATACCTAGGGTGCCCCAGGATATCCTAAAAAGGAGAAGTCACCTGTGAAAGTCAATGAGCTTTTCTCTTGGCTTAAAAGAAATCAGCATGTAACCTTAAAAATGCAATGTTCAAGAAGGTCACTGGGTTTTTTGTCACTTTTTAATGTGCTTTTGCTATAAAATAAAACTCTCTTTGCTGCCATTAAAACATCATCCAAAATATGATAGCCTTGATATTGTTGAGTCTGCAACAGAGTATAAACACATTCTATTGGCAACATTGCATGAAATAAGCACTTTCAAGTGACCTTCAGAGTGGTACCACAACACATCATATTCTTCATTATTATTATTTCAAGGCTGTTCACCATAATATGTGAAGTATGAGCCAGACAAGCAAAATTGCATCTCACTGAGCTGATTTTTAATGTCTTGATTTGTCAAGTAATGGGGTGTCTGTTGGCATACATGATTCTCATTCACATACACTGGTGATAATTGCAGGAGAGTATCCAGAGCAGCTATTTTTCAAGCACTCAATATTGACGATTATCGTGAAGAATTTCCTAGCCTGTCCTGGATATAATTAACAGCTTGAGCAAAACATCTTATTTACTGCTATTGCTAAGCTCTTCTGAATAGACTTTCAGGGTGGTGAATTGACTGGTGCATGCAATCTTTAAAGGATCAGATTGATGGTGCGTGCTGCGAAGACAAAAGGATCTCTGACAAATAACAAGAAGTCTACTTTGTGGATTTCACTGAAGAAGGGCTTCAGGTATTAAGGGGAATAAAGGCTGCAGTGTGATGGGCTGTATTTTAACTCTGCATGGAGTTGATCAGCAGCCCTGAAAAACTCTTTTAAACAGTAATTTACACAGTTCTGGAGGGGAAAAAAGCTTCTGTTCATTGTTTGCACATTAGAGTAAATAACATTTGATGACAGGAAAAGGAACATTTGGCTCTCTCCGCCCTAGGACTCTGAATTTGTCTTTTAAATTGCTCACTTATGGTTATGCAGTGGATTCTTTAATGTCTTTCTTGTAGCATCCTGAGTTTGGAGGTTGCTGTATTTTTTTTTTTAATTAGTGCTTCCCTAGCCCACCTTGGGATGCTTGGCAGGGACTGGGAAAGGTACAATGGCTGAATTGATGTCTGCCTCTGCCCCACCAGAGCTGTTGGCTTTTAAAATAACCATGCCTGATTACAGGATGGCCATGGACTGACTGTGAGAGCTCAGCTCATTAAAATTGGACTTGAATAATATAGCTTGACCCACTTACTCAACCCAAGCGATCAGTCACTATTTTTACATAGAAAAATGCTTCAGGAGTCTGAGTGTGGTCTCTCCAAAGCAGTGGAGGGTTATTCTCCTCACCAGTTTCTCGTCTGCCTCTCATAAACACCGGGAGTGTCAGGTTTAACATACCGGTATCTGCTGATGAGAGAAACATTTTGCTGCTGCAAACCCTGGGTTGTTGCCACCTGTGGCTGTCCCCAGCAGACCAGGCTGCTTTCTGGGGGCTTGCTTGGAGGTGACATGTTATGGGCAGAGCTGCCTGCACAGTGGACTTGCAGCACTCGGGCTGCAGCTGGTTTGATTATTATTAACAAGCACTCAAACCTTATGCTAAAATTTCACTGTAAAATCTCCCCCTACCTTCTCCCTTGTTTCTCCCAGAGGAGAAGGTGGCTGCTAGCCAAGCAGCTTTTTTAAGACATGTTTTCCAGACAGGTGTCTATAGACCTATTTTTTGGGAAAGGGAAGGAGAGGTAATGCCAGAGGAAGCCATAGCTGCTGAGCCTATGCTGAATCACGTAGGCTTTGCAGTGGTCTGCATTCCAGGAGGATCTCATCCCATGGCTGGGGAGCTCTGCACCAACACAGAGCTGCAGTGTGAGTTCTGGGCACCCCTCCAGGAGTGTTTGCCTTCTCATTTTACTTAACCATTTTTGTTAAAGTTGAAAAACAAACCAGCCATAAATCTTTGCATTGGTTTTGGTACCTTGTTTTGTTGGCTTTTTTCTCCAAGCCTCAAATATATAGCAGAATTGAACCTGACAATGTTGTCTTTATGTACATCATAATCTTTCTACTAATTCTACTAATTCACCTCATGCCATGCTGGAAATATGCCTGACAAGTGTTTGTAATTTGAAGGGAAAGTGAAAAAAAACAAACAAACAAACAAACAAAAAAAAACCTATATCACTTGCAAATTAATGATTTTTTTTTTTCTTTTTGAAAAAATGATCTGCTCTAATTTCCAGCACCCTGTTCTTGTAGATGTTATCAGTATGAGAAAATCAAGGTGATGCTGAAGCAGGCTGTTCACAGATCTGCTAAGAACCATTCCAGGCCTTTGCATGTTTGTTTGTTTGAGTTTTTTTAAGTGCATGAATAGTTTACAAACTCAGCAGTATCTCAGGTGACTTTGGACAAGATTTTGCCACTTTGTCTCCCATTATATACTGTGGTACTGCACGGCTCCAGATGCCATTCTTTGCCTAGTCAAGGCTGTTAAAATCATTTAGTTACCTCACTCCTGTTAATGATCTGGGCCCTTGATCTTCCTGAATCCCAAAGTGCCCTAAACAAGCATCCTTTGTTACACCTGTTTTCTCAAAACTGTGGATTTCCACACTCTAGACCAGTCCTACAGAGACTTAGGAAGTCAAGTAGAAAGACAAAACTTTTGAATTATCACAGTAATTACAAAAGAGAGAGAGAACAGGAAGGGGGAGGAGGGAAAATTACTTTGAACACATTGAGTAGCAAAATAAAAATTCATTAATGAAGCTGGAATGAACATTTCAGAGAAGACCATTGCAGAAAATAACTGGGAAACATAAACATATGCTCATCTCATCTCCTCTAGGGCCCTGTTGGAGAGGAAATGCAACCATGGAGGAACTTTCAAAGCAAAGCACAGGATTTCTGGTCCTCCTCCTGTTTTTGTCTCTTGGACACAGACCAGAGCAGCACAGCAATATCCACGGTAAATATTCCTTGCTGGTCAGTGCCAGCAAGAGGAAGAATATAGGTTCAAGCCAAACATCATGACTGACCTGGTGTGCCCTGACAGCCAGAACCCTCTGCATGGGGAGAGGGACAAGCGAGTGTCATGTGCCTGTGCACTGCTGCAGCACCATGCAGCGCAGAGGCACGGCACAGCGCTCCTTGTACGATCAGTCCCCCATCTCTGACCGCTCTGGGCAGAAATGTTCCTGTTGATCAGATTCCCAAGACAGAGCCTCTGTCACAAGTCAGAAGGGCACAGCAGAGACTAGAGGGGAGCATGCTGCATGCAAATACCACATCCACCCCAAATCTAGCAGTGGGTTGTTGAGCTATGCATTTACTAACACATGCAGTAATTTTTAACAGAAAATCTGTCATATTTTGACTCAAGCATTCTAATTGTATACAGTAATAAAAACTGCTGACTGTAAAAATTCAGTTCATTAGTTGCTGAAAAAGCTGATTTCAACCAGGAAAAGAAAAACTGTCTTACCAAAGCTTGAAATTGCTGCACTACAATGAGTTAATACAGACTGCAGCTTGTTAAAAGGACAGAGATGAACCAGCACATATATGTAGGGAGGTTTATGCTAGCACCTACTCCTACGGGGTATGAGTCAGGACAGCACTGTTGCTCTTTCACTTTTATAAGCCTTAAACTTCTTTGGAAGCTTTTCAACTACTCCAAAATTTCAGGTACAGTTTTTCAACAGGCTAACCAGCTAAAATGTCTGCATGGTAATAGAAACAAGTTTTTAAAAAAATTAACACCGGTAAGAGAGAAGGAAAAAGAAGTAAAAGGAAAGAGAAAAAGAAAAAGAAAAAGAAAAAGAAAAAGAAAAAGAAAAAGAAAAAGAAAAAGAAAAAGAAAAAGAAAAAGAAAAAGAAGAAAAAGAAAAAGAAAAAGAAAAAGAAAAAGAAAAAGAAAAAGAAAAAGAAAAAGAAAAAGAAAACTGGGTCCATTTAAGAGTAACAGTACCAGAGTAAAACTGAAGGTCTATGCCTTGAATGTTTGAGGCATTGTACAGATGCATACTGTTTTAAAGGTGATTTGCTAACTTGACTTAATCAGGGATTTATTCTTAGCTGCAATCCAGTCCAGACTCTTTCTTAATTTGATACAGGTCTGATCTGTAGTGTTTATGGTATATTAATTCAGAAGGTACCACTCTCTCCTTTAAAGCAAAACAATAAAAAAATCCCAAACTCATTGCAACATGAACGATGCTTTAGAATTTTCTTCATTTCCACAGGTTTCTTTTCCTTCAGATAATTAAGTCTTATGAGTAGGTTTTATTCAGCTGTTTTCCCATACTATTTACAGCTAGAAGCAATTTTTCATTCCTCTTCAGACCCATACATACATGGAAAAGGCCAGTTTAGCTTCAGAGGTATGTGCTAAGGATGATAATGGTACACACCAACTTACGCATAATATGTGTAAATGTTGGTGTTGTCTGGGCTAAATTTTAGGTTTAGAAATTCCTCCCAATGCATCAGCAAGAAATTGGAGAGCTCAAAAAGACAGGTCTGCTACAGATCCTCATCACAACATGATCCAGACCTCCTGCAAGTGTACCAGCACCTTGGCCCTTTTCAAATATCCTGTTGGAGGTACTGAAGGTGGGGGTTATGGCACTCCTGAAAGAAGGTGGGAAGGTGTGCCTTCATAGAGTCTTTAAACCTGGTTCCCAGAAGTTACATACCCTACTGGGAGTTATTTGAATTAGACAGTCTCATCCTTGTTGCCAACACTGAACTCCTGCACAGCCAGGAAAGTGAACACTGAGCAATCTGTAACAGCTAGCAGAGAAAGCACAGGAAAAGAAGAACAATTATCCTGATGAGCCATGGCTGAGGGGGCTTCTGCCAAGAGAAGGAGGGCCAGAGCTGTCATTCATGGAAGTTTTAAAGGAGGTACAAATGTGCAGAAAAACCCACAAAAGAAGGGCCAGGACTTTCTGAGAATTTTCTTTCTGACACACCATTTGTTGAGCTGTACTCAGCCATTTCCAGTTTTGAAGCCTTTGTGCATTTCTTCCTTCACATATAAAATTGAAAGTAATAATACTTTAAAAAGTCTACATGTCTGACAAAATTCAACACCTCTCTGGGTAAATACATCCCACTGCGCCCTGTAGCTTTCATTGTGAATCAGAAGAGATGACTAATGCCATAACTGCTTATTAAAAAGAAAATTATTAATTTCTTTGTGAGCTAAAGTCTTAGAATTCTTTTTAACACTTTAAAACCAAGGAAAATTAGTTTTGGTGATATAAAGCACAGGCATTTGGGTTTTTTGTAGATGTAAAAGAGCGTTTTTTTCTCAAGAGCTATTGCTGATTTTTCTTTTTGCTTGACAGATGAGCTTATCAAGTGTCACTGACATTTTTGCAGTACTGTGCTAAAATATGCTTCATTTGCTACTCATCTGAGTACTTCAGATATGTGTCATTCAGATGGCAATAAAGGCCTGATCCAGCAATCATGTGGGCTGGAAATGCCTCAGTTTCCTAGAGACCTCTTGGTTTCACTCCCAGTGTCTTAACCAAGAGTAGGAGATAACCTGGTGAAGAGAGCTCTTTCCCAGGCAGTGGAAAGTGATGATTTGAACGTCCTCAGGCTGGTTCAGAACGCCTTTCACCACCTTTGGTGCACTCTTCTCAGTTTTTAAGGCAGCTGAAGGATGTACTTAGGCATTCAGTGCGCTTCTAGGCAAGAATAAACTTACACAATGAAGAATCTGTTGCTTATCCTCTGCATCTGTGAGCACTTAATCCTCAAAAACCACCAGCCATTTGAAACAATACTGTAACTGGGGCCTCAAACAACAATACCTGATTGAAAAGCCAAGTAGAAATTAATAGAAAAAAATTTGGGTGATAGAGACCACTGCAGTCACCTCATCCAGCTCTGTACTGAAAGGAGAGCTAACTTCTAAGCTAGATCCGAGGGTGGAAGGGTCCTGTAAGCCAAGATCTTGTTATATCCAAGGATGTAGATTTCCCCAGCCTCTTTGGACCACCTGATCCAGTTCTACAGAAGCGGTTTCACAAGCACTAAATGTAGAGGAAAATCACTTCCCTGAACCAGCTGGCATCTGCTGATGCAGCTCAGGATCCTCCTGACCTTCTTCACTCAAACTTGTTGCCCTCCTGGACCTCCAGGTTTCTGTCTGTAGAGCTGCTTTCTGGGCAGTTTGTCCACAACTCATAGTGCTGGTTGGGATTATTACATGTTTGCACTCACTTCCATTAAACTTCATGAGGTTTCTGCCAGCTTGTTTCGTGATCTTGCTCATGAATCACATGACACATCATTGAATAGGAGCCCTGCTTTCTGTTTCCTCTCCCTACTTTGGTGTCGTTGGTGTACTTGCCATGGTTTCATTGTGTTCCATTATATATACTATTAATAAGATATCAAACAGTATCAACCCCTTTATCAAATACTAAAGAATGTCACTCATAGCTGGTGGTCAGTTCAAGCTATTGGCCTTTATTATTTCAGTGGGAAAGCCCAGATAGATTTTTTTCACCAGCTTTGTGGTCCATCCACCACATCCAGACCTTCCCAATTTGAGCAAATGGTGCTATGGGACAGTGCATTTAAAGCCTTGCTAACAGGGTTTTGTTTTCTGAGCCAGTCATCTCACCAAAGAACACAATCAGACAGTCAGACATGATTTGCCCTTGGTACTGGGACTTCTCCTGGAAGCCATGTCCAGGCTCATGAATTGTGGGTGTCCTGTGCAGAGCCGGGAGTTTGGCTTTGATGACCCTTGTGAGTCCCTTCCAGCTCAGGATATTCTGTTATTGTATGATAAAGTGATGATACTTCTATGATCAAAATGCCAGGTCAGTAATCTTTCTCTCTTTTCTCTCTATGTCTTCCAGAAGAATTTGCTCCAGTGTCTTCCCAGAGATTAGGACTGGGATGATCCCGACCAATAATCAATTGACTGGTTTGCTACTCATTTCATAGCAAAGCTTCGTGCTCTCAAGCCACTCTTTTATCCAAAGTGGAAGACCCCCTCCTCCCCGCCCCCCCCCGCCCACCTCCTCTTTCAGACCTTTTTAAAGACAGTCCATGGCACTAGGCATCAGCTAAACTCTCTTATTGCATCCCTCTGATCCTAACGGAAAGGTTGTGGCAGGGATACATTGGTTACTGGAGATTTCTATTTACTTCTCTCTTAGCAGCAGATGCAGCCTCTAGAAGAAAACATCCAAAGGGAGATATTTAGTTCCAGAGGTCATATTTGTAGTTTATTGTTATGAGATTATAGCACATGAGCTGCTTTGCCTTACACTATTGGTTTTCACATGCTTTGCAGAATTTGAAGATTCTTAAATACTGGAAAACAGTCTTAATGTATTGCACCTCTGACAGTAAATGTATCCTTTCATTGAAAAGATTTGGTTGTTAGGTTTCTTTACTTTATGGAGATTGATGAGATTTACCTTACACTTAGGGCTATGCAAATAATTGATTTTGGAGTCCAATGGCAGAACACAGCTAAAGCCAAACCCAATATTTTGAAGTCTTTCTTGCCAAAATAAAAAACTGAAATATTTTATTTTCTTTTTGAAAAGAAGATTGAGCTCAATCAGAGACCAAATGTTTCACTTCATTTTATTTTTAGCAAAAAAATGAAACTAAACAAAACCAACCCCCCCAAAACCCTAAACACACACCAGCAAAACACCAACAACTAAGAGGTAAAGTCACAAAACCACCATGGGGCAAATTGTCCATTTTATTTGTTTTCCCAGTGTTTGGCAGACTTCCTGATCACAGAATCGTCACCGAATCTTGAGTTTGTGAGGATCTGGAGATCCTCTAGGCTAATCTCTGTGCTCAAAGTAAGGCAGATGAGAGTAGCTTAATCTGCAAAGCAGGCTCCATGTGAGTCCACACTTTCCACAGGACAAACTCTGCATCTTTCTTGCCGTGTGTTTGCAATGTCACTTTACTGGCACCAGCCTAAGTGGCTGCCGGAAGGTTGAGCAGAACATGAAATGTCACACAGGCACTAGGATACAGATTGTTACACTAGTTAACAGAGTGAAAATCCCTCCCAAATAATTTTTACTTTTTTAGAAAAATTGAATAAATCTTAGCTATTTTGCTAATTAATACTCCTCTTCTGCAAAGAGAAGATACACAGCAGAGATAGGATAAGGCACAGCAGTTCCCACACTGCTGAAGAAGCTTACATAAAGCAAGCTATTAATGACTCTTACAAAGCATAAGTCTTTGATTTTTTTTTTTTTTTCTGCTTGGTACTGATTTCCCATAATGAAACCCTTAAAGTGAAGAATACACTCTTGAGTGGTGGTGTATGATCCTGCAGGGCTTGCTCCTCTCTTGCTCCTTGTCAGCAGAAGGAGGACCTTGTGTAGGAAGAGATGGCTACACAGGTGAGGAGGCTGGGTCACTGCTGTATGTTTGTAGCCAGCCCCGGACTCATGGCTGCTCCAAATGGTACCCTCAGCATTCAGGGCACCTCAAAGCTATGTGCTATGCGTCTGTCATTATTGTAGTTTGGCCAGAGCTAAACTGTTAGAGACAGATTTGACCTTGGCCATTTTGAGGACCTTGCTAATACAGCTCAGGAACAAGGTACTATGACAAGTAAATGCCCAGCTTTCACCTTGCTGACAACAGATTTGGCTGCTCATTTGGTGCACCCTTCCTTCAGCTTGCTTGTGAAGATGGAGACCCAGCAAGCCCCTGTGGTGTTACACACTATTCCACAAGGACCAGATCCAGCCAGTCCCTTGCACCTGCTGAAATTTTACCTGGCTCTCCTTTTATAAATAAGGAGGTTGCATGAGGTAGCCTGTTCCCACACCTGAACTGTCTCACATTTGGCTGAAAGGTTTTGGGGTATGGCTTAGGGCAACATTTGCAAGGAAAGACAAGGACTTCCATTCTGGTGTGGTGGTGGTGTGGGAACAAGCTACATGACTTTTCCAGGCTCTGTGTCCTGTGGTGCTTCTCTTCAGCTTTACCTTGAAATCCCTTGCCCTTGTTTCTTTTCCTCCACAGTACATTCATCTCTGATACTGGCAAAAGGCATGTGGAGAGCCTACACCCTTTCCAAATGTCTAATATTTAGGCAGAAGGACCAGAGCAGAAGGAGAATTCTACATCCAGTTTTTTCCTGTGCCACAGTCACAGCAAACTGCTTGCAGTATGCAAAATTTCTGTGGCATGTGGTGAATGGGAGACAAGCTTTACTGTTTAGGTTTGAGTTAGAGCTGAGGAGTGTTAGACTAGAAGATTCACTTAGTAAAATAGTTCTACAATGTCCTCAGAAAAAACAGGAATTTTCACCACAGCACCAGATTTGAGCCTTTATTTATATTGAAGGAATTTTGGACACCTTGTAATGGATCCCCAGATCACTGATGTTGGGGGCCCATGGGTAAGGAAAGTGAAATGACTCCTCAGACAGCACTATTCAGTGAGTCACTAGCAGGGGTGGATACAGAATTCAAGGACCCGTGATGTTGAAGTCTGTGTAAAAACAACTTGTTGCCACTGGGTTGTCAATTGTTTTGGCCTCTCTTTTAGACATGAGAATAGAATGGGTCATAAACAGTGCTGCAGACATGAACAGAAGAATTTAAGGCAGTTTTACAGACAGAGAGAATGTTAAAGCTGGTTGAAAGTTCTTCTGATAAGTGACTCAGAATGTGTTGGACTCTACAAAATTAGTCATTTATTAAAAAGTGTAAGAATCATTTCTTAATCTATTAATGAATGCACTCTACTGTAAAGTGTGACTAACTTCCCATAAAATGAGAACAAAACTGTGGGTGCACATAGTAACTTTGTTATCTTCCTGCCATAACTCAGTCTGTTTCTGCAGTCTGTATAGGCACATTCAGGAACCGAGTCCACAGGTGGCTGAAGGCAGTTGGGGAGGGCTGACAAACACACTCCTTGAGGGGAAACCTTTTCTTGGAAATCTGACTCTATACTTATTTGGAAGACAGAGAAAGCAGCAGCAGCCTCTCTCATTTTCTTCACCAAGCCTAGACCTGTTTCCAGTCAAGGTATTAGTCCCAGCCACTTTTTAACTGTTGTGGTTTTACAGACCCAGCCCTTATTTTATATTTAGGCCATTTTCTTGTAAGAAGTCACAGCTGTGACTGTCATTTTACTACAGCGAAATGTGTCAACAGGACCAAGAATAGCAGCTGTCTATCAGACCCGCACCTAGTGTGTTAATGGAGATACCAGGCATTGGAAACAAAACAAAAGGCACAGAAACAGAGAAGGCAGCTCTACAGTGAAAATCATATTTGAAACACTATGCTTACTTATTTTCTTCCCTAAAACAGAGGGTAGAGATTTTTTAAAAATTAACTCAGAGAGGCTTATTATGTCCAGACCAATCAAAGGTAATTGAATTTACTGGGATAAACCTTCTGCTGGGAGGACTGGAAGGTCCAGAGTCATCTGTACCTCTTCACCATCACCCCAGCCGCCTATTTTGATTGATATTAGTTGAGAACTTCTGACTTCCAGCTTCATAGGAAAATATACACGGCCTAGGAGTACAGCATGAGACTTGAGAGGAGGTTGTCTCAGCTCTGCCACAACTGCCTCAGTTCCAGACATAAAAACTTTCACTTCAGATGGAGCTGCTCAATTTTGAGATCCTGTGGTCTGTGGTGCAAAGGCCAGCTCTCACTCAGTAACTAGCAGAGTCCCTAAGGGATCTGAGACCTTGTGGCACTCCTATTGCTCAGATGCTCAAATCTTTCATTTAATCTGCTACTCAGCTTCTGGGCACAGAAAACTTTTACTGAAGCCACCAAGATTTCTGTGGCTTTAAGGACTAGTGTGTAGTAGTAATTGCCTATAGATGATTACACATTATGATTTAGTTGCCCTTCAAAATCTGTCAGGAAAATTTCAAGTGCCTTGACAAATCCTGCTTCATAACCCCAAACAAACACATAGTAATCAGTATGTTGAGAGAGACATAAGCAAATAAGAGAGTCTGCCTTAGCCTGCCTGAGTTACTAGTTGTTGGGACAATTTTTAAAACTACAGGTTCCCTGAGGCACAAAGCAGAGGTAGCTGAAAGCACTTCCTTCAGCATCTGTACTGATGCTCAAGTGGTTCACACTAAAAGGTTTTAGAACAGGGTTCCTGGGATTTTTTTTCTGGGAGGGCTATTAAATGAATTGAACATTAGGCTGGGGCCAGATAACAAACTTAATGTGAAATGAAATTTCCTTCTGTTTAGGGATGTAATGTAACAAGCTTTACAAATTGACACTGAAGTAGAGAAAATACAACAGCATTTATTTTTCCATTTTCAAGGGAGACACATGAAGGGAATTTCATTTCCAATAACTTAAGACAAATGGTTCAAAACCTTCCTCAGCCTGAAGGACTGAGCAAAGGTAGCCCCCAACACAGATCTGCACATGCCACTCCTAAAGGAGATTAATCCAGATCCCGCAAGACTGATGGGTCTAGAAGACACCTCAAATAAGTTTGCTAACTCAATATGGGATAACAGGAGGGCTCAGAGGAGTGCTTAGGGACAGAAAAGTTGTAGAAATTAAACTCATTATTGCCTTTTCCAGCAGCCAGTCTGGGCTGGTCAGTTTTGCACAACATTGCAGTGTTTTATGGAAGGAATTTGGGTGCAGGGAAGGGAGAAAGAGTGGTACAGTAATGCGTACTGTGCCTTTTCGAAAAAGAAAAATACCATCAATAATTTTTATCATGTTACTCTAAAACATACAAAGAAGGAGTGTATCAGGTCAAAGGATTAAAGCACTGATGGAAATGGAGTTTGTTCAGTCTTCGACTCAGCCATATCAGCATGACGCACCTAGTTAAGAGATTCTGAGTTTCTAAAAATGAGAAAAACCTGACACCTTTTTGAAATAGCCTATGGTAATATACTTCCTTAACCTTAGGTGACCCAATGCTTGGGTCTGATTAAATGCTTATTTTTCAGAATGATATGTAGAAATGGCAAAAGCATCACTTCTTTCCATATCTTGTTTCACTGGTTAATGCAACTTTTGTTCTTCTCGGTCCGGTCTCGGGCAGCTGGGGCGCCCAGCTAGGCACTGCCTTCTGGTGAGACTGAGGCTGCCGCGTGCTCGGAGGCTCTAGGGCTGAGCGCTCCGGGGTGGGTAGTGCAGCTTTCGTAGCAGTACGCTGAGAGGAGACAAAGGGACGAGAGAAGGCACACCTTGTCCCGTGTGGCTGAGAACTGTTTATTTCCCGCGTGGCCGCAGCGGTGGTCAGAGCAGCATTCCCATGTCACGTGCGAGGACAAAATGGCGATTGAAGAAAGGCAGCATTGGGTTAAATAGGGGGTGGGCAGACAGGGGCGGAAGCCCCACTTGCCCAATGGGGACAGACGACAGGGGAGTGACGTGGACCACGGCAACCTACGGGAACATTACAGAGGTGGGTACAGCGCTCTGGGACAAATAGGATTACAAGGATGGGGTGACTGGCACAGAACTTTCAGGAATAAACAGGGGGTGGCTATAAGATGGACATGTAAGAGCTCCTATGGTAGACAGCTTGGAGCAGACCATTGTGAGGGGGAAATAGGGGTACAGAGAACCAACCTAACTAACATTTATTAAAATCCCTAACTGAACCAACCCGGCATACAACAGGTTAACCCTATTTGCCTGAGTTCTCAACCAAACTGAAAGCCCTCTCAGTATAATGTTTTGCCCTCCCAAGGGACATCAATACATATTATGGTCATTCTCCAAAAACCAGGTTGCAGTTCAGCCTTGGTTTGGATAAACAGACCTAGCTCTCCCTATACTGCATTTTTCGCAGACCTCAAAACATTTTTATGGCTCCTGTTATGACCTTGGACACAAGTAGTGTGCTTCAGGGAACTCTGCAGAGTGAGGGCTGAACCCATGAGAGTGTGGCTCTGCTTCAGACACTCTTGTAAGAGATTAAAGATCTGGGATGAAAAAGATATGTGTTCCCCATGACTGCTGAGTGGTTCCTCAGGGGGAGAGCTTCAAAGCAAGGAATCTAAAAGACCAAAAGTATCTTAAATACAGATATTTCAGCAAAGAAAAAAAATATATTCAATTCAATATGCAAACAGTTAAATCAGGCAACACAGATGGATAATAACTTAAAAAATAATTTGTATTTATGAGTTTGTGTTCACAACCACCACTGTCAACTGATTGTACCATTTGTCACTAAATAACAGGCAATGTTGAGATCACACTCTCCTATTATTAGAAATGTAATAGTCATATCTTTTTAAAAAACCTGTTTTTAAATCTGTTGCCACCTGGAAAACTAGTTTAAACAGATCAAGAGTTAAGGTTACCTACAAATATTCTGGGCAGAAACATAATTAGGGCTGTTATTAGGATTATCATTTAGTAGGCAGTATAGATGAGACTGAAAAGATAAGCCACTATCAGTTGTGGTTGAGGGCTAAAGTGATTATTAAGCTTGTAAGTTCAGGCCATGTGTTTTCCTGGAAATGTGGATGTAAGGTTGAATAGCTTCCAAAAACCCAAGGTGGGACTGCAGGTGATTTCTCCTAAAAAACTTTTCCAGTGTGGCACCATCAGCAAACAGGTAAAGTGCTGGTGTATGCCAGAGCCTCCTTGTAGCTCTCCAGCTCCAGGGCAGTTAATCATGTGGCATGAGGTTGCAAAGTGGGGCCTAAAGCTGCATGCCAAGCAGCCTCATGTGTATGCCATCTGAAGTGGCCCCCTTGGGGCCCACACTTTCCATCCCAGATGGTTCACTCTGGACTCTAAGCACTCAGCACTGCTGCACAGCACCTGCAAGGGCAGGCTGTGGTAAGAAGAAATTTTATGCTAGGATGGAAGATTGAAATAATTTTTGCATTGAACCATGGTGAACAGGTTGAACCCTTAAAAAAACATATTTCAGGATGTGCAACAGCCCGAGTACTCTGCATGTGCCTGCAGTGCATGACTGGTGGACATAGAATCATAGGATGGTTCAAGTTGGAAGGGACCTTAAAGATCACCTGGATTCAACCCGTTTGCCATGGGCAGGGACACCCTCCACTAGCACAGGTTGCTCAAATCCATGTGGGTGAAAACATTAAACTGATCTAGTTGAAGATATTTCTGCTCACTGCAGTGGAGTTGGACTAGATGACCTTCAGAGGTCCCTTTCAGCCCAAACCACTTTATTATTTTGTGTGGGATCACCACTTGGAGCATCTTCCTGAACAGAGTGAGCAGTCAGCTCTGCAGCACCAGCTGTTCTTCTCCTCTGCTACCTTTCGCCTCATTGAGACCAACAACTGCCCAGCAACTCACCCTCCCTTGGGAGCTGCATTTTCCAACTTCCAGGCCTTTACCACAGCTGCCACCAGGGATTCATTGCTGTAGCTTCTTGTCACATGGAAATCCTCATGGGATTGGGTACTGGGACCTGTGTGCTTCCACTTGCCTCCCTGGCATCTGCAGGGGGAACTGGTGGCACCTGCAAATAGATGTCTGCATTGCACCAGAACTCCCCAGCAGGGACCTTCCAACACACAGCAAAGAGCACAAGAAATGACAAAGAGCAGCTTGGTGCCACAGGCAACTGGCAGAGGTCAGCATGTCTCTGCAGGGACTGTAAAGATTAACGTGGCTGTCTCGTGCTCAAACAGGCTTACTAACCCAGAAGATGCAGGCACTCCCCACCAGCCCTTTTTTTCTGCTGCTGTGGCTTCAAAGAACCCAGGAGATATAAGAAGGGAGATGGAAATGATGCAGGTTTGATGGGGTTGGTGGGCTCTGTCACAGGAACAGGCCTGTTCCTTGGAGCAGACTAAGCATTCCTACAAACACAGAAAACCAATGGCAGCCCCTGATTCTTTGAAGTTGATGATGTTTTGCAGCTTGCTGAGCTGCTTAGTGGGAAACCCTCATTTTGTTTTCAGAAACAGAAATAAATTGCTTTCCTTCATATACCTGATATTTTTCTTCCTCTTGAAATACTCAATGGACCTGTTTTTATCTGTGCAGTGTTTACTTTCCAGGAGGCTTTGCCACATTTGCAGCTTCATGAGGTTTTTTTGCCTCAAGCTCCTCCACAAAATAGACAGTGAGCCCAGGGCTGGTCTCTGCTTTTGGGAGGGCAAATCTGCTCCCAAGACAGAAAGGATGGCCCTTCTCATGACTTTTTCTTTTCTTGGTTCTATTTTGACATTTTATCTGCCTTCATGCTACATGAACAGGAAGCTATAGGGACAGCCACAAATCATCTTGCTGCCTTATGTCCTTCAGCTCCTCTATTTTTACACTTGTTTTTGTAAAAGTGCCTCAACATTTACAGGATGAAATGGTGATGGCAGAATGTCTCTGATTACAAATTCCATTACATCTAAGAAGACCAAGCGCCATTCCCCTTATTCAAACCCAGCCAAGGATCTTTCCTACTCTGAATTTATAGTAACCATAATTCCAGAAGATCCACAGATACCTCTCAGTGGCTTTTTTTTCAGCACAAATAGGTTTTACAGCTGGGCGAGGTCTTGCATTACAGAGAAATTTATGCCTAAAGATCTACTCTTAATTAGTCCTTCAGCTACTTGAGGTGGTTACAAATCCATCCACAGCACCCACTGGAAGATATAAAAAACCTACTCCCCTAATTTAATGTACAAAAGTATTTGTTATTCCACCGACAGTCTGGATAGCAGGAAGGAAGATGTCAGGAAACTTTAGATTTGTGTCAGACCTCTCAATTTTCTCAGTAGTAGGGAAACGCCCTCCTCTTTTTTTTCCTCTTTGTACAGTCTGAAATGTGACCAGTTGCACCAGTTCAGTGTTGCTGTGAATAGACAGTCGTAGAGGTCCTAATAGGTAGAAAAGCACACTTACTTATTTCTGCTTGCCCTAAAACTTTTGCTAAGGTTTTGCAGAAGCTCATTGTGGCAGATTCACTCTGCACACATAATAAAAAATAGTCCTTGATACAAGAAGTGCATAGCTAGGAGGTGAAACCTACAGAAAACTGTATATGGGGTTTCTTTTACTGTCACGAGTAGTGGCTTGTTTGAGATAATAGGGCAAGCATGTCTGTAAGTACTACTGATTTACTGAATTAATAAATAATCTCCCTTGCACATCATTGCTTCTTTAAAAGAACAAACAAACAAAGAAACAACAGCAACCAATAACAACAAAAAACCAACAAACCTGGAGAGTTGTCATTAAGCAGACCAGCCTGGCTTCATATGGTTGACCACAGGAACAAAGTCCTATGAGGTCATTCTCCATGGTGCATATCTTCCCAGTGGTTTTCCTAATTCATTACTTAATTTAGCAGTGTATTGGTCTACACCCAATCAGTTTTGTACCTTAGCATCTTTGATGTTGGTCTTTCTAGTAAGAGCGTCCATACAGCCTTCTTCAAATCCAATGGCACAAGAAATCCTTTTTACCCAAAATTTTACCCTGATAGATTTCCAGCAATAGTATACAACAGCAAATTCATTAAGTCAAAGAAGCTATGTCAGTCATTGCAGAATTATATACAGTTTGCCATAATAATTATGTGAATTGGAAAATAGGAATATTTATAACTGAAAATGTAAACTTCCCCAAGCTGGCCTCACTGGGTTCTGTAAATGCTTTAAATAGTTTTTATTTTCTATGCCACAACCTCTCTTTTTCTGCCAGCACATTTAAACATGAATAGCTCTTTTACAATACTGCTGTGGAGTTTCTGCATCTACCACAGAGCCAGATTCAACCTCATGTTCTCTTTGAGCATTTCATATAGTAAATTTCTTCTTTAATAAGTGAATCCCATGTTGAAGTAAAGCTAGCATTTCATGTGGGCTCTACATTCAGAAGAGTAGACAGATGAAATTATGCCAAGTGACACCAAACAAGGATAGAATCAAAGAATCATTTAGGTTGGAAAAGAACTCTAGGATTATCCAGTATAGCCATTGTCCTAACACCATGAAATCCACCATGAAACCATGTCTCCAAGTGCCACATACTCACATCTTTTAAATTCCTCCAGGGAGGGTGAGCCTGCTACTTCCCTGGCCAGCATGTTCAAATGCCTGACATACCTTTAGGTGAAGAAAATATTCTTAATATCCAACCTAATCCTCCTCTGGTGAAACTTGAGCCATTTTGTCTTGTCCTATCACAAATTACCTGGGAGATGAGACTGATCCCACATGTCACTACAACCTCCTTTCAGGTGGTTGTAGAGAGCAGTAAGATCCTTACTGAGCCTTTTTTCCACGCTAAACACCCCCATCTCCGTCAGCTACTCCTCATCAGACTTGTTCTCCAGACCCTTCACCAGCTCTATTGCCCTTCTCTGGATTTGCTTCAGCCCCTCAATGTCCTTCTTGGAGTGAGGGGCCCAGACCTGGGCAAAGGATTTGAGTCCAGTGCTGACTACAGGGAAAAATCCTTGCCCTGATCCTGCTGGCCATACTATTCCTGATACATGCCAAGGTGCATTGGCCTTCTTGGCCCCCTGGGCACACTGATGGATCATGTTCAGATGCTGTTGACCAGCGCCCCCAGATCCCTTTCTGCTGAGAGGCTTTCCAGGTACTCACTAGCTGTAGTGTTGCACAGGGTTGCTGTGACCCAAGTGGGACCTGTCATTTTACCTTGTTGACCCTTATACAATTGGCCCTGGCTCATCGATCCAGCCTGCCCAGAGCCCTCTGTAGAATTTGCCCCATGGAGGGTTCTATAGAGAACAGCAGATCTGGAGAGATAACAGATCAAGACTGGCCTGCTGATCAACACTCCTCCCCAGCCCCAAACTGACTGAGGATACACTCAGTTCCCTTGTCCAGATTGTTGGTAAAGACATTAAACAGAACTGGCCTCAATCCTGTGCCCTGGGATCACCACTAGTGACCAGCTGCCAACTGGATGTAACTTCATTGTGGATGTAACAATTCTCTGGGCCTGGACTCCAGACAGGTTTTTACCCAGTGGAGAGTGCACCCGTCCAAGCCCTGAGCAGCCAGTTTCTCCAGGAGAATGCTGTGGGAAATGGTGTCAAAGGCTTTACTAAAGCCCAGGAAGCCATTCTATAGCTATTCCCTCATTCTTTAAGCTGATCACCCTTTCATAGAAAGAGATCATGCTGGTCAAGCAGGACCTGCCTTTCATACACCAGCGGTGGCTGGGCCTCATTTTCCAGTTGTCCTGTACATGCCACAGGTTGGCACAAAAGATGATCTGCTTCATGACTTTGCCCAGTACCAAGGTCATACTGCCAGGCCTGTAATTCCCCTAACCCTTCCTCCAGCCTTTCTTGTACTATTTTCTAGCCTCCTGTCAACAGGGACGTCTCCCCATCAGGGCTGTTGATAAATGATGGAAAGTGGCTCGGTGTGCACTTCTGCCAGCTCCCTCAGTACCCTTAGATGGATCCCACTGGGCCCCAAAGACTTGTGTGGTTCTCAGTGGCATAGCAGATTGCAGACCATTCCCTCCTGGATTGTGGGGGCTTCGTTCTGCTCCCCATCCCTTGTCTTAGAGCTCAGGGGGCTGAGCACCTGAAGAATAACTGGTCTTACTATTAAAGACTGAGACAAAGACAGCATTAAATACTTCAACCATTTTCCTCATCCTTTGTCCCTGTTTCCTCCCACATCCAATAAAGGATGGAGATTGTTCTTAGACACACATTTTTGGCTGATGTGTTTATAGAAACATTTTTTGTTGCCTTTTACAGCAGTGGCCAGATTAACTTTGGTCCTTCTAATTGTCTTCCTACATAACTTCATGTTATCCTTGTAGTTCTTCTAAGTTTCCCTCCGAAGGTGATAAGCTCATCTGTTCCCCAAGTTCCAGCCAAAACTCTCTGTTCAGCCAGGCTGGTCTTCTTCCCCACTGGCTCATCTTCCAGCACATGGGGACAGCCTGCTCCCGCATCTTTAAAATTTGCTTCTTGAAGAATGTGCAACCTTCCTGGACTCCTTTGCCCTTCAGGACTGCCTCCCAAGGGACTCTGTCAGCCACGCTTCTAAATTGGTCTTAGAACTTAAAATCCATATAATAATAGACAGGAACCTACCTCTTGGCACTGATTAAAGTAATTTGGATTTTTTCCACTGACTTTACTAGTAAATATATTGTGTTGTCAATTTTTGTCTCCTTTTCTCTCAGCAAAATTTTTCTTCCTTGGTGCACACTGTGAGTCTCTTGTATGTGATGAAGAGCTGTGTAAGACATTTTCCACTCTTCTTTATTTGATTCTTTCATAGCATTTTCTATGCTGGTGTGTGGGCCTTACGTGACTGGTACAAATGCAGAACTGGCAGAAGATGCTATAGATGCAGATAAGAAGAAAAAAAGAAGCACGTGACATCTTTTAGAAGGAAGAATTTCTGTATTAAATACTCACTGCCTTGCCAAGCTGCAAAAATGTCAGTGTCTGGAAATAACAGATCTCCATTTTTTCTTTAAAAACTTATAAAATATATATAATATAAGCAAACTCAACATGTTCAGCACAGAGAGAGTCTAGATGGAGGTTACAGAGCTTAAAAGGAGTCACTGACTTTCTAAATAAGCTTTAAATCCATGGTTAAAGCAAATATAGTGATGCAAAATCATACTATGGAAGAGCAAAATAAGAGCCTAAATATTATGCTATGCTGAGCTTGCTCTAATCAAATTCATTTAATCCCATTATTTTCTTTCTTGCGTATCACAGATGAAAACAATGGAGCCGTCTTGGCAAGAAGCCAGTCTGAAACCATCTATTACCCTCCATACTGAAGTTCTGACAAGGAGAACAAGGCAGCTGCCCTTACAGTAATTGATATTAATGACTCAGGTTAGAGACCATTGTGCCAGCTTGGGACTGACAACAAAGAGAAATCACAGCCCAGCTCCATGGTAATAGGGACAGTAGTCTGCAGACAGATGGATAAAATGGGAGCAGAGCAGTGTAGTCCTTTAAAAAAAAATATTTTGTCTTGGATGTTATTTAGATGAGACATCAATATATATATTAAATGAGAACAAGAATTGCAATTGAAATTGGCAGTGTCTTTCTGTGCCATTTCTCTGAGGTGTCCTGCACTGTGTCTGTGGGCTGGAAAAGGCAGATGCGAGGTGCACATTGGCCAGGACAATTGCATCCCAAGGCATGGTGCAGTGCAGGGGGGAGCTGCCTAAAGGTTCAGCCCCAGCTGTTCCCCAGCAAGCCTTGGACTGAGCCCAGGGCCTGTCCAGACTCCATTCCCAGGCTTCTTACAATATTCATAGTAAGGTTATTTTCAGTGTTTTGTGGAAGTCTGTTCTAGTTTTATCAGATGCCTTCAGACTTCACACATTTTTGCTGAAAATCAGTGCTTGCTTTCAAATTAGCTGGAGCTATTCTAGCCAGCAGAAACAGTGATTTGCATTGGTGAAAACCAAAGTGATTGTACCTACCCTGTATAACTTCTGACAGGCTCTGCTCTGACAAAACATTGCTCAAGGCTGAAATGTAAGGATGGAGTGGCAGCCCTTACAATACAGTATTTACACCAGGGAGCAGAAATTTTGCAGTGCTGCTTAGTTTAGTTTGTGACAGGCTTTGGTTTTCAGTTTATTAAGGGAAAAGCAGTAAAAGGGACAAATATATGCAAGTGGCCTCTGTTGTATCAACGTGGGGACAGATGTTGTGTTGTGACCCTGAGAGTGATACACCACTGTGGGCTGTCTTAGGCCTAACTCAGGTTTCCCTGGTCTTCTTCATGTGCTATTTTCTCTTGCTGCCTTAACCTACTCCAAGCTTTCATATCCCTTAGCCCCCAAACTGTGTGGAACATGACACAGATCATGTGAACAGTGATTACCACATACCACTGTTCAGCCTCTTGGGGTGTTGTGTCTTTGGGCCATCTTATCATCAAGGTGTTGAGAAGCTCAATATTGCAACATATGCTGTCTGTTAAAATAAATGTAGTGTCTATGTTGTCATTGTTGTTGAGTAAAAGGCTTTCCTAAGTAGGTCCTTGAGAAATACATTTTCTTCTTGACCTAATTCTCTTCAAAAGACTGAGAGCTAGAGTCAAGTGCATCACACTTTTGAAATGAAAATAGCACTCAAGCTTGCTCTATAATTTCTGGTCTCTCATGTAAGCATCTGCTGACATTCCCTTCAAACTTTGACTGCTTTTGCACCTCTGGAGTATTTTAGCATAAAGTGAAAAAAATGAAGATTTTCAAAAAGAAAAATTAGTCTGTATGTCCCTCCCCACTATTCAGGAAGAAAGCAAATCCCTGGCTTACTACACAAATATCAACACTGGAAATGCTCCTGCTTTCCCAGCCTCTTCTCTACTGTCACACCACTGAAGTCCAAATAACACAAAGCATTTACTCACTATATGTCTGGGCTGAAAATTATTTAACAACACAATAATCTGAAATGCCAAGACACAATTAAAATCTGATTTTAACTGTTAGTTTTAAGCCAAAAGATATTCAAAACTGTGATTTAGTCTGCTATTACAAAGAATAGGGTAAAATTTCAGGAAGCAAATGCTTATCTGATAGAGGAGAGACCATAATCAGGCAGGTAGCTTTTCCAGTGGGAGGCTTATCCCCTGCACTACCTTTTTTTTAGATCATGGATCAGATAATATTTGAAGATATTTTGAAACCTACAGAAGGCAGGGAGGTGATTATACAGAGACAGACAGGTCCCACCAAGGGCAAATCCTGCCTGACTAATCTAGTGGTCTTCTAAGTGACTGCATCAGTGGACAAGGTAAGAGCTACAAATACCCTCTCTGTGGCCTTTTGTAAGTACCTTGATAAGGTCCCCACAACATTTTTACCTCTAAATTGGAGTGATATGGATTTGATGGATGAACTGTTGGATGGGTAATTGGCTGGATGTCCACTCAGTGACTCAAAGACCAAGGGCAAGTACTGGGTCCAACACTGATTAACATCTTCATAAACACAGTGGTGCGCTTGACACACCTGAGAGAAGAGATGCCATCCAGGGGAATATTGGCAGGCTTGAGGGGTGGATTTACATGAGGATCATGAAGTTCAATTAGGACAAGTCCAAGGTCCTGCATCTGGGTGAGGACAATCCCCAATACCAGTACAGACTGGGTGAGGAATGAATTGAGAATCATAGAATCCTAGAATGATCTGTCCTGAAGAAAGAATTTGGGTATATCGGTGAGTGTAAAATGGGACGTGAGCCAGCACTGTGCATTTGCAGCATGGAAAGCCAACTGCAACGAGTACAGACAGCAGGCTGAGGAATTCAATTCTCTACTCTGCTCTGGTGAGACCCCACCTGGAGTAGTGCATCCAGCTCTGGAGCCTTCAGCACAGGAAAGACATGGACCTGTTGGAGCAGGTGCAGAGGAGGATCACAAAATGGTCAGAGGACTAGAAAACTTCTCCTATCAAGAAAGACTTCAGTCTGGAAAAGGTTCTGGGGAGACCCTCATGTGGCCTTTCAATATACAAAAGAGACTTTGAGAAAGACTTTTCACCAAGGCCTGTAGTGACAGCATGAGGGACAATGGTATTAAAATGAGAGTGGGTAGATTTAGATGCTATATAACAAAGAATTTTTTTTACCATGAGGGTGATGACACAATGGAACAGGCTTCTCAGAAAAGTTGTGGATATCCCATCATTGGAAGTGCTTAAGGACAGGTTGGAAAGAGCTTTGAGCAACTTGATCTTGTGAAAGGTGTCACTGCCCTTGGCAGGTGAGTTGGACTAGATGATCTTTAGGGGTGTCTTCCAATGAAAAACCATTCTAGGAGTCTATGAAATCCACTAAGTATATCCATATATATATGTGTGTGCATGCGTATAAATGAAAAAAAAAGTAATGTCCCAAACAGTTCCAGACATTTAGTGCCTTTTTCCCCTTTTCTTGTGCTTGAGATGCTTTTGAGACCTTTCCATTGTCTCTAGGATGCCACAGCTAGAGAATGTTAAAAGATTCAACAGTATAGTGTGACTTCTGGGCCAAAAGCAGCCCATGAGGAGTTCATACATAGCCAAAGTAAAAGACCATAGCCTGAAGTAAATCTTTACAGGTGGATAATCCTAATTCCTAGATGTGAAAGGAGACATATAGAGCCCACAGTGCCACTACCATCTCCTTATGGGAACATCTCCCAGAGTACTCATAAGCTCTCAGCTGTGTGAGGTCTGCCAGAAACGTCCTGTGGTTGTCAAACTTGGACACCTCAACTCTGTGTTTTGCAGAGTAGAAAAGGTCACTATTTCTTTATAGCTCTATGTGATGTCTCTTTTCTCAGTCTTGGCAAGTTCAACTTGTACTACTCCCTCCTTAGCTTTGGTTCTCCTTTCTCTTTATATTTGCCTTTGTAATCTTTATTTACGCACCTTTTCACACTCTGTCCTCTGGGCTCAGAATTTCTTTCCTAGGGGACAAGGAAATGTCTCCTCTCATATCTATAGAATTCATACCCTTTTATGAATTGCCCAGATACAAGACTGGGTTTTTTTCTCAGTCTGAGTATTCATAGACAGAATCTTCCTTTATGCCTCAAGTGAAGTCTTGTCGTCACAACAGAATTACTGACATTGTTTACAAAAGTCCAGATTGTACATTAACATGAATTCTCCACTTGTGCCAAATTCTATAAGAAGCAGCTCATAAGACAGTCCATTAAAAAAAAAAAATTAAAGTATACATGTTTCAGAAAAAATAGCATTTACTGTCTGGAGATCTGGATCTTCCTACTTAAATCGATAGCTTTTCTTTTAAGCACCATGGATGCCTGAAGGCACTGTATGATCATCCATTTGCCCATATTTTTCTGAGCAAAGGTGAATCTCACTTTTTCTTCCAAGAAGTATTTGGCAAATACTGAAATGTCTTCATATATGAGACTGGCATACTGGGTTTAAATCTTAAGGCTCATAGACAACAGTAAGCCCACCTGTTACACTAATAGTGTTCAGATATTCTTCAATTTACAGTGAAACAAATGGGTTCCAGCCCAATATGTTGTCTGGTCTGTGACTACAAGACAAATTCAGGGTCATGACTGCCCTTCAAGCCTTGAATTTGTGTGTGATGGGAGCTGGAAGGTTTGCTTGATTAAGATTTTAGTTCAGGTAAGGGTAGATTGTTCTTGAATAAAAAAGTCTTAGCTATAATACTTAACTGTGCTAGTCAAAGCCTGTCAAACCCTTCAGATAATGTAATGAATCTTGTAAATGGAGTAACTGATATGCCTCTCCGAGTGTCACACTCCAGCTAGTCTTCAAAAGATGAGAATGACACTGATGCTATTAGTTACTAGGGACTACACGATTACAGAATCACAAGCAGTGTTCCCCAGGGCTCACTAGTGGGGCCAGTTCTGTTTAATATCACAGAACACAGAATCACAGAATCAGCTGAGTTAGAAGAGACCCACAAGGATCATCAAGTCTATCTCCTGACCCTGCACAGAATCATCCCCAAGAGTCACACCATGTGCCTGAGAGCATTGTTCAAACACTTCTTGCCACTTTCCTGGGGAACCTGTTCCAGTGCCCAGCTACCCTCTGGGTGAAAAAAACCTTTTCCTGATATCCAATCTAAACCTCTGACACAACTTCAGGCCATTCTCTTGGGTCCTGTCACTGGTCACCACAAAGAAGAGATCAGTGCCTGCCTCTTCTCCTCCCCTCATGAGGAAGTTGTAACTGCAGTGAGCTCTCTTCTCAGTCTCCTCTTCTCCAGGCTGAACAGACCAAGTGACCTCAGCCATTCCTCATGCAGCTTCCCCTCAAGGCCCTTCACCATCCTTGTTGCCCTCCTTTGAACACTCTCTAACAGCTTAATGTCTTATTTTTATTGTGGCACCCAGAACTGTCCCCATCACTTGAGGTGAGGCAGCCCCAGTACAGAGCAGAGCAGGACAATCCCCTCCCTTGCCCAGCTGGCAATGCTGTGCCTGATGCATCCCAAGACAGGGTTGGCCACCCTGGCTCAGATTCAACTTTTCATCAACCAGGACCTCCAGGTCCCTTTCCTCAGTGCTGCTCTCCAGCCTCTCAATCCCCAGTCTTTCCATACATCCAGCATTGTCCCATCCCAGGTGCAGAATCTGGCACTTTCACTTGTTGAACTTAATATGGTTGGTGATTGCCCAGCCCTCTAGATTGTCAGGGTCTCTCTGCAGGCCTACCAGCCTTTGAAGCAGTCAACACTTCCAGTTTTATATCATCTGCAAACTTGTTTAGTATTCCTTCCAGTCCTGCATCCAAGCCCAAAATAAAGATGTTGAAAAGCACAGGGCCAAGGATGGAGCCCTGCAGAACCCACTAGCAACAGGGTGCCAGTCTGATATCACCCCATGCACTAAACCTTTGCCCCATGTACTCAGCACTGGTGAGGCCACACCTCAAACCCTGTGTTTGGTTAACTCTGGGCCCCTCACTACAAGAAGGATATTGGGATGCTGGAGTGTGTCCAGGGGAAGAAGTGGCTTCAAGTTGCACCAGGGAAAGTTTAGATTGTATATTAGGAAAAATTTCTTCATGGAGAGGTTTGTCAGGCATTGGTTATTCAGTTAAGTAGCGAAACCACAGTCCCTGAAAGTGTCAAAAAAACTTGTGGATGGGGCACTTGGGATTATGGTTTAGTAGTGAACACAGTAGTGGTGTTGGGTTAACAGATGGATTGGATAATCCTAGAATTATTTTCCAACCTAACCACTTGTATGAATTTAAGTGCAGCATTAGAAAGGTCACAAATAGCTATCAAAAACCCTTATAGCCATACCTGATAAGACTTAAATACATTAAAGTGAGCAGTGAAACAAAATTTGTACCACCTTCTACCAGTAATATATAGAAGAAGTCCTTGGTGTTTAAGGTGCAGGTTTTGCTGAACTATCATCCCCATCAAAATAATTTAATTCTAGCTGGCACTGATTTTCAGATCTGCTGTTCTCAGAGGTTTAGAGAGATCTTTAGATATTGTCTGGAGAAGGGAAGCCCTCCATTTACTACTTGCTTGCCAATAAATCAACCAGGAGGGTGCAGCCTACAAGCATGCGTTTGGGTATTCTGCAATGTTTACAGCCCATGGTCGTTTATCAAGGGTGAATTGAATTAGTGTGCAATTTGGAAGAAGTAGCTTCTCTCTGGAAGAGATGAGCATACACTGAACCATGGTATTGATTCATAGTTCAGTTTGTTCAGTTATGCACTCGATAGAATTGGGATGATAATTTGTACATTTCAGTGTCCACATGATAATCACTTCTTTTCTCAATGGTTTCACACTGTTTTCTATTACTCCAGCTTACTAGCAGCTCAGGTGAAGCATAGTTTATACGGCCTCAATTGCTAAGGCTGGATCTGGACAAACAGTGTAATAAATTTTGCTGATGTTGATTTGGAAAGCTTAGGTGCACAATTTTGGTTTCTACTCCTTGACACAAGGTTGCCAAAATTACTGAAGCCCCACCAGTGTAAGACAGAAGCACAATTTTCTCCTGCTGTTTTTTATTTGGTAGACATACACATTAGCAGGAACTCAAAGTCCCTTTTCTTGTAAAGACGTCAGGGGCAAAATGTTAGGCTATAGTATTACCTGGTATTATAAAGCCCTCTGAAGCAGGCAGAGTCCAGTGAGTTCTCAGCAGGATGGGAACAGTGGCTCATTCACATCACAGCTATATGCTATTTTTGGCATGCAGTTCACTTTTCCTTATTAGAAAAATAAAAACTACTCAAATAGAAAGTTATTCTAGCTTGGTGTATATACCAATTTGGCTGCTTTCAGCCATATTGATTTCCTTTCACCTGCAAAAACTTACTTTTTTTGAAATCTGCAGAATTTTGTTTGAGGCTGGCTCTTTTCAAGCTCTCTTTGTCTCTGTACTTCCCCTCTGACTATGGAAAAGGGTTATCCCTTGGGAATGATGATGGATCTGGTTATGTGCCAATGGGGAGAAGGAGTCAAGGTAGACAAACAAAGGGTGGTGAATGCTCAGAGTAAATTTGGCTTTCTGTGAGCAAAGCACATACCCATGGGAAGAGGTGGCCCCTCATACAGAGACTGTGGGGATGCCACATGTAGGCAGTGTGCCCATACAACTCTCAATGTTTCCCTTTTACATAACTTCTCTCCAACTTCTAAAAACAACCTCTGGAGCTGGCTGGGTCAAGGATTTTCAAAGAACTAAGACAAGGTTGATTTTGTGCCTTCCACAGAGATTAAGCAGAAAAATGTAACTAATAATGTCTGGAAACCTTGTTCTTTTATTGTTTTAATTGAAATACTCCATCTGAACACTAAAACAAGGCCTGATTCAGGGCAAGTCAGTTCTAATGGCATCACTCCAAGATGGTTTTTGCTTTATCCATACCAATCCATTTTTGCACAAAGGTAGTAACTTAACATATTAGTACTTACTGACGTATATCAACATAATATATAAGGTGTAAGAAAAGATGAGATGGTCTATTTTTTATAGGCTTTACTGAGGGGATGAGATTATACAGTTGTACAATATAACTTTTCCTTATTAGGAGAATAAAATCTCTAGCGCTGGAAAGCATCTCTTGGTCATCTGAAGTATTTCTGATTTTCTCCAGTGTCTTCTTGTTATTTAAAAGGAATGTAATTCACATCCATAGTGGTCATGGGTTATTTTCTGGACTAGATCTCTATCATGATGGCAGGCATATATTATACAGTAAAATCATGCAGGGCCAAGCGTAGTTTCCATTTCATTCTGAATGAATGGAGTAATAAGTGAAAGATGAAAAACTCTTCATTTCAGCTTGTGTTTATGGAGATCAGCTCCCTCCCAGACTAACACAGAAAAGAGAATTGAATTTTGTCAAAATTATCCAGCTTTGTTTATATACATATATATAAATAAATAAAATATATATAACCTAAACTGCTTTCTCGAAGTTGTGTTGAGTTTAACCAGAACTAAACAGGAGAGACCTCCACCTGAGTCTGAATTGGAACTCACCCAAAGCCCAAAGCAGGTACTGCTTCAACTTACCAGCTTATAGAGGAGGTTAGCATGTCCTGACACCACCTGAGCACTGCAGGAACCACATCTCTTGTGAGTCTTGGATTGAATCAGGTCTTAGTTGTGGTTAACCCAGGATATAAGTATTGGCTTTATTGCCATGCTCCACCTAAAGACGATGACTTCATGAAAAGAGGGATTCATCCCAGATCAGAACTAGACATTTGATTCAAGCTAGCTGTCTTCTTCATTTACAGTGATAGATACAGGGATACCCAGAGGAACATTCACAGAGAGCCCAGGTGGCTAGTTTAGACTAATTTCATAATTACCAGGAAACTTTTGGACAAAAATTTCACAGTTGAAATTTCTGCAGTTGTAATATTTTGCTATTACAACCAACTGCTCCTTTGTTCCTTAACTTTCCAGATGACATCTTCCCTCTTCCTGAGGCACCTCAAAGCAGGAGCTTTCTGAAGTGATTGGCTTCCATATCATGTGAAAAGTTCACTTTTTTCAAAAGACAGCTCTTTTTCCTCTGTTTTTTCACAAACTGGCAGCACCAGTCTGAATAAAACCAATGGAAAATATGCACTGGAAAGTCCTCATGAGCTAGGAGAAGAAGTGACAGAAGGAGATTTTCTATGTTCATTTTAATTTAATTTCCACGATTGTAAGAAAACAGGATGGTAAGATTTTTCTCTTGCCTCTTTTCTTAGTTCTTGTTCCATCTGTAACTATCCAGGAAGAGATTAGAAAGAATGGGTTGTTCAAACTGTTTGTCCATGAAAGTATCTGTTGCAAGAATTATTTTTTCTCTCAAAGATCTAAAATGCTTCATTTTACCAGACAGACTAGATTAATGCTGTGAAGTAGTTATACAAAAACAGTTGAATTTTTTTTTTAATGAATCTACTTAGTTGTATTTGCATCTGGTCTGGTTTTGCTTTCCACAAACATTCATGCAAATAAGTTTTTTGGAACAGTCTTTTTCAAAGTATATATTAAAGATGAGCAGTCAAATGTATATGCAAAGGAAATTTTACATTGCCTTTCTGCAAGTCTTCAGAAGCAAAAAACTCAGGAGTATTAGGTTTATTCCCAATGTCAAGAAGCTGGAAGAATACAGAGTAGCTGAAGTGACACGTCCAAAACAAGAAATCCAGGTCTTATTTCAAGGGTGCAATCCTAGTTCCCCTGAATTCATTAGCGGAATGCCATACATTTCACATTGACAAGATTTTATTATACTTCTAAGGTACTGAGTCCACTTTTTTTTAGCCTAAGGGTTAGACAATGCTGACTCAATAAACTTTAAAAATCCCTTTATGTTTTGGAGACCTTTAAATAGCACAGAGTAGTCAAATAATCTTTTTCCATTACTGCTCCAGGTTAATTTTAGAAAATTTTTGGGCTGTGTCACTTGCAGAAAAGTTATTTTGCCATCCCTGGCTATGCCGTCCTGTTCCTTCCCTCACACCTGGCACTCTGGTTGATTTGTTCAGCTTGACTGATAAGCTGAGCTAGCAGAAATAAAAGCTTGTGAGCTGGCTTAGGGACAGACTGGCTTCGTTGTGATAAGCCCCCCGATCTGTTTGGCAGCTTGGCTGTATAAAAAGAGGAGTCTGTGGAGGGAAGGTGTCAGCAACACTGGCTCTGGGCGGGGGTGGCATGACATGGGACTGCCTCTACATCGCTTTCAAGCCAGAAGTGTAGAAAGAGACACCTTTAGCTGCTCCTCTGACCCTTCTGGACATTTTACCTCAAAAAGGTGGAAAAGTAGAGATGCTTTTTCAGTTTTTAGTAGTAGACAAGGGTTGTTCAGGAAGCAGGCAGCAAAGCAGCACACAAGAACATGATAATTTGGAAAAGGAGAGTTTTCAGTCCTGTATCAAAGACAGGGAGGCACAATCTCCTCCTTCCTGGTACTGGCAACATTTGTTAAAACAAATGCCCCCCTCCACACCACGTGCTTTCCCCTTGGTCTGGGCCTGTGCCCCAAGGAGTTCACAAGTTCTAAACCCAGCTGGTGCTCCAAAGGCTCCAGGGTAATGCATCTGAGGTGCCATGTTGCTCTGTTCTCCTTTCCTCACTCCCACAGCACAGCCTGCCAGGCTGCTCCTGCTCCCCTGTGTTCCAGGATACACTGCCACTGCATTCACGTGGATGTTATGGCACTCACAGCTCTGTTACCTGTCTTGGCATTAGGAAGCAGCACTGAACTGCCTCTCCCATATGTCAGTTTGGAAGCCAGTGCCTCCACAGAAGCAGGGCAACCACCTCTTTCCACTACCAGTGGAAATCCCTCCAGCATCAGGATGTCAAAACTTTGGCCTTTATCTAATCTTGTCCATCCACCCCTTCCCACCATTCACTATCGATGTCTCCACAGCTGTAGATGTGTTTTGCTGTAGCCAAACTCAGTCATTTCAGGTTCCCACAGGAGTACTGTTTCTAAACCCTTATAATTTTCCACTGTGCCTCTGTTGAAATAGAGAACACTGAAAGTCTTTTATGGAGGAGGCTTATAAAATATGAACATCTGTTTGTTATGAAACTTAATGCTGTCAGCCTGTAAGAGCCATCTAGAAAAGTATTTAACTCAAAGTGCTCTTTGTGTGTATTGGAACAAACTGCTTATATAGGTATATTGGAGGGGACACCTGCCTCAGGTAAGATTTATTTCAAGATAGTGTCATTGGGGATTTAGAAATTATTCAAAACAGAGAATGTGAATTCTCCTGAGATTCCTCTCCAAGGTACATTTAAAATGCCATATTTTCTTGGCTTAAGACCACTATCAGACATGTTTTGTTACCTGGAAATACCTGCATTACTTCAGTTTTGGCTGAGATGGTTGCTCTATGAAGTAAAAGTCACTGGCATTCACCAGCTACAAGTGATGGTTGACAAAGTGATGTGTTAATATTCTGTGGCTACAAAATGCTGCCTCACATGAGTTGATTCCAATGGAAAGTTAACAATGGGCTTATCTTTGAAGGGATACTATTGAATTATATTTGGTGTAGTAGGTGGTTTTATACCTTGCTTTTTTATCAAACTGGTTTAATAAGCAGCATGAAAACAGGAAAAGACTAAACAGTGAGCTTTGTTCAAAGCATTCATCAGCTCATCTATGTATCTGAGAGGGATGAGAGACTTACTCTTTTAAAAAAATTATTCTTTCATATTAATAGGCCACTTGATACATTGCCACATGTGAGTGTCAAATATTGCCAATACTGGTGACAGTGGGATCTTAGAAATTAGGAATGGAAGAAGGTCATTAGATTTACAGTCGGCCCTTCTTGTCTTGATACACCGCTAAATGACTTTCTCTGGTGTGTTCTGCAGTTGCATTTTAAATGAGTCCAAAGTTATACTCTGTTAGTCAGTAAATGGGGCTGAGGAACTCAGAGCCAGAGGAAGTGTGCAGGTTAAGTGTCAAGTCAAAAGAATTTGTTCCTAGTGGAATTTTTTTTTTTCCAAAGACTGTTTACTGTTTTGCATTAATTCAAATGGAGCCAAGAAGACTCAAACTGACAAAGCTGTGCCTCAAAAAATAAAGTGCAAAACAAAACTTGCTGGTGATGTTTTAAAGAAACACTGAAATATAGTTGGACCATATTGCATCTCTAGGTTTTTCAAGGATTATCATTTTTTTATCATGATTTGTGTACTTTTCCCCCTTTTTGCTTTATGAGCAACAGAGAAAAAGAGGGGAGAGTACAGGATACACAAAATAACTGTATCACACACACAGAGTTATAAAAGGGAAGGTTCCTTCTACTCTGTTTAGTCAGATTATCTCAGCTGTAACTTGAAACACTAGAAGATCCAAATGGAAACTGAACAGAGGGTAAATTTAAAAGTTTCTAAGAGATGCTGTAAAATATTTCAGCTTAAACTTTGACAAACATTTATTTGTGTGCACACGGTCAGTTTAAACCGATGTATAACAAAATCATTTGAAGTGTAACACAGCCTGCAACACACTGTCTTTCATACCATCATGTGAAATATCAGCTTAGCAAATATTATGCTTTTGTAAAAATTGCCATTTGTCTTACAAACCAAGACAAACTTCTGGTGCTATGGCCAAGTTCAGTTCACAGTTGCTGGACCATGCACGGGCAGGCTCATTTGTGAGATACGACTGCATATGCATGCAGGGCATGTAACATCTCCTGTTGTTGTAATAATGCACTGATATGATTATCCCTGGGTCTATTTGGGCTGGTTATTATTAAGTTTCCAACATATTATCTTTTATCTATAATTTGTAGCTTTGATAGCCTTAAGTCCCTGAACACACTGAAGAGATTACTAGGGATAGTTCATCCTGGAGGGTATCATAGCTAAGAGACTTCTGGAAATGCATGATACTGTCCATCCCCTCCCAAGCCAAAAGAGGCCAGGATGTGAGGATGTATGCTCAGGTCTCAACCTCACAGGCAGCAGAGCTGATTCCAGCTGTGCTCTGCAGATCAGGGCCTCAGGGCATGCAGCCGCTCCCCTGCCCCATTAATTGTCCAGAAAGGCACAAAGAAAACAAAAGGGCTGCTCTCTTAGTTTTGCAGTAAGCAGACCTCTTTATCAGCCCCCAAAGCCTCTCAGAGATGCACCCTCAGTAAGCAGCCCTGTGCTATGAGCTCAATAGTTTGGCACAAATTCAGCTGTACTCCAGCATTTAACCACATTAAATGTGATTACTTTGCTCATACTAACTCTCCTCCTAAATAAGCAAGGCTTCACAAAATAAGAAACCACAAAAATACCTGAAGCAATTAATTTTTTATTGACATGATGCTACCAACTCCAAGTGCCAGATTAAATTAAAACTCACTCCAAACGATCAAAAGATGCCCAGCCAGCCTACTGCTTGCAAAGCTCCACTCAGTCATGATGATCGTGTTTTGAAAACAGGAGTAGACAAAATCCAAGGGATGTCTTACAGCCTTCTGGCTGTATTTAAGGCTAAGGGGAATGGGCCTTCATCACAGTTTCAAACCACAGCATAAACAATAGTTCTTGGTACCAAGAAAAATTACAGAGACTTTTAGACGATCAGGTGAAGGGATTAAATACAGAACAAACCACCTTCCTGCAATTATTCACTATACTATAGCTTATATTTAGTCACAAAGGACTTCATGATCAATATATAGCAAAGACAATTTCTGAACATTAGAGGCAACAAAATGTGTTACTGATATCTTTGCTTTTTGAATAATCAGTCTTGGTTATTTACAAAACATTTCCTATGGACATGACTTAAAATACTCTTGGAGTTGCATTCTCTAACAGTGCAAGTGATTATATTTTTTAACTGTTCACGAAATGGCATTATATTGGCTTGTTCTATACAATTTGGAAAGACAATAGGTTGTAGTCACTAAAACACTGTTTTGTTATGTGTTTCTTCATTTTCTACTGGCAGTACTCAGGGAATTAGGGTGGGATTCCACTCCTGGACTGATAAACTCATTTTGGAGAAACAGGGTGTCTGAACTATGTGCAACTCAGATGAACACAAGAAACAGCCAGGGTGAGTTGGGTTCAGAGGCTGCAGGACTATTTGCAATATACTCTCTTTTGCTGCAACTGAGTTCACACACATCCTAAGGGAGAGCTTGGGCCCATCTTTAAAAGGATTTCTATTCAGTGGAAACCCTGCTGCCTTTTCCAACTTCACAAAGCTCAGCAGGACTCTGCAGGATGGCTCAGTGGATACTTGGCCATACCAAGAAACCTAACTGGAAGTTACCCACAACAAGTCAGTCTTGCTTCTCATTTCAGGGTGTAAACTGGAAGTAATCCAAACAAAGTGAATCCTAGATATACCTCCAGTGATAAATGCATTGTTTTCAGAGGGTGATCCCAGCAGGGTCCATAGTGATCCATAACCAATAGCTGTCTTGGCAGAATCCAAAGAAACAGTTAAAATTCTGCTCGTTGAAACGCTCCCTGGGCAAGGCTCTTCTCCAAGATCAGTGTATGTCGCACTCAGCATTGATGTTTTGCCTTTCCTACATGTGAAGAGCTCTCACAGCTGACAGTATCAAAGAGCAGATATATCAAAGCTCAGGGGTGCCCTGCAGATCCAGGAATAGTACTTTGCCTCCCTACAGCAATTCACACAAGGTGCAATGTATACTACACATGGCACGGAAATAAATTTGTCATTTTCATAAGATTCCTTGTGATTTTTCAAACCTCAAGAGTGAACACCAAGCAATATGTTTGTGTGACTGGAACACCCTTGTGTGTGCAGTCTCCTGTTTCCACACATTTTTGGTCTCATCGGGTATTCCTCTTTCCAGTGAATCAGGTATTGGAATATTAATCTTTACATAAGTGGAGGATTATAGAAATTTTTCATCTTCTCAGGTCTAAGTGTGCTTTCATTTCCCTGATTTTAAATTTTTTCCCCAGGCCCACTTGTTCCTCAGTGTTTTGTACACTGCTGTTCTGAAAACAAACACAAACTAGATAAGACTCTGTCTATCAAAAATTAAGTCTATGCTAACTGGAAGGAAGAAGAAGGGGGGGAAAAAGTAGCATAAATATGCTTGCAGCCATACTTCAGGGCGCACTTCAAAGCAACTCCATGTGGGGCTCCAGGAGGTACTTTCCCACATACACAGAGGCAAGAGTTCTGTGCAGAGCTGCATACATGAACGTTAAAAAAAAAGTTAGGCTACTTCAGTAATTCATCTATAACTTTGATGTAGATCTCTTATTGCTAACGATATGTGTGCCATGCCTTTTGGGAACTGTGTTATACACTACTAGGCCAATATTCACTGGTACATCTTCTGGCACCCTTGGAAGAGGCACTTCTATAAGAGGCTAGCAAAGAAGAAAAGGAAATACTATGTATTTTTTTCATTTGAGGTCTTAGACATGCTAATATCTCCAAATACATCTTCTGAACATCTGTAGTCACCTGAGAAGCTGCTCCATAAATAAGGCCTCACACTTTAAAAATTCCTTCATAATCAAATTTGAGGGAGAAATGATGCTCATTTCTCACCCAAGTTTTTCCATAATAAGTCTCAGGAGAAAAAAAAATTCCTTCCAGAAAACTCTCTTTCTCCAGGCACTCACATTCTTGTAAACATATTGAACTCAACAGAAATAAAATTAGCCTCACTGGCTCTGCTCCCAACACCTTACAATCAAAGGACAGTCCCTGTACAGATATTGTTTCTATTGCATCCTCACTGGGCAGTAAAACACATACCTAAAGAAGTAGTGAAAGAGAAGACATAAAATTTAAAGAAGGGGTAAAAGTGAGAAAAAGCATGCAAGAAATGCAGATGCCAGAAGAGACAGCTATTTCAATCTGCACAGCATGAACAGACTGATGCCCAGGGCAATGACAGGTGTTGGGAAAGGCTGATTTTAGGATGTGAACTTGTTTTGGAGTGGTTTTGCTAGAATAGTAAGCACAAGCTCAGTCACCATCAGCACAATGCCTTTCCCTGGTAATTTAACTATGCAGAAACAGTTGCTGAGGTTTTAGCTCCAGCTGAAATCTTCACTGGCCTCTAATTAACTTCACATTTATTAGGCTTGGGAGAGATCTTCCCTGCAATACAATTTAGTGAAGATGAATGGAATCCCAACATAAAATCTTTTTCTAGTGATGTCTTTGGGACATCAGGATAACACATCAAGTGCCACACCCATTCCCATCCTCTCTCTTCCTGTGTCCCACTCTAGTGGCAGAGTATATGAAAATCTCATCCTAGGATGTGAGACCCATGAGTTCTCATCTCCATGAGAAGCAAAGCATGCAGGTATCTCTTGGGGGAGGACTCCTTGGCAGATAGATGCATTTGTGTCACACCAATAGAGGCAGAAATTGCTTCAATTTTGTATGCACTTAACTACGCCAAACTGACACAGTACAGAGACCTGGTAATACAAAAATCTGGACACCTTTTGTGTGTTGAAGCAAAAATAGACAGTTAAATAAAATAATTTTTTAAAAAATTAAGCAAATGCATTACATTAAACTTGGGGTCTCGATGCTTTGAGAGAGAATATTGGTGAATATAGTAAAAATACAAATCAGGCAAACTGGGATTTCTTGATTTTTGTAGTTGAACAGGTGATTGCTTAAAAGACTGAGCAATAAAGATCTCAAAAATGCTTCAAATGTATCTTGACTAACAAAAGCTAGGGAAAAACTAATGTATTTATCTGGTGAGCAGAGATATAGTCTCTAAAATTGCTAAATCTCTTCTGTCTTGAAGTGACAGTAATCAAACTTCAAAGAAAAGATCAAGCAAGCAAAGGAAAGGTATAGGAGTTTCTTGGAGACACAGATTTTTTGATTCTCATAGAGTTTTAGTTCCTTTTCTTCTTAAGTTATTATTAAGGCAAAGCCTTCTTCCATGGCCTCTCTGGATTGTCTTCTTTTCATTAAGTTGACAATGCATTTGATATACAGGAGTAATTTGTTTTTTCCTGAGTTTTAGCTTTTAATACCTTTTCCTTCCAACAAGCACTCATACAATAAACTGCTGGGATTGACAGTGAACTTCAAAGAGAGCAGTATGCATTCCTGCCCTAGGCAACTTAATTTGTAACCTCTGTCCTCTCACCTCCTTCCAAAATTGTGATAAACAAGCACAATTCCACCTGATATACAGTATGATGTAAACAGTGTAAATAATTAAGTGTGACTAATGCAACTTAAGTCCCACTTTTCCTTCTGCAAAGATTTTTCAATGCTGGCAACTGATCCACTTACTAGAAACCCATTAAGCTGGCTCTGATTGGCAGGATTTATACAACACAATATCACTTTTCCATTTGTCCTCCTGACTGGTTCTGTGAAGAGGTGCCAAAATCATAGAATCATAGAATGGTTAGTGTCAGAGGGGACCTTAAAGATGATCTAGTTCATCTAGTTCCAACCACTCAGCCATGGAAACTTCCACCTGACCAGGTTACCCACAACCCCATCCAGCCTAGTCTTGAGCATTTCCAGGGATGGGGAGTCCACAATCTCTTTGGGTGGCTTTTTCCAGTGCCTCACCACCCTCACAGTAAAGAATTTCATCCTAATATCTAATCTAAACCTTTCCTCCTTCAGCTTAAATCCATTTCCCCTTGTCCTATCTCTACATGCCCTTGTGGAAAGTCCTTCTCTAGCTCTCTTGCTGGCCCTATTTAGGTACCTTTCAAGCCTGTCAAGGCCCCTCTGGATAGCCTCCCTTCCCTCCAGCATGCTGACCACACCACACAGCTTGACAAAGTTGCTCAGGGTGCACTCAATCCCACTCTCCATGTTACTCACAAAGATGTTAAAACTTCACAATCCCAATACAGACCCTTGAGGAACACCACCTGTTGCTCGTCTCCACTAAACCATTGATTGCAACTCCTTCAATGCCACCATCCAGACAATTCCTTTTCCATTGAGTGGTCCATCTGTCAAAATCATGTCTCTCCAGTTTAGAGGAAAAATGCCGTGGTCTAGAAAGAAAAAGAAGGAAGAGAATGGAAGAGCAGACCCCGACTCAATCAGGAATTATTCCAGATCTCTGCAAGTGTAGTGAAAAGGTGGAAGATGTTGAAATATCAAGCAGACACACAAGTGGTAGGTACCAACCACAGGTATGAAAAAGAAAACCATGAGGGAAAACCAGAGTGGTGATCAATGGGTATCAGCTGGTGTCAGCGAGAGCTACCAGTCTTCCTCTGCTGAGATTTATAGGTTTTGCTGTGAAGGCAGTACAGGCAGACATGATAAAAAAGAGCTGGATAGATCTCCAGCACTCAAGATATATCATCCACCATACTGTATGAAGCAGTATGACTCAGACCACTGATATCATTTAATTTCCAAGTCCCATTAAATTATATTGATAACAATTTTGAGAACTATACCCTCACAATAAAAATTGCTTTCCTTTCCCAGCAGTACACTTTTAATTTACTGGTATTTTCCCATTCTTCTCCTCCTCGAGTTTAATTTCCCAAACTTTCTGTTTTCTCTTCTGTATGCGCTTACTTTCCAGTGTGCTTTATTTGGGGAAAAAATGCCTGCACATTTTCTATCAGAGAACAAATAATACAATATACTTCTGCATACCATATGAAGCCCAATTGCATTTTTGTTTCCTTATACATCTAGGGAACTCATTAAAGAGTCAAAGATCTCATTCTCCAATCAAATAAGCCAGGTGAAGTGTGGCACGGACCGGTAACTACAATGCTGCATTCTGGCTGTGCTGCTTATGCAGACAATAAGGACATTTCCAATAAAACAAAAATAAACAGTTAACACAGAGTTGTGAACTCCAATAGGCTTCAGCTTATTGCCTTTGCAGGAGCACACTGTACCAGTGAAGTACAGAAATTAGGCATTCAGGCAAATGATCCGGGGGTTGGTGACAGAGTGCAATCTTTCAGACCTTCGGAGCTATTTAGCTGCTCTCAAAACACACACACAACAACTCTGATAATTACACTCACTGCAAAACCTAGGCATGGTGCACTGGAAGCCTTTTAGGGGCTCTTCATAATTTCCTGCCTTTGCCAGAATAAGGCCAATTTACTCCTATTTCAGCGGGCTTGGGCAGAGTGAGAAAAGAGAGACTGGGTCGTCAGCGTTATTGAAAAGATTCATGATTAGTCACACTCACTTGAAGGCAAGTTACTTGCCAGACACTACACCACTCATTAAAAGGCCTTCAAGCTGGCAGCCCTCCAGCAGCTGCAAAACAGCTCCAGAGCTGGCAGACCCAAGATGACCCCTGAAGCCCCATGTTGTCCTGCACACTGGAGTGCAAAAGGCCAGGCCAAGCATGCCTGGGTGTGATTGGCATCCCAGGAGTTCAGCAAGTTGACTCATGTTCTACAGTGAGGGAAAATTAAAAAAAAAAAAATATTTCATAGCGCATCTGTTGTTAATGTCAAGGTAATACCTTTTGAGTCCGAAATTATTGCCTTTGCATGATCCCCATTTCTTGGTAATTTCACACTTGCGTGGCCAGAAGATTCTTTCAGTGATATGGGAATTTGGAGAGTTTCCTAACCTGACTCAGTTCTGTTCTGATTCCTGCAGGAGATGCTGGGATTTGTTGGAAATGCCCTGCTAGCTCAGGCCTACAAGAGCTGGTTTCCCATTTGTGGTGTCATTTCCATGCCCTTGACTTTGTCACTGCTTTTATGTAAGAACAGAGCATAAACAATTCATACCTCTCCCCCACATGCTTGCTTTGGATTTGCCCTTTCTTGTTCAGTGCCAGCTAAAGCCAAACTGCCCCAATATTTTCAGCACCTGATGAATGCTAAATTCTCACCCCCATTTCAGAAGCTTCAGAAGAACCAGATGTTCACATGTACCTTACTACACGTCCAGACTGTTTTAAAACAGGATGTAAGATGCAGCATTAGCAACTCATATGTAGCTCACTTAACCCTGGAACTCTGTGGGACGCACAGGAGTAGGGGTTGGTAAGATGGCCAAGCCAGGCCAGAAGCTCCCTGGCTATCAACAGCACAGTTCTTCTCCTCTCTCTCCCTCTCATCTCACCATCACCTATTTCAGGTCTCCTATCCCACCCCCAGCTCCAGCTCTCACATCCCTCAAATATTCGAAAAGCTAACCAATCCCTGCAAGCTCCCAGAGCAGTCCACACAGTGAGATAGCGGCTCCAGAGAGATGGTTAAACCACATCCACTGCAGTGAAGGTAGATAGTCACGCTCTTGACACCTTGGAGAAGTCCTTGCAGCCTGGTGGATCAGCATGGACCTAGGCCAACATGAGCACTATTCTCAGCTGAGCCATTGAAGGACTTAATCCCAAATGGAGAGCAGCACGTGTGAGTGGATATGGGGAAGAACTACTTCTCTGAATAATGTGAAGTAAAGTAGTATTTCCAAGAGGAAAAGTTCTGTTTAGTAAATCACTCTTGTTTTTCCCTACTTCTCTTGTAAAGAAGTTTCTAATAGAAAACTAGTGCAAAACATGCTCCTATTACGTTAGATTTGCATATTGTATATACAGGGAGTGTATACTGCAGTATATGAATAGCAGTCCACACGAAGAAAAAATAATCCTCCACTTTTTTTTTCCTTTTTGGGTAAAATATACCATCAGCAGCAAGTTCACACCTTGAGTGGTTGGTGGGACTTCAGCTTTTTTCCTTTCCACAGCAGACACTGTGTTTTTAATATCTCTGCTGCACCAACACCTCTGAGGAATCCTCACAGCATGGTGGGGATGGCAGTGCTAATCTCGTCCCCTCTGTCATCCCACAAAGCTCAGAGCCAAACCATTCCCCAGCAAAAGGCAAGGGAGAACTCTTACCAACACAGAATCCTGGATGACAACTCTCCCTATTTTCCTGGCTGTGTGGTAGCTCTGAAGAACTTTGTGTCAGTTTTCATATGATGGACACTGAGCATTATGTGTTCTAGCTTGGGTTTTTATATACTTAGTGCTGGGCACATTCTCTGGCTCTGTGCAAGTTTGGAAGCCATGCAGGTCACACCTCATCTATTCCAGCTCTCTGCCCCCATCCTCACTAGAAACCTGAGAGTGCTTCTAGGCCTAGCAAAAGGTTACCTTTGCTTTCTCCAGTGGTCCTCATTTCCACTCACTGGGATATAAATCCCTGTTGTTCCCTCCATCCTTGCCTTCCAGATATACTGGTCACAGGATTGCAGTATAAAGTGACTCGGTGAAATCATTTGAACTCAAAGCAAAATTGAACTATTCCCTGCTATATCTACCTATCTCTTTGTATTCAAGAAAGGACTGGATGTGGCACTTATTGCCATGGTCTAGTTGACAAAGGTGGTGATCAGTTTAAGGTTGGACTCCATCTCAGGGGTCATTTCCAACATAAATGATTTTGTGATTCTGATTCTTTATCTGTACATCATCCCTTTGTGGGTGGTTCAATTTTTTCAGCCTTATCCTTCCACCATCACAGCCTGTGGATGCTCTGACAACAGCTGAGGAGGGGGTGAGCAATGGGCCGCTGAGACACCAGAGCACAGGAAAGTTTAGACTGGAGGTCAATACATACTGTGTAACAACATTATCCCAGTCCAACTGCAGGACTCTCCTGGCAGCATGTGCTACTCTGTTTTTTGCCCTGTAATTGCACAGTACGTCTTTCCATGACAAACCTGACTAAGAGCTTCCTACACCTGCCCACTCCCAGCTGCTCTTTGCTGTGTCCTTCCCAGTGTGCAGATTCAACTGAGCATGTGGCTGCTATCTAAAAATGGATGGGTGTTGTTTCTTTTTTGTTTCTTTTTCCTTTTCATAAGGAGAGGAAGTGATTTGGGTCATTATAAACAAACATACCAAGCTGAGAAGTGGTAAAATTGGAACTGAGAGGAAGGGTTTGGGGAGACAGGATGGAAACATTTGATGAGGATACAACATGGAAAGACACCTGGAGAGGCTTGACCTTCTGTATCTGTGCAGAAACACAAAAGAAACTGAGAAAATCCTGGTGTAAAATATAATGCTTTTCTTTCCATTACTGGAATGTCTTTTGACACCTTTACTCTGTTTACTTGCTGAAATTAAAGTTGTGAAGGTTTTGGATTGAGCACAAATTCCTTATAAAATATTACTCTATTTTAACAAGTGAAAATTAACTTTGTCTCTCTCTTGTTTCTGATCCACTCAAAAGCCTCACAGGTGAAATGTGTAAGGTGGAGCAGCCTGGACCCCCTCAGCTGAGAGTGGTCTGATTCACATCCTGTGCTTACCCATAGCACTAACCCTGGCATCCACCGCTCCAAGAAGCAGCTTTTAAAAATAAAATAACCTACGTTCTGAGGAAAATCAGGAGTCAATGTGTTTTCCAGCCAGAACCTACAGCTGAAAAACTGTATCCTCTTCCTTCTAGCATACTGTGTTACCGAGAGCTCCATATGTGGGACTCAGGAGTGTGGTTATGGGAGCCGGTGGTGGGTGGGGCCATTCACTTCTGAGAATCCATATTCATGCACATGCCCAGAGTGTGCATATTCAGCATGTATTTTAGACAGCTGCTAAGGCTGGTGTGAGTTAAACATTTCAAAATGCAGTTTCTCCATTTCCTTACCACAGATGCATTCAAAGCTCTTACATTGCTAAGGTTTCTGACCATTTCCCTGAGTAAGAGACCTTTATCAACAAGAGACCTTTAAAAATCCCCTCTTCTGTTCCATCCCCTTTGCTGTCAGTATGGATGCTGGCCATCTGTCTGTTCCCACACCACCATGCTGAACTTTCCCTGATCAGCAAGGACTCTTTCATTCTGTGTAGAAACTCTCACCGGACAAAGCTGAACCTCTCAGTCACAGGTTCATGTCCAGGTTTTTCTGGAAACTTCTGGAAACACTAAGAAGCCTTCCACAGAGCTGCCACATCCCATGGAGTGGAGAGGGAGCATCCAGCTTGTGTTGGGCGAGTGCTGGTACATTTTCAGTAGGTGGAGGGCAGACAGTGAGTGCAAGAGCGTGGGATGTGTGAGCTGTGGCAGAAGGTTAGTGATGAATACCAAAGAATCCCAAAATTATGAGTTGTAACCCACAGGCGGTTTCAGGGGAGTTTCCATTCAGGACTGTGATTCAGCAAAGCTGCTGTCACAGGCAATAGCGTATCAGCCTAAAGTTGCCACTAAAACTATGTGTGACAGTCAGCCTCTTCTCAGATGTCTGGTTGCCTTGCCCCCATGGCTTTTCACTAACTATCATTTTGTTCTCACATAAAATGTTGACAAGGCAAGAAACCAGAAAACTCTGGGCTCTGGCAGATTTGGTCTCAAAGTTAAAGCACAAAACCCATGGCAAAAGACATTGGCTGCTTCTGCAGCTGCAGACTTGCTGAGAAAAGTCCCCCCAGGTGCAACCTGGCCTGGAAACCGGTAACAGGGAAGGTGAGCTGAGAGAGCAGGAGCCGTGCGAGGCTCGCCATGAGATGGCAGCCTTCCCCGCCGCCTTTGCACGCCCTGGCAAGAGGTGCCAACACCGCTCCAGTACAGAGCACTTCTGTCTTCCCGGCAGCAGAGATGTGCTGCCAAGATTTTAACAAAGGGCTCCCTCAAAAAAAAAAAAAAAAAAAAAAAAAAAAAAAAAAAAAAATCCGGTCTTTCTTTGCAATATATAGAGCAATCCCTTGGTGAAAACCTTCTCCTTCGTTGAAGTTAAACCCCAATCCAGTAATTACACATTTCCAGTGCATGTTCTCCCCACACAGACCTACCCACTGCAGATTGGTCCCACAAGTGAACTTTGCAGTCCTGGGCTGCTCCAAGCATGGGTTCAGCAGGCACATTGCCCTCTCCCTGGTACTGCTTTGCACGTGGCAAAGGCCTCTGAGTGCTGCCAGCCAGATCTCAGAGAGAAAAGCTCCGTCATGGGCTGAGGGGAGCAAGAGCTGGGGCGGACAGGCAGAATCCAAATATTACCATGTTTCCAGTGCCTTCTGGTAGCACATTCAACATGATATCAACAGAAAGTGCTGGCATGAAGGAGTACAGGGCTATTGGCCCCATGGCAATCCACTTCAGGGAAATAGTTTGTGTTTCAGATCCCATCAGGATTTACACTGTGGAACACCTGTACCACTCCTTCCTTTAAGAACACAGGGAAACCAGGCAGAGCTCTACTCCATGCTCGTCTCACCTGCGTGCTGTTATCACAAGAAGATCCAGACAGATTTGGAAACATCAGGATATCTTTTGGCTCTCCTGCTAGTTGTGCTAATAGGAGTTAACCCAGGGGATAGAGACACAGTGAACCTACAAGGAAATAAAAAAAATTAATCCATAGACCTGACTTGTCCCTTTCCTTAAACAGATGGAGTCACTCCACACACAGGATTGTGTCTATTTAAGCTCGTTTCAATGAATTTTGATTTGGAAATGCACTAAGGTGAACCTGAAGAATCAGCATTGCCTTGGATGAGTCAGAGAAACCCTCATGTGTCAGATGCTGACTTCAGTCACACCGCTGTGACTCTTGGCTCTCACACCTCTGCAGGTAGCAGTGTGATTTCGGTGGGAGAATTGCGCAACTGTTCTCAGAATCTGCCTTGCTTACCCCAAGGTATTGTACTGGTATTACTGACAGCAGTAGCTGACCTCTTGCTACTTCAGTCTTTGCTGGGTTTACATGTGAACAAAGGTCGGCTGCTGAGCACACTGCTGACAACAAGAGGTGACAGGATAAATTAGCAGCACTTGCCTCCAAAATCAGCTTCACATATGCCACTGTACAGATGTGTCAGCAGGGATGTAAATGTGGCACAGCCTGCTCCCCTCTCCAGGCTCTCCAACCTTCATTTTCAGAGCTAGATCCAGAGAAACCTCATAGGCTTCAACAAAGCAATTCCCAACATACCCTTGTATAGAGAGAGGCTGAATCTGTCCCTTTGGTTTTTTAATGCCACATTTGATGACTTTCTAATTGTGCTAGAGTCCCTATGACTTTCACAGCTTTCTTCAGGCTATAAGTACAGTAGACAACTTTAAAATCATGGGCAGCCGCCAAGCTTGTATACAGAAAACATTCAAACATAGATGACTTTTCACCTTTACTTGCCAGAGGCCAAATTCTTTCAAACAATGATAAACCTTATTTAACCAGGAAGTCTTCAAATTCTGGAGTGGGCCTAAAGGTCACAACGTCTGAGATGACCTTGAAAAGCGACTTTTATCTTGATGGACATCCTGGAGACTCAAGGCTTAAACAATTTTGTTCTCATATCTAATTCTCCCAAAAACAGATCTCTGGTGCCAAATGTTATATACTTAGTGAAATATTCTGTGCAGACATGCAGAACTGTATTTCCTCATAATTAACAGGGATTACTCCTAATTAGTAAATATAGGTCTTGCGGAGGAGGATTATTTGGAACTTGAAGGATGTGTAGGCTTCCTGCAAAATGCATGACAATTGGTATGATGATTACACAGGATCAGAAGACGCAAAGCCAGAGGCTACTAAGTATCACTAGTCCTTAGATCTGAGCATGGCAATTTTGCTATTTTGCAGGACAGCAAGGAAATAGCAAGAACATAATTGCACCGAGGACTCTTCAGCACAGAGCAGAAGCAGACTGTGCATGAAGCTGCAGCTACAGCTGCCCATGACCACAGAACTACCATGCAGGCCAAGAAAACAAGACAGCAGAGGCGGGAGACAAACCAGGGCACAGGGGGAGAAGAGGCCTGCACAAGGGTCGGAGATCTGAACCCACCAAAAAGATGTGGAGAAGAGACGAGCAGAGGCAGAGTTAGGAGGCTGCAAGCCTCCAGAGTCCCAAGGCTCAGCATGAGTAACAGGCTAAGCATGCAGGGCTGGGTGGAGCACCACTGGGCAGTCACCCAGCCAGGGCAGCCCCACTGCAATTCCATTTATCTTAGGACATTTACTCGAGGTATTAATTGCAGCAAGAACCACAAAGGTAATAAAGCGCTTTTGAGACACCTGAGTATTGCTGGGCAATCCATGCAGACTCTGACCATGTAGATATTCTGGCATTCAGAAATGTCTACCTCTCACTGACTTGTAAAAGTGACTTCTCTTTGTTTGTAACTGGAGCATCTCACTCCATTTGCTGTGACATTGCAGACTGAAACTCTGTGATCTAACCCTGCATCTTCTCCTGTGTTCTTCAGTTTGTATTGAGCCTGGCCAGTTGGGAGATTCTGCAGTGCACCCACTAGCTGCTATGTTTTGTATCCAGGGGCTGTGGGTGTCTATAAAGCCCCCGCGATTCCTCACCAGCATGGGTTATAAACATATGCAGGTAACAATCTGAGAAGTTAATTCAAGGACTCTTTCTGCAACAATCTTCCTTGTTTTCCTGCATGCTTTCTCTCCTTTGGCTAAGGTCTCTTTGGCTCTGACTCTGGTTTTATCATGGTTATCTGTAGACATGTATGTGCATCACACATGTAAACACTGGCAGTTCTACTGCATCATAAATGCCATTTTTATTGCAGCCAGAGTAGACATTTAGAAGGTGCTTTAATTAATCTTTCTTCTGTATGTTGCAAACAAAAGGATACCTTCCAGGAACCACAGGCTGGTCTCAGGAGTCTCTTCACTACTACAGAAAGTAGGGGAAAGGCTTGTCTCTAGGACAGCTCTTCTGTTGCTGTAGACCAGACCCACATAATGAGTTTGATGCTAAGAGTGCCTGTAAAGTGAATGGGGGTAAAAGGACAATTGCCAGCAAGTTGCATGGGGAGACACCTTACCTTACTAATAGGATATGCCACATAGAAAGCTGGGTCTTAAATCCTGTTTCTGGCAAGGACTTGAGTACTTTATTTTTGTCTGAAAAGGGGATGTTTCCTTTTACTTAGAAACCACAGTTCTATTACTTTTTTTTCTGGAGCTCGTCATTCAAGCCCTTTAAAATCTCTCCCAAAGAACATCTTCCAAAGAAGATGGGGTTCACATCCTCCTGTCCATTAGCTCAACATTTAGAGCACAACTAAATACCTCTATTCCTCACACAGTGGAGACAACGAAGCCCATGCCCCCCAGGCCCGGACAGGACTGATCTGAAGGACTGACAAGGAGGGGAGAGCTGTAAGTCACAAACCTGCCATCAACAACTGGTTTTGCTGACCCCTCATCACTCTAGTAAATTTTGCTGCTCTCACTGCCAAGCTGGGCTGGAAGTCAGACAACACAACAGTACTAGAGAGGACAGACAAGGCAGATCCTGAGGAGATACCACTGTAGTCAAGGCAGATTCCTTTCTAAATATATGCAAACAGAGCTGTGCTGGAGATAGGTTGGTCCCATTTGACTAAATAATGGCTGAAATCAGAGATAAAACCCAAACTGCCTATTACAACCTGATTCAGTGCCTCATTCTTTCTTTCTGCTCTTTTCTCTTTGACTACATCATTAGCCTTTGTTTCAGGAGGCAGCTCATTTTGCTCTACCCAGTCAGATTCATAGATGGATGATGCTGCCCCATGTCCTGCAGCTTCTCTTCATGTTTCTTCCCTTGTGTCCCTTCCCCAAGACCTCTTTCTCCTCTTGCTGAACAAAGTGTTCTTGAAAGTTTGAAGTGGTTGTTGTGGAGAGGCAGATCCTGATGAATCTGTGGAAATTTACTTGAGCACAAAGGTCACTGGGATGGCAGGTGCCACCAGGGTTCAGTGGCAGCACCTTTGAGCATATGAGAGTCATATTTCTGCATACAGCATCTAAACCTTCTTGTGGCTCTAGCCACAGATCTTAAAGCCTTGCCCCCCACATAGCAGTAACCTGCTTTGGAGCGATATTGGCTGCCTCTGTCACTGTATGTTTCCAGGGAAATGAAATTGAGTATCTTGCTGGTCCTCTGAAAACCAGGGACATGCAAAGTAAAAATTTCTCAGCGAAGTACTGTCACTGACCTGGTAAAACAAAACCTGATTATATTATTTTGTATGACCAGACACTACCACCCTGATGCAGACTGTTAGCCATATTCAAGGCATGCAGACAGCAGTGTTACTCATCTACAAAAAAGGTGTCACAGTCAGGTTTCAAGGCTGAGATTTTTTTTTCTATATATCAGCAGATTACATAGAAAAAAAATAATTTAATAACAAAACTCATTCAAAATAGGTCAGTGTAAGATACTGTATTAATAGGGCAATGAGTGTGCCTTATAATTCTGTGTCATTCATATGTCATTCTGTGTCACCCCAAATTTATACTTGTAAATTCCTTCTCTAAATTCTCCTGGCATTTCTATGAATTTTATACTCTATCACCTCACTGTGTGTTTCCCTACAGTTTCCACACTTATATTCATTTTGAATGCCAAAGAATCCTTGAGTCAGAAATTTCTCCAAAGGATGGCCAATCAAAGACTGAGCAGGCATTGCACTTGGTAGAAAATGGCAATAATTTACTTTCAACTGAGGTTTCTTGGGCATACATGCACACACACTTAGTAATAGCTGTGTCAGATAAATCTGGGAGTAGCTAGGTTAAGCAAGATTAATATGATGGTATTGATAGGTCAGCTTTCAGTGGCAAGGTCCAAAGATAAAAAATGGTTTGCAATATTCATTATATTGTGCCCTAAATCCCACTTCTGGTTTTATTTGTGTGCAGCACATTTTCAAGATTTCTGACATATGAGAGATAAATAGGAAGTTTGGTTGAGTGTGATGGGAAGTGGAACCCCCAGGCCTCAATGATTTTTTCTAACCTGTGCTTGGTGCTATTGCAGAGTCCTGGGGCACCAGGATTGATGGAGGGGAGAGGTGCCAGTGTGCTCACTTGAGCCCTGCTCCGAGAGGATGGGATGACATGGTCAGAGAACATATGTGGGGGTGGAGGTTTGCAAGCTCTCCAGGGTTTGCTGCTACAAACCTAGGCTGTGAAAGGTCATCCTACATGTATCTACATTGCTTTTTAGAACCCAGCTGTTATGCAGCTGACACTGCAAAATCATGTTTGGAAGAATTGATGCCTATCAGCACTCCTCAGCATAGCACTAATAACAATAATAACCAATAGTAATGAAATAAGACCATTCTTTTCGGAAGAAGTGTATAGAGTGAGACACTGAAGGGATTTATTGCCAGAATAAAAATGATAGCAAATTGCTTTGAAATCAATCCTGAGGTGAAATGCTTCCTTCTCATTGGGAAAGATTTTTGATGCACTTGGGAAGGATGCATATACATAAAGTTTGTCCATTTCTCCCATTCTAATGGTTCTCTTTTAAAGGACACCACAACTCTTCACTCAATTATATACCTGTACTGCCTTTACTACACTAACTCTACAATATGTGTTTGCATTCTTCCATGTGTAAATGGTGATTGAAAGACTTGGCGATGTGGGGTAGGTGCAATAATTGTTAAAGTTGTTCAGTCTGTCTTATTAAGACTTCCCCCTCCCCCAGTAAAATGCTGTCCACTTTATAGTTGGACTTGCAAATGCCCAGTGTCTGTCTCAAGCTGACTGAACCCTCCTCCAAAGAGTGCCTCAACTTGTCGTTTATATTGGATCTAGGAGAAGCAAGGCAGAGGCTGTCCAATGCCATCCCTTCAGAAATCCCTCTGGCAAATCTATGTTTATCCCACATTTAGCTTCTTTGCTGGACTGCCCTCAAAGGACTCAGCACTTAATTCTGCCAATATTTAGGAAATGGGTGTTCATCAGTAAGAACTGGCTGGATAAGAGCTTGTTGGGTGCACCCAGCCAAACTGATCCACTTTGAGCTGGCCATAGTGTCTGTTTGGACTTAGTCTGGTTGGGCTCAATGATCTTAAAGGCCTTTTCCAACCTAAAAGATTCTAGGATTGTTTAACCTACAGGGAAATACTTTGTTTTTCCCCTGCAACATTGTGTTAGGTTTGAAAGGAAATTAATTTCTCTGTATGAGTGTACTCCACCAAATGCTGTGCCAGAGACAGCGTGTCATAAATTCCGCTCTCTTACTAACCACAGGCAAACTGTCTTTTGGTGGCAGTACGGAAATATGGGCTGAAGATGGACAGTATCTCTTCTTGGCCAGTACCACACTGTCTCTGTGTTGTTTCCTGTGGAGACTTGGGGATCTCTATCAAGTTTTTATGAGTTTTAAATGTTCTTATACAAGTGAAAGTCAAACAAAGGACTCAAGGAATTAAGATAAATTCAAATTATTTTCTCCTTATTTGTTTTGTCTCTAATCAAAATGCAGGTTAATGCATTAACATTATGTGAAGAATCTCAAGTTCACCCTCAAATTATTCCCCATTATTTCCTAAATGCAATACAAAGATATTTCAATATTATCAACTAAAGAAAGTGTTTGACTATTTCCAAATTGAAATATTTCATTCTGCATGCCAATGCATTTCACTCAAGGTCCATTCAGTTTAAAGTTACACTCAATGCCTCAGTAAGATCTTGGTCACTGCCTTTTGTTGTTGATTTTCCCCATTGGATTGAACTTCCTAGACAACCTGTACTTCCCATAATGTGTCTGCAGAAGTTCCCTTAGTACAGGCTACACCTCTCAGAATGCACAGACAGTTTAATGGAACATTTCTAATAAAATACCAAAACAAAACAGAGGTCAATTTTCCTGAAGAGCAAATATAGAAAAAGAAGAGTGTTATGGAAAATTTTGATTTTGTAGAAACTACAATTTCAGTGAAAGTTTTCCACATGGGCAAGAGCTATTTGTCATACTGACAGTACACTGGAAAGCTCCAGGGAATGGGCCTGGACTGTCACATGCCCTGGCTCTTCCATCCACCATGGCTCCCTCCTTATTCCTTTCTGTGGCAGCATTTGCCAGCCCGAGAAGAAAATTTTCCCTTTTCCTAGGAGGAAAGCAGGTGCCTAAATTACAGGGGAAAAGGAGGAAGAGTGGAATTGAACCTCCTGGAGGCTTCAATTTTCATAGCTCTGCTTCTGTGCAGTCAGAGACAGATATGCAAGTGAGCAAGGAGTAACTGAAGAAAATAAAGACTGCTCTGAGTTCTTCCTTTAATCTACTCGCTCAGGCAAAGGTTAAATTACCATTTGAATGCTGCTGTAGAAGAGCTAATAATGTTGCCTTTATGTTCCAAGGATCCTCTCTCTTAAAAATACATTCTTTTCAACTCAAGTTAAGGAAAGCTGTGGTTCCAATCATCTCCAGGATTATGATCTCTGTTTTTGCCATGCACTAGCTGGTTGTCCTGTTGTTCCCTCATCGATTTCCTGCAGTGTTTTAGGTAGTGATTCAGGAACAGCTGACTGTGAGGATATGTTCCTGTAGTTAGAGAGAAGGGAACTATACTTTGAGGTCTTTATGAAATTATGCCAAGTGCCTTGTGACTTTCAACTTCTGGACCCCTGGGAGAAATCTGAACCCCTGGCTGAGAGTTGAACAAAAACCATGTTACTGTATTACTATCCAAGAAAGCATTTTTGGACCACGTTTAAAGGTACACTCTCCCTCCTGATTAGGAGATTGTGTTTGCATTGCCATTTAGAATGGATTTAGCTATCTATGAGGTTATCCTGCAGACTTTCCAGGCTTTCCCATTGTAAGTTATATGTACACTAAGGAGGAAATTAAAACAAATGCATATTTGTCTTCAGCACTGACAATGGTGTCAAGTGAAAGACAAACACAGCCAGAGCAGCAAAAGGAATAACAAAAGTACTTACAAAGAACTGAGCCAGTATATATAATTTTTTAAAAGACCTGCTAATTATTCAGCACAAAAATCCCCAGATCTGCAGGTTGCAATGGGAAAAGATTTGCCAAGTGGTGTATCAGTGTCCAAGTGAGGACAAGGCCTAGCCCATGCTGTCATTGTTGTTTGCTTCTGACTTTCCCCATTGTCACAAGTCACTACTGACACTCTCCTGGCTCAGTGGACCTGCTGGGCCTCTATTATGTCCTTCTGCAGTTGGTCCTACACTGCTTTGGACAAGCAGAAGAGAATGTGTCCCACTCACCAGGGACACAGCAGGGGAAGAAGTCCACCCCTACTTGTCCTGAATGCCCTAATCAGCTTCTGAGACTTCTCTCCACACCTGGGAGGATTTGTGGCACCTCTGAGTCAGTGATTTGAGGCACCTCTGGTTTCTTTAGTCCAGTAACCCACCCCTAAAAGGAACCTGCATCCAGAGACTGTTATCTCCCAAATAAGCAAGGCAGAAGTTCATTTAGGCCCTCTCATATTTTCCTTCCATGAAGGTCTTCTTCACTGCTATCTGAGGATATTTACATAATCTGTATTCTCATTTATGATCTCCTTATGAAGATAAAGGCAAGCAAGAATGAGACTCTAGGGACAGGTTTGCAGTAGAAAATAACATCCTCACCCATACTCCAGGTCCTGATGGCATGACCTCTTTCCCAGTTCTCGGGCCTTCCCAGAGAAGCCACAGGGAGATGTGTTCTGATTTTAGTACATTAATTAATGGCTGGAGTTGATGTGATTTGTGGAAATGGAGGAGGCCCTGAATCTACTTACGGTCTCTGTTCATCTTTGTGTGCACCCTCTGTAATTTGGGAAGCTTCTCCTGTGAGCATTACCTCACTCATCCCAAAGCCCTGAATAGCTCCACACCTATGCACTGCGCAAACAGACCAAGAGAAACAGACTAGAGGGCTCCCAGTTACACAATATCCCTGAAGAGCCCTTCCATGAATCCCACAAAGATCTTGTGGCAACAGGTTTTGCAAGACAGTTCTGAGAAAGGTCAAAGACCTCTGTCTTGCAACTAAGTAAGTGAAAATGTGCCTCCTCATAAATGCTGTCATTATTACATTGCAGTAGCATTGCAAACACTATGGCCTTGCACACACTGGGAGGAACTTTAGTGTTTCCTGTCATGGCCCAGCTCCACCTTTGGTAGAATTCCTGTGAACCATTGGATCAGCAGCAGAGACTCCAGCTTTTGCTTGGTCAGCATGTGGCTACATGGAGGCAAACCCCAAAGAGGTATAGGCAAAAGCAAAGCTGCTCCATCTCGACACCTCACTCAGCTAAACCCAGCTGGCTGCCAAGAGCTAGAGCTTCCTTGGCTGTTACCCCAGGATTGCTGACCTAGTGAGGCACACTCTGGACATCTTCCCCACAGATTGACCAAGCTGGAACCCATGCATGATTCAGTGACAGCTTCTGAGAATGCCACTGAAGGGAATGCACTGCTTACCTCATCCTTTTCTTATATACTTTAGTTAACTAGATAGAAATCTCACCCTGAATGTAGGCAAGCAAAAGTAAATTGAATCTTCAATTCCTCCTTTGCAAAGAAAGGCTTAAACCATCAAGTTTTCATGTATTCAGGACTGCTTTAAGTATACTGTGTGTAAAGGAATGGATGACTGAGCTGAAGTGCAAGAATCCCCAGCCCTATGTTTATTATTCTCTTTAGAAAATAAGACATCTTTAGAAACATTTTTGGGTAGTGTGCAGACTTGCACTTGCACAACACAGCTCTCCTATGTCTAGTAAGATGCTTCAGCCATTGGTGGAAAGAGTAGCTGTCCTCTTCCTTTCCTGGTCTGTTTCAGTAATACAGGAAAGCATAGAAACCCAGGTTTTTATCTTTATGAGGTGGCTCACATGGCTAAACAAGGTATCAGGCATTACAGAATTTAGCATGGCAGCATCCCAGTTGACCTTTGCATCTGTTTCCCCTCAGTGTGCATGTGACTCTGTTATCTGACAGCTCAGAGGAAAGAGGTGCCTTCCCATATGGCAGATTTGGGTTTTTTTCCTGAAGACATTATAGGAAATTCTGATTAGAAGCTTTAAACACATTATCCAGAAATGGTTAATATGTTAAGTTCTCTTTAGGTTTACATTACAGTAAGGTACAGAAATGGTTAGCCCTGTGATAAAATGAGCATCAGACTTTAGCTTAAAGCTCTAAGTCTGGTACAAATAGCTGCAGATCCTTTAATTGTTTTCAGACCCTTTAACTTATTATTTGGGTTTCCTGGTAAATTATTCTATGCATCTGTCAACTCACCATGCAAAAACTCACAGGACTTCATGGCCAATTAAACTCCTCTGGCAGAGGAAGAGCTCCTAACATTGGTGTAAATTGTATTAAAATCAAATTTAAAGCCATTCCACATTGTTACGATGGGGGGGGGGGGGGGAGTGTCAGCTTGCATTTGGATCAAAGCCACTTGCAAAAATCTCATTTTATCCAGTTAAAGATTTTTTTATATCTTGAAAGCATCTTTGCTTTTTGTGATGTGTTGAGAAGTGAAATGAAGTAGCTCTGTGAGAATGGATATCAGTGATGCCTCATATTCCACAGACCTCTGTATTGTGGCTTACGGTAATCTCCAACCAAACTTATTTCTCTGGCTGGGCCACCTGTATGGTCTTTCTTCTTTTGCTGACAACATATGAATTCATTTGCCACACTTCCTCTACTTGAGCCATTCATAGGACGTATTTGTGGACTTTTACACCTCAACCTATGTACTTACATTCTTGAAACAGTAATGTTGCTGGTTTACATTTGTTTTCCTTTTTTATCTAGGGTTCAACTTGGCCAAGAACAGAAAAACAATTATTGAGGGATGATCCTACAGAATGATCACACCACATGATCCCATAATTCTCATTTCACTAGGAAATGGGGCTAAAAAAAGAGTTCATCAAAGCCCAGTCTTGGGTTTACATTTTCTTTTCACAATATGTTAACAGCAACTGGATTTTTTTCCCTTTTATTTTTTTTCCCCTGGAACAATGAACAGGAGTTATCTCTTACATTCAAGGGAACAAGGCCCCAAAACATTTCCTGCATTAATTCCCTATGGAGAAGGCAGGATGTTTAGGAATCGTGATGTTAAAGACAAAGGTTGGTCAAAATACTGCATCAGTCCACTGCAGAAATGGAATAATGGTTTCAGTGATATTTTTCCATTTTTTAGAGAAAACCAAAAATAAATGTAGTTCAACTTTGTTCAGTGATGAGCCAACAAAAATCACTTTTGCCTCTGACAGAGGTCTGTCTCAAGTCCAGGACATGTACTGACAAGGGTGTATTTCTCACATCCCTGATCTCCAATATGAGACTAATAAATTTTTGAAAAATCTGTGCCACAGTCAGTTAACACATATATTTCTCAGTGGCAAAGCAGACTGTTTGATCTTTGCTCTAAGGGTAAAGCACCATTTCAGGGTTGCTTGGCAGCTCTGTTTTCCTTCCCTCAGCAAAAGAGATGGATTCATTTAGAATTGCGGGCCACGAAGAAGGGAGATCAGGTGTGGCAGAAATGGCAGGTGGCTGGAGCTGACTTGACAGCAATTAAATGTACAAATCTTTGATTAGGCTCATGGGAATGGAGTCATTAGCTACAGCGAATGGACCAGCTTGCTTTCCACTGCCTCATTAGCCATAATACTGATATTACTTTAAAAAGCCTGGAAAAAAAGCCCTCCCATACAGAATTAGGAGAATTGAGTTTCAAGGGAAAAAAAATAAGCTAGTGTAAGCACTTTCTAGCCGAACAAACAGAGCCTGGCTTTTCTGGTCACTGACAAAAAAATGTCTCATGTTTGCTGTGCTGTGAGATAGCCCCGTATCCAGCGCCACAAGCAACGATTCACAGAGATCAACAAGTTGCTCTTGGCCACTAAAATTTACTGAGGACCTCATCAGGCAGTGTCCTGCTGTGCTCCAGTTCCGAGTACTGGTGCCTTTAACAACATCCTACCCTGCAAGTGGAGACCTTCGGTCAGTCACACAGTGGAATTATCAGGCTGGATATAACTTGCACATAAATCTCCAAGCTAGCTGGCTTAGCCCAGGGGAAGATTTGGCTTAGGCTTTATTTATCTTCCTGTAACATGACTGGTTGAAGAAGGGCTGCAATAACAACATTCTGCCATAAATTAACATCCTCCTGTCCCCAGCTCTTTTATTGTCTATATGTCTTGCTATTTCATGGAAAGTTCATAATGAAATAATTTGTACCCACTTGCCCTTTCTCTCCCACTCTTCTTTCGGTGCTCTCTATCCCACCACAGTCATTTCTCTGACCTGCTAAACCAGAAAAAAATCAGAAAAAATATTTTCCTCTAGGGCCCTCATGTAGGGTTTCATGCAAACAAGCTGATGGCAAAAAGAAGTTTGGGACAGAGTGAGGGCAGTGGCTTCTCGCCTCTCACACTGCTCAAGCAACTGGTAGTGCAGATGGAGCAGGGGCAGAGGGAAATAATTTTTTGGTATTTGGTGGCAACACTGCTGGGCCAGTGTTTTGCCCTCTATAGCAAGAGCAAGATGAGAAAAAAGATGCCACATTCTCTAGGAATTATTATTGTCCTTCATAACATGGAACACTGAAGGGTTGTGCAGTCATAACACCATCCCTTGCTTGCTTGTTAAGTCTGGGTTCAGGTTCTTCTGTCCCAGCAGTAAGACAAGACTGCCAGTTCCATGACTTGTTCCTTCCCAGGTTTCAGAGGGACCAGATGCTACAAGAGAGCTACATGCCACAGGTGACTTACCCATACAGGCATTAGGTAGAAAATATCAGTTTCCACGTAGGTGTAGTTTGAGGATCTTTACACTGTCTCCTTTCAGTAGTAACAGCATACTTCACCTTCTTTAAGTGTATTTGTTCCTCATGTGCTTTTTGATATATAAAAGCTAAATATAAAAAAAGGGACTGAATTGAAAGGTATGTTTTCTCTGAAGAAGGAAATTCAAGTTGTCAAAGAAGTATAAAATACATGGTACAAACTGTCCTATGGAGTTACCTGTAGAGATAGATAACTCCACTGAAATAGAACTTCCAGCCTAGCCTCAGTGTGTCACTGATTCCCATGGCCACGTAAGACATCCCATGTTAGCTGACTAACTCACACTTTAGCTGAAAGATTACCAGGATAGTCTTTTCCAAGACTCTTACAGGGCTGACTGTATCTTTGTGGTTTTAGATAGTATCTAAACAGCTCATGAGATGAACAAATACAGCTCAATCTCATCAGCTGTGCAGCATCACTTTTCTTTCTATGATGGTGATGTAAGAAATACAAGGTGAGATTCAGTCAACACTGTCTTTGTTCTATTCAGCAGTGAACTTCCATGTTGAAACAAAGTGCTGTGAAAAAAATAGAAGGGGTCTTTGAGGAAGAGGAAATCACAGGAAAGAGGGCATGAAGAAGAATAAAGATAAATTTAAGAGGAAGGAGAAAATGAGAAGAAACTGCTAAACAGCTTGAAAATTTTTCTACTGTAGAAAATACAAACTGCATTGCTTTTGCTTTCCTGTGTCTGCCTCCTCTGCATTTTAATTACAGTTGAGTGTCCAGCCTGATTAGCATTTTTACAAGTCTTCCTCAATTCATACCTGCTTATGTATGCATGCAATTTCCTTGCAGACCTGACCTTGAGCGGTTTCAGCATAGAATCAGAACTTTGATAACCCTTCACCACACCACAGGTCACTTTTTACATGGACATTAAAGCTTCAAAGAGCTTTGACAGATGCAGAAAAGATCAACCTAAGTTATTCCCACTTGTATGTTTCCTTCTTTCAGCACTTGCTTCTTCCCAGAGCAGTCAGCAGGAGACTGACTTTGCTTTAGTCGCAGTTTATTGCCTGATTTCTTAACTCTAGCTGCTGTGGTGATGGCATGGAAAAGACTTTGGTGGGCAGCAATATCTGGAATTGCCACACAGAGTTTCCCTGGAGGTCATTTGTCAGCATGATAAGTGATTTTAAAGCCTCGGAAAAGTTCATCCTCTATGACTTATTATGGCTTTTCCATCTCTAACTTCTGTGGCTCTGAAGAAAGCACAACATTTGTAAACAGTGCAGGAGAAACCCTTTCCAGTCAACTTTTATTTTTTCCATTGCTTCCCATTCACAGCAAATATTTTGTTAAAAAGACCTACTGAAACAGAAGACAAAGATTAGGCAACATCCAGAGCTGCAACTACAGAAGTTGCAGTCCTTCACCATCATGCTGCCCAGCCAAAAGCTGTGTCACAGCCAGCATGGAAACAGGAGGAAAATGTATTTTTCACCATGTGTTTTGACTCTGCTTTGGAGCTTAGATGACCTGTTGGTAAAAATGCCTGTGTCCTGTCTCCATAACAGATACATTAGTTGTAAATTATCTGTCCAGTTTTGCCATTGTGAGTAGGGCCCCTGTGGGAACTGACAGTACTGTATTATTGTTGGTTTTGGCGGATAGTCTCCAAACAAAACCAGCTTCCCCACTACTAGGGAGGGGGCAATGCTGGTGTTGGGAATATTTCTATTTGGAGCAGTTACATGTTTTGGGAAGAGATGGAGGCGTGGGGTGCCAAGCTGTCCAGTGAGTGCCCTGTGCCAGTGCAGGCAGGACCTGCCTGTACCTCTGCCAACTCCCTGCCGTGCTGCTCCGTGTCCTGTTACATGTGGTGGGAGCCTCGGAGCGGGGAAGAGAGGCAATTTGTAGTCATGTTACATTTCCTACTTCAAAACTGTTTTTACAACTATTGGCCCAGCCTTCCCCAGCAGCGCTGGCCTGCGCAGCGGGCTGTGTTGTTTCATTTCTGTCAGCAGTGGGTCTTTTCTCTCTGCTTCTGCAGGAATGCTTTTGTTTCATGTCTTTCCTCCCTGCTGCATGCTGTGTTGGCCAGGCAGCCTGCCACGTGCTTGAAAGCCTGCTTCCCACCCCTCTGCCCTGCACGACCATAGCCTCCCTCTCAGCTCGTCCTGCAAACACTCATTAGGTGCTTTGGGTGCAGATGCTCAGGACCTGCTCCTGTGTCTGACCACAATGTGTTGTGGTGATAAGAGGGTGGACACCTGGACAACGGCCAGTCCAAGCATTACATTATAGCCCTCTCTCTTATGCTGTTTACTTTTGTGACAGTTTCTCCTTTCAGTTCTCATGTCTGCAATGTTGATCTAGCAGGGTGGCCATCTGGATCCCTGCCTCCGCTGGCAACTCCATCTTCACCCCATCTTCATCTCCCTGTCAACCAATTCTGCTAAGTTTTCCTCCATCCCCATGTTGGGTCTTGTCACAGCTGGGGGGACCCAGCTTTCATTTCTCATCCTTGCTTTTTGTCCTCCTCAGGTTAGACTAACCACAAGGATCACACAGAGACTACCACGGCTCTGTGCCATGGCAGTGGTTACAGACAAATGAAGACTAGTCCTCAGCTGTTAATAAACTGAGACCCATCTAACCATCAGTGCAAAAAATGGACAAAGGCTATAGCAAGGGATGTGAAGGGAATGCACAGACTGACTTTATTATTAGGATTGCAAGTACCCGAGAGACCCTGACCTCAGAGACACTGCCTCCATCTCACAAAGGGTTTTAGCTGAGCATAAGTGTCTGACCTCATCTGGGACCCCAGGGTGTGGGTTTGTTTTAAAAAACATTGCCGCAAGTCAAAAAAGCAGCAAAAAATCTGTATTGTTTTTTTATTTTCTGTTTTCTTCCAAAATTTTTTCTTAGAAACAAGAAAAAGCATTCCAGCTCTCCAGATCCAGCTATTCTCTTCAGTCCTCAGCTGGCCTCTCCACAGATTTTGCTGCCAGGGTCCTGGGCTCATGGGAAAAGTTCGTGGGACATCTGCACCATGGTGCGGAGATCAGGCACTGACTAGGAGCAAGCAAGAGCTGGAACCCACGAAAGTACAACTCTATCAGCATGGCTCTGTGCCCAGCCTTAATTAGACCTGCCAAAAAGGGCTAATTAGCTAGGCTCAGTGCCACACTGATGTGACTATACCACTTTCAAGAACCAGCAAGCATCATGTGCAGCTCACTTCAGCATGGTGATGCCATGTGAAGCTGGACAGAGCGCGATTCACCGGCCTTCCCTCTCCAGAATGAGCCCACTGAGCTTGTAAGAGCCAATTGCACATCACTCTGTGTCCATGTGTGTAGTAAAGGGTTTTATAGCAGGACCTCTATGGATTGAAGCTTCCTGACACCCACAGTGAAAGAAAGAGCACTAGATGTTCTCCTTTGCTGGAGAGGAAGGCCAGAGTACTTGGAACATGAGAGGCTGGCTGGAGTTCCCCGAGGGAGCCCACAGCCAGTCTTGTCTCATAGCCCAGCCTGCCTGCCTCGCCCTTCCCTGCCCACACCCGCCCTGCCCGCCTGCCCAGCGGTGCTTGGCTGCCTTCCCTTGCCTCCGCCGCAGCCGTGGCTACTCCTGCAAGGCTCTCACAGGGCAGTACCAAACGTGATTTGGACCCTGCTCAGGCCTTTCTGAGGATCCCTTTCCTGCCTTGACTAACTGTCACACGTGTTTTTCCCCTAGCCTCTGCTGCCATACAAAATGCTGTTTGCAGCCTCTCATGCTTTGGGGGGACACTTAGAGGAGGGCACTGGTTCCACTGTGTCTGCGGCTCCCCACAGCCATAAGAGGGTGGAGAAATCTGTTCTTAAGGTGCGTAAGAAGGCAGTGAATCATAAGAGCAGCAGCTCTTGTTTACCAACACCTCACTTTGTAAGGATTTCTTTAACACAGTAATTTGTGAGATAGCCAGTCTGGTTACCAGTTAAGACAAGCTAAGCCCTGTGCTCAGCAGGGGGAAAGGTTCCTCTTGGTTAATGCAGTGAGGACAGAGACTGTGGGGAATTATGACCGCAGCTCCTCTGGTAGATAGGCCCTTGTGCAAAACACACACACACACACACACACACACACACACAAAGGAAAGGCTACTAGAGGAAACGCTTCAGAAACTGTCCCTTTTCTTCCCAGGTCCATCTGATAGTTTAGCAGAAGTAAAATAAATGAGGAGTGTATGGAGGTAGTAATATTCCTACCTTTGGACCATCATATCAAAGTATAGCAAGAGTTATGCACACACAGAAATACCATGACATGTATTACAGTGCTGCATAATGCGAGCAAGTGTAGCAGCAACTTGTTACCCTGACTGAAGGCTAGAGTGTAATTAGTGTAATTACAATGCCACTGGCTGAATTCACTCGAGGAGTATGGCATTCTCTGTGCCCTACAGGGTGATGCATAATCCCAAATACTTCATCAGTTGAAAGCGAGCTCTGAGACACATTTGAGCTGCAATGCAGTCTCACAGCCAGGTTTTTACTTAATGGCGTTTGTCCGCAGCTCTCCAGAAGATCCAGTTGGTGCCACCAATACCTTTACTCAACTGACCACTTTTGGGGAGAGATTGTGGCACTTCCTCTTCAGGGGACTTGTGAATGGGTCAGGGACACAGGGCCACAAGCAGCAGCAGCAGCAGCTTCCTGCATACAGGGCACAGTGAGAGAGCAGCAGTTCTCAGCTGGCCAACAGCTGGGCTGTGCCAAAGGAGCCCAGCCCCATAGCTGCTGTCCTGCTGTAAAACAATAACTATTCAGGGTGGCTCCAAGATCTGGTCAGCCATAACCCCTTCCTTACAGCACTAGTTGGACCTTCATCAATTGCTAGTTTTCATTGCCAGCTCTGGTCCCTCATCACCTTCTCCCCCACACATGTACTGTTCTGTGTAACTTCACCTCATTTCCCAGAAAAAATTAATTCTCAATTTTTTTTTTTCCTAAAGAGCAGTAGGAATAACTGGCTTTTGAATTCAGCACAGAAAGGCTACAATTACAAAAAATGTTTTGGGTTGACAGGAAATTCAATTGTATTTTCTTGGTAAAACAATAAAACCCAAAAATTGCAATTTGGATCAAGCAAAGTGTTTGGTTCGACCTGAAACAAAACACTTCATTTTTGTGTTTAAACTTTTCACCCCTTTTTATTTATTGCAGGCAGGAAAACCTCAAAACAAAAACAAATGTTTCAAACTGAAAAGTTGAGCTGTTTCCCTTTGAAATCATCATGCTGCATTGACTGCAATTTCTCAGAATTACCCTCTTTGTCTTTGGCTGAAACTCTTTGCTAGATTTCAGGCTTAATTCACAAAAAGTTTTACATTATGCGAACCAGTATCCCAAGAATTTCACCTGGCCCCACTTACCTATTATTTGAACTCACGTGCTGAAAAAGTTTGGCAAAATAATGCTATTTTGCCAACAATATTCTTAATACCAATGCCCTTTCAAAACCACGTTAATCTCAAGAATGCACTGGTCTTCTCTTCATAATAACTCATGCAGGGATTGAAAGAAAGAAGGGGTCTTGCTTTTGGTGTGGTCCTTAATGTGCCCTGAAGGCAGAGTGAAAGAGCAAATGTCAATCTCTATCACTGGTCTCTGCAGTCTGCAGCTGGGATCCTGTGGCTGAGCTGGCCAAAGTGCCACTTCACACTGGGCATGAGGCAAGTGGGATCCAGCTGTGTGGTGCCGGGAACTGGATGCATCTGGAAATGATCTTCAAACTTAAGTCCAGGAAATAAGGGGCTATTCACCTAGTCCACTTTTGTCTTTCACTGATTATCAGCCAGTGGGAAAATTTAACTGTATACAGGGTTTTTCAGGCTTAAAATCTGTCTAGGGGCTTTGTCTATAAGAAATAGAGGGAAAAGAGCCTCTTGCTTTGTTTTATTATTTCCATTTCTAATTGCACATGAAATAGTAGAACGGGGAATAGATTTGGCTTTTGACCCTAAAAGACTCTACGGCAAAGATCCCATCTGTTGTGCATTTTAACTGAACCTATTCACCATTTCTGGTAACATCTGAATATATTAATGCCGTAAAGAATGGAAACAGCCTTCAAATCTGTTCTCTCTCTGCCTCTAAGCAAAACTGTGTCTTCCATATCCTTATATCTCTGCTGAATCACCCAGATCATAAAACATAAATAAAGCTGCCTGGTCATAAGCAGATATGCCACAAAATGAGAGGTTGAAAGGAGGAGCAGAAGTGAAAGAGTTAAAAAAATGCTACAGCCTCTCCCAGTGTTTCCTTGGGTGAAGAGTGTAAAGGTTAACGATTTCTAAATATTCAGGAGTAATAAATGATCTGAGTAGTTTTCTGGCGGTACCTCATGTTCTCAGAGAAACAAATGCTTCAAGGATATGCACCATTTCAGAAGAATGTGACAGAGAGAGAGAGAGAGATTTGTTTTAAAAACTTGTGATGATCTGTCTCATCACTGATAATAAAGACGCAGGTTCTTTCCATCCAGAAATATCACCAGGTAAACAATGAAGAATGCAGTGCTTAGGGGTTTATGTGTCAGAAGGGCTTAAAATTATTTTATATGAAGCTTTTCTGTTTCCTTCACGTGCATGTACAAAATTCTCCCTTCCTCCATGGAGTCTTTCTCCTTCTCCTTGTTTAATAACAGCAAACTGCTTGTTATTCCATTCAATGGTAAAGAAATAAGCTGTAAGGAGCAAACAGGTGTAAAAAAACTTTCAGGTATTTGAAGTGTGGTCACTCTTGTCCCCAACTATGGGGGAGTGGGGAGGGCTGACTCATGTGGGAAGATAATTGTCTTTGTGGCTGTCCCACTGCCAAGCTTGCATGAAACCAGTCAATCACCAAAGAAGCTACCAAGGGAGTCAAAGAGAAGACATCCCCAGGCTGAGCTGTTGAAAACATTTTTTCTTACTTCCTCAACAAAAGGGAAGACTCTTATCTCTTGTACAGCATTTACCTCAGCAGTAGATTAAGGAAAGAGCAGAGGAACGTGGGAGGTCAGGTTAAGACCTGGAATGGAGAGCAGCACTGGCTATCCTTCTTCTCCTGCTTTTAAATGTGAGGCTAAAAAGAGGGAAGGAAATGGGATGCAGCCTGTGGCCAAGATAAGTGTCAGTAACAAGATTTGTAAGTGATGAGGCAGCAGCAGTAGGAAGCAGAACACATGGGTAAAGCAGCTCCTGGGAGAAAGGGCAGAGTAAGGTTTACCTCCCACGAAATAGGAACAAGAGTAATGTGAGGATGGGTTGAAATATGAATCTCAGGGCCTGGCTGAGATTGTAGGAGAGGTGCAAGTGAGGATATGTGTTTTTTTATTTTAATCTGGCTGACACCTGGGCACGTGACTAATGGAAAACCCACGAACTGAGAGCTGATGCTTTGGCATCTTCACAGAATTTATCCCTGTTGAGGGAGCAGGATCTGGTGACGCTGCTTGCATTCACACAGGGATGCTATCTTTTAACAAGCCCTTCTCACCCATGAGCAAGTAAGACTGGGGTTTCTTACACAGCAAAAGGGAAAGCAGAAAAGGCTTTCTGAAGATTCAGGGAAACCTGGATTAAGTCACTGTGGTTAATTATGCAAACATTAGAGAACCCAAGTTAGATTAGTATCCATGGGGAAGGACCCCTGCACATCAGATCTTAGCTTCTTATCTGCCAGTTCCAGTCTTTCATTCACCTCTAAGTGCACTGTGTACATTGACCTAGATGGGTGCTAAGTACTGTGCCGATGATCTTCAGTACATACTGAACCATGGGTGTGACAGTGCCCCTGGCTCTGCAGACATCCCTTAAGGTCACACCGAGTTCACCCAGCTGCTGCTGGCAAACCCTTGGCTGAAGATTTAGTGAAATACCACAGGATCAGCCCCACTTCTGACCAAAGCCTTACCTCTGCTGGTATGGCAGGAGGAGCAGCAAGGGACGTCAGCCAATTAGCTCCCAGCTAAAGCTTCAGGGTCTTCTTTTGGCAAGAGAACCACACACTGTTTTCAGAGGGCTTCATTGTGACAACAAATCTACTTAGGACCTCATGGATCCCTCAGAAAACTTTACAAAAGACAACTTCTTATACAGCACTGCATTTTAGCAGAAACTATGTGACTGGCACTGAAATGTGTGTGGTGGGATAAACTTTCCCCTGTGTGCTCTGCACAGGTTGGTCTGCTAGAACAAGTCCATAGCCGAGTGCTCTGTGCATACCTCTCTTGGGTAACAGCTGGGCTGAGGTCCAAGGAATCTGTATAAAACATGCTCAGGACTGCTCAGCCAATTAATCTTTTGTAACTTGTGGGGAGAAAAAAATGGCATGTGATCATGTAATTAATGGTTGGCTCCTAAGGTGTGTGCACTAATTAAGGTTCAGGCCTATAGTTGCTCAGCAACTGTGTTTGCAGCATTTTATACCACTGAAATGCTTGACTTTGTGGCCTGAATAAATGCTCTTTCAGGGCATTTTGTGTGTCAGTATTCCCCAGTTAAGAAGGGCAGAAGCGGGACAGAACAGGCAAATGGCAGCCTAGAGCACCCTCTGTCCATGTTGGCTGGGGTGAGTGAGACCTCTTGCTTTCCCATCCAGAGCCCTGCCTTGAATGCCAGAAGGATGCCATGGAAGGTTGCTATGCCCTACAAGAATTCATGTTGTTGGAGAGGCAACAGCATGAGTTGGCAACAGCATGAGAGGCAACAGCATGTTGGAGAGGCTGGTGTGTTCTGCAGAGCATGGCTGATTGCAGGAGAATGGTGGTACCAAGGGTTTAGGGGTCTCTTCCCAACACCACTACAAAGCAGCAGTCTTCTGCCTGACTCTCTTCAGTCTTGTTTCTTTTTGTCTTTCCCCATCACCTTTAGCCTGTCACTGTTTCAGGCTTGTCTTCTCCTCCCTGCTGATTTCTTTCAGCCCTCAGCCAACATGCTGATTTTCTCCCTTGTTCATCTCGGCTTCCTTTGGCCCTCCCCTCCACACACACCTTTCCCTCTATTCCTCAGAGTCAGCAAATGGAGAGGAGTATGGTGCACAGTGAAAGAAGGCAGGAAACACCCAGAGAGATCTATGATGAGCCTAGCACATCCTGTGCCCATAACTGCAGGGAAGTGTGTGTTCTGTCCCTCCTTCCATCGGGAGACATGCTCTACGTGGTCAGAGTCCTTTGCTGCCAGCAGTCTACAAATCATTTTTCAAAGGTTTACAACTTGGCCAAACTTGTTGCAGATTATCCTGGGCACAGCAAAAGTATATTTCTGCTTCAGGGGCCCCCTTCTGACACATTTCAAGCCTTTTATTCATGTCTTGTGGGAATGCAAGAACTTCAGAAAGAAAAAGTTCACCAATGTGTAATACAGAATATTCTCTTAAAATCTCAGAAGTCTTTGGAACAGGGTAGCAATGTCACAGACAGACACTTGACATGGGAAATGTCAACTTGATCTTTCACAACCCAGTGATGTAGTAAAATCAAATAAAAACCTGCATTATAATGTGCAGTGTGAGGGCAGCTGGGTAATCATATCAAGGTATCAATACACAAGATAATACCAATTTAATTCATACTAAACTAAAAGGCATTAGGTGAAACTGAAACTGGGAGTTGCACATGACAGCACCAAGATCTAAAATGGGATGGATCTTGATGGATGGATCTGTTGGTACATTGACAAAGAGAGCAGGTAAATCCTCCCTAGATTTCATTTTCATTCTTTACATAATTTGCTGAAGTTTTATCCAAAAAAGACACTTTTCTCACCAAAACCCTGAACATCCAGAGCAACCAGTTCCCCCAGCCCTTGTGCTGGACCACAGCCAGGGACATACCACCACTGTGGCTCCCAGGAACAAGCACGGGCCAGAGGGTAAGTTTCTCTTGTAACTGTCAATGGACTGTACAGCCAACATTTTACACCTACAGAGAATTGTGCAAACAGAATTACAATACTTTTCCACAAAATCACTGCATATCTCTCAGGCACTTTGAACTGGAAATTCACTGTGAGAAATGAATGTTCAGGTTTCCCCCCCACCCCATCCTCTCAGGTGCTGTTGGTGCTTGCCCAGCTTGAACATAGTACAGTCTGTACTTATTTTTGTTGTTGAAATGTACTCATTGAGGTTGTCTGTCAGACTGCTTGCTTCAAAGGACATCCCCATGTTAAATATAAATAAATAAAATAACCCAGGTCATTCATAATTATTTCATTCTATTCCAGCCTTCTACTACCTATGTTGGAAGTTTTATACAGCCTGATTTGATGGAAATTCAGCATTTTGGATCACAGAATGGAAAATTTTACCCTAAACAAACTGATAATGATTTTGCCAATTTTCACGTACTCTGAAACTACCAATCATAATTTCTTTTGTTAAGAATTACCAATGTTATCAAATGACACAAAATATAGCCAAGAAATGCATGATGATGTCTACAAAGAAAATTGCCTTTCTATGTGGTCAGAGGCTTGGGAGAAGAGCTTTTAAGGCTGGATGAGGGGATTTAAAAATTAGATTTTACTTTTGCACTCCTCTTCACCTTATCACAAATGTGATGAAAGTGTGTTTTAGCTCTCCTGACATGCCTGCATTTTGCCACTAACTACACCAGGTCATTACAAGAGTTCTAATGCATATGCTTGAGTATATTGTTGCTGATTACATACAGAAGTGTCATTGTTCCATACAAGTGAGCAGTCATTTATTTTGAGACTCTTTCATTATGATAGGACAACCTGGTGGAAATACCTGAGATGATCTATTGCTTAAGTTCATATGCCTAAATTAATTCTGTTGGCTTCTCAAAAATCATCACCCTAAATATAGAATTCAGTGAATACAGAAAGGCTGGAATTTGCTATGTATATGAATCTAAGTGCTAAAAATCTCACCCATAGTCAGCCAAATCTAAGCTCTTTCCTCTAGATTCTTTTTGTTGTTAATGAAGAGAACATTCAATCCTTCCAGAGGGAAATTGCTTCCAGTTTTATTTAATGCCTATCTTTGGGTAAGAGAAGTGTTTTCTCAAGTTGTAACTCTCTCTCTCTCTCTCCCTCACCCCGCCCCCTCCCTCCATTGATGATGGAAGAGATGCCTAAATCTTCAACGCCCAAAGTCACTTGGAATAAGTTCTGTGCTTTAAGATGTGGATACACTGGCTTCAGCCTGTTTACTCATCTGGGTGAAACTACAGCCAAGCTCAAGCACCCACTTGTTCTGGAAGTGATTTTTCCCCTGTACTCAGCACTGGTGAGGCCACACCAGGAATACTGTGTCCAGTTCTGGGCCCCTCAATTCGGGAAGAATATTGAGGTGCTGGAACAAGTCCAGAAAAGAGCAGTGAAGGCCCTAAAGGGTAAGTAATTCTGTGAAAACCTACAATGAGAAATGTAGACATAACTTTAAAGTGAGAGGCACAAGTTTCTTCCCATCCTTTGTGGGAAAAGGCAGTAAGATCTTGGTCCTTTATTTCTTCAACTGGCTTCTGTACCCAGATGTGTTATGTGTGAAAGTGCAGGTCTTCCTGTCCAGCAGGAAGAACAACTTTCAATCAACATGGGATGCAAATGGATGCAACCTCAAACACTTTTCCATGTAAATAAGGCAACACACACACCCTTGCTGTTGCAGGAGGGTTTGCAGCTCAGTTTTCAGTAGATGTGCAGAGTAGAACTTTCTGAATTACTAAGTGATGCTTGTCTCCAAATGTCTTTGAAGAGTACTATCTTTGATCACTTTTCAGCTACATCTCATATTTCACAAGTCTGTGAGGGATAGTTTTTTTCTCAACCTACTTATATAAGTTGCTTTATTTCTGCAATTTATACTTTTTTTGCCAAGGAAGATAACCCTCTCAGTAAGCAAGCAATGGTCAATTGATTTCAAGAGCAAATCCTGTTGGTACTTAAGACAGAAATGATTAGATCCCTTGTTATCAAAGTTCCAAGGTCAAGTCATCATCAAATATGACTGATTACATTTTCTAATGGTTTTTCTATGCTCATTAAAGTGCATTCAAATATTCAGAATCACCTCTGATCATGACATTCAAAACCCGCTCTGATGGCTCCTGCCAAGCAGAAATGTATTCTCTAATCTTTAACCACATAAACAATAGATAACTGCTTGTAATTGGGTTCAAATTGATTTCAGGTGGCTTCAGAGAAAAGCAATTTCTACAACAGATTAACCTTTTAATTAATGTTTATTAAGGATATTACCAGGTGCAGGAATCCTCCTAAAGCAGAAAATTGCACTTCATTGACATTCATTTATGATAAAACAGTTGATCCGCTCCCAGGTCATTATTCATGTATTTATCATAATTTCTTGCTTTTCATGAAAATGCCATAAACACTAATTAACTATTGTAACACTGTATGTTTTAAATACATTGTTCCACATTGAATGGAGGAATGGGCATATGAAGATGTCCTTCGGCACAGGTTTTTAGAGAAGGAACCAGCACTCTCTACCAAGTGACTATGGCTGTTCAGCTATAACATCAGCCTTCTTGGAAAGCTTGTGGATACCCCCTTCATGAAGGAAGATCAAACACATGGAGAACTCTGTCAGAGTTCACATACCATAAAGAACTTCATCCACAGATGAAAGATAGACTGTTCTATTGAGAGGAATGCAACCTGAGCTACAGAGACATTTCTTTACCATGTTTGTGGTACATTAATGCCTCAGTGATTGAGTGTCTGAATCTAAATTACAAGGAAACTGATTTCCTTGGATACATCACTTACTCTAAATTAAAAACAAAAAGCCAGTTGTTTTCTGGGTATATTTGTAATACTATATTTTTTTAAGTGTCAGTCATTTGCCATACTGTTCAGCTGTCTGCTTTCCCTGGCTTTGCTTTGGGCAGTTTCAGCTAGTTCTCCCCAAGGCACATTTGCCATGGAGAAGGCTGGCCCTGGCTGATACAGATGTAGACCAGCACATATCATTTGGCTTTGGGGCCAGGATCAGTCCCTGACCCTCTTTCCTCTAATGGTGTAGATAACAACTCTGTGGCTATTACTAATTTGCTGCTGCCCAAACACTTCCTGCAACTTCTGGCCAATCTTTGGATGAAGAAATTGACAAACTTTGTTTTCTCAGGAGGTTGATTTATTTTATTTTATTTTATTTTATTTTATTTTATTTTATTTTATGTTATTTTATTTTATTTTATTTCATTATCATTGTGGAAGAAGTCACTCCCAAGTGTTGTACATTGTCTCTCTACCCATGGCTTTAGTTCAGCAAGCTATATACACAATTCAGGCAGTAACTAAATTTTTTTCCTTTAAACTTCTCATTGTTCCACAGTATGCTTATGATTCCGTAAAATTATGTCTATTGAAAATTAAAATTTGCAGAAGTCTTTAGTTCTCTCTAATGGAAAAGTTTGTAATTTTCAGTGGAAAGCTTTGTTCAGGTACTGGTGGTGTATGATTTCCTTTCAGCATTCTTTCTTACCTTCTCAGTTCCAAATGAAAACAATATTTCAAGTGATAATACAAACGTATTTTTAAAAACTACAGGAAGGTTGACACTGATTGTGGAGAAGTTCTGGGCATACCTGGGCAAGGACTCCTATCCAGAAACGGGAGAACTTGGTCAGTGGCTGGCTAGAGCATTTCTTCTAGAAGGCTTTTTCCACCAGGAGAGTCAGCCTAAGTTTGGGACACCAGAATTCACATCAGAAGATGCTTGCAGGAGCTGACAATATTCTTCACATCCTTTTGTGACTGGTAACTACCTGGAAACCTCCCAGAAATTGTTACTTTTTCTCTGTTATCTCAGCAGGGGTATCCCATAAATTTCACTGAATATGCATTACTGGATGGATAACAAGCATTCAGACAAGCTAATCACAAAGCAGAACAGGCCATAGAACCTTTCAGGGATCTCCTACAAGTGTCTTAGGAGTTCAGGAAAGTAGATCCCATTTTAGAGGTTATCTGAAATTTATATAGAATTACATATATCTTCCTAAATTTCAGTACTTGGGTATATCTATTTACTAGAAAGATTTTCATACTGAAATAAACTTTAAGGGGGCTGGTAGCACTTTTGTACTTGTTTTAAATAGGCTTTTTGAGGCTACAAAATTCTATCAGCTTCCTAAAGAGTCCTGTTTTCAACCAGCTTAAAATTAAATTCCTCCTACCATTTTCATTCATTTCCTTTGATTCTTGAAAGTTTGACAATTTTTTTTTTAGCCTTCTCAGAAATTAGGAGAAATTAGTTCATTTTCATCCATTGAAACACAAAGGAGAGTTATTTTTCTCTTTGTTAAACTTATCTGAACTGCATCAAGAGCAAAGTGAACTCCTCTGCAAGACTTACACAAGACCACTTAAATAGCACAAAAGAAAAATATCTATGAAGCTGCATTACAAGACTCTGCTTAAAAATATGCTGCTTCCTGATTAATATAATTCAACTGTAATACATGAATAAATTGTAATTTAGATGATTGCATGCATGTACTATCGTATCAAAGCTAAAATGAGATACTTAGATAATCATAGCTTTCTATTTTTTTTGTCTTTTTTTTTCTCTCCACATCTTTCTCCCTTCTAACAAGGGGATTTGCATGTCATACCTTATTCTAAGATCATCTGTTGAGGCAGGTCTGGTTATAAGGCAGAACACTGACAAACTGGTGAGGGGGAAAGACTATATAGGCACAGATGCAACTGACTTTTTGGACAACCAGAAGAATGTTAAAACCTGTTAAGCAAAAAGAGAAAGGAAAAGTAAGCTGCTGTTGCTAAGGCACCACCCTGGGACACAAAAGAGCTGGATTCAAGTTCCTTCTGTGTAAGAAAATTCCTCTGACTCATCAGACATGTGCTTTCTGTGGTGGTTTGTGAGATAGCAGCCCCAGGGAGAACTGAAGCAACACATCTAGGCTTTGAGGATCTGTGAACTTGGTTGCATACCTTTGCAGTGTCCAAGTACATCGCAGTGTCCTGGAACCAAGCTCACAGATTGTCCATTCTTTACTGCTCCTGTTCCAAAGAATCAGAAGTTGTTTGGATATCAGAGCCTGGCAGTGCAGCAGGTGCTGAACCAGGGCTTGGTGCAAGGCTGAACCATGAACAGGCACTAGGATATAAGCTCATGGACCCTGTAGTTGATGAGTATTTTCATTAAGGGAGAAGTGACATAAAGAACTGGTGAAGACCAATTACTTAATGGAAACTTCCAATGCCATTCTGTTTTTCAAGCGCAGGATCTGTAGTTCTCAGCTAACAATATTGATTGCATGGGGAAAAAAATCATAAGCCTAAGCTGATGCTATTTATACATTTATTTTGGAATAGCTGTTAAATGGTTGGTCATCAAATTGTTGGGAAGGCAGCAAGAAACATGATGATTATGTGTAGGTTACAACATAGCAGGTAGCGTTGGGATGGCTCTTGGCTTGGCCATATTGTAGATATTTCAGCTGAAGAAGTTGTTGACATAGGACATCATCTTGGGAAAAATGGCTTTAATTTAGTTAAATGTTACTAAATTTTTTCGTGATGTTATAGCAAATACTCCAGTTGTGTGCGCATATTATATCTTGTGGTTTGCCGGCACTCTAGACATGGTGTCATTACAGAGAGAACCACAAAAATTCTTTAGATTCTTTGGAAAACTGAAGAAGAGAAAAAGACCTCAAGAGATCCAAGAAGCAGGGAAAAAGAGATAAAGAGAGAATAGGCGGTTTGTTATCCATCCTGTTCTTGGAAACTGAACCAATAAGACAACAAGGGGATAGGACAACAAGGGCGCGTATTTATAAAGCACAATAAAAGCCCTCTGTGCAGCCATGTCTGCACAGAGCAGATGAGCAGCAGAGTTCTGGGAAGAATTACACAAGGTGTCTTGTGCACATGTGCCCGTGAACACAGAAACCCTCATTTGCACACATACTCCTGCATGCGCAGATGATTCCCCTCTTCACATAAAAATCCTCTCAGTCTCAGTCAAGAAACTCTACAAACACTTCAGATGTAACACATGACAAGTCCTGTTTCCTATAGTGCCAAACCACCCGAGTCATAAGCAGCCTGCAAGCAGGACTGTGAGAAACTTTTCTCAGAAACAAGTCTATTTAGCCTGGCTTCAGCTCAAGAAAACCAAGAGTAATTATACACAGACATTTAAGTGCATGTTGTGGACTTGACAGACTGGAAGAAAGGCAGCTTAGAGTCACATCTATTCAAGAGTACTGTAAATTAGAGAATCTGCTAGCAATACAATTTCAGATGGGTTTGTTGTTCATGTCCATAGCAGATTGCCATGTGTCACACCTGAAGTTCACACAGCTTCCAAAATCTCAATGCCATTCTTGTGTCCAAGTAATAACTAGACTGCATCTTCTCTGAGAGCTAAATGTCAACAATTAGAACTATCTGGACACCTCAAAGCTCTTGCACTCTCATCCCCTCTCATATTCCTTCTGTCCAGCCTTTAATTATTTTGCCCTGCTGACTACATAGCACAATAATTCCTTCATCTCAACCTTTAGCCTTATCTCTGGTATAAGAATATTGTCTGGATATGCCATTCCAAAGATGCCCTGTTACACACCCATTTTCTTCTTCCTCCTTTGTACAGGCTTCCACATCTTTAACTGCCTCCTTAACAAATGGAATGATCTGTCCTAAAACAGTTTTTGATTTTCATTACAGCTTTTACAAAATTATCCTATTTCCCCCGCTGAGTTCTCAGAAACAGGTGATCAGAGATGAGTGATGAGATGATGCTAAAAAAATCTTGCTTTTTCCCTCTCTCTGTGTGACCCATAAACTTTCAATTTGGCCCTCTTGTCTTTTAGATGTCTTCAGCAACAGAACTCCTCTGCCATATTGCATTCAGCTCCATCTCCTATCTCTGCTAACACCTACACAGGGACAAACCCCAAATCTCCGTTCACACCAAACTCTTTCCACATGCATAACACCCCATCCGTGTTGCAGAAGCAAATGAGAAGGACATGAGCTCTGGCACCCCCAAGATCACTGACATCTGCACTGTCTAATGAGGTGTGAGTCTCAGGTCCCTCCAGCTATCAGCATTTCCCAGCATGATAACCTGTTCATCCAGGAGTTAATAGGTTTGTCTACTCATTAGTTAGGATCAGAGTTAGAGAATTGTTTATATTGCCAGTTGGCTACCATCTCTTATCTCCATAATTCCACTGTGCAGTCTTCCAGGCCCTACAAGTGCTTCTGTGTTGTAGCCCTTGGCTCCTTTCACAGCCCAGAAATGTACCTCTGGTCCAGAAGTGTGAAGGTGTTTTTAAAATGCTTCCTCTGAGCCACCAGGGCTGATGGTAACAGGCCAGCATCAAGTTCTTGGAAAATAAGAGTGAACTTTTAAAACACCACCAGACTATATCTGGAGATTTGAGCTAAATATTTAGCTTTTGGATATAAATGGGCATCTTTATCTTACTTGGAGAGTTTTCCGTAAGAACTGCAAATTTTCACCTCAGTGTCTTAGCAACCTCCCAAAGCATAGCCTACGCAGTAAAACCACCACAGAAACATTTGCGGAGGAAAATTCCGAGTAACCAAACCAGGTAGAACTCACCTGGGCCAGCTGTAGGTATCTAAAACAAAATCAGTTTTCTTCACAGGCAGTAGAGAACAATATGCACTTATAGGGTGTAAAATATGTGGCCTTCATTATGGTGAGGCAAATTTTGTCTTACAATAATCTATTTCTCTTAGGAACCTCAGGAAGAATGACAAAATTACCAACTCAGACTAGAAGAGGAAGGCAAAGAAGATGCTGGTGTGGCACAGGAGAGTGCTGGGCAATAGAGTGTGACACTTGCTGTAAAGGAGCTGCAAGGGCCTCCGCATGCTTAGCTATTATACAGGCCATGAGTAATTGTCCTGGCTACTTTCCCAGGCTCTTGCTGTGGGTGGTCTTGCCCCACAGCATGGATGGCAGATCAGTGTCCCCCAGCCAGCTGTGCAGGGAGCCTGGGGTCACAGGGCAGGAGGAAACACCCAGTACAGCACTGTGGAAGGGTGCTGGACTGCATCCTCCTTGCCTGGGTGCTGGGGCAGGAGCCATCAGAGTTAACATCCCCTCCACAGAGGGCAATTCGCACAGATTTTTCCTTTGTATATGAAGCCAAAAAAATCAGACTCACTGTGCTGCAAATTGCTTCAGGCACTTTTTGTCTTTCAGTGTTACGTTCTCTGAAGGATATCCTAAGATAAGGAAAAGAAGTATCACTAGCCAGATCATTTCTGCACACTGAGTGCAGAGTGGGCCTGACACACAGATGCCCAGGTCCTGTAGAGTTACTGACAGCTAGCTGCAGCAACACAAACCCCATGTGCTTTTGGACTTTGTTTTTTGGCACACAGGCTGGAGAGGGGGTTTTAGTCACTTGCCTGGAGATTGGCTTTAAGGAGCAGCTGCAGGAAAAATGAAGTGACTGTACCATAAAAAATCAGCCAAAGCCAACAGCACAAAACCAAACCACAGGATATGGGTACTGCACTTGAGAATGCTAAACCAGGGGAAACAACTCATTGAAAAATCAAACAGCAATATATCTTTAGAAATAGCAGCTTTTGCTTTGATCACTTCTGTGATATGCATCACAGGTGCTTCAATCAATTGATTTCTCTGCTATATGTCCTGCACCCCAACAGGTCGAGCAGAGTGGGTAGCGTTTGGCCAGGCAGGAATGATTAACCAGGTGACTTCAGCTGTAAGGGCTGACATCTGACAGTAGGAAAAACAGAAGTGGAAGAAAGAGCCTAGTGTTCTCAATCTAAAATACTGGCTCTGTTCTTCCTGGGGCGAGCAGTTAAAAAAAAAATCAGAAGTAAAAGTACACATGCTAAAGCTAATTTCACAGCTGAGAAGGGTCAGATAGCAGGACCTCGATCCTAGGCAAAGGTCTTCCCCTGAAGATTTTTGATAGGCAGAGGTTTGTCATTTAGTTTCCAGCTCCACTGGCTTCCTTTCTCCACCAATTTCCCTGACACCACGAGTGTCCAAGGACTGTGCTCATGTCTGAGTGCACCAAAGGACTACAAGGCTGATGGTGAACAGAGCAGATGCAAACATGCAAATTCCTTCCTTAGAGGAACACAAGTTAGAGAGCAGGATAAAATTTTGACTTTCTGAAGGCAAGTAACCCTATCTTCCTTCATCCAGCTGCCCAGCTCAGACCCTTGCAAAAAATGCCACAGATTTTTTTATTTTCTATTACACTGGTAATTAGGACTTGACAACTGGAGCCATTTCTCTGCAAATAAAACATTTGTGAACAGGCCATAGTGAGTGTTCTTTGTCTTTAAGTGATTAAGGTTTAGACAACATTGGCTTCAAAATGAAAAAAGATGCAGCAACTTCACCAATTTCATATAGACACTCACTGCAGAGAATTTTTAGGTGTGATTTCAGATTACAACAGAAATCAGGTTTTAGTGTTACATTTCTTTTTTGGGACTAGCTGTATATCAGTATTTTCAGTAAACTAAGGAATTAGTCTCCACGTTAAAGAAATTACCATTCAGTATTCATTCTCATGCTATTAATCTTACCCAACCAGGAAAGAGAAATTATTTCAAGTTATATAAATGGCAGATGAAGATTAAAAGTCAGATATTAAATTTGTTCAGTTTGAACAGGTTTAATGAGTGCTTACTAGTATTTTCTTAGTTAAACCTACTTTTTACTTACTTACTTTGTATTCTCTACCATGTTTGATTCTTGCTCCTGCTGAGTCTACTTGGCCATTCATACCTTTGCCATCTTGTATGTATTGTTTTGCACTTGATTACAACAGGGACAAAAAAAATCTGGTTTTTCCAAACAGGAAGGATAAGATGTTGAAAAACAATAGTGTGGATGAGCTCTAATTCTGAGACTCTTTCAAGCCACCAGGCCAGTTATGTACTACCTGAAAGCGGGAACAAAAAAAACTTCTCTTCCTCACAAGTTTCTTGATTCAAAGAGCACTAGGAATTGTTGCATCAGATGTATTTCAAAAGCATATCCTAACTTGTGGTAGACTTTTATATTAGACAGAGAAATTGATAAGATGCATGGTGTATTTTATGCAGAAGGTGAAGGTAAATAATATTCTTTTTCTTTAAAGGTCACACTGCTTCTCTTTCACCTTCAAAAGTGTAGGCTTTTTTATTTTTGCATGCTTAGTCCTCAATATAAATGGAGGATATATAACACATCAACATTTTTTTGAGACTGACGACTGAAACATGGAGCCAGCAATCTTTGCCGGTGTTTAGCAGAATGTGAGCTTTTCACACAATGCAGTACCTAAAGGACCTAATTTTGTCTTTGGGTTTATAAGCTAGGGTAAGTGATGCAGAAGTGGGGAAGCAGTTTCAACAGGGTTTTATAGTGCTAGAGAGACATTTACAAATTCTATTCAGTTTTGGTACACATATTAAAAAAAAAAAAAAAAAAAAAAGATGGTACAACTAGAGAAGGGAGCTAATGTTCTGCATAATAGTGATGGTGAGAGTCATCTCATCTAATTTCAGCCACCAAAGAGATAGATGCTTAGTCCAAAATAGAAGTGCAATCCATGGAGGCAGATAGGTGTCTCCAGAGAATGATTCATCCCACTCTAAGAGAGGTGTCTGAAACAAGTTGGATGAGTCTTGTGAATGAGTCATCTTTCTTCATTGACTGCATGAGGACTGGAGAAAACTACCTTAGGCTAGATGTTTCTCATGTTTAGGTAGCAGAAGATACATCTCATCCCAAGTGACTACACTTTCCTCCCATGCATTTGATTTAACCAAAAGGAGTCTGGAGTTGATTTTATTATACATGCCAATTTGAGGAGATAGGAGGGTTTGGAAAAATCTTAATGAAGGGCATGGTGGGTTGTGCCTCATATGAAAAGCCCAGACTAAGGGATGTGCTGTAGCTCTATAGCAAAATCTGAAGGTGGTACAGAATGCATTAGCATTATCACAAACCCCAGATTATGGAGATCAGACCAGATGTCTGAAGCAATCCATCTCAGCTTTTAGCTCTATCTCATGTATGGTGGTATTCTGTGTATAAGATGATACCCCTCAGAGCAATGAGTATAGACAAAGCATAAAATAACTGAGGAGACAATTTGTCAAAAGAAAAATCCAAGTGTCTCTAATAAAACTTAATTTTGGGGGAGACAAAAATAGGTGTTTGCATCTCTGTGATAGTTATTTGAAAATACCCTTGCTTTATTGCACAATTCTAGTCCTATGTCCTAAGAGGAAAGAAGACTCACCTGGACTTATAGATGGTTTTAGATTAGCTTCTCTGGTCTGAAAGTCAACAGCAAGTGGTACCATTAAGGATAACCAGTCACTGCTGAAGCAAGTTAATTATATGAGGGCAGCTAATCATTATTCACAAATAATTTTGGGGTTGTAAATCCACAGATGTCATGTCCCTCAGTGAAAGTGTATTTTTAGCTGTGGAGCACATTGGCCTTTCCTTTCTCTGTTTGCTCTGAAATTAACATTAATCAACTTTTGTCTCTGTGCATGCAGTATCACCCCAACCAGGTAATTACAGCAAATTTCTAGAATAAAGGAAAAAAAAAAAGTCAAGTTTAAAACTCCTTGCTTTCAACCTTCAGTGTTTGGTCATTCATTTCTTTTGATATTGTATCTAGTACTCATTAGTCACATTGAAAGTTAAGGATGTACGTGCCTGGAAATGTGTCATTTTCCCTAGCACATCAATCACTTAATACAAGCCATTACTTCTCCCTACGCATCTGGCCTCTCACAAAAATAATAAAACATAGGCTGCATGTAAAATGCTCTGTGAGGCAGGATAATCATCCCAGAACTCTTCCATGGACTGACAACTTTTGCAGTAGTTGCAACTTTCCATTATGTTGTTGAGAAAGGATATATTTAGCTGCTATATTACAGGCAACTTATATGGAGAAGAGCAATAATATTTCAAATTGTTACCACATAGAAACCATCAAAATAGTTACAAACTGATGCAAACAAACCTACATATCTTGTTGCATTCTCCAAGTTTAGAGAAGATGAAACCTCAGTGGCAGAAGACTTAGTTTAGCCAAAAGATGCCAGATACTGTGACTCTGAAGACCTCAGTGGAGCCACAAAATATGGCTGGAAAGTTTGATATAAATTACGAATGTTTATTTTAGCAAAATTGACAAACAGCACTATACTCACCCCATCCCTCCCCAGACACCCTCCCCAAAAAACCCAAGCTCAGAAACAAAAACCCAACAAAAAAGAAATTTATAGCATCTTCATGGAAAATCTCACTTCCCCTCCCAGACAGCTACTGCAGGTGAAGGATGCTGTTGGTCCATTGTTCATGATACATGCTGCAGTTTGATTTTTCCCCCCAGTTTTAGTAAGTGACTACAGAGCAAATTGATGTTAAGCAAAGGTTTGCAGCTCTGGTTCTTCTGCCAGCACGTATTTGCAGGAGTTAATGTCTGGAACAGTGTTGCTCTTCCTGACATCACATCTATAGGAAGTGCATTTCCTTCTGAAAGGAGCTCTTGACCGTTGGCAGGTGGGAGCTTTGGGTCAGCCCAAATGTGAGCAGGAAAGCAACATACACAGTAAAGCCTGCTGTTTCTCCAGAATTTCTAATATAATTAATGTCTACCTCACCTCTGTGATCATTGCACCATTCCTGAACTCTACAGGCTGTTCAGCAAGCTTTTCCTCCACTCTGACACATGTCTAATGGCACAGGTCAAGAACCTGAGCATTGCAGGCTAGCTTGGATAATAAATATTTCCCTGTCTCTGCCATTGGGCTAATACCTGTTGTTGCTCCTTATATTCAATTTTATGTCTCAGAAGTCCTCCTGTGGCCCACACATTATATTGCAAAAGCCCACTCCTCCCCTTCCCCCCCCCCGCACCCCCCCCCCCCCCGCCATTTTCAGGAAAAACAGAGGCAGCTCAACTTCATTTTTTGAGAATAAAACTTGGTTGTGTTGTGTTTAGCTGTAAGTAGCTCTCCATCAGTTGTTCTCAGAGTCACACCTGTACCAGGCTCCTCACTACCACCACCACAGCCAAGTGTGCCAAAGGCATTGAGCCTTGCAGGCAAATGGCCAGTCAGCTCCCACAAAGCACAGATTCACCTCCAGGTCTCTGCCTTTAAACAGTAGAACATCCATGATGAACTTTGTTCCTCAGAGTTTCTGCCACATCCCTTCCTCACACAGATTTGTGACAACTCTGGGTGCCGCACCGTAAATTTTCATTGTGGCAAATCAGCATGTCAGAAGACAAAGAAGTTCATAGCCTCACCCACTCAGTGGGATGCATGACTCAGATAGCGATAACCGGTGAATCATCAAATAGTCACCCGGAGTGCTTTCTGCATGAGCCCTTGCAGGGAAAACCTCCTGATAGTAGATAGGTGGTTCTTCACTTTCTGTGTCAGTACTGAAAATCAGCTAATGGCACCACCCAGCACAGAAGGAAGGGAGAGGTTGGCGGCTCAGTTTACAGCTTTGTTACTCAACTGAGACAGCAGTCTTTACAGAAGTTCTCAAATTATTAATTCTCTGAAGAATGATATTTTTGACATGACGTTTTGTCTCAGATTTATTAATAATGATTGCCTCCATACTATTTGAAAATTCATCTGGTAGGAGACAATGTAGATTCTTGACCAGATTAGTAATGTCACATAATATGATACATGCATAATGCTCACAAGACTAAGCTAAAAGAACTGAAATTTAGGAGTATTAAGACAATTGATAATCATACCAAACAGAAGTAGAAAAAATAAGTGAATATGAAATCTATTCCAAAAAATTATTAAAATTTAGGACTTTTTTCTTCCCTTTCTTCAGCACTCAAGAACACAACAGTTATCTCATGATTAAAAGTGACTTGTCTGTCTCTTTGGAGCACCAGCCATTTGATTCTCAATAGTCATTTTTTGGGGGGCCCAGAGAAAAACCTAATAATTTTTTTAAATGATTAATCCTATCTGGAAGCATATTTGCATAGTTCTTCTATTAAAATATCCTTACAGACCTGCAAAGTAAATTTCTTTCTTTGTCATGTCTTCCTTCAACATGGAGCTGCCAGGTTCCTTAATTCCACGTGTTTAGCTCTGCCATATCCTTGCCACTTACACAATGATGTTTTGAAAGTGGCTTACCAGCCATTTGCAACATTATCTGGAATAGACACCTGTTTGTGATTTCCCTAAGTGACGGGAATATCTATCCTCAAACACACTGTTTTGCCTCATCTTTCCTGGATAAACTTCAGTTCATGTCCATCTAAATAACTCATTGCTGATGATCCCTTACCTTGCCTGCACCTCATTACAATGTATGTCATTCATTTCAGATCTAAATTTATCCCTCCTGCTCACAGACATCATATTATCTGACTGCAAATTACTGAAATCAGAAATGCTGAGTCCTAAAGTCTGAGGTTATGGAAAATATAGTACATGTTAAGAATAATCCCATATAATTAAAGCTTTCTCCGTTACTTTAGTCATGTTCCTCATTTAAAGTGTCAGCTAAACATTTCACAGGTCAGTGTCAAAAACCATTAGAATTTGGCAGTTTCTGAAAGCAGGATGTGCCACAAATTGTCCCACTAAGTAAATCATACTGGATGGCTTACAGTAATGAGATAACAAGTTTGTTTCTAGGTCACTCACCTCAAATACACTCTAGTTGCCAGTTCCTGAAATTCATTGCAATCCAATTGTGCTCTGTGTGCATCCAAAGGTAAACAACTTGGTCGCTTTACTCTGTGACCAAGGTTTGAATGATCATGTAAGTGGAAACTCAGCATCATTTCTGTAAGAGATAAAGGTATTTTGACAGAGGTCAAAGTTTTTAGAAGCTCTGTGGTGTAGACTGTGATTGCACGGAGACTGAACAGTATTGCGATAGATGGTCCATTAATCCTGTCACTTGTGGTCTGTTATTCCTTTCTTTTGTGAACCTGGGCTGAAATAGAAATTATAGAAACCTCAGTCTCCTTTCCCCACTTTTTTGTCCTTCCCATCTTTTTCTTTTGGGCAAACCATCTCTGGGTTTAAGACTTCTATGGTTGAGCTAACTCCAAGAGAGTTGCCTGAGACGAGCTTTGGGCCCATGCCTTAACAAGTGTAGTAAGGCAGATCCGTAATTTTTCTACTGGCATAAAAACATTTGAACAGACAAAACTGCACATGCCGGGAAGTGAAATTTTGCAAATGCAAGTACAGTTTAATTAAAGCTGTAAAGGGGCCTGAAGGAGAAAAATAACATATTATTAGCAGATTGAATCTGTAGCTGGCCTTAGGTCTGTATGACAAGCCAGCTGCACTTTTGGTGTGAAAAGGAAGCTGGCCAGTGGCCCTTACCCAGCTCAGCTACAGTCTTCCAAAACACACCCTTTCTCATGCCTCACATCCTTGTGGCACATGTAGCACTAAAAAAGCTTTCAGTAATACTATGCCTCTGGCCTATGTAAAATGAGAGAAATTCAAGTCTAAACTTGCTTGCTCTTGCTTTTGGAGGTAACAAATGAACAGTGATGTGCTAATAGAAATTCTGCTACCACTTCTGAGCAACAACCATTTTTCCCCTTTAGCTGTATAATTACAGTTTTTTTCTGATCATTACCAAGCACAGAATCTATCAGCTGCTTCCATTGGTGTACCATGATGACAAGCTTTTGTCCTTACCACAGATATTCAAGACTGTAAGAACATTTTGGACCCTATTGCAAAGTAAAAAACATAAGCTGACATCTGACTAATCTCTACTAACACTGCTGGAAAATTTTGGGATGTTAAACAAGCTGCTTACTGTCAGAACCAACAGCTTATGAGAATCTACTCAATCTTTTCTATATTCCCTGAATCAACTGAATAGCACAGGTCAAACCTAGCACTTAAAATGTGCAATAATGATTGGAAAGAAAGCTGGAACTGCAATGGTCATCAAAGAACAGCTCCAGCTTTTCATCTTCTTGGCCTCTCTGCTCCAAACTCATCTACCGCCATCCTTTTCTCTGAGTACACTTAATGTAATTTAAGAATATTATTGAAGAGAATGATACTTACAATTGCCTAACTTGAAAGTCGGGCAATTATCTGGGATTTTTTCTCACTGATCATCTGGAATTAAAGAAGATGGGGAGGATTGCAAAAGGAAGGGGCCTTTTAGAAAAGGTATGTGAAAAAGAATCAATCTGCTTTGTTGCAGACTAGAAACAGAAGTAGAAAGGGCAAAATAAGCCTTTTATAGGATGCATAGGTTGCATGTGTACTTGTATAAATTAAGCCACTTAATACATTCACGGGTCCTTCATACACATTCCATAAAGGACATTCTCCTAAGTGAAGATTTCTGAACCAAATGGCCACAGAAGTTCACACCTCAGCTGGATCACAAATCTGTGGGGTGGAAAGGATGGCATTTCCAGCTCTAAAGGCAGACGGTAAAGAACATAAGAATCAGGGTAACGTCTTGTTAGCCCATAAGGGGGACCACATAATTGTTGCTAATTAATATTTTAGTCAGACAGAAATGTAGGACTAGGGAACTGCTTCTGTGCCCACTGGGCAGTAGTGATAAGACCAGACTCTTCCCAGATGGAAAGAAGGGAGTTGAGGAGAGGTAAGCCATGCTGTGCCACTTGGCCTGGCCAGAGAACAGGGCCTAGTCCCGTGGAATTTGTTGGCACAAGCATAAACCAAAGTCTTCAGGCAGAGTCCCTGCAGAATTGTGGTTCTTTCTTACATCTTTGTTGCCTTTCCTTCCACTTTGTGGAACTTTGCTCACTGTAGCTGTTCTAAGTCAGATCATACAGGCTGTTTCTAGATGAAGGACCATGTGTTGAGTCTTTGCTCAGGTGTAGCTCTGCAGGGCTCCCACTCATTTCCACCCTTTTGGAGTCTCCCTCACTGTAGGTCATAACAGTAGTAGTCATCTGATCTATTAAACTTAAGTTCAGTTTACACACATTCAGAAAAAGCCTGAAGTCTGAAAACAGTGTTTATGGGCACAAAAATTAATACACCCAGGTGCATGGAGCAAACATTTTCATCAGCACATCTCACTTTGTGACATTGCTTGGACTCTGATCATGAAGATGATTCTGCACTGGTTTCCCCACAAAACGAAATGTAATTTCTTGAAAACAGAAAGTGCAGTATATACCAGTATGTGTTATGCATACATATCTGTTATACAGATATAGCTAAAACACCTGTGGCTCTAGAGCTAATGCATAGCATAGACTGTGCATTGTGAACACTAGTCAATTTATGTAAGTTCACTCCTGAGATCTCCAAGGAGAGCGCTGAAGAAATACAAACAGTAAGAAGTTTAAGAGTTACAAGGGGAAGGAAATGCTGAGAAACTAATAGAAAAATCACAATTAGCATGGAAAAGGTAGGGAAACAAGAGAAGAGTGAGGCAGAGCAAAAACTCCTTTGTTTCTAAATGAGTGCAAATTTTCCCACCAAATATTTTCCTGTTTACTTCTTGCTATGGGGTTCAGTTAATGGGAAATACAATAAATTTCAGTCCACTAGATGATGTAGAATAGGTTTTGTCAAACAATTTTCAGGTTATTAGAAACACAGGAAAATAGGTATGGAAGGAACTTGAGACTTCATATCCTCACTGAAGCATTGTTTGGTTGGTGAAGGTAAAATGGAGTAGAGCATAATGCGTTTGACTTAGTACAACACACTCTTTTAAGAGCAGCACTGCACAATAGCTGGCTCTAACTTTAAAGCTGGCCTTGTTTTGAGTACGGGTTAGATTAGATATCTCCAGAGATCTCTTCCAAGCTAAATGATTCTATGGTAATATGAACAAAGTGATGATAAATGAGGAAAGGATTAGTGGAGGGAATATCTGAAGCAATCTTGAATAGAGATGGATGCTGGTCATTGAATAAATGTTTCTGAACAGGTGGATGACAGATAAAATGTTCTGCAGCATTCCAACAATCTAAGGTCTAATACAGAACTGCTTCTGGCAAAATTTGTAGATGACATTGATGAGAGAACTACAAAAATTATTCAAGTACTGGAGAAAGTGCCTTACAGTAAAAGTCCTAGCAAGATTTACTTGTTTAGCTTCTCTAAATGTAGACTGAGAGGTGATTTTGTTGGTGTGTAAGCACATTTAGGAAAAGACAATACCAGACAGAGAACTTGTAAGCAGAGAAAGTCAGAATAAGAATGAGGGTCTGCAGTTTGAAACCAAGCTGATCATACCTATGAGACACAACTTCTTCAGTTCTTTCTTTTTTGGCAGAAAAGGTAGAGGCAAAAATTATAATGAAGAGCAAGAGCAATGATTACTTCTCTCTTCTGTGTGATGATACTATAAGTTAACAGGTTCAAAAAAGAGCAGCTGAGAAAACTGTAATGACCCATGATTTTTCACTAAGATTACTGGCCTTACAAATGAATTTACATTTACCCTTATGCTCTGCATTTTTGCTTATTTCTGATCTTTATTTTAGGATTGTTTGTTCCCGTCAAACAGCTTACTTGTCAAGTCCTTCATGATGCTGGGACTGAATTCCTGAGTGGAAATGATCTTGTAACTGAACAAGAGAGTGAGTGCTTCTTAGAGCACAAAACAGTGATGTGAGAGGCCTTTGCTTTGCCTCTGCTTTCCTTTGTGACTTTGGATAGGTCACTTGGGTGTAAATTCTCGGAGATCCTCAGGTGGCTTAATGCCCTCTCAAGTCAAGGATTGTTTTAATGGAAAGCATGTCACTTGAGCTTTAAAGACTTGGGTTTGAGATCTCTCTGTACAGCAGCGCACCTCCACTTCAGACAAGGACAAGGAACCAGCACTACAATACTATTGTAGCATCTTCAGTCAGCAGAGTATCTATAACATGATTTTTTTGTTGTGTTGTCACTTGGTCATACTAAGGTACAAATATATATTCCCTACATTATTAAAATCATGACCTTCCTCGAGCAATTTCCTCTATCTGTATTTTTTAAAATTAAATAATAATATAAAATTTCTCTCAAAGTAAAACATCAGCATTTAATTAGGACTGTAATATTGTCCTGGCATTTCTTACAGGGTGTCACCCATTGTTCAGGTCAAAAGTCATGGAAACATCAACATAGGAACCATAGTTTTATCTCCATTGTTTTGTACTTCAAATAATCTCTATTTTTTCACTGTAGTGTGAATTGGCAGGCTTGATTATGTTCTTTCAACATCAAGCATCAAATAGGATAATTTTCATACCACAGCCAGATTTTTAATACCAGCTTTATTCCAAACTAAGGGGAAACATCAATGAGATACTTGTGCTGGACAGTCAGAGCACTGTTGTCAGGTATCTGGTGCCTGACTTCCAAGTCAGGTATATAGCATCACTGACATCCCTATGGGTCAGCTATGAAAAAAATCCCCACTCTATCAAAGACGGTTAAAAACACATTGTGAATTTTAGTAGAATTCAATACCTTACATGCTTTGCCCTGACAATATTTCAGCAAGGATTTGACCTACTTTGCTCACAAGTTTTTCAATCAATATGGATCAGAAATCCATTCAAAAATTACTAAAATAATTAAATATGTGGGAAACTAGCAAAAATGCTAGAGTTTTGGGTTTTTTTATGTAGCTCAGTATGCCTCAGTAATTTATTTTAAACATCTGTCTTAACCACATGTTGTAGTTGATCATATATATATATATACACACACATATATATGTGATATCTGAATTACAAATTATTACCATAACAATTAAATTGCAGGAGTTTGGGGGGGAATCACAGTATTCATGAGGGGTAAAACTAGCAATGACTCATAAAAATTATCCTAAACAAGCACAAAGTTAGGGGGCAGTAGATGCAAATTTCAAAATCTTTGTCCATGCTAGCAACCTGTTACTTCTCCAAGTATTCCTAGTGGTTTCAACATGAGTCAGAACTTGTCAAACTAATCATTCATGCACAAAATTAGCTTTCTACACCAATTGCCACAGTATATGGTACTGGTCTAAAACTCTGGTGTTACATATTCTTTCAGGACAAGTAAGTCCTGAGATCTGGGTCATGAGGCTTGTAAGACATCAGGTGCATTTCTCCAGCTCTCCTTAGAGCGCTTTTTATTTCCTCCCATTGTCCCTTAAAAGCTGTCTGAGTCTTAGGTTTGGACTCTGTAGAAGGGCTTCCACATTCCTATCTTGCAAGCTTCACTTCCAAAATGTAATCCTGCTGTTTGGGACCCATAGGCAGTACAATTCATGCCTGAGCTGACTTTCTGCAGATGCTGAAAATGCTCCTTCTAAGAGACCTTATAACGCCTCACACAGACCAAGTCTGCAGACATCCATCCTCGAAGAATGTTGAGAATGCAGTATCAGAACAGCTGCACTTGGCCAGACAAAGAGTGAATTTGGCAAACATCTTCTGAGAATAGCCAGTGGTGGACATTAGGAGAAAGAGTAAACAAACTGCTTGAAAATAGAAAGCCTCTCAACATCAGTCTGTATATGAAATTTCTCAGCCAAAGATTGCATCTGAATCATCTTTTAAGTGTTGAAATGGGATAGAAGAAATACATAATCCAAATAGGAAAATAGTCTGCTGATACTTTTCCTCTTGTGATTTATCTGCTCACAGAGCCTTGAATTCCATATATTGCACAGCCTTTTCATCCTTACAACAAGGAAGCATGCAGTGATCTCTAACACAACTCCAGGACGAAATAAATTCAGCTTTCCCAGACCACCCATTCATTTACTCTAACAAAAGCCTCCACACACGATGTTTTAAGAAAAGAATTACACTGTGTTACTGTTTGAAGATGATGAGTTTGACCATCTCAGTTCCTATAAAATGTCTTTGAGTTTCTCTGGAAGTTGACTATGTCATTGACATATAATAGTGTGACCTTTTAAATCAAGATATATAGAGATATTGATTATATTTTTTTCCCTGAACTCAGCACAAGAATAGATATATTTTCTTTAGGGTTTTTCTCATCATTATTTCTCTTCTGATGAAGTGGATTGTCCCATTCAAGAATCAGGCTTATCCTCCTTCCATACGCTAGACAAATTCATTCATGCCACATCTGTATCCTCTGATATTTCCTGAATCATGAGGGTTATTTAAGGTTCTCTTCAGTGTCACAGAATATTCACAAGTCAGGTTTGCCCTGAGGGTTTCCTTTCAGACACGGTTACCAAATATGTTCAAAGTCTAACACTTCTGTAGGATTTCCTACAGGCCTTGCTGCAAAGCCCAAAAACTTACTTCCTGGAAATAGTAACCTGAATAATGTTTGTTGCTGCATTGCAAATTCCTGTATTTTACACATTTTGTTTCTTCTGTATTTCCAAACCTTCTTAGAGATTCCCTTTCCTTAAATGGTGACTTCTTCTCATTTCCAACAGTCATCTCTAGGTAAGGATGAGGGGAACATTCTAGTAAAGGAGTTAAGGATTAATCCAGGTGATGATGCCCATATTCCAAGGAAGGAAATCAGCTTTAAGGAGAGGATTAGACATCTTAACTGGTGAATCCATTCCCCTGTAACATATAAGGAGAAGGGTACAGGGAATACAAAAGAAAAATGACCAATCAGCAAAGCAAATTTTAAGCAGACAGAGTACGGGGGAAGGATAGGAATTGCCAAGTTATAGATGAGCTAAGCAGCAGAAAAGATTAAAACTGCAAAACTAAAAGAAGTCAGCTGATGCTTCATTTAGGAGAAGACAGCCCAGATGTGACCATAGAACTACATCAGTCTCTTCTATTGCTTCCAGGAAGATCACCACTACTGTAGATTGGGCAGAGTTTGGCCCAGCATTAAAGCAAAAGTGGACTAGGGGCAGTATTGCTTTCTGCAAAAAGTTTCTGCAGGAAACTTCTCAAGGGAAAACATCTTATATTCTTGCATTTGCTGCAGGGAAACAATAACTGATTTATAAATTGAGAGAGTCTGGCTATACATACATTGAAAATGTCACTTGGGAATAAAGTCTTTAACCATCAAAAAAAATAAGATTGCAAACATGACCTCTTTCAAAATACTAGGATAAAGAAGCTCTGTCTTTAAGACATAGGTGAAAGGATACGACTGATCAGGGCATTGAACAAAACAGGCTAGAAAATTCCTTTGAATTTCATACACTGAAATAAAAGCAAATGTGAGGAACAAATACATCCAAAGCCTTAGTGGGCATGCACACCATAGCTCATTCATAGTTTTCAAAAGCAGCAATTTGCAGAATCTCCAGCACCAGACTATGTACTCAGAAGAGCATACACACAAGTTGCAGAGCTTAATCCAAAAATTATTTCCTCTTTACTTGAAGAAGAAATTGCTCTTATTGCAAAAGCAACTCTAGCTCTCCAGGCAGCAATATGTGCCAAGAGTTACCTTCCCAGTGCTTCTGGTATGATACAACTCATTTCCTACTTTTGGTTTTGCCAACCCCAGACAGAAGTTCAGCAGTGTCTGTGAAGTTCTTCACGTTGCACTGTTGCAGCTTTAGTGCCCAGCTGAGCTTGTACTGTGCTTAGCTCCATGTCATAAATTTTATATGGCAGCTGCTATGGAATTGCATCAGGTGGAAATAAAAGAACTAAAATATGTGTATAACATACTTTGCAGAAAAGGCCTCCATCAAAGACTTGAATATCATTGAATATTATTACTTGTTTGAAAAAAAAAAATCCACCAAACTTGATATACTGCAAACTCCAGGATTTCATCATAAATTCAAATATATTTCTAGCTCTGCAGTCAACAACACAGGCTGTACAGAATCCTAAGTTGCTTAATAAAAAAATCAGAGACAGGCATCACAATTTGCATTGCATTAGTTCCACCTCAAGAAAAAAAACAGGAGGAAGGTAATGAAATGGAACAAGTCTCATATTAAACAGATAGCTATTAAAGCTAGAAGAGGAGTAGAAAATAAGCTGAGAGAAATAAAATCTACTCATTCAACAGCTTAATAACCAATTAGATTAATGTTATTGAAATGGTGGCGATTTTTGGTCATGGGGATGAAGATGGAAATAGGTTTTAAGATTTTTTTCATTCCAGCATTATGGTTAACAAATGAAAATAATGTGTTGCTATAGCCTTACCCTGGAGGTGTTTGGTTTGAACATTACCACCTCCATGGTCCCAGGAGGGGACCATGCCTCTCCACTTCCAAAGACAGCTGTATGTTCCTCTGCTTGTTTCTGCACAACCTCTGGAATCCCCATAATCTTCAGTGAAAGACTGAAACAAAGTAGGGCAACATGGCATTAGGTAAATGATCATAACATACAGAGTCAGACATGGATACAGTGGCCCCATATCCTGTCTCTTTAGATACCCTACCACAGGCTTTTAGTGCAGTGCATAAATGAAGTGTATCGTGTTATTCCTACCACACAATGACCTGTCTTAAGGGTTCTGCTCAACTAAGAAGGAAGCTTATAGATTGTACTGGATGTCTTTGGCAAGATCTTGGTAGCAGGGTGGAGGAGGAAGGCAGTGCTGCAGGGGTGACCTCTATGGCAGAAGGTAAAGGGCTGCCCTGTGCCAGTCCCAGTCAGCTCTAGCTGACTCCACAACAGTCACTGAAAGGGACTGCAGCTCCTGGAGGACTCATGCCACAGCAGGAATTCCATGAGCAGGCTGTAGCCCATGGGGGACCCACACCAGAGCACAGAAAAAGAGTAAGAAGGAAGGAGGAACAGAAGAAAAGAGTAAGGAACAAGGAGTGGCAGAAAGAAACCACTATACCCTTGACATTAATGTCCTGTGCTGCCTGTGCTTTGCCACAGGAACTGAGTGTAATCTGTGGTAATATCAATAGCAAAATTATAGGAAGGAGAGTGGGGAGGTGCTTTCCTTAAGTGTTTGAATGTTTGACATCTTTGCTTTTCAATACCCAAATCAGTGTCTTTATTTAGATCCATGAGTTTTCTTGCTTCTCTTCTTCCTATTTTCTTTCCCCCATCCCACTTGGGGAGACTGAGGGAGCAGCAGGGTGGATATTTAGCTGCCACCCAGGGTCACCCACCACACATTCAACAAGAGTAAGTTTTAGTGAGGAAACACATTATTCCAAAAATCTAAGTGTTATTTTATTGATTATTCTAAAGCAGTTGAGACTTTTGTCTCTTCTGCTCTCTCAGAGTTTTGTTTCAGATGCCAGTGTTGTGCTGGGTCCCAGTTTTATCATAGAGAAGTCTGACATTTGTGGTCTGAATGTCATTGTCTTGATAACAGATCTCTACAACACAACCAGTGTCTAAAGTTATGTACAATAATAGATGAGATGATGAAGTAACAATTGCTCTGATGGTTGGATGAGTTCCCAAAGCAAATATATTGTATGGGCCAGATCCACATATGGACTAAGCGGCATAACTCCATTGGTAACTTCCAATTTAAGTACTTCTGGGAGAACAATTCACAACCTCTGTGCCCCCAGGCTCACCATACAGGGCCCTGCTATTATAGTAAAACGTATCATGTTGACCTCTAAGGCTAAGGTGAAGCTCGCCTCTAGCGATAACATCACCAGTAATGAAAGGCAGGTGGGAAAAAAGGGCATTTTGTCTGTTCGGAGTAGACTGGGCATGTGCTCACTCAGCTCTGCGATGATCACTGATAAAGAATGTTTCATTTTGCTAAAGTTAAGAATTTTTGGCCATCACCCCAGGGACTGAATCTTTCCATCTTTCTAGCACTGAACATAAGTCATGGGACTAAAAGTGACTTACTGGACAAGATTCTCAGCTGCTGGAAATTGGCATAGATCCACTAAATTAAATGGATCTATGCCAATTTATACCATCTGGAGGCCCAGCCCTGCATGAATAAATGTTAAACAAGCTGTTTTTAAACTAGGAAGATAATTTCACTTCTAACTTGCCTTCCAACACGTCCTTAATAAATTGTCTAAACAAATTACATGATAATTAAAGGAAAATACCTACCCAAGGAAAACATACTGCTCCTGTCCTTTCAAATGTTTTGAGGACTTCATTATTGTAAATGAGATCTTAATTTCTTTCTGCAGTCCATTCTGAATATCCTCAGAAAATTCACAAGTTCAGGAATGTCTCCTCCTGTCCTTCATTGGTAAGGCAACTAATCAACATAGGTCTGACATAGATTAATCTGGAATAAATACCAAGAGTGTAAGGGTTACAGTGACTCCTTGGGCCCCATTTCACTGAACTCATCATTCAGATGCATATCATTGTCACACCCCACAAGCAGATGGGCTGGGACATGCTCCTTCGTGGGTAACATTAAGTTATCTCAAGGGAACTAGAGGGAACAGCAGACTAAAAGGAGATAAATCACAAGGCTACACAAATATACAGTATAACCACACCATTTCACTCACTCCAGGGAAAGCATCTAGGTTTAAGTTGCTTACCAGTGGAATATTAGAGATCTTGTCAATGTAAATTTTCTCCAGTTCCAGTGATAAACAGATATTGAAAAAAAAAAGTTATCCTTCAAGGAAGATAAAAAAGAAGTAGAAGCTGTGAAGTACATAAAAGATAAATAGGCTTATTCAAAGGATATGACCTCCATCGTGAACATGGACTGAAAATTAACTGTGTTCTAAAGAACAAAAGGAGGGAAAAAGTCCTGAGACTACCAGTATCAACCAAATATTGCTTAGGAAAAAATATAATGTTAGATAATCACAGAAACACTCTGAAAACTGTCATAAGGAGAAACCAAGATCATGACTGGTTGACTAATCTGTTTCAAACCTTGTCATTTGTCATATCAGGTAACTAACTACTCATGAGTAAGATTTTCTCCTAGCAGCTGACTAACTCTTTTTATTATGTGGTAGTGCCAAGACAGCATAGCTTACAACAAAATATTTATGGATACTTTGAAGAGTTTTCTCTACTGAATGCCAATACCAAAGGCACAGGACCAGTAACCACACTAAGGCACTGGTCTTGCAAACTGTCTAGGATGTCCAGAAACAGAGCAGCCTGACACTTGTGCTTTGAAGTGAACAGAAACAGGGTTTTTTTGGGTTCTTTTTAATGAATGCTAGGAAATGTGGAAAAATATGCAATGGGATCTTCAGTATTGTGAATTATTAGTATTAATGTTATTCTTATTTATGCTTACAGTGACTATTTTCTTGGTATTGTTGCATGATAAATGATAAGCAGATTATGACCTTGAATGATAACCAAGTGGTGATAACCCTGGGCAAGAGTATCAATTGTGTTTACAACTTGACCTTGCCATCCCATGTTATGTGAACACAGCTGTGGGCAGCACAGGTAAATACTAGGAACCGAATAAGGGCACTCATTTCATGAATTTGCCTTCTTTGTAGAAATGAAAAGAAATGCAGAGAAATCAAATAATGCAATCGTATTTGCAAAAACCTCTGAATACAGTGAAATCAGAAATGTCAACATCTACATCTTGCTGACTCTTGTGGTCCTTTCAGAATAATAGTAATGTTTAAAGCAATGTCAAAGCAGAGGACAGTATTTGTTTTCAAATGTCTGATATACACTTTTCTCCACGTCTTCCAAGTTCCATTGTTGAGTGGAAACAGCACAGATTTCCAGTGATAGAAAAGCAACCCACAGCTACAGGCACAGCTGTACCACCCAAAGTAACCTAATTACTGGGACTTAGAGCAGCATCACCTGCTAGATAAGCAGAAGCAATGGTGTCATTGTCCAAGTTTTGCATCTTTTCTGTGTTTTTATGAAATCAAATGGAGGCACCAAATATTTACTGATCTTTTCAAAGAAGTGCCTAAATTTTCCCAGGTCCAATATGCAGACAGTGCTAAACCAGGTTCCTTTTAAAATGCTCTGAAACATACATAACTGTATCAAGGTTCCTGATTAATGACTTGCAATAAATTAGCCTCTCCCTCCTCACTGACTAATGTTTAGTACAAGACATGAAATGAGGCTGAAACACTTGAAGGTTTAAAGGGAACAGGTTCATAGAGATATCACTTAAATGCCATTTCCTTAGTGCTACAAAGTGATAAAGACATATCCTATGATGAACTTGGTCCATACCAAGGTAGATGTTTTATGACTGTTCATTCAGATGTTTAAAAATAACCTAGCATTATTGCAAAATCTATGTTCCATTTTTATACCAGCAAACTGTAGAACTATTTGTTTCAGCAAACACCACCCGAGGGAACTTTCAGTAAAGAGATGAAAAATGTTATAGGGTTGTTTTTTTTTTTTCCTTTTTATCTTTGCCTAATTGTGTCTCCATTTTACACTACACTCTTTATTCTCTGCCCTTTTGACATAGCCAGCTGCCTTTTGGAGCTCTGTGAAGAAGCAGGCTGGCTTCACGCTGTAACAGGCACCAGCTCCCAAAGCCTGGTCTATTGATGAGTCACATTGCTGCTGTGTGCCTGCAAGCACATCACACAAGTTCCTACGTTGCTTCCTTTCAAACTGCTGGGGAGCAGAGGGGAAAAGTGTGTGTGGAGCATAAACCTCAAAAACAACTGTGGCAGTAGAATCTCCTGCCCCATGGAAGAGCACAATAACCAGTGACACAGTGGAATGTCTGCTTCAGAGCCAGTGCAGGTTCATCCTGTTATCCACTGAGCAGCCAGGGGAAGTGACGTCAGGTGCACACAGCTCTTGTTTGAAGGCAGGGAAATCCAGCAAGACGTTTCAACTCAGGCAGGAAGTCTCTTTGTTAAAGATTGGGTTGTACGCACGTCAAGCCTTGATCCACCCCTTTCCCCAGCTGGCCATCTCCAGTTCACCCTGAGCCAGGGCTGCCACCCTCAACTCAGAGAATGCACTGCCTTCAGAGAGGCTCAGTGCCACCACGGCCAGGCTTGCTCTGAAGAACACAGCCAAGCTGTCAGAAAGAAATATTTTCACACAGCCCTTGCTCTGCAAGCTCTTCTTTAAGAAGAAGTTCTCCTGAGCTGACTAAGGCTGAGTCAAGAACATGTGTGCAGGTCAGCCTCTCTATTAACACACATAAAAACTGCAGATACCCAAAGCACCAAGCCTCAAAACCAAAATCTGCTTTACTGCTGCACTCTCCTGCATGCACATATATCCCTAGAATTTCCATTTTCTCTATCATTTGGCAGTATCCAAATATCAACCCAGCATTATAAAATGGTCACTACTGAACATCCCCTTTCACACTGGCATTGTGTGGGGACACACATACCAGACCACTCTTGGCATTCACCAGATTTTCCTGTGTGTGCTTAATGAGGTTTTCCATCTCCTGTTTTCAAATGCCACTCTGCCATTCTTCCAAGGGTCATTTCAACCCCAATACATGTAAATCCTCAATACATGTAAAGACCAGTCAAAACCCCAGCAGGAGAAATTTATCTTTAAAACTTCTAGCTGTTCAGCAAGACACTGCAAGATGTAAGTCAGGAGATGAGTAACATCTTGAAAGCCTCAGCTTCCTCTCTGCACCACCAGAACAGGCAAGGCAGAAAATGTCCCTGGTGGAATGCATGGCAAGGATGGTCCTGGAGCAGCCCCACATTGCACTCTGCAAAACCTTTGCTACTAAAAGGCATGGAAATGCCTACACATCTTTTGGTCTGATAACTCTAGAGAAGCAGTGCTAGGTACTTCACTGTGCTCACAAGGAGTGTGCAGAGTGGTGACATGAATTTCCCCTGGGGTCAGAGCAGGTAAACTGAAGGCCTGTAACCCATCCAAAGAGGAGGTCAGGGTGACATCAGCTAGTGCATAACTACATCAGTGCTTTTCAGCTTGCTGTTTCTTGGAATGAATGCATCCTTCAAAATACCCACTGCACTCTCTGTGGTTGGTCCACCAGCAGCCCTGTTCATTGAATTATAGAATAAAGTTGTTGTGGCAATTAAAAGAGGCTTTTTACCCCCATATAACCCAAAAGCTGGAGTTTAAAATTCCTATTGTATGAACATTAATATGAAAAGAATGCTGTCTCCTATTATGGAATTGTGTTATAAAACTGGAATGCTGTCCCCGCCCCGCCTGGCTCACAATCATCCAGACTTTGCCAAAAATCATCCTGTACTACAGAGCGTGTCTCACGATGGGAACTGCCTCCTGACTCACAAAGACAAGAGGCCTCAAATGTGTAAAGCTGGCAGAGGGGTTTTTTTAATCTGTCAGTAACAATCAGGCGACGTGCTTAATTGCTCTGAATTCTGATCTCTCCTCTGTGTGCAGCATCCCAACCAGCAAGCTGCAGCTGTGTGCCTCTGCTTGTGAACTGCACCCATTGTCCCTCCCAGGAGACTGAGAAGAGGTCCAGCTAATACGCCTTTGTCTGCCTTGCTTGGTGCTCTTCGCTTGTAAGCAATGACCTAAAAACATTATGTTCAAAGTTCAGAGCCTTGGAAAGCTGTCAGGAGCCTTCCTCTTCAGTGCTTTGAGCTTTAGCAGTGCACCTTGAAAAGGCAGTGTGTGTGAAGGAACTTTCAAGCGTTCTTTGCATGCAGCTGGGCTTGTTTCTAAAATCCCTCTTTTTGAGCAGCAACTGCAATACAAAATTTCCGAGGTCAAATTCAGACTGCAGCAGTGCCCATGTTTGGAATAGAGTTACTCTGGATGTTGTCTGCTGGTAACCCACTGGAGCTTGTTTACTGCATTAGGGATTGACTTCCTCTAGCCACATTCTAAAAAATCTAGATTTATCATTTATTATATGTCTGTGCATGTCTCTGCTTTAACACCTTGTTTCTTGCTTTATATTTTTCTTTCCCCACTATCTCAAACTGTGGCAAACCCCAAAGTTATCAAGTCAAGCTCAGGAGCAGCCTCCTGGGAGGGCTTTTTCCTTTCCTGCCCCAGGGCTACATCACATAGCTCATAACCCCACACAAGAACTGGTAAAATTGCTGGGGTATTTTTGAGGGAACTTGTTCAATTACACAGAGCACATTCTAAGCCATACAGCCAAGTCCTCCTCCGCACAGGGATGATGTAAGCACATCCAGGAAATTTGGGATGCCAAAAATCTCAAACTGGAGGAAATATTTGCAGGTCGACATGGCTGCAAATTGGGCAGAATTTAGAACCCTGGGGAATATTCCACTCACAGCTTCAACCCGAGCCTAGAGAAGAACAACACAAACAAAGACAACACTGTACAGGTCTCAGAAGAAGTCTTGCTAGGATGGGCTGAAAAGCAGCTTTTCAGACCAGGGATGAAGAAAGAAACATTTTTCACAAGCTTATGTGTCAGGAGGGTGCACAAGGAAATCTCAAAAGCTTAAGAAGATGAAATTTGCTAGGATTTTGCATTGACAAAGCTGGATAAAGTATTTTAATAGAGGACCACTGGACGTAAATAAAAATAGGATTGTACTACTCTGACAGCACTGGGATGTGTGCCAATGGCAGATACCAAGGCAATAGATTGTCAGGAAATATGACACATGGACCCACTTGATTACTTGATAGATGCTTTTTAAAGCCTCTTGTCTGCCTTCATTCAAAGTTATTTCCTATGTGGTTCCCAAAACGAAGGAATCTCTGGCAAAGATAAACAAGACTGATGTGCCTTCCTCTGCAGGCTAAAGCTAAGATCAGAAAATACAGCCCAAGCAGAGAAAATTAAAACACAGAAGAGGAAATGCCAATCATTTTCCTGACTAATAAATGCCAGGAAGCGAAATCCAAGGTTCACAGAAGGACCTGTGTCTCTATGGAGTCTGTATATTTCTTCTCTCTGCAAATCTCTGAACTCCACAACAATGACAGTTCAGTTTTGCCAATTACGTGACTTTTTAATGCTTTTGTTGCTTTTATGACATGTATCAGCTGACCATGCAATCAAACCAAATAACACTACAATAATAAAATAACCTGCATTAACTAATTATCTAAATAACAACTCTGTTAAGAGTGAGATATCTGATAGGAGAGATAGAAGCAATAATAAAAGGGCACTGTCAACTGCATGAACAGACTTGTGCTGCTTCCCAACCCAATGCTCCAAGGATATTAACCCTTGGACTTCTGGGTGAAAAGTCTTGGGATGTACCAAAGGGTGAGGTTTTCTAGAGACTCTTAAGGAATCCAGACAACAGGGATTAAAACTAGGGAAAAATTTGAGGGTGGAAATGAGATAGGAAAGACATGCCAACAGAGCTATTTCCTCTGTTGTCTGTGAGCTGCCTTCTGCAGCGGTATGTAAGCAGGCACGTGGGCTGCTGGGAATGAGCCGTACCAGAAAATAAACACGAGACATATGGGGCAGGCTGTGTAATGAAATCAGACTCAATACACGTAAGGCATGAAGGATCACCCAATGAAATCTTGCCTGTCCTTCATCAGGCCCTGCTGATCTCCAGGACACAGGAATACTGCTGTTCTCACAGCTTGCAAGAACACCAGCCTCCCAAATCTGGAGGAAAAGCACACAGATATAACACCAAGTACCATGTCCTTCAGACCCAGAATGTGAGCTGAATCAAGACAGAGACAGTGTCTCATTTCCTCCTGGAAATCCTTCAGAGGTCTTCCAAGACTATCCCCTAGGGTGAGAGTAAGTTTGCCCTACACACACAGCCAGTACAATCTGTTCCATGCTTTGGAGCCTAAAATCATCCCTCAGGGGATGAAAACTGACCTGACTGATGAAAAAGCTGAGTTGTGCTTGTCAGGATGACAAAGAATCTTGAACATCTCTGATTTTTCTTCCAGAAGATGTGATCCAAAATTTTGCTTCTGCACTGAAAATTAAAATAAGAATACATCCAGGCAAAGTCTGCTTGATATAACCACTCTTCTTCATGGTGGTATCTTGTCATGCTCTACTGACCTGAAACTATCAGAAGGTCCACAGACATGCAAAGCTCTGTTAGTCACTTAAATTAATCTGGAGGATGATCTACAGAATGAAACTGATCCAAAGACACCACAAAAGATCTTAGGGAGGATCCACACCACCAACTTAGAGGATCCTGCTTAGTTGCCTTCACTGAGCATTCCCCTCTATACCTATCCTAAAGACATGAAGTTTCCAAAGGTCATGCAACAGCAGCTCATGGGTGGGTTGTGGTGTCTCTTCAATGACTACGGAGGGAGCCCAGAGCAACAATCACGAAGGCTAACATTAGCCTGGGAAGGCTAGTCTCCACAAGTTTCCCTTGTAATCAAAGAAGCGCGAGAGGCAGCTCTGGCAGGAATTTCATATTACCTTACAGCTCTGCACAGCTCCTGCTCAGAGTCATCCTTCTCCCCAGACTGTTCAAAGAGGGAGGTGAGGGAAAGTGACATCTCTAGATCAAATATGATCTTTATTTATAGTAGTCTCAGATATTTCCATCTGTCATGTTAATCTCTGGGAATACCTCTGGCCCCAAATCCAGCTCAGCGAGGGCTGTGCTAGGGATGGGCAATTTTGATCACATCAGCTGGAACAGCTTCCACACATGGCTCTGTGTACACAGATTTCCTCCGGCTGGGTAACAGATTGTGTATCCTGTGTCATAATGTTAGACAGCCCAGTGCAATGCAGCATCTAGGTGTTCAAATTAAATATTTATTTCTCCAGCTCCTGCCTCTTCTCAGCTGCCCTGTTGGCTTACTCTGGCACATGTGGTCAGTGCATGTCAGAAGCAGACTCACTGCCATGGGTGGGCAGAGGGGAGGAAGATAAAGGGCCTGCATGGCACTGCCACTGGCACTGTGACTTCACCCAGCCCAGCCCATCCCCATTTCCCACCTAGTTTTGGCATGTTTCTCAGGAAACAGTACCCAGGATCCCCTCCTGGTTCAGACTGTTTTCAGATACCAGGTGGGGTAGTCGTTAGAGAGACCTGAGTCACTCCTTGTAGTCATCACATATCTAAATGCTGTATATAGAAGCCTTCAAGTGAAAATAGATTTTCATGCAACTTAGGCTTACCCAAGAGGTAGGGACAGGACTTTTGTAAAATCACCTGCACTGTCCCTTCACTCCAACCCACATTCTGGGGCTTTCCCATCACCAGAAACATGAGTGCACCACGCTTGTGAAACTCCTGAATAGGCAAGAGGCTTGCTTCTCTTCCTACTCAGTAATCTTCATTATGGTAAACGAAACAGACTGGAGGAGCATTGATCTGCCTCTTCAGGACTTTCACAAGTGCAGTCAGCCCCAGGGCACACCCCAGCAGTCCTTGGGACCTTTCAGGGGCTGGCAAAGCTGCAAGGTCAGATGCAACCATGACCACAGTGCAGGGGTTGCAAGGAGACTCCTTCCCAGGTCATGCAGAGCAAGCACTGAGACCAGTCAAGATTTCACCCAGTAGCCATAAGATGGTCTCTACTCTCCTGGACACATCCATACCCACCAGGCCATCACTTAGAAAGAAAATTCCGCATTTCCACCTCCAATGACTAAGCAAATTTGGAGTTTCATACCACAGAACCTCAGTTTAAATTCAGAAAGAGCAAAAGTCAGCTGGGGTCTCATCCTTAAGGACACAAAGAACCCACATGAGAGTGGATATGTGGAGGGGAAAAGGACACCTCAGAGACAGTGTGAAATGAGTGGGTGAGAAGACTGGGAGTTTGCTTGCCCAATCTGAATTTCTCAATCTTTCCTAGGTTCAGCTGTCACTTCCACCTGAGGGTTATTTATCATGTTCAGAAAGCACTAGGAAATAAAGGTGTCTAGTACAGAAAAAATGGCCAACACTAAGCAGTAGAGTTCCAGAAATTCCTGTCTCACTCCAAACTCTCTATTTCAAGACATTTTGGGGATATTCTGTGACCAAAATCTGTAAAAATATGTATGTTTGTAGCAGTTAGCTTAAAGCCTTAGCCATGTGGTCATTCCCTCTCCTCTTCACACAGACTTCTCATCTTTAACAGGGTATATCAAAGACTTCACCCCTTGGTGACTAGGCAAAAATAGGTCAGGCATCACAGAGTACCTTCTTCCCAGAGGGGCATCCCACCAAAACCTGCCCCAGTCACATGAGATATGATTAGCTTGTGGAACAGACCCAACACCCTCTTCTTCCAGCTTCTTGCTATGTTCTGCAAGCTGGAATTAGGAAAGAGGCCATCCTGGGTCACAGGCTACACCTGGGTCACAGGCTACACCTGTGTTGGGAAGCTGATCCAGGACAGGGCATAGCTCAAACATGAGCATGAAATCATCAAAAGAGTTTAAAGGCTCCCATCCTCCCTACTACAGTTGGCTTGATTTCTCAGGCAGTGTCTGGGCATAATTTAGGCACAGACTAAGCATCCTTGCTAATAGGGAACATGGGTGAGACCACCCAGTTTCTGACAGCAAAGAAGTTTAGCCATATAGACAGCCACATGTAAGCCATGTGGTACCACTTACCCTCTGAGTCCAAGTGGAGCTGGCCTAACACCCAAGAGACTCATCTCATGGAGAGGCAAATGCTGCTGCCCCAGACTGACCACAGACTCTGGCAGCCATGCATTGGTGAGAAGTAGCCCTCATAGCTACACTTTCTTTCACAGACATCAGGTGTCAGAATGTCTTTTAAAAAATACATCTCACAAAGAATTCTCTTCCACTATGCCAGCTTCTTCCAGGAGCCACAGCCCCTCTGAAGGGATAATATCCCACTGATGCCAACAGCCCCAGACCACATGCAGCACTAAACAAGGGAAATATTTTCACTGTTGACAGTTGTCTTTTCATGTTGTTTAATAGCTGGAAATGGAAAGCAGACATATGAACAATTAGAATGTCTTTGGCAGACTAGCCTTGCTTTCTAGGCTGGCAGCTAGAGGTCCTTCTTCTGTATCAACCAGTGAGGTGATGGGCAGCCTGTAAACCAGAACTACGTGTCTTCTTTCATAGAAGCATGGAACATCTTGAGTTGGAAGGGACACAAAAGGAGTCAAACTCCTGGCCCTGCACAACCCCAAGAATCACACCATGTGCCTCAGAGCGTTGTATAAACTTCATCTTTCTTCTCTTTTAATACTTGAAGTCAACAGGAGATTTTTACACTGTAGTGACTAATTGGAAGTGTGTTGGACTGCACAACAAACCATTCCACACAGGGGCAAGCACACCTTTTTTCTGAAGCCTTTCACAGAAAAGGTCAGTCATGGAGAGAGTAAATATGGTGAGTACAACTTATTCCCACCAGAATCAGATTTTTGCATACCTAATAATTAGCCTTAATTATGCTAAACATAACTGATAGACAAGGATAAAGGAGTCACTTAAAACATTACTTGTGGCAAAAACAATGGCGTAAAAGTAGAAATCTGCCCCCCACCCACCAGAGATTATGCATGGACCATCGCAACATGCATTCTGGCAACCCAGGTCCTTCCAATTAAATGACATCAGGGAGGCATTACAAATAGTGTGGGCCCTTTTTCATTGCTGCTTCTGACTAACTGATGTAATGCTGAACTGTTTATCGCCATAATCCCAGCCTACATATCTTAACCACTGAGTCAGTATTTAACTGAATCTCTCAAATCAAAACAGTTTTGTAGCAAATACTGTATGTGGTTTTCATCCCGTGGGTTCACAAACTTCAAATAATTATTACTTATATTACTCTAACAACATGGGTCAGTGCCTGTGTGCTGGCCTTGAGTAGGGTCGTTGCAACAGACAGGAACAAAGATGCCTTGCATTCCAAATAATGTATGTTATAGCAGCTTCTCATGCAAAAGGTAACAGAAGGACAGCAGGATCTTCAGAGACAGCTTAAGCCACCATCCACTCCCACCATCACTGTGTTTGTCAGAAGTCTGAAATACAGGAATGCTCTAGGAAGGCAGCCTGGAGGACAGAGCTGAGGAATTTCTGGCCTTAATTCTGTAATGTATAAGACAAACTGCTTGGAGAGTAAGACATATGGCAAGTGGCTGAGAGAATCTGAGTTGTTTAGGCTGGAGGAAAGGAAGTTCAGGGGAGACTTAATGCTCTCCACGAGTGACTGAAAGGAGGTTATAGCAGGGTGGGGGTCAGCCCCTTCTCCCAGGCAATGAGCAGCAGGACAAGAGGAAATGGACTCAAGCTGCCCCAGAAGCAGTTCAGGTTGGACATCAGGAGGAATTTCTCCATGGAAGGGATGGTCAAGGATTGGAACAGAGTTCTCAAGAAAGTGTGGAGATGCCATCCCTGGAAGTGTTCAAGAAATGACTGGACATGGCACTTAGTACTATGATTTAGTTGGCACGCTGATGTTCAGTTGATGATTCTTTGCTGTTGAACTGCAGCACAGCTACTCAACACGTGTTTGCTACCTTATGCACAGCAGGTCTGAAGTTAACCTTCTCTCTGAAGGATGATGCTCCCATGCTAGGGAATGTGTCTCTAGTATGAAGAACCATGATCAGCTGCATGTTAGCAAAATCTCTGGTACAGACCACTGTGGAAACTCAGGCTACAACCACCAAGGATTTCCTCATCGCTGGACCTATTCCAACTACTAAGGAGCCAGCAAAGACAACAGGAAGATCTGCAATAACTGAACCAGGTATTTCTTCTGAAGCATCACAAGTGTATTCAGAAGAGGGTGATTGAGGTTGCTGGCCAATTCAGAGGTAAGAGGACAGGCATGATTCAAACTGATCAGAGCAGGCAGATGTTTACAGTCAAGCCCACATGGTTGAGTGATTCCACAAAACCCAAAGGTGGTGATCCAAGCCTGCTCTGGGGACCAGCCCCACAGAGGGATCATTGGAGGTAAGGAGCAAAAGCATGTCTACCCCATATGTGGATCCATGCTTTCCCATGCAGTCAGCCTACAGGGGTCAAAAACACAGACTCATGTCCCACATGACCATTTTGATAATGGCCTCGTGTCCTCTATGGCAAAGCAGAGCTGTGTTTTTGCCAGCACATAGAAGGATGCTATGCAATTAAACCATGAAGGCAAACAAGCTGTGGCCAACTCAGTTCCAGCCACGCAGGCAGAAAACACAAGGGCAATACCTTTAAGCACATCTAAGCCTGCCCTTAGGCCCTTTACCCCACAAAGTGGTAGGTAGGTGTGAAAGGTGGGCTGGGAGGATGCTCAGGACCTCGTGGGGCATGGGAGGCAGGGACAAAATCTGGGGTGTGCAGATGACTAGTGTCAAGTGTGTGCCCTAGGTTAAACAGGTTTCAGCCATTCCTCAAGTTGATGGGTGTGACCCCAGCTCTCGTCAGAACCCACAGATGCCCCAGGCACTGCAGCCCAGAGAAGATGGCAATGAATGTGAGTAATTCTTGAAATTTGTGGGAAGATTATTCAGACGTCTGACTTCCTGCTTCTGCATGTACAGAGGAGATGTTTTTGTCTAAAGGAGTGGTAACAGTTTACACTGTTATAAAGCCTCATACACCAGGGCAGAGGAGCACAGAGCCCAGGAGAAGAGGAAGATGGAGAAAACACAGCAAAGTCTGCAAGGGAGCAGTGCTGACCCCATTTGAAGAGGGAAGTAACCTATGTCTGGGAAAGAGTTCAGATATAGGAATTCCCCTTGGACCAAAGGGGAACCAGCCACTGAAGTGAGACTGAGTCAGAGCTCTTTTCCCATGGTGCTGCTGGCCAAGGCAATCACAGGGTTACCTCTGTCTCAAGGGCAGATTGCATTATTTAAGGCCAGCCTAAAAACCTTTTAATAAAGGTTAATATGGATGGGAATGTCAGCTTTATAGAACAGTTCATTGTTAAATATCATCAGAAGATCTTGACTGAGTTTTAAAGACTGCAGTGAAGGAAAACATTTTGTTTTGAATGCAGCCAAAGGATGAAATAGGATTTCTCTGTGGAAGCTATTTGGCCTATTCTCCAGGGCACCATAGGTAAGAAGAGAGAGAACACCTGAGGTTAACAACAGTAATACTTTTTACAATTTGAACATGCAGAATCTCTTCCCAGCAACTAGAGGCACTTTAATATGAAATGCATCATTAGAGCGATAGGGCTCTGATGATGGACGACACTGAGAGATCTCCAGAGTAACCCTGATGGGAGCTGGTGCTCAGAGAACACACCACATTAATTTACAAGCCTGTCACGGTTGCTCTGGGTTTATTTTTAACTAAAACAACCTGGCCTTCAGCAATCTATGCCAGGGATACCCTGACTTTGCAGAACATGCAGACCAAGAGCTGCTTTTGTTTTCATCAGACAAAGGTTTCAAGTAAGAAGTGCTGAATATTAAAGTAATGGCTGTTTTTTTCCATCTCTGCTCTATTTTTAGCAATTAGTGACCATCAAATAAGACCTGATCAGTTATAGTATAGTCATTAACATGGTACTGAACCACAGAATGCATAAGGAGGTAGAGAAAGATCATCTGATCCAACAATACCCATAGCCCAGTACAGGATCTCATATATATATATATATATATATATCACCCCTTCCCAGCAGATTTCTCTCTAACTGAAGAACGTATTAACACCAAGGAATATTTCACTTCTGCCTTACTCACAGAATTGCCTCCTGCCTACAGCAGGAGGTACTCTCCAACCTGTCAACCACCACACAGCCACCCGTACCCAGGAAAGCTGCCACATTGTGACAGTGAAGAAATTCATACATCTGTAGTGCACAGCTAGGGCACAAATGCAAGCTGGAGAAGAAAGCAGGAAAAACAAACAACTTCTTCTCAGTTCATGGCATAGGACAAACACTGGAGACAGTAAATGCTTGTTGATTTAAAGGCCCTGCTGATTTCAAAGTGACCAGCTGGCAGCAAGTGTTGATATCTGGGCCATTTAAGCAATTTTCAGATGATGACACAAACATCAATTCCCTTGAGGACCTACTGGCAATTCTCCAGTATTGTAAGGGATCACTTACTCGGACAAGAGACACTGCAAGTGACAACCAGAGGAAAGTCTTTGCAGAGTACAGTCAGATTGCAAAAGGGACAGACCTACAAGGATGCTGGGACAAGAGAAAACCCAGTTCACCATGTTCACACACACTGTGGCACTCATGAGGGGAAAGAAAGCCTCAGAAGGTCAAGGCTATATGAGAGAACTGCTACCTACAGCTTATACCCAAAGCTAAACCGATGGCTGCATTATTTTACAGATCAACTGGACTGCCACAACCTGCCATCTGGTCTCTGGAGGAGGAAGACCAATGCCATTCAGAGCAGGGCCCACTGCAAAATAGAGCCACCTTGAGACAAAACACATGAGGAAACAAATTTTCAGACTACACCAAGTTGGGTCAGAGTGTCAGTCTGCTGGAGGGCAGGAAGGCTCTGCAGAGGGATCTGGACAGGCCAGATTGATGGGCCGAGACCAACAGCATGAGGTGCAACAAGACCAGATGGTGGGTTCTACACTTTGGCCACACCAAACCCACACACTGCTACAGACTGAGGCAGAGTGGCTGGAGAGCTGCCTGATGGAAAATGACCTGGGAGTGCTGGTTGACAACAACTGAACAGAAGTCACAGTGTGCCCAGGTAGTCAAGAAGGCCGATGACATCCTGGCCTGTATCAGCAATAGTGTGGCCAGCAGGACCAGGGCAGTGAATGTCCCTCTGTACTCGGCACTGGTGAGGCCACATGTTGAATCCTGTGTTCAGTCTTGTGCCCCTCACTAAGGACATTGAGGGCCTGGAGCAAGTCCAGAGAAAGGCAACGGAGCTGGGGAAGAGTCTGGAGCACATTTCCTGTGAGGTGTGGCTGAGGGACCTGGAGGTGTTTATCCTGGAGGAGGTTCAGGGGAGACCTTGTTGCTCTTTACAACTACCAGAAAGGAAGGTGTAGCCAGGTGGGACTCAGTCTCTTCTCCCAGGAAACCAGTGATAGGACAAAGGACACAGTCTTAAGCTGCAACAGTGGAGGTTTTGGTTGGATATTAGGAAGAATTTTTTTCACAGAAAGGAAGATTAGGTATTGGAATGAACTGCCCAGGAATGTGGTGGAGTCACTGTCACTGAAGGTTTTTAAGGAAAGACTGGACATGGAACTTCGTGTCATGGTCTTGTTGACATGGTGGTGTTCAGTCAAAGCTTGGACTCGATGTTCTCAGAGGTCTTTTCCAACCTAATTGATTCTGTATGAGAGCCTGGTCAGGAGAAGCTCAGAGGACAGCTGTCTAGTTTGCTTTCAGCAAAATCTCTATAGGGTGGCTTGGAGTCAGCACAGTGTAGACTGCCTCAGTCACCAATTTGAAATTACCTTCTTTCCATGCTCCTGGCCTCATGGTTCCACCCTTGCTCTTCATCAATTGCTATGAGTCAGACTGTGAACTCCAGAGGCTCCATGGTCCCACAGAACAAGGGGCACCCAGGAGTTTGCTAGCAGTAGTATAAAGAATAAACAGGCACTTGTAGTCCACTGAGCTCAGATGCTTGGGCAGGATTTGTCTCCTCTGCTTAATATGTCAACCCCAAAAGCACCTAAATATGAGGCGGTGACCTAACATCTCTTTATAATCACTTGTAGGGAAATAGATAAATTTAGCAAGCAAGTCGTCTGGATGTCTTTGGTCATCTGTGTGAGGATATGATAGATTGAACCCACAAGCTGCTATTTCTCTTCACGGACAGCAGCAGAGAAGGCAGTGGTACTCAAGGGAATAGAAGAGCAGGAGTACTATCTATCCATCCCCCAGTGCTGGATGGAGAGGGTGAGGAGGGCAGCCATTCTGTGAAACCTCTTTGGTCGTCTCAGTGTGAATCAGCAGAATCTGTGAAAATTTAGCAAAATTTGTGGGCAGTATTTCTTCATGTCTACAAATACAGCTCTCATTAGATCGGTAAAGCAGCTGGATAGTTTTGGATCCATGAGCTGCCAAGATTACCTGTACTGAAGGCACTTCATATACAGGCGGGTGTGAAATAGATAAAGACTGCAAGAAAATCCCTGTGTCTATAGGTGATTTTTAATTTGTGGTGATAAAAATTGCGAAAACAGTTGTTATATAAGCTAAATCTCTTTAGCAGATGGTAAGAAAAAGGAATGCATAACAGCAAAATAAAACGCAGCTTTTCGCCAGACTTACACGCAAGAACCTTAAGGAAGGAAAATGTTCTTGCCTCTGCCTTGTGAATGAAGAAATAGGCTTTGATAACCATATAAATGAAAACCATGTGTCACTGGATTGAATTTGTGGACCTGGAATAGAGAAAAAACCCAAAACCACAAATAAAACAGATGCTCTCATCATGACTGGTTTCTGATTCAAAGACAGTTCCCCAGCAGCATATAACTCACAGAAAGTGAAGCTAAGAGGAAGTCCAAGTTTCCATGAAGCAACAGGGAATATGGCATTGTGCAACAGCTTTTCCAAACTGAATGTACATTTAGGCATTGCCCAATCAAATGATAGCCAACAATGTATGCAATGAAAAACTGATTGAATCTTGCTGTAAGACAACGCAAATGACGCTATTAAATATCTTAATCTTGGAGCTGACAGAATTGTGGCATGGTAGCTTCTGTCAGTAGAAGCTATAATGAGGCAGTGGTATTACACACACACTGCCTCTTTGAACTTCTAACACAAAACTGGAGGCTAAAGGAACGGCATGTGGCATCATCAGTCGGTATTTTTCCAGCACAGGAATTTTCTCACACATCCAACTGTAAGTTGGGAAACTCTCTTATTAATTATAGCAGATGGAGATGCATTTCTCTTCATACTCCAAACATTTTCAATGAGTATTCTCAACAACACAGGACAATCTTCATGATTGGGATTGAACTGGTGAATTTATGAAAAATCAGAGCAGCCCAAACCCCACAAAAATTATAGACCTCTCTTATGCCTTTCTGTGAAAGCCCATGCAGAAGACCAGAGAGCAGCAAGCCAACGCTTCTCCATTAGAAGTTATCCTCACAGACATCAGGGTGGATTGATTCTCCTCCCATTTTCATGAACAAGTCTGAAGAGGATTTTCATTAAAGTAAATGAGAATAGACTGAGTGAAAATAATTAACATGAAATTATGTAATGTACTGAACAGCAATATTCTCAGAAGAAGGCCAGATGCATTTTGGGAAAGTATGAACTAGTGTAACACAAGTTACTGGAATTCATGAGGAGATACATGGAAGTGCATAGTATCTATATAAAATCACACTAGATTATTTGATAATGCTTTTCAAACCTATGAATCTATTAATTGTGTTAGGAGAGTACACCAAAATGCTCTATGAAAAAGATCAGCTGCTCTGTGAGCACACTGATGCTCTTAAGCAGCCAGAGCAAGACCAGATGAGTAGCACACAGCCTGACTGGAGGGTGTGTGCTGTGCACTCTCATGGGAGGCAGCTCTGCTGGTCCCCCAGACCCCAGGGCTCCTGGGAGCAGACCTGTCTTTTGTAATTCCCATTACACCATCACATACCTGATGCCAAGCCTCTTAACGTTGTCTTGATCCATTTAAACTCTGCCTTACAAAAGTGGTGTTTGAAGAAAACTGTTTAAAAACAATCCACACAGGACAGATGAATAATGTTGGATTTCAGGCAGTTTTCTCTGCAAACAGGAGTTTAAATTTCTTTTGGTAATAACCCCTTTTGACTTGCCCACATGTAGACAGTAATTATTACTGCTTTTTACAGCTAGGGTATTTTAATCCCAACACATCTCATTCCCTCTCCCACATAGACAGTCTTTGAAGCAACAATAACAAGTACCAGCTTCCCTAGGCCAGTTTGCAAATTTGCCTTAAGGCTAAAACAGTCAGAGCAGACTTAGTAGGTCAGAATTGGATTTCCCAAATATGAGCCATCCCAGAAAAAAAGTCTTTTTCTTACTGTTAACTTATTAATCATTAGAGAAAAAGAGAAGTATTGGGAGGGTTGATGTCGGTCATCCCCTCTCTGCCCCGTGTGAATTATGCATGGAAAATAACTGCACAAAATGCTCTGGCTCTACTGAAGTCAACAGGAGTTTTGCCACTGGCTTCCAGCAGAGCCACATTTTCACTCACTGTCTCCAGAGCGACATCTCATATGTCACCATTTGCTAGTAGCAGCAGAGAGTTCACCACCAGGCCTGCCGTTACCATATAAAACATAAAGGAAAAGCTGAGATATCTCTGTGGGATCTGGCAGCCCCACAGGACTCATCCAGATTTTTTTGTTTTTAATTACCATTACAGTCAAGGGCACTAAAAGCTCTGTGGAGTCTGGGAACAAACTGTTTTGGTTGCCTTCAGACACACATTACCCCAGCACAGCTCTGCAAGCAGTATGGCAGCAGTACTCAGCTGGAGGAGCTCCAGTGGGACCAGAGCCAGGGGGCTTCAGCCAGGGGACCTCATCCATTTCCTACTTACCAGAGGGGAGACTGACACTTCAGCTTCCTCACATATCCGTGGGCACTCTCTTACAACCCTCACAGGGATTGATGTATCTCCCTGAAAATCCAGGGTTGCATGTTCTGGCTTCTTTCTAAGTTCAGTCTGGATGCTGTTGCTCTCTGTCCCTAGACAGATGTGAGAGCTGTGCCTCACCTTGGGCACAGCAGGCTCAGGGAACATGAGCCTTTGGATAAGAACAGGCAAGCAGTGTGATCACTGGTGAATTTGTTAAAGACAAGTTCACAATGTGCACAACTTTGTTCTCACACCTGGAGATGCAGCCATTCAGTCCCTTGCTGGCTGACCCAAGTTAAAGCCCTCATTCATCCTCAACTGAAGCATTTTTTCCTCCGTTTTCTAATGCAGTCAAGCTTTCGTGATGAAAAGCACCCCTAGCAGATGTATTGCCATTAAAATGTTGCTCTAATGAACTGGCAGGAAAGACAGTTTCACAGAAAGAAGATCTCTGAGCAGCCCGATTCACAATTACTCTTCACATCCACAGGCTCTCATGCTAATTAGGAGTGACACCTTTAATTACCAGTATTGAAACCCTCAAGAGCCAACAGATCACAGCCTAAATCCGTGATATTTTCAACCCAGAAGGCAGCTCAGTAGTTGGGTTTGGGGTTGGTTTGTTTGTTTTTTCGTTGGTGTTTTTTTTTTGTTTTGTTTTGTTTTTTGTTTTTTTTTTTGAGTCTTGTTTGAGGCTTGTTTTCCTGTGACGCCTTGAGAAAGTTTATTTGTGTAATGTCTACAAACCTAAAATAACAGGGAATATTTAAATTGAGGTAGAGGGCAATTTAAAGCCCAGCTAAAACTTCTCTGCTGAAATCGCTAATGGTTGGAGAAATGTGTATTTCCAACACATAATTAGGGAGACAAAAAGAGGGTGTGGAGTCTTACTATGGAATGTTAATTACAAGCAGATCCTGAATCCCCGGGTTGACTTCCAGCCAGCTGAGGACACATATTGAAATGTACTTAGTGATATACTCATTTCTACTTAATTACTTGTGAGACAAAGCAGCCAAAGGATATTTCTTTAGGATGCAGAGGATAGCTCTGAGAAGGATTGATAAATGTAAAAGATACATAAAGTAATAACAGTCCACCTACTTGCCAGTAAAGGGACTTTCACAACAACATTTTTTCTAGTGCTCTGTGTTGCCTATTTTAATGTCCTATGTGATAAGGTTTCCACCATTTCCCTTGGAAGATTAGATGAGTTTCATGGCCAGGTATTTTTCTCCCTGTGATATTCAGCCTGTGTTTTCTTCTCTGTTTTTAGAGTTCAACTGTGTTTTTTCTGAAAAATAAAAACTTAGCATAATAATATATCTCTCTCCTCATTAACTGCACCCAAAGGATCCTCTGAAAAAGGTTGTCTAGAAAGACATTTTGGTTGAATTACACTCATTATTTTCCAGGCATGGGTGCTGGAGGAGCAACCAAGCAGAGCAAAATACTTGAGTAGAGAAGAAAATGGAGGCTACCTGAAGACCCTTGAGACCTCCCAAATTTCATAGTATCTGAGATGCCTGTTCCATGTACCCCATGCAGCATAGTGGATGCATTTTCTGTGCTTCAGATCATGCAACAGGACTAAGTAGCAGAAGGTGGCTGGTAAACACTGGCAGCCAAGCTACTCATCCTTATCTGGTACCAAAGTCTCCTTAAAACATATCCCTGGATGGACTCTTTCAATTGATCTTAAATGGTAAGTGATGATTCAAGACAGCAGCTGCCTTAGCATGAAGTGATGACAGATAGGCTGTGCTGCAAATACATGAACTTCAGGCTGAGGTGCATAAGGGCAGGAGCCAGTTACACAGTCCTCAAGGGCACGGCACAGGTTTGCACTGTCTGCTTTGCACATAGGCTCAATTTCCTCCTTGTGAATCACTATAGGGGCTTGCTGCCCTCATCCTCCTTCCTACCCTACACCTTACTCCATGATTTTTTCTGCTGCAGGACTATCTCCATGGTAAGACAGAGAGTCAAGCCTAGACTCTTTCTTACTTAAAGGACACATGTAGAATTTCCATCTCAAAATCAGACAGGTTGGAAATGCTAATGCCACACCAGGCAGAGACGAAACCTGTGTCTTTAAATACAAAGTCAAGTGGACATGATCACATCTGATATGATCAAAGTGCAGTATCAGTTGATTGCCATCCAGCAGACAGCAGAAATATTCAGTCAATTTATTGCTCCCAGACACATCAAGGATCTGAGGCAATAGCCAGTACCTGGAAGTAACCACTGTTATCCTAAATCCTCTTGAAGACAGCACATTTCCACAGGCTAACAAGCTGCACTTGGGAACACAATGCACGATGGCTCAGCTGTCACGAGGTACAAGGTAACACCACATGTTCCCCAGTCCTCCTGAGAAGCAATGTGTACTGGCTGAGAATGCTCCCTTGCACTTGTGATCATCCAGGTGAGGAGAGGCCCCTCTCGCAGCAAGTGGATTTGCATTGCTGCCTGTTTGGCACTGGGTGACACACAGATGTCACACGTGTCTGTTGGTAAGCGGCTTCTTGGCTTTAGGGTAAATGCATGATCCGACAAAACCAGGGATAAAGCAAAATGTTGAAAATCACTGAAAAATAAGAAAGGGAGAGAAAGTAGAAAAAGTGTAGTGTAGATAAAAATTGTTATCAGTTCTTTCTCTAAATCTGCCACCCCACCAGTGGGGCCAGCAGGGTAAGGGAGGGGATTCTGCCCCTCTGCTCTGCTCTTGTGAGACCCCACCTGCAGTGCTGCATCCAACTCTGGGGTCCTCAACACAGGAATGGCGTGGACCTATTGGAGTGAGTCCATAGAAGGATCACTGGGATTATTACAGTGCTGGAACACCTCTCCTATGAGGAAAGGGTAAGAGAATCGAGATTCTTTAGCCTGAAGAAGAGAAGGCTTTGGAGTGACCTAATTGCAGCCACCCTGAAGGGACCTGACAAGAAAGATGGAGAGAGACTTCTTACAACTTTTATAGTGACAGGACAAGGGGGAATGGGTTTAGACAGACAGAGAGTAGGTTTAGGTGAGATGTTAGAAAGAAATTCTTTACTGTGTGGGTGGTGAAGCACTGAAACAGGTTGTATTTAAGTACATGCCATGGTGGAGCAGCTGAAGAGCAGGGAAAAGAATAATACTGTCTGTCAGGTGAAAAGATGGAAGCATTGGGCATCTTTTCGATACTTAATGGGGGTTTATAAGAAAGATGGAGACAAAGTTTTTATGAGGTCATGTTGCTGTGGAATAATGGGTAATGGTTTTTAAATAAAAGGGGGTAGGTTTAGACTAGATGTAAAGATATAGTTTCAATTATGAGGAACACTGGAACATGTTTCCCAGAGAGACTATGAATATCCCATCCCTGGAAGCATTCAAGGTCAGGATGGATGGGGTTCTGAGGTACCTGATGTAACTGAAGAAGTTCCTGCATGTTGCAGGGAAGGTTGGACTAAATGATCTTTAGAGGTCCCCTCCAACCCAAACTAATCTATGATTCTGTGATATTTTAGATGTTTTTTCACTTGCTGGCATCTGACACACAAGTACTTCCTTCAGAGTTTCCCATCCTCCTGCTTCTTGTCAGAGCACCTGCCAGTAGATCCCCTCTGAGGAAGACCATCCAAGAAATTGTTATCCCAGGAAAGGGGATTTTTCAGCTTAACAAAAATTTGCACAGAAGACATCAACTTTCCCAATGAAAAACTGAAGGTTTCAAGAACAGAAAAACTGCAACCTCAAAACTGCCAAAACCTAAGCGCCCTTGGTCCAAACCCAGAACTTCTTTGCCAAATAAACACTGTAAATGTTGCTTTCTATTTTTGTCAAAGCTCAAAAAACTAAATTATGTTACTTCCATTTGTTCAGTGTAAACCAAAAATCTTTGCACAAATCAGTTCTTAGCAGGTCTCCCATTATTCACAGAAACTGCAGCATCTTCTGGCAAGTAGTTCAGGTTAACACAAAGTGGTCTAACACACTGAAGGGGTGAAATTGAGTAAAGGAAACACTTGCTGCACACTCTTTAGTGCTTTAACATTTGTCCTTGACCTTTTAACAAAGCAGTAAAGGAAGGAAGCAGAAAGCCCAGATTGCTATTAGTGTTCTTTTTATACTAAAGTAAATTTTCTCAAGTTTGTGACCATCACTGACACTAGACTTGTCTAAGGAAGGTTGGGTTTTGCTGTACCACAGCTAGAGACTCAGCAAAACCAAGCTGGCTATTCTTCCTTCTTCCCCCTCCACCAAATGTGTCTCTCCACAATTCCCAGACTCAAACATATACCCCAGCTACATCCTAGCACTATACTGGGCCAAGAGTGGAGTGTGCAGCAAATCTCTTCTGCCCTCCCACACTATGGTTTCTGTGGGAAAGAGGGAGCACTTCAGTGTTATTTGGGCCCCAAATCCCCAGGTAAGCTGCAGCAGGCATGAAAGGTACATTTCTAGAAATGGATAACCAAAGCCACTTGCCCAAGAGCACAGAGTCTGTGGGAACACAGCAGTGACCCATACCCTTGATTTGCATCCTCCCTCATGATTTCTCTCTTGCTTCCTTTGTCTGTTTCAGAATGACTCAAGCAACAGCACTTGCTCATCAAAGACAAAGTATTGCTTGGTCAAGCAGTGTATGACCTGGTCTCATACTCAGCACTTGCTTGGGAAAGCATTTGTGACAACAATGTTTATACCACAAGAACAGTGTTTCACTTGTAAAATTCAAAAATGCCAGATTCATCTTTGCTTGAGCAACTTTAATCCTTTCCTTTCTCATTCAACTCTCTGATGCATGGAACTATGGTTTGCCTTTGCCTATGCAGCAGATGACAGGTATCATCTTCATTTTATAGGAGAGAAGCCATGCCAGAGAGCTCAAATGAGACACAAGAATGACAGACGAAAGCTACGACCAAACAGAAAGTTTATGCTTATACTAATAAATTCATGAGGGACATCTCTGCCTCCTGCCAGGCCAGGGGGCACAGTCTGGCTCATGCAGAGGCTGATAACAGCCCCTACCCCCTAAACAGCTTGCCTGTCACCACCCCACCAAGTTCTTGGCCATGAGCTTCTCCTGGGCTCTGTCTGGTGCCCCACTGGCCCTAAGATAAAACTACTGATTCTGGATAACACAAGGGTTGTCCTGAATGCCAGCAGAGTGGTGCTTCTATAGCACAGACCTGGTGGATGGAGGGTGTTGCATGCCCAGAGGTGAGGAAGGTGCTGCAGGTGCTGAAGGGATGGTGTTGGTTGGGATGGATAGTATGGGAAGTGGGGAGGAACCTTACCAAATACTGGTCTGGCAGGGAGTAGCCCTAGAGAGAGTTGTTACCAGATTGTTCTTTGCAGTGTGGGTGGCCAGACCCGATCCTTGGTTTACTCCCTGCCCTCTTTTATTCAGGGATGCAGGAACACCCATGCAGGGACTGTGTGCCACCTCAGAGGTCACTAAATAGCGTGATCCAGAAGCAAGGGGAACCGTGTACAAAATAATAATCTTACCAACCAAAGATAAGAACTCCTCACACTGAAGCACTGAGATTTTCTCAAGCCAGGATTTGGTTTACTTTTCCCTCTATCTGTAGTTTGTAAGTAACTTAATTTATAAACAGGTATAAACCTAAGTAACTTTTGTTCTACACCAGGCTTGTCACACCACTCCTTAATCTTAGACATCATGGGCTGCTTATTGATGCTCTTTATTTCCCATTTTTCCTTTTTGACAGATTTCTGCCTTTGAGCAGGCAGGCAGAGCCTTCAATGTGTCCCTACTCACAAAGACTTAATTCAACCAAGAACCTTTCTCTGAGTACAGTTCTTGTTACAGCACCCTGTTATCACTGAACACAGGCTGCAGCAAAGCCATTTTCCATTTATTAACAGATCCCAGGAGAAGTTATTTTCCTGTTTGCATACAATGTGTGTATTGCCCTCTGACTTTTCTATTGCATCAGAGCTGTCACTGAAATGTGGAGCAAATTATGTGTTGTAAGGTTCATGGTCCAGCCACATAATGACACAAATGACATTCCTATGCAGGCTCATCCCCTTCAGAATGCAAAACTGGAAATAACAAACTGGTTTAAATCTCTAAAAACACAAGTGTTACAGACCTAATGAGAAATCTTAAAATCTGATTTTCAGCACCACAAGCAGTGTTTCCCACTTAACCTGTAAAAGCAGTTTAAATGGAGCTGGGAGTTGCTTAGATGTTTTTCAACAAAGGAATATTTAGAAAGGTATCTTTACTTAGCCTATGGTATTTAGGAACACTTTCAATTGAGTAAAACTATCTTCTTGTTTTGGAGAGAAGTGTAGCATTAAGTTAATTAAAATCACCACCCATTCCAGCTGACTTTGCAAATTTGGCACATCCAGCATGTGTGATAAACTGAGTGACTTCCAAGTGTGACCCAGCACTTACATCACATTCTAAACTGGCCCTCAGTGAAGAGGGCTCTAAGTATGTTTTCTGCTTTTGTGAGATTCTACAGCCTGATTATTCCACTAATAAAACTAGTGTTCTACCAGCCAGTAATATCAATAAAGCACCTTTAGATCAAATGAAAACTCTTCCTACTGACCTTAGAAGATGACTGTGTCATGCATGATTTCGGGTAAATACCAGCATTGCCTCTTTGCTGGTATCTGACCATACTCTAAATTTCTGAATTATTAAGAGCAGGGAATAGAAAGTGTTCTCATGGGACCCATACATTTCCTGACTGGGCTGGATTTCTGGGTAATCCTGAAGCATAGCTGAGAAACAAGGAAAACTGCAAATCCTTGTGGGAGTGCCTCCAAAGCTGCCACAGGTGCCTGCAAATGTACCCACTCTGTGAAATGTGGGGGTAGACAGAAGCCACAGTAGACACCTGCTGGAAAGAATAAGTCAGAAAGGTGGAAATAGTCAGATTCCCCATTCTCCAGAGAGCCTGGTCTGGTGCAGCACACAGCTGCTCCATGTGCTCTCTGGTCAAGGAAAGCCCTCCTCAGCCACTTCATGAAGATCCTTATGGAGACTCTCCTGAATGCTCAGCTGACCTGCATTTCTAAGGGAGGCTTACTTTGCATGTTAGATGAGGATGAATATTATGTTCATTTTTTTCTTGAAGCTATGAACTCCTGTTTTCTTGACCCACGTGGTTGTCTCAGTCCCGAGTCTGGGATTAACCTGCCTTGCTGCTCCTAGGCCATTCAGATTTATTCCAGTAGGTTTGCACCTATCTTACACATGGGAGGATACACTGGTGGCTGTAGCATTTGCCTGGAAACAGGAACTCCTTTTCAGTAGATAAAATAACTGGCTGGAAGGAAAAGTGTCATAATTACGTCAAGCTTGCCAACAGCTGTTTCACTGCTTTCTGCATGGTCACACCAGGAGCTCTGGGACGCTGCTCTGTACCTGAGGCTGAGAGCACATTTACAGATCACTTAGAGCAGCTGCTCAGCCAGAAGAAGTTCTTTCCTACCACAAAATAAAGGCATATTTTTAGCAGCAATAGAAATAGATTTCAACGAGTGTCTTAAAACCAGATAGAATTTCACATTCCTCTTTGATACTTAACAGGGATAAAAAGTACTGGGCTTGCACACCTCTTAGTGTGGGAATCCCAAATGCTCTGACAATGTCTGACAATGGATGGTTGCACAAAAAATACAAAATAAACATAATTCAGAAATACAATTAATCAAGAAAGCCTTTTTTGACACAGGAACTTTCCACACCATAACAGTGTTGCAAACCTGTCTGTACATGAAGGCCATTCATTCTAGGGGTACATTCACAGAATCATAGAACAGTTTGCATTGGAAGGGATCCTTAAAGGTCATCTAGTCCATCCCCTATCAAAACAGATGTACCTGTAAAGGGACTTGTGGCCTCTGGAACTGAATATGTCAGGGGGTAGATCATTCATCCCTCCACTTCCTTTTCAGCTAAGAGAGGCCAGGCACATTCAGATCACGCTGCAAAGTCTATCTCCCCTTTTGCTGGGCGCTAAGGGAGGATCCAGACATAAAGAGAGAGACCAGCATTACCAATCTGTTGTTGTCTGCAGAACTTGTGTTAGAGGGGTGGCAGTGTGGAAAGGAGGTCAGCTATCACAGCCCCAAACTGAAAACCAAATGAACTGCTTCAAAACTGGGAGCAGTAGGGAAGACTGAAATCATACTGTTTGAGGGCAGACTCTGCCAGTGCCTCATAAAGTCTTCTCTTGATCCTTGACCTACCTCTTTGAAACCCATATAGGAAGGCATTACCTTAGGAGTGAGACATCCCTGCAGCGACAAAAGGAGATGCAGCTGCTGTTTTAAGAGCAGTGTGTTTGGGATTACAATTAGCCTGAGTTTAAACAGCGGCTGCAAAGAAGCAGGGTGGGCTTGAAGATGGTGCAAAGGAGAGCAGACATCCCAGGACTAACTGCCATTGAAGTTGCACTGGAACTGGGGCAGTGTAAACACATCACTACCAGAGAGAAAGAGCCCTGCCAAGAGACCCATGAGTCCAGAGTCGTGCTGGGAGGACACACAAGGTCACTCAGTGTTCAGCCAAAGATTTCCACATCACATTTTGCTTGGCTGTCCCGTGGAGGAATTAGGAAAAAGAGGATGATGAGGAGGATGTGGCATTTGCACTCAGCACAGCTGTAGGCAGAGGGGCAGGGAAATTTGTTCTTCAGGACACGTCTCATGGATGGGGGCTGCAGGCTGAAGAAACCCCCCTGTCTATTTGACAAGGAGTTACCTGCCTGCAAAAAAACCCATAGAGACTTTTCATAAAATGCAGAGCTTTTACCAGCTTGTGACATCATCCAGAGCGCATCTGGGAGGTGAGGAGCTGAGACGTGTGCAACATAGAGAGAAGCTGGTGAGGAGGGCAGGGGCCAGCACCTAAGCCCTCCCTCTGCCTTGAGCCAAGTGAGAAAGGTGTCTGAATTGGTGTTGAACTGCTGCTCTGGTGTTGGGGGCAGTGTGAGAGACCACCTTGCATGCAAGACTAACTTAGCCTTTTTTTCAAGACTTGGTAATGGGCACTGGTTAACTGCTAAAACAGCCAAAACATAAATTCAACTGGACAATTCAACTCACTTAAATTTATTTTCCCACTAAATAAAGATTTCCTCTTTACTGTCTCTGCTTGGCTGCTGTACAGCATTGCACAAAACATTACTCCAGCTTTTGTGGCATTTCTCAATGGGAGGAACTTGCTGCTTACATATCGTCCCTCCTTTGTCTGGTCTTCTCATGACCTGATGAAATGTACTGGAAGGTGTGAAAGGTTTCCACTCTTACCTGAAAGGGTCACTTCTAAGGACTGAGTTTTTGTATCACAACCCAAGAGGGATCCCTAGGCTCTATTGCCACACTCTTATGAAACAGGCAAAGCTTTCAAGATTTCCTCACACAGGTAACAAATATGCCAAACAGCTGGTGGAAACGCAGGTTCACGATGCTGCTGGGTAGATTTTATTCTGGTCAAAACATCTTTACAGGGCCAGTAAAAACAGAAACAATCACAGGTAAACATTGCATGGAAATGTATCTCCCCAATAGACAAAGGAGACCTTACTGAAGCAGAACCTCTCCATGACTTCCTTGGCTTGCAAGCAGGGACACATCCACTTTACATCTGTGCACAGACACACATAGCTGTAGAGATATATTTATACAGACACATTCATACGCACACAGGTGACTATGTATACACACATGGATGCCTGTGTATATATGACTGACTGCACTTGTGTCTCTGCATATATCATTTATTATGTTCTGCTGTATTTTTGACATTTGTTATGACATCTATAATTTGTGGTCTGAGAAGGCTGAGCCGTGAAATGTGGTGAGCCAAACTGGCTTGCATGTCTTCACTGAACAAAAGAGGGTTGGTTTAAAAGACATTTTCCCCCCAGAAAATGTAGTTTTTAAAATCAGAAAGAAACCAAGCTACTCTTTTTCAGTTTCTGAGTTTTCACATTTCAAGGGGAAAACATGCTTCTTTGCACGCTCTCTTCATCTTCCTTGTTTTAGAAGCACTGGCCAAAGGCAGAAAAAGAAGCAAAAGCTAAGAAGTAGACATAAGGTTTGGTCTTGGCTATTCCATTTCTTCACTTTCTTCTTTTATACTACTAGATGAAAAATAAGAGGTGATATTTTAGGAGTTACAGAAAGCTGGCCTGTCAGTTTGTTTTCTTGCCATCAGAATGATATCATGTTTTCCTAAATAAAAATAATTCATGAAAAATTTCCAACAAAAGTCTCTGGTTTTTTCCATGAAATGTGTGTTTACTGAGCAGCATTGCTGTGAACACTCCCTGCTCTGGCTACTAGGGAGGATGTCACAAGAAGCCCTTGGATGAGTGGGACAAACCCTGGACTTGGGATGAGCAGCACATCAAGCCTGCAATCCAGGAGTCCAGCACTCACAGGGGCCTCCAAGGGATATGCAGCTGAGGAGAGTGGTGATTGTTCCTTTCCCCATCATCTGATCAGGTCTTCACACCCTATGTGAGCATCTTCCAAAGGATAAAAATGAAGAATTGATGAACACTGGTCAGATCCAAGCCCAACCTTCTGGAAGAAAAAAACATAAACCTCATTGATCACAGAGGATGGGAGGGCAAAGACTTGTCATCTGTACATGCTGAAAAGCAGTTTTGCAGTCATTCTGGGCTGAGTTCCACATTCTTTGGGGTACCCCTGAGAATGGCTTGACTCCTCCACAGAGATGAACTCTGCCACAACAGGCAATGCTACCATCACCAGAAAGCACTCATCATGGTTCAGGGAATTGAAGAATTACTACGAAATAACATTAACCTTTAGCAGTGCAAACACCAGCCCTTTGGCCAAGGTGACTACACCTGCCTAGTAGTGTAGGAGGCCAGTGAAGGAGCAGGTGACAGGTCAGCAGTGACAAGGGATATGTGTGTCCCACTCCCACACCACCAGTAGCATTTTAGCACTGATCATTTTAACCTCAGAACAGCTCAGCCATCATTGAGCAGGAGGTGCAAAAGAAACACACTGACAAAACTGGATGAGACAAAACCCCCTGTGCCATCAAGCATAGTAGAATACAAATAAACCTTTAAGAAGAAAAAAAACCCAACTATACAAGAAATTTAATCTTAGCAATGTATGAGTTCCCTCCTTCATCAAGATAATTTTCTCTTTTTTTTTTCACACTAAGCCTTGTGTATTTGAAAGCAGAGGTAGACAAGCTCATCTCACCTAAGACCCCTTCATCTAGATACCAAACATTGCCTTTGTAACTTAATATTTGTGTACCAGCAAGATATTAAACATCAAGGCACTGCTGTGTTAGGCATAATAAAATAGTTATCCGCCAAAACCACAAACCCTAGATTAATAACTTGAGAAGTAAAGCCAGATTGCTGGGATAGTATTTGGGAGAACAGAAAATACAGGGGAACAGCAAGTGCACCAAGACTTTGAATTGTCTTTCAATTAAATTTGTTCTCTCAAATAAAGATTTTTAATGATAAAAACATTTTATTCACTAAAATTGACTTATAAAGCAGTTTATTCTGTTTTGCTTAGATACAAAAGTTTTTTTTCTCTTTGAAAGAATAAGTTCTATAGGAGAAGAGATTCATGTTCATATCCTCTTGTTTCAATACTTAATTCATCTTCTGTTCCTTTTTTCACATCTAGGAAATTAAAGTACAAGAGTCTAGAGAGAAAATGACATTCACAGAAAAGGATACCCTTGTATTCCTGGCCAGAAGAAGAAGGAGACATACTAATTAACGAAAGAGAATTTTTACCACTCTCTGAATCTCTAAGAGGAATAAAAAATTATACCCCAAATCAGAGTTGAGATATCAAGTAATCAGCTACCTTTGTTCAGACACAAGGGCAGATAAAAGTAAAATGTCAGTATCCTTTCAAGTGAGGAAAAACACAACTTTCCCTAGGAGAAAAAACTCAAATGGTTATGTTTTTGTTTTTAATTTGGCTTCTTCGATGAGCAAATTTATTTACATGTAGATTACCACCATTCCTACAGACATTTCAGCCCACGCTGTTTGGAGCCCACACTGTTCGTACGGGGGCTTGGCTCACGGTTGCTTTGCCATGGCACCTCTGCCTGAAGCTTGGAGTGGATAACGCTTCCTCCTTCTGTACCACCAGGACAACACCATCAGGGAACACATCCTTCCTGTGCCATCCACCTCACAGGGCATCAGGGCTCCCAGGGCAGAGGTGAGTGTCCCTGACTCTCACAGGCACCCTCAGGCAGCCATGGCTGCACAACAAACACCTTGAACTGTGCCTGTGCAGATGGGTTGGATGCTGAGACCACTGGGATCCCTGGGAGCTGGCAGACTCCAGGATGCCAAGTGGCTTTGGGTGGCTCACAGAAGAAGTGATCCACCAGAGCCACTGGAAATGCAATATCTGGAGGAGATATCTCTCAGAGATGGATTCAGAAGCTGATCTATTACAGGTTCTGGAGAGGTGTAGGTTCCTTCTCTCTTTCCATAAACCTCTTTTCCTACAGGACCTATTCAAGACAATATTTCCTATCTAAAGCTGTGGAATTTTGCAGCTCTGAAAGCAATCTGAGAGTCTTGTTCCCAAGGACCATGTCATGACAAACTTTATAATGGAAAAGTAATGACTTTGGAACAGGCTTATTTGAAAAAAAAATTGAATAAAATCTGGGCCCTTATCCAGGTAGAGATCTTAGCCTGGCATTCCATCTACATTCTTTCTGTTATTAAAATAATTTAGGAAACCAGGAAGCTTGTTCTGCACTCAATCATGTTAGCCCACGCCGTGTCAATTTGAATTCTGCCTGTGGTGATAACAGTTGAAAATCTGATGGGCCAGATACTGAACTGACAAAAATCGGCATTGCTCCATTACAATCAGTGGGGTTTTGCCAATTTACCCTTGTTAAAGATCTGGACCTCTACTTCTAGGCAGGCATTTTTCCAGACAGCAAAGCATTCTCCTACCTCTTTGGCAAAGGAAAAAATAAAGGAACAATTTAGCGATACTTTGGAGAGTGACATGACCATGATAATGCGACTTGAAAATTAAACCCTTTGCTTATTTTCAGCATACTTGAAGTTAACTAGAACCATGTTCAGGTTCTTCAAAGGTAGTCAACAGGTAATACCTGCTGCCATTTTTCAGTGCAGATGCCACCAGATTCCAAGCTGAAGATTATTATTTTTCCATTTTAGTTCATTAAGATGACTTAAGTCTGTTAAAAACTCATCTGATGAAGAAAACGACATTTGCATGTGTAAGTTCATCTTTACAAGTTCATCTTTGCTGTAGAAAGTCCATAAGCCTGTGGAAATTAACGTTTTTGATATTTGACCATTAGCCAATCAGCAATCAGGACAGCTTAGCCTGATCCTGTGCACCACCCTTCCATAGCTCACATGACGAGAGAACAGGGACAGGCAGTCCCTTCCCTACCCACATTATCCTGCTGTGCCTGAGAAATGTTGCTCCTGATCTTTCTCAAGGTGACTCTGCAAGTCTGCAGCATGGTCCTACAGTGGTCAATACTTGGAGAACTAGTAAAAAATGTTAAGAGGACTGAGGGTCACACTGCTTTGACCAAGAGGCAAAACCTGAAAAGCCTTCATGGTTACATCTCTCCTCATCTTATTGCCACCTGCCTTTGCAGAAAGAACGGGAAAAAGAGTGGGGGGAAAGGGACTTTGAAATTCAGAGAGTTATTTTCATCTGAAACATGACAGGTACTTTTTACTTGGGAAAAGGAAAAGAAAAACATTTCCTACAAGACCAGTTTCATCAAAAGATTTGAGCTGGTTATAGCTGCTACACAGGAGCAGGGACTCAACAGTGATCACAGTTGTCTAAATGCAGCTTTGAAACTATCCTGAAGGTCTTGAATTTTTTTAGTAAAGGGCCCAGGATTTATCTGCAGATCTAAAAGCACATGACAGAGAAAATTTTGCTTTTATCAAGTTAAACACCCTTCCCCAAGGGTTTTATGCATAGCAGTCTCTGCTGTCCCAGGAGTCATACTCTGAAATTTGTGGGGACCCCACTTGTGAGAGCCAGCCAAACCCAAGACAAGGGAAAATGCTTATAGTTCAGCTGTATGGACAGTCACCAGACCATGCTAAATCCTGTGTCTTCACCCTGGAGCACAGGCCTGCCAGGCCTGGCAACAGGAGCCTGCTCAGTTTTCTGTGCACTTACATATCAACTTTGCAAGTCCTGGCCAACACCTGTGGGTGCTGCCACAGCCAATAACAGCACTGAATGTGCACTGAAATGTTGTCTCCAGCCATCTCCTTAACAAGCAGGACAGCGTTGCTTAAGGAGAGCCAAATCTTCTGAGCTTTTGAACAACATGTACTCACCAAAAATAAGACGTGGATAGGAAATCCTCCAACAGTTTCCCAGAAAGGCTAAATTTGAGCCAGTCACAATAGGACTAAAAGAGAGATATGGATGAGTAGAGAAAAGGCATTGTAGATTGAATAATAGCACTCAGTTTCTTTAACTGGCCTTTATTTGCATGTCCTCAGAGCACTAGCATGGCTTAAGCAATGCAAAGGCTTCAGATCTGCCTGCTGGAGACCTTCCCTTAGGAAGGCTCACCTCCAGTGACAGCTCCCATACCAACCCCTCTGCAGAGAGCAGGGCTGTGAGGAAGGCAGTGCAGCAAAACCACCCATCGACCCCAGCTACTGGCATAGGCCCTGCTCTGAATTAACAGCTGATATAAGCAGCAAACCAGCTCATCAATTTATTCAAGTAAGCTGCACAATATCCAGCAAACCTTGCTTTTCCATGGAACAGAATGGAGCTGTACACCTGTCTTTTTCTTATCCCTCCTATCTTTAGTTTCTGCAGTGAACTGTAGAGCGTGCTCTGACAATTAAGAGCTGAACCAAGACAATACTGGGTAGTGGGTTATTTTCATGCTTCAGTAGAAACCATAAATCCTTCCGTTTCTTTACTTGCCTTGTAGGACTTTCTGTTTTGTTTAGTTTTCAGAGCAGACAGAATCCCATTGATGGCATTTAAATGCATCCATCACAATGAACTCTAAGATGCAGGAAATAACATTTTCTTGTACTTAAGCATCTCAGGAGACTGCAGCGATCATATTAAAATTTTAATCACAAATTCCTTGTGTTTAAATCACAAAGGATTCACTGTGCTAGAGAAATTTACAATATTAAATTTGTATAAATTTGTGGCAGATAGCAATTTTCTGTCTGGGAAATGTAAATCAGTTATTAATAAGCCAAATTGCTAACATCAAAACTGGTATCTATATGCAGGAAAGAGACAAAAATCTTTCACAGGCTTATAAAGTTCTACATGTACTAGCCTGAACAGTTTTAATCCCTGTTTCCTGAACTGAGAGACATCAAACTGCATCTCATTCTACAGCAATATATCCACTTGATCTGTGCATGGTGTTGCAGGGCTTTGGAAATGATGATCTGAAAATTAATAGCTGAAAAACTATTCTGAAAAGCATATACATGTCAGACTTTATAACTAGAGACTACTTTTTGGTTCAGATGAATGTAGGTCTTGTACAGGCAAGAAGACAAGTGCGATCCAAAGCAAGCAGCAAGGCAAAGTTTACAGCATCCTCTAGACCCATGCAGGCTCCTCAACAGCAACAAGCACAGATCAGAGCTCAAGACCTACTTGAGGTAGGTCTCTTGAGCTCCCTTGACCTGAGCCTGTGCTCTGAATTTCAGAGCTATCCTCGAATACACAATTGTACAAAACAAAATGATTGGGTTTTAACAGCTTCCATATGTTTGTCTCCAAGCTGAGCTCAAGCACATTGCTAACAGTACTTGAAATGTAATTATCTTGGGGTTTTTTTGGGGGTTTTTTTTGAGTGTATTAAAAAATCCATTATCATTGTCAAAGGGTGCAAAAGGTGGTGAGTAATACAGAGTGGATTCTGGGGATGAATTTGCAATGTAGCTAGAAACTGAGTATTTAGATTTTAAATCTCACCTCATTATTGGAATTAATTCTGAGTGTTTGCAACTCTTTGCTAATGCCTTCATAGAAAACGACACAGTTTGCATCACTATGAGATTACCCAATTCCTCACTTGCACAATTGTTCCAATAAGAGTGGACTTAGTCTTTGCAGGTGCAAGAGCATCTCCAAATAACAGAAACAATTCAGTAAAGGAAATGGACCTTATTGTATGAGTAGCAATTTACAGGGTAGTGGTTCTGCTTGCTGATTTTTTCAGCACAGCTTAAGAGATTTGGATGGAATTGCCATGAAGATTTAAATTTAAATGTAGGGCAGAGGCAGATAAACTGATTAATTAACTGATCAATTCCATAAGGAGCTTAAAGCATATCTTGTAATTTTACAAAGCAAGGCGTGGGATGCAGTGCTGTCTTCAGGAGGGTATCTCCCCGTGTTGGAGTGTGTCCCATGATTAAAGCAGTTTCATTTCTCTCCCAGCAGTAACACAGCTTCAGAGGCATGCCGGTGGAGAATTTGCCTCCTGCAGCACCATGTGTCCCCCATGCTTAAGTTTGCCTTAAACCAGATGGAAAGACAAAGATTTGTTGTTTCCTGCTCGCAAAGGGCAGCTTCAAACCACGGCTCCTTCCAGTTGTCAGCGTGCTGGAGCGTGAACTCCAGCCAGGATACGTTCAGTACAGCTGTCTCACTTGCATACAAGCTGTGGTGTGTATTTGCAAGTCAGTTGAGACCACATTCAGACCATCTCCTCTAGGTGCCTGCCTGCGTTGCCATGACAACTAGTAAGACACTGATGGGCAATTCGGGCTCCCCACGCTCCATGGCTGCCAGACTCTATTCCTTATATAGGCAATGGAAAGAAGTAGGCATCTAAATTAGGCACCCAAAATCAACAGGCTGACTACACCCCACACACTGACCCCCAGCCAGCTGCTAGATTCCTGGCTGCTCCCTGCAAGTAAGAGGGACTCACTACACCCTCGCCATTCCTGAACTCACTTCCTCATTTGACTTCCTCTTCCAGTGTGTCAATCAGAAGTGACAACATGACATCTGGGAAATGCTCCAAATCTATCCATTTTTAAAGTGAAGTGCTCAGTGGCAGTTAAACAGCCAGAGCTTTCTGCTCATTGCAATATTAGAAACATTCTGATTTCTCTGCCATTGGGTAGAGAATGGTAAATGCACTGCACCCAAAAGGTTCTTAGATGCATTTCCAGATCTTTCATCCTGCAAGTGTATTGCACAGATACAGAATCACATAGACCTCCTTTAAGCTTCCGAATAAAGAATTAGTTTTAAAACAAACAAACAAAAAAACAAATGCCAACCAAAAAAACAAAACCTGCTATAAATATAAGATCTTGAGACAGCTTCTAGCCCTGGAAGTAAAGAAAAACATTCTCTGCAACTATTCATGCAAATTCCAGGTCAGTTCACATTTTTTGGAAAGATGTCAAGCCTCTTCCCATCTTCACTACCTCTTCCATTTTTACTGGTTCTTCTGTTGCACATACATAACTCCCATCAGACCTTTAGTGTCACTAATACCGGTCCTGAGATGTTTTCTTTTTCATCATCTTTGCAGGTGAAATCTGTGGAGTGTCTCACACTGGAAATCTGTGACTTTTTGTTTGTTGGGCTTGGAGGTTTCTGTCTTGCTCTTATTTGGTTGTTCTTGCTTAGGCACTCTTACAAGCTGTTTATTTTTTTAATCGGCATGCTGCTGTGTATTTATGATAGGGATGGCCAAAGAAATGACCTGGCAAAGAACTGGACCATACACTTGGAGCAGAAGGAGGTGTGATTCATGACTTGCCTTAATTCCTGGAGGAATTCATTCCAGATGTTCAGATAACAAGCTGAAGCTTGTTTCAATGACCAGGAATTACATTATTCCAGCAGAGTAAAATCTGTGACAAGGGTGACCACTTAGGAACTTCAGCAATTCAAACAACCTTCAAGAACATCCAGAAAGGGCAAGCTTAGGCACTTCATTCACACTGACTTCTGTTGGGATTCAATCCTCTCTCCTCACTCGATCCATCTAAAAGCTTGGTACCTCTGCTGAACTCTTTCAACTGCCCATAGGGAGAGACAGATTTCTTTAGGGAATAAAGAGAGCAGGTGCCTCTTCCTCTCCCCACTAACTACAAAGACTTGGCTTTTCCCAGATGCCTGGTTGTTAGGCAGCTAAAGAGAGGAACCATACATCTCATGCTTGGAGCCAGTGGGCAGTAGGCACTCCACAGGAGTCAATGATCTCAGTACTCTTTCGGGCCTCCGCAGGAGATTTTGAGTTTGCTTTGGTGATCCATGCAAAGACATGGTGGAGAATGTGAAGAGGAAATCCAAAGTGCTCTGCACAGCCTGTGCTGCTGCAGAGGCTCTGTTCTGTAAAGGGCTAGAGGCCTCTATTCCCAGATCATCGGAATTGCTACAGTCCATCCAAGGCATGGTGAAAGCGTGGATAACTTAATTAAGTTTATTATTAAGGGTAGGATCTGGACTCTGGATCCACCCAAAGCCCATGGGGAGTGTTTTTCATGGAATCATGGAATAGTTTGAGTTTCAAGCTACCTTTAAAGGCTGTCTAGACCAACTGTCCCTGCAATGAGCAGCGACATCTTAAACCAGATCAGGTTGCTTAGAAGCCTCACCCAGAATGTTTCCAGGGATGAAGCATCTACCACCTCTCTGGGCAACCTACTCTAGTGCTTCTGCAGTTATCCACTGCTGCTGCCTTGAGTAGGCAGGAATTCAAAAGCATTTTTTTAGCTACAGGAATATAGTCCCCCTGCTCACCAATCTTCCTACCTGCTCAAGCTCATCTTCAGCCAATTTGTGGCTGAGCTCTTCCAAGACACAATGTTACCAGGGTGACAGGAAATGCACTGATGTCAATCCCTTGTTGCTAGTACCTGGATTAAAGTTAACATAGCTGCTCACTTTCTGAAAAATTAAAAAATTTTAAAAAGTAATAGTTCCCGTGGGAATCGAGCAACAAATGGCCTAGTGATAGGGATATAATTTCCCATCATTGCAGCACTCCCTTTACCCAAGGATACCAAACTACTTTGACTGCTTCAAATGGTGTGAGCTAAACCAATAATTTCAAATTATATTTTCAAGGTAATTTGTTGAACAAATTGAAAACAAATTTGTTGAACAAATTTGTTGAATCTGTGGGATATTTTTAAATGTTGGCTGTGTTCAAGAATTGCGGAGTAAACAGAAGGGTAATTGGGAGACCAAAAAAAAAATGTTTCAAATTTTTGTGAATGTGTCAGTCACACTTACCCACTTTCTTACCATGCAGGGGTCACTTTGGCACACCTGGACTGAAATCAGGTGGATTGACTCAAGCCGTGGACATCCACGGCTTAAGTCAATATTCTTTGAAAAGAGCAGAGGCTACCAACTCAGGCTCTTTGATGTTGCTGCTTGGTCATTATCTGTTGAAATGTCATTCCCTTTGACATTTGAGGCAGATACACAAATAAATTAAACGAAGGGCTTATTTATGCTGAGTGCATGAAAATGGCACTTGTGAATTGAAATGGATGTGGAAACTGCATTTACACGAGCATTTTATCTGCAGCAGACGGGGCTCCATAACTAGATGCCTGACACAGGAACAAGCAGCGAAGGCAAAAGGTGTATTTATCTATTCTAATGTGTAATTCCAAAATATAACCTTTCCCTTCAGTTATTATTTATCTAATTGCACAGCCAGATTTAGTTGGTGCATTTGAAAGCATAATTAATTGCAATGCACTTGGTAATGTTCCATTCTGCACCACCTGTAAGTCAAACTGCTGTAATACAGAATTGACTTTTAGAAGGGTTTTCATCACACTGTGTGCACTGAAATTAATTAGTGATCCAGGAGGGCAGTTACTTTTATCCTCCTAATTAGATATGCTGGCGGTCCTTATGCCCTTGTGGTCAGATGTTAGCCTCATTTGCACAGTTCCAACCAGTAGGATTACCACACTTGGGTGGTCATGTGTGTATGTAAGAATATAATTCACACTTTTCAGTTTTGCAGCTGTTGAAATGGTGTGAGCCGTGACTTTGCTCTGAAAGGATAAGAATCTGTGTTGTCTTAATACAGCACTGAAAGATTACCTATGGCTGAGGCTTAGGGGTGGTTCTCACAACCCTTTGCAGCTACCATCAGGCCTTCAAAAGCATTCTGGTCTGGAGCTGCCTTCTCCACTGATTTTCACCACTCGTTAATGTTTGGAAAAAAGTGTTTACAGAATGTGACAGTGTGACAGTTTCACAATACTCTGGTTCTGGCAGCAGAATTGGCTTAAGAAATTCTCTCCTTGCTCCTGCCTTTGCCACAGAGGTCACTGACCTTTTAGTTGTAGCAACACAACTATGACATAATTCAGGTTAAACTGCCTTATTTTCTTTTTCCCTGCTTTTGACTTTTAGGGATGAAAATGGCAAAAGGGGAGGAAAGCTTTGGTGAAAGAAGGAGTGGCTGTGGAGGGAACTGTCTACAGAGATTACCACTAAAAACCTCAATATTGTGAAGCTACTATCCTGAAGCTCTCTTGTTGGTGTTTGGGGTTTTGTGATGGTTTTGGTTTTTCTTCTAAAGCATACTAAGTAGTAAGAGGAAGCTGGCAAAAGCTAAAAACATGAGACTCATGTCTTTTTCTCTGCCTCAAGTGCAGATTAGTTGGTGGAAGACTAAAATGCCCTCTGTGAAAAATTCTTAGACATGTTTGGGGCTTTTCTTAATTCATGAGATATGCTCAGCCAATAGCTTTCCCATCCCACGTTTAGAGAGCTGCTGCTATGGCAGTTTGAACACTGAGCACAGATCTGGATCCACAGAACAAGCCTTCGGTGTGCACCACGTGGATGAAGCCCCTGAGAGAAGAAGCAGGACCAAAAAAGAGAAGGAGGACAGGGCAGGGATTGGGATAGAGAAGAATGCCAAAAATTCTTCATCTCAAAAGAAAAGGGCCCCTGGGCTGCTGGGACCTGTTAGGGCATGAACCTCCTCACAACTGGAGATCCCAGAAAGGAGTACAGCCATGGAATGGCCAGGATGGTTGGCAGGTGACTTTGAAGCTGAGGAGATCCAGAAGCTTCATGTACTATAAGGCTTCCTACTGGAAGACTGATAAACCTGAGGTTTTTCACTGCTTTTGAGAACTTTTTTCTTTTGAATGAGCAGGATTACGCTGGTTATCTGAAATAGCCAAGAGGCAAGATAGCAAGGAGGGAAAAAGAAGAGGAATAAGAAGAAGCACAGAAGAAATATGTGGCTGAGGAAGTTAACACAGTTTCAATTTGCTAGAAAATAGCTTTCAGTGTGCACAGCTTAAGAAAAATGGGAAGCAAGATGAGCACCTCATAAAATAGTAATACTTATTTTCAAGTACCCACACTAAGAGTTTCTTTTACATTCTTTTTCACCGGAATAAAACTTGGCAAGTCCAAGAAAACATATCTGAGAAGATTTTCCTCAAAGCCTATCAGATCTTACATGGAAAGTGTACATAATTCCCAAAAATAAAGCTGTGTTGATTGCAAAAAAAAAGAATGAGAAAGACATTTCAACAGCTCAGAATAAGAATATACTGGTATTTGGTTTTTGGGGTTTTAAGAGCAGTAAAAAAATTTTTCAAAAGTCAAGACACTTCACGGAAATTAAATCTTTTTTCTAAACTGATTCTAATAGTGATGATTTTAATGTCATTTACAAGCTGAGCTCTCTGTGCATGAGCTATTTCCATGTCTGTAATAAGAACATAATGAAAACCCAGGTAGATATGCATGTGAGCTAGCTACAGCAAAGTACATAAGCAGTGGTGGTGGTTGTAGTAGTGGAAACAGTCATATTTCCTAGGTTGTCACAGCACTAACATGCATTCAGAAATCATGAAAATTTTATTAATTAATCCTAGGTATGGAAAGTTCTTTAAATTCCAGCTTGTTTGGATAATAGAGACAATAAATTTTTAAAATGCAATAATCCATTTTTGTGAACCATCTCTTTGACACAGATTTTGACTCACATGCTTTGAAACGCAGTAAAATAGAATAAACTAAAATAGATTAAAATAAAATGCGCTAATAAAAATACTAGCTGGAGGATTAAGGAGAGATGGCTTAGAAGTCAAGGAAATAGTCATATTTTCCCAGTAACTACTTCAGACAGAATCGAGGTTATCAAGAACAAGAGTGAGGTGAGCCATTTGCATACTATCTAACCAAGCTATCCTCTGCTTCTGCCTGAATTGCAATCACTAAAAGGGCATAGATTTTTGGAAAATAGCATGCTGTCTGTAATATCCCAGCAAATATTTTCCATAAACAAATTCCAGCCTGCTCTCTGTGGGTAAGGATGTAAGAATTCAGTATGAGCAAATTGCAGAGAGTGACTGGTCTTCAGAGACATACGATGGTCTTCCCACTCTCTGACCTGGATTATAACAATTCCAGAGTTCCTCATGGGGTAGGACTGAAACCAATTTCTTAGAGACAGCCTTGGAGTTTGCAGACTCCACCAACTGCCAAGCTTTTGCCTGCAGTTTGGCTTGGATCACACAAGTACATGCACCACAATAACACGTTTGCTGGTAAAATATTCTCATATAAAATATTACTTGAAATAGTGTTTCAGGAAACCAGATAAAAGGTGTTCTGAAACCCAAAGCAAGTTTGCAAGTCTTTGTCTATAAATATTTTCTTTGGTGTACATCCAGCTCTACTGGGAAAGACCAGTTTCACTTTAATGCTAGTACCCTAGCTAAGTTAAGTAGCTACTTTCAGCATGAAATTGAACAAAAGTTTCTGCAGATGATGGAGAGAAATAAATACTGTAAGAGGGTAGTTCGTTCTGTCTCTATTAGACAGCATTTAGGGGATGATGAACTACCCCCTGGAGGTACACATATCTCTTGATTGCAAAGAGAATACAGTTGATTAATACTGATGCTGCTGAGTCAGATTACTGCTGTTAATGAATTACCTTTTCGCCAACTGACACACCTTGGACAGGACTTCCTGGAAGAAATCAATGGCTGTGATCTGTTTTGTTGGTGCCAGCCATCATTCTCTTCCATTTGCACTCGCACTCGTGGGATAGATGAACCCAGTGTAATTGACACACAAAGCATGACTTGAGAAAGGTTCAGCTGTGGCAACCACCTGCTGACAGGAATAATTATTACACAGGCCACAGCTGAGTCTGCCCCAATGACTGCCTTCTGCACTCTCCTACAGCAGCCATTTTCAAGACAGGGCTAAGAGACAATCCAATATCCACGTGCTGGAAGGACAGCTGCCAAGATGATGGAGCAAACCTGCTTTTAGTAGTGGCAGATTGTAGCAGGAGGGGTCACAAACAAGAAGCACAGATTGGGAGGTTCAAGTAGAAAGCCTTAATCAACTAGGCAGGGCATACAGTGCTGGAACAGGTTATTGAGACAAGTTTTGGGGTCTCCATCTTGGACAGACTTCAAGGCTTGACTGAAGAAAGCCAACCAAGCTAACAAAGCACCAGTGACAGTCCTGCTTTAAGCAGGCAGCTGGACTGGGTGAGATGAAGAGGTCCCTTCCAACCAGCATTTCTGTGGGAGGCTCAAAGTGTCTCAGAAAAATTCTCCACTTGAGAGAGCTGTATGTGCTCCCTTCCTGTTCTTTCCTTCTTCTGTGCTCCACATACGTCAAGCAGCAGCTCCCAGAGGTCATACAGGAAGGATTATTTCCTCAGTATGCCTTCCTCTTCCTCATACTCCTTCTTCTGACCTCATCAGAGCTGCACACATTTGCCTACAGAAAGAATGTGACCTTTTGACAAGAGAGTCATCCAGCAATTTGTTCTAGTTTTAAGCTATTTCCCCCCATTACCTCTTAGGTTTTTCCTCAGCCTCTTTGCCACCAATGGAAAGATTTGTTATGCCTGGAATGCAAAATTTTGGTTACCACTCACTGCACTATAGTGCCCAGTTCAACAACACGTACCAGAAACGTGGTTTCAGCCAGGAGCTTTTCTCTTCAATGGAGCTTTCCAAACATTTTTTGAGGGTTTTCAAAGCAGAAATGGTAGAGAAAGGTAAGTTTGTTAAAAATTATGCACTGCATCATGGAAAAGCAAGTAAGCTAGGCTGAAGCAATAGTGTAGCATAGGTAAATATATTGCCAGTTATGAAGCTCATAATTCAATTCATATTATAGATATGAGTTGTGTACGTTTATAAATAAGTACATATACATACATCTCCAATTATAGGGAGATACATGTTTACATGTGTGTATATACATGTATATCAAAATTAAACACAAATATTTGTGTGAATTAATTGGTTTCTAAGCATATGTTTTGTGGTTACAGAGGAAAAAGGCAGATACTGCATAATAATGCAACATGTAGTAAGCCACTTGATTTTGACTGCCTTACCTGCTCTTTCTACAATAATTGACTTACACAGCATTAGTACTTAAATTTAATGTCGACCGCCATACAAATACAGAGCAAAATAACTACCTGACAAGATTTTATTTTTCCCATTTCAGTGTCTCACCCTACCACAGAAGTCAGGCAATACAGACTATCCAGTAATCCACCATGCACTTACTCAGAATTAGAACTTACTCAGAGCTGAGATCAGACACCAGTGAAATATGCAAATTCTTTACTGCTCATTTCCCTTCTAGAAATTCCCAAAATACAATGAACATTCTTTAAATTAATTACAATTAGATTTTAATTAGAAGCAACCTCTCACAAACAAGTAATGTCTTCAAGAATGGAAAACACTTTTCCAGGTAACAGATCTAGTGACTTTAAAACCATAATCTTATTATATACATGTAAAGTTTTGATGGATATTTTCAGCTAACATTTTTACTGGCCATAAACTATTATTCCCTGCCAGACTGAGACAGCTAGCCTGAGGTGAAAAAACATTTCAGTCTTAGAAAGTAAGGCACATAAAAAAAAAAGTGGGGAGGTGCTATTTTTAAACAGACTATGAGCATTTTTCTAATAGGTTTTGTGTAAAATATATATTGCAATCACTGAGTACATGGTGTGTCAGAAAGCTTGGACTGGTGTTCTTTTGGAATGTCTTGCACAATTTGCTCTTGTTTTTTTTTTCCAATACAGATCACCAAGGTTTCCCAGAAAAGCATATTACCTCTGTTAAAAAAAAAAAAAAAAAAAAAAAAAAAAAAAAAAGGGAGGGGACTTTACTGCTAAGTTTTCCTTTTTTGCTACAGCAAACATCAGTGGTATAAGTGGTTATAATAGATGGTCAATTCCATCGAGTTTCATTCACCAGAAAGCCCAGAGCACACAGAATCACAGAAGAAGCTGAGCTAGAAGGGGCTCTCACACCAGGTGCTGTTGCTAACACCTTTTCTGGTTTTTAGTTGTAGGCTTTTCTTGCACCTGACCTGGCACCAAGGACCTGCTCTCTGTCAGAATTTGGCCTGTCCAGCCATACCTGGCACAAAGGGCAGATATAAGACATCCTGCACTACACGGGCTGGGATCCCTTCCTAGGCCTCCCTCACCTCCCTTAACACACAACGTGGGTGTTTCTGCATAGCTGCACCATTCTCCTTGTTCAGCTTGTAGTGTCCTTCCCTAAAAGGTGACAAGGAGATGACCCACCAGCTCCAGTGCAGCCCTGTGCCAGTAGTCACTGTCTCTCTGTAGCAGCCCTAAGTCTGTGGAAACCTCTTGTGCTCTTTCAGCATAGGCGAATACATTCATACTGACTGAGCAGAAGCACCAAAATCCACATTCTGGTCTCCAGCACTTTGTCTTCTTGCTATACTGCACCCTTCTAGGGCATTTTTATGAGAACAAAACAGCACATGGTTCATCAGTCTTTGAAGACAGAAGGATTAAACAGGTACATAAATAACACACATCTTCTAGGACCTAGGTGCTAAGGTTGCTCCCCCTCTGTGCTACCTACAGAGTTAAGAGGTAGGTGCCTGTGAGACACCATGCTGGGTCCTCATCAGGAACAGCTGTGTGCTGTTTTCAACATTGTCACTGCTTTGCCTGGTAAAGACATACCCTGGAGTGAGCTTGCTGTGAAAGAAAAATTACTCTGGACAGAAGCAGACACAAAAACCACCCACCTTCAAAGTCAGAGCCCTAACCAATTAAGAAAACAACTCCAGGTCCAGTTGTCATCAGCTGCTTATAATTAAACTGCATTTCCAAAACATATGGAAATGTTTCCCACCCACAGAATGGCTTGAAACACACAAGCTATCACAAGAGGAGCATGAAGGAAGACTGGGACGTTGGTGGGTGATATGCTCTCTCTTGAGAAACCCATGGTACAGAAAATGGGAACAAACCCTCCAGAAATATCCACTAGGGCTGGATTATGGTCCACAGGCATCCCAAAATCAAATAATTTGTTGACTACTGTTAATTTTCGAAGGGATTTTTATACACAGAAGCATGATGTCAAAAGGAAACCCTCCCAGGGAAGAGGACCTTCCCTTATTGGAGAGCTTGTGAGTTTCTGCAGGCCAGTGATTTCAATGATGTTCATTGGTGAAAACAGTCAGAAGCCAGCAGTGATTTAGGAACATTTCAGGAGACAGTTTGATCCCCTAGAGTGTCTGGGTTCCATCAACAGTATTTTGACACTTTAGCTGAACATCAGTGTTCTGTGCACACAGTGACACAGACAACCCAGAGCTTAGCTTGACTAGAGGCACCAATAAGAGATTCAAAGGAAGAATGTGCAATCAGCTGGCTGGTTACTGATGTGGTCTCTTTATGCAGAATCTCCACCCACTTCTTTACTTCATCAGCATGAGACAATTCCCTATTGTATTGGTTCAAAACAGACAGTTCCTCCAAGACAGACATCTCTCTCCTGAAGCACAGGGATCCACAGTTCTGTGCACAAGTACAGGTCAAGTTCCCATCTTATCCCATTCCAGTTTTCTTCAGTCCATTTGGCAACAGATCAGCAAGTGAATCCAAACAGTGGTATTTAAACCTCTCAGAACCTCTAATTTCCTAATCTTCTAGAGAATTCAATTCTGTGCACATTTTCAGCATTAACATTGAAACAGATATTTCCCCTTTCTTGTGCATTTTTAAACATGTGTTCCAATATCCTGAAGAAAGCTGAACTACAAGCCTCAAGTATGTGTATATTACAATATACTCAAAAGAGATTAGAAACAAAATGTTTTACATCTAGCAGCTTCTGCTTGTCACACAGGCAAAGCAGTTGCATGAAAATCTTTTTACAGCACCCACCATCATTTGCCACCTAGTGCCACAATGCCCCAAGGCAAGGTATGTATTTACTGCTTGCAGTGAACTACTGGGGCCTCTGTCCTCCACCACGCCTTGCAAACCCCGCAGACTGGCAGAGCCTCTGCCAGCCAGCTGCAACAAAGTACGTGTCCCATCAGGACCTGCAGCCAAAAGGTGCCTATTGGAGGGTCACATTCTATTGCCATGGGCTGCTGAGGGTCTTCTGCACCCCAACAGACAGTGTGCCAGACAGCATCAAAGCTCGGGACACAGGCTGCTGGCTTTGCTCACCCACCTTCAAGTGTCATTTGACTGTTGTGCAGCAGTTCAGTCATTGTCCCAAATGACATCAGACTGGGTTTGGCTCCTAATTAATATGTATTATCTAGGAGGTGAATTTGCTGGGTCAGAGTACAGCAACAGTGTTGCTCCTGTCTGCTCCAGAGAGGACAGCCCTGAGAGATCTCCCAGGCTCTTCAAACACAAGCAATTTTGCTGCCCTTCCTTGCATTATTAAAATCCAAGCCAGATGTTGTTTGAGGATCCTGCCAGGGGTATGAACTGTGGGAACACCTTATTCTTTGGGCTTAGTGCGTAAAACAAGACCAGGGATGACTGCAGAGTATAAAATACTGAGTTTAGCCTTGGGTAACATGGCAATGTGTCCTGGGTTTCCAACAAAGTACTTAGAAAACCTTAATTACCTAATCTTATGCAGTAAGTATTGCAGATTTGTTAGAGGCACACAACAAGGAGAAAAAAAATCACTTTGTATCTTGCATCCTAGCCAGAAGAATGCATGCACAAATTGCACCAAGATTCTCATACCTTGTTATGCAGATGATTTAGAATCATACCTTACAAAATAGAATAATTTTTCTTTCTTTCAATAGGTCATTATAGAGACAAGCTATACTTGACTTTCATAGGTGGATTACCTTGGTTAGGGACTAACAAGGCTGGGGGTACTTTGAGGCAGCAGCACAGATCTGAAGCCAGAGCAGCTGCCTTCACTCTGGGGGTCCCTGTGTGAGTGCCACAATTTTGTCCCCGGCCTCTGCTTCCTTTACAAACACTCACCATATCTTGAAACAAATTGACTTGTATTAGTTCTGTCAGATTTCAGGCTTTGCTTTTTTTGAGGTTAATTTCTCCTTTTCTCTTCGCACTGAATCACAGAATCATAGCATCTCCTGAATTATAAGTGACCCACAAGGGTCATTGAGTCCAACTCCTGGCCCTGTACAGGACACCCCAAGGGTCACACCACACGTCTCAGTGCATTGGCAAAACACTTCTTGAACTCTCTCAGGCTTTGTGCTGTGGCCACTTCCCTGGGGAGCCTGTTCCAGTGCCCAGCTGCCCTGTGGGTGAAGAACCTTTTCTAAATATCCAACCTAAACCTCCCCTGACACAACCTCAGGCCTTTCCCTCTATTCCTGTCACTGGTCACTACAGAGAAGAGGGGCAGTGCCTGCCCCTCCTCTTCCCCTAACAAGGAGGTTGCAGACTTCAGTGAGGTCTCCCCTCAGTCTCCTTCTCTTCAGGCAGAACAGACCAAGTGACCTCAGCCACCCCTTGTGTGACTTCTCCTCAAGGCCCTTCACCATTTTGGTGGCCTGCAAGTGAGACACGTGGTAGGTAGAGCAATGCTCTTGGCAGGGTCTGCTCTGCAACAGCCTGCCAGCTGCCCAGCAGATACACAGCAAACTGCTGATAACCAGGTGCTGCTGGGGAAGGTACAGGGACAGGGAGCCTGGAAATCACCCATTAGGTACTTATTAGACAGGTGCTGTTCTGGCCAAGCAGAGGAAGAATATATTCCAGCTCAAGACAAGCTTATTGAAACATAAGACAAGCAGCATACAGCTCAATGCAAAAATTTCAATCACAGAACAGTTTCCAAATAAAAATTACTTCTTTTGCTATTTTTGTAACTTTTCCTCTCACAAGCATTTGACTGCTGGCCTCCTTTAGAACTAACCACTGAGCTTCATTCTGGATCATGAAGCTGTGAGGCAAATCACTTAAATGCACTATTAATTAGGAAAAGAGCCAGGATCATCTTTAGCAAAAAATCTCCAGGCTTACCCAAGAGCTGTATTCTGTCCAGAATTGTGATTTACCTGTACCCATAATTTCACAGGGAAGACTTCCAAAGAGCATGTCAGAAGAAGCTACTCTTTGGCCTAAAATGCAGTGTCCAAACTTTCTTCATATACTTTCTGGCAATAGGTAGCCATCTCTGGTAAACCTTTTCATGACATGCCTCAATATATAGCCTGGCTTTTCTTCCTTTCCAAGTGCCAAGGCTCCAGATGAACTCCTACATAGCCAAAGAAGACACTTCCACATTCAAGGGGGACAAAGAGACTTCACTGGCCCTTCACTTTAGCAATATTTCCAGAGAAAGGGGCAAGATTAAGTTACAGCATTCCAGGTCCTGGTGAGGAGACCACAGCCTGACTACAACCCATGGGAAGCCAGAAAAGTGTTTGCTCCTCTTTTGATGAGCCAGATTATAAGAACATGAAAATTACTGGGCCTGGTCATGTCCATCATGCTCCATGAACTGAAGAAAGGTATCATCAGTGACCCTTTTGGTCATTTGGGGAGGTTTAGGTTAGATAAAAGCAAAAATGTTTTCCTGGGAAGGGTGGCCAGGCATTGGAATAGGCTGCCCAAGGAAGTGGGAGAATCACCATCCTGGAAGTGTTCAAAACATGTGTGGATGTAGCATTTAGTGCTATGGCTTACTGGTGAGCATAGCTATGCTGTGCTAAAGGTTGGACTTGATGATCCCAGGGGTCTTGTCCTATGTTCATAATTCTATGATTAGTAAAGCCAAGTCCAGCCTTGATCACAATCATGAATATTGTCCATCTGTCCCCTGTCATCAGAGTAGCTGGTCTGCTCCAGACAGGTAAAGGAAATGGAAGAGGATTAACAGATAGAGCGCCTCTTGTTGAGCTTCGAACTGTGCTTTAGGTAAGATCCAAACCAACATTTGTTGTGTTGCTCTTTTCCTAGTGGAGAGCAAGACCAGCATTTTCTAGGTCTCGTTTCAAAGCAGCAATCTAGTATCCTTACTTGGACCTATCCTGAACCAAATCCTTCCACATGGTTGATCGTCCTCTAAGTCTTGATAAAATCTAAAACTAAATAACATGACCATGCTCCTACTCTCATCCAAAGTAGGTATGGAGCTTTGCTGGAATGTCTTGTCCCATCTGGCCCTGTAAACACAGCACCAGCACTGGCCAGCTTCATCTGCATGGTCACAACCACTAGAAGGAAGGACTTGTATTGTGATATACAGGTACCAGCTTCTACCGTGGCTCAGAGAAGTATCTGGTGATTCCCCCAGGCCCTCCAGGAAAAGGGTGGGGAACTGGGCTTGTACAAGTTCAAGATTTTCAGGTGTACCACAGTATGGGAATTCTTTTTTCATGGCACTTAGTGAGTCAGCTCCCTTTTGCAAGCTTATCATGTTAAATCACTGTTTTTCTGCATCTCAGCAGGGTTTGCTCAATATGAAAACAGACTACACAGGGCATTAACTTGTCTGTCCTGGATCTGCTCCAGCAAAATACAGAATTCCCAGCATGTGAGAAAAATTCCCACCAGGAGCATTGCTCTTTGTGAAATGACTATATTGAGTGTTGGTCTCTTGGGGATTTTTGCAGTGAATGTATTTGAGTTCAATACCAAGTTGTTGGCAGTGCATTTTTTGCAAGATCAGGTCCTTTGGGAAAACATTTCAGGATACATTGAATTTAACAACTCATTCTGCAACTTCCATGAAGGAACGGTTCTTGGTCCATCCTTACTAACCCAAAACTCTGAAGTAAGTTTTCTCTTGGGGAGGTTTGCACAAAAATAAAAGAAGCACTGAATTTTCCACATAATATTAGAAAGTGAAAGCTGCGAGCTCAGGCCCAAGTTCAAGTCACCTCTAGTGTGTTATCATTTAAATTGGCCCCATTGACCAATGGCACAAGCAAAGTCATCTCTCTGAATTCTATTTCATAGTGAGCTAAGGTTAGATAATAAAAATACATTCTATTTGTCAGAAGCTGAAAGTGCACTCATGGACCTTCAGTGGCTTGTGGTAACTTGTTAGGGCACTGTTGAGTGGGTTTGCATCCGATCCTTGAGATTTCTTTGTGATTTTCAAATCTTTCAGCTGCTTGTAATGAAACAATTCACATTCCACAAAAAGAGAAAAACAATTGGACAGTTAACCAATAAAGAGGCCCATATGGGCCCATGTACTCACCAATGCATTTGAAGCGATGCTGTTTTACAGGCTAACAACAATTAGTTAACATTTCGGCACCTTGTATTTGAAGTTTCAATGCATTATTGTTGATTGCATTAACCAAGGAAAACTCTTTTGGTTAATAATTGCATTCTGGTTGTAGATCCACTGGGAGCACCCCCCGCCCCCTGGCCCAGTCCCTGTTGTACCAGACCTGCTCCAAGCAACACGCAACACGCTGTGTACCTGCATACGAGCAGTCGTGTGCCACCCTGGTCACAGCAGGGCTGTCTCCAGCCTCATGCACTGCACTGCTCCCAGCAAGGGACAGGAATCCCAAGTCCCATGCCTCGCTGCAGCCTTTGCAACACAGCCTTTATTTCAGAAGTGTTTCCCTCTTCAGCCTGCTTTGCAGTGATGTGTGGTCATCCCACAAGCACTGATCTGCTCCTGGTTGTGTGACCACAGTGCCATTAAAGTTTCCTCCTCTCAGGCCGCAGCACTGGGCCAGCCAAAGCAGGGATGCTGGCAGTCTGAATAGCACAGGGTCCATCTGGGGAGGGAAACATGTACACTAGCAGCATTGGCAGCTACCGTGTGGTAAGCTAGCCCTGCCCAGATCTTCACCCTCACAGCCAGATAGGGACAATGCACCTTGGCCCATGGGTCTCACTGAATATCAGATCCCAGGCTCACCTGTGCATCATTCATCTCTTACACACTTTTTTTTCTTCTCCAACTTCCATCACAAATGAGGACAAATGTGCTCTGGGAAAAAAGTTTCTGAGAGCTTTCTTCCCTACTCAGATGGTGGAAAGCATGCAAGTTTTGGCACCTTGCCCCATTTTCCCCAAGACAGCCAGACCTCTTGTCTCTTATTGTCTTTCATTTTCCCTCAAGGCATTTCAAAATAAATAAAGACAGGTGCCAAAGTCTATTTGCTCTTGCTTCCTAATCTTTTTGCATTTATCATAACATAGACCAGTGCTTTATTACATGAGTTGCCTATTTCCTCACATAGGCATCCCATATCTGAACCTCAAACTCTCTGCCTAGAAAAACAACTCAGGGCAAAAGCAGAAAAGGTTTCCCTTTGCTATTTCAAATGCATTGAACAAACACCAACAGTTTCACTTGTCCCAAAGGGACCAAATTAATTTAATATTTCCTAGGATAAAAGGCCTTTGTTCAAGCAGTTCTCCTTCTTGCAAGCCCTGAGACAGTAAAACCTAGTGTGGCTCAAGTACTCTCTAAGGCAGCATAAGAGAAAGGTCTTTGGGCAACTAGGAGAAGAAAGAACTCAGAAACAAACATTTTCTCCCATTCAAGGGGAAGACCCAGGCTGAAGATCCTCCTTTCAAAAAGATGGGAATCTCCCAAAGATCAAGGTTTACTTCCCAAATATATGCAGCTGCTCTTCAAGCTGGCTCTGCACAGCAGTTGCTGTGCCTTATTCTGGGCTGTTCTTATGTGTTGCTATTGCACTGGTCAGAATAATATCATCCAGACTGTGTCATTCATTGTGTGACCACTCAACAAGGCCACCTGAACCTGCTGGTGTCTGCTGGTGGTGGCACTCTTTTGCAGGTGCCCCAGCCCAGTGCAGTCTCATCTGTAGCCACTGCCACTGCCTTGGCAAATCAGGACTCCTATGAAGCCCATATGGATGTTCTTGCCCTGGAATTCCCCTGTCCTTTTTCAGGCTACTTCCACTTCATTATCTGCAACTAGTCTCTCTGGTTCTTTCCTTGCTGGAGGAGAAAGAGATTTCCCCACATTTCAATCTGCTTGATCCAAGACCATACCTAGGGGCATCTTACTAGGACATGTGATTAAAGTATTTCCAAGAAGGTATCTCCAGGCAGAGATAGTAGCTCTGCTATGCTGTGACTACAAGTACCAGAATTTCACGTGTAATATAGAAGAACTCACACTGTCAGGTAGGAGACCAATCCTGCCTCTTCCATGGCCTCTTATATCTTGTTCTTTTATAGAATCATAAAATGTTTAGGGGTTAGAAAGGACCTTAAAGATAATTTAATTCCAACACCCTGCCATGGGCAGGGACACACTTTCCAGCTGAACAGGTTGCTCCAAATCTTCTTTCCACTGAAGGCCTTCAGTATAAAACACTTGTGGACCCTCACTTCACTGGACCATTTGTCTGATGAGCACTAGCCTCTCCACTAGCACAACTTGCTATTTCAAGGCTGAGAGCTAGATTCATTTGCTTAAATACAGGTGAACAAGCCATTTCCAGCTGCCAACAGCATCTGAGGCATTGGCACAATGACAACCATACCCTACTACAGTGACAGCCAGAGGCCATACCAAGCACAAAAGGATGCCTCAAATGGCACTACATGTTTAGGTGTAGGCAACTGAATCAGGTCCACAGCGTGTACAAAGCACACTTCTTGCCTTGGGCAAAAGTGCCAGCCTTGTACTCAACCAACTACAACTTCAGTTCAGTAAGCCAAACCAGAGATGTCCACATGCTTGGGAAGGAGCATTTTGGGGTGTCCAAGCCATGCCAGTGTGGCAGAAGGAGCTGCATGCCCCAAAGCCTTCATTTGAAGGGACACAGTCTGAAATCTTGTCATGCATGGAGCACCAAAAGCTACAGGGGCAAGGTGTTGAGCTTGGAGCTGTAGGCTGATGCAGCAGCCTCCCCTTTGGTTTCTCTCAGTAGTAAGTTTACTTCAATGGTTGATGCCATTTTAGAATGTTGCCTTATATTTATTCCTCCTTTTTATCTGTGCAATAAGTTTAAAAATGCCATATGCCTGTTTTTATATTCCTCAGGCTTCATCCCCACACACACTCCATACATACAGTTACCAGTTGAGTAAGGAATGCGACGCATTTATCTGTGGCTCGGCACAGACACTGGTATACCAATGCATACATCCAGTGTGGGCGTATGAGAGATATAGTTGCCATATGGGAACCACATCTGACACATACAGCTTGGGACAAATGGGAGAAAAATCTGTGCCGCTCACGTGCACCATGGAAAGAACTTTTTCTGAAAATTGTTGTTAGCTTTGGCTTTATAACTCTCTGATACACCAAAGCACAGATGCCAGCTTGTTATCAGAAACGAGTTGGAGGGAGAGATGGGACTTGTCTGTGGCACAGAAGGAGAATTGGTCACCCTCAGCTTCCTCCCCTCACCCAGATTTGCAAACAGGCTGGACCCAGCCTAAGGAGGCAGCTGTGATACGCCCACCCACCGACTGGCAGCTCCACATCGGCATTCCCATGACTGCCAGGAAAGAGCTGGCTGCCATCCTGCCTCCCAGAGCTCCCTCCCTTCAGGGGACAATAAACACTTCACCTTCTAAAAACTGGATTGCCAGATACTTTATACAGCCAAATGATAACTGATAGGCAAAGAAGAGAAATCAAGCACGGCAAGGATTTTAAGGTGGGTTGAGAAAAAGATAAGTAAGAATTAGGATTTAATTATACAGATATTATGGTGATTAGGGTCATCCAAGTAGGTAGATGGATTTGCAAATCCAAGAAGTTTTGCTCTGGTGACAACAATTTCTTCCCCCTCCATCTTGCCTCCTAGACAGTACAGCCCTCAGAGTGCCTAGAGGGAGATGACCTTGGCAGTCCCCCTGCTCCTAATGACAAGAGGGGTTGTACCAGCACTGATGCAACTTGTTTGGATGCTCAGGGCAGGCTCAGCCCCCAGCAGCACTCAGGCAGTCTGAAGGGAGGCTGCTTTTCCAGAGGTGGGGAGTGAGGAGGAGGAAGACGTGATTTATGGAGGAGGCTGGCACCGATCCACTGATCCAGAGGTTTGCAAGTAGAAGGTTCTATCACCCACTCTCTATGCAAAGAGATTCATACCACCATCAGTGAAAGTCTGAACAAAGACCAAAGGGCTGGGCTGGTGGAGAGAACATATTGTTCTCTAGTGTGAAATGAATGTGGAGTTGAAAATGTTGTGTTTTGAATGGAGCTGGAGTGGTCATGCTTCCTGGTGGCTGTGGGTGATGCAGGCAGAGCCCTTCCCTCAAGCCCCACAAAACCAAAACTGCAATACCTGAAGCCGAACTGGGAAATTAATTTGTTTAACCCTTAGAATGCAACTTCTAACTGACTGCAGTTGCTCATAATCATCTCAGCTGAAGTGAAAAATGACAAAAGGTCCCAGTTTTTATCTCCCCAGCACCAAACCTGTTTTTACTACTTACAAAGTGCTTTGGGGGTGGTGGTATCAGTTGTTGGCATTTCCCATACAAACATTTCCCTCAGCAACCATTATTCTCAGTCAACCCAATCCAACATGAAATCCTAGCACTAACACAGTCCTAGAGAGGAGACTAATTCTTGTCGGTCCAACAGTGATGGAGGAGGAAAAGGAGGAGGAGAGGAAAAGGTCAGAAGACAGATGCAGGCCAGGTTACTAAAACAGAAGGGAATCAAAAGAGTCTCACAAAGCATGGGCCAAGGAACGTGCCTGCTCTACTTCTCCTTCAAGCAACTGCACAGCAAGGTACTGACTGTAAAAACAAACACAGCATTACAATGCAGAGGCAGGAAAAACCAAATCCCAATCACACAGAGGCAGAGAAGAAAAAGATTAATCGACTTATGCCAAACCTAATAATAACATAGTCCTCACCATTAGCCTCCCCAAAAGAGAGGAAAGGAAAACAAAGGCGCTGAAACATTAAACACAGGAATTAATGGAAAATATCAAGCACATGTAAGAATAACAAGGAGTGCAAGACTGCACACTGGCCTCCATTTCCCTTTTCGCCATTATGCATACAGAGACAGAAAGAAAAAGAAAGCACCATTCCCAGCCATAGTAATTCTGGAGTTTGTCTTTAGGAAAATTATTTGTAAACCAATTGAACTAAGATAGCTAAATTTTGTTCTTCCGAATGCTCTTGACTTGGTGGAGTGATTCTACTGAATTAGGTATGAAGTCAATGTGATTGCATTTGAATCTTGCTCTGAACTCTTGCAGAGAGAGAGACCTGCATTGCTGCAGCTCAGGAGCTCTCAGAGAAAAGCCTGAAGTGGAGCATGTTCATCCTTGAATGGCATCCTCCAGCCAGGCATGAGGACAGGCTTCCGCAAAGCCAGGCTGTTGGGTCTGCTGTGTTTTGCCCCACCCAGCACAGTGCCCAGGCTCAGGGTAATATTTTGCCATGTCTTTGGCAGCTGTCCTGACTGAGGGATGGAATTCATTTCACCCAGCTGTGAATCTCTACAGAGGAGACATTTCCAGATGAAACTGTCATCCAAAGGATGCTCTTGGCAAACAGTGCAGAGAAACAAGCCTTTCTAAGGTGAGAATCACCTCACCTTCAATAAGGTGTCTAAAGTAAATCAGGTGAGTCAGTCTCAACAAGGGCCAATTGCCCTCCATTGCATACTAAGGGACTGTGGGTGTCTAGTTCAGGTGAAGGTATATAGTAGTATGAGAATAATTCCATCTCTAGTTTATTTCCTATGCACATATTCAGAGAATGCATTTATTTATATTTAATTTATTTTCTTGCATAAGAGCAAGAGAATGGGAGTAAGCACATTCTCCTCAAGCAATGAGAACCACAACTCACATTTGCTTTCCCTTCTAGCTCCCAAGCCTCTTTCTATTATGTTTTTTCCAACCTCAGCCCTCCCCACAGCTCCATCATCCTTTTAGTCCTGCAGTGATTCCTCCTAAATGGTCCCTTTCGTCTTCAATCCTTCCCACTGGCTACCCAGCCCACCCAGCCCAAGTTTTCCCAAGCAGTCCTTTCACTCAGCAAATCCAAAGCTTGTAATTGTTCCCACTTTGCAAGAGCATTGAGACTGCAAGAGAAGTCCAGTCCCAATGTCCGTGTTCAGACATGGATGTGACGGGGAACCAGTGGCCAGGCTGGGGTAAAATCCCTGTTCCCTCAGTTGCTCCTGTCATGCAGGAAGGAGGAAAGCTTTTATGGATGTAAGTCACAAAGCCAGTCATTTATAAATGGATGAGAGTTTTGCAAGCACTGGCAGATTTCCACACTGATACTAAGGTACATCCTGATGCAAGACCACCATCCTGCCAAATTTTGAATCCATGTCACAATGTGGGGGATGCAAAAATTCTCAGAAAAAAGGCCAACTGATCTTTTTAATACTGCTATTTATTTCCCCACTGTTCCTCTTGGAAATGGATAAGTCTGGCTGGGCTTTTTTTTCCTTTCTCACATTCCTCCACATCAGTGTAAACACTTGAGACAGGTGAGGAAATTCTGACATGGTTATGAAGACTGTCTCCAGCAACTTCTGTAACAGTGGGGCTGTTCCCACCGGCTGTTCCCAACTAATAAAACACAGCATAGCATCATTTACTCACAATTCTCATTCAGCTCTGAAGTTCATATGACTGCTTCTAAAACTTTCCATGCCTGCTTTCCAATAGACAAATTCTGGTCTCACAAAGAGATGGACTTTACTGACAACCATGCCAAATCTTACATAAACAAGGTAAAAAATTTACCCACACCACATCTTCATCTGGTTTATTCCTGGCCCTGATTCAGTAGATGTAAATATGCTGAAACACTGAGTCTATAGAGTCCATCCTTAAGGAAGTTCAGCTCAGTACCCACACATAGTAGTTTGTAACATGCCTTTCTCAAAGAAACCACAGCAATGTTCTTAAAACTTGTTCAGAGTGCAAGGATGACATATAGAAAAAGGCTTTGAAAAGCTAGGGGAATATCCTAATATACTTTTAAGGAGATCTTCTTGTATGTGAGCATGTGAAGGGGCTTCCTCGGTTCTGGTACTCCCCTCTGGTACAGATTCTGTTCACTTCCTACACCTATAAAATCCTACACTCAGTGTCACATCAGCTATTTTTCTCACATAGAATCATTATGCTAGGCATTAAGTTTCTCCAAAGCAAGGTCACCCCTATCTGCATACTTCTGAGGGTCCAACCTACACTAGAAGTTTATTCAGCTTCCACGCACAATTTCCTGCATTATTTCACTCTCCCCACCACTGATCTAACCCTGACTTTCCTTGCTGCTCTTTCAACCAATCCTATTTCCCTGCCATGGACCTGGAAAGCAGATGGTTTCCTTCCATTATGCAACAATCTTACAGATATCTGAAGGCTGTTACCACACTAATTCCCAGCTCTCTTTTCTTTCCATTAAATCAGGCATGTCATTCAGATTTTCTACACAGCACAGGACTTTAAGATCATAGACCAATGGCATGGATCTCTTCTGAATACCTTCCACAGGCTGACTTTTGTCACAAAGCCCAGTCTCCACAACCAGCTATGTCATAGCTGAGGATCCACTAACAGTGGGCAGGATGGACAACGGAGGGAGCATGTCAGGCAAGACTTCTCCATGCACACAGAATCATAGACTGGTTTGGGATGGAAGGATCTTAAAGATCATCTAGTTCTAACCCCCCTGCCATGGGCAGGGACACCTTCCACCGGGTTGCTCAGAGCTCCATCTTACCTGGCTTTGAACACTCTCTGGGATGAAGCATCCACAACTTTTCTGGACAATTTGTTCCAGTGTCTCACCACCCTCATAGTAAAGAATTTCCTCCTAATATCTAATCTGAACCTACCCTCTTTCTTGAACCCATTCCCCCTTGTTGTGTCACTACATACCCTTATAAATGATCTCTCCAACCTTGTTTCTTGTAGGTTCCCTTCAGGTACTGGAAGGCCACACTTGGGTCGCAGAGTGTAGTTCATAGCAGGGGCCGTGAAATGAGGTCTGTGTTGTTGCCATGGTCCTTACAGGTCTCTCAAGGCTTTATGGCAGAAATAGAGTTAGAGTATTGACTGAGGCTCTTAAATTAGCCTGCCCAGGTGGAAAAAGAAATAACACATGCCATTCAGGAGAGGATGAACAAGGATAGGCAGAGTGCACCCTGGAACAATGTGAGAAGGAGCTGACAAAAAAGCCCAAAGGCGTGACTCATGATTGAATAGTTAGAGGACATTAGTTTTTGGTTCATGGTATGTGGAATGAGTGCCCAGCAGACAGGATACCCACCAGACCTCTCCTGGGAGCTGGTAATCCCCACCCAATGGTACCAGTCAGGCTCCTGCATCAGTACCACAAACCATAGAAGGGCACCTTGCCAAGTGTTTTTTTCAGTGCGTCCATATACTTGGCATGGCTACACTTACCAATTTTCAGCAGGCTTCGAGCCTTTCCTCGCATCATCCTCTCAAACCACAGAGCCTGGAATATCTCTACTTCTGCTTATATAATACTCCCAAATTGGCTTTCACATTCTCTGTGAACCGCACACAAAACCTTTGTCTTAAAGCAAAACACCCTTCTCAAGCAACAAGGAACCATAACAGGCACTGGGATTACAGGACCGGATTCCCACTGCTCAGCGAAGGGCAGCCCCACGCCACATCATCCCCTCTGTGCAGGGCTTGGAGAGGTGTGTGACAGGAAGCAGCTTTTCCCCAAACACCTGCTGCCCCCCCAAACTCCCCCGCCTCAACCTCAGCATGCATATAAATTGCTGCAACTGTGTCAGAAGACCAGGAATGCATCACGGAAACCCTTCCCCTGTAACCATAGCTGGGTGCAACGTTTGCAAGTGTAAAGTACTTATGTTTGTGCAACAGCATTTCCGTACACTGTGTTCCACCTGGAGCATGGGAAGAGGAGTTCACTGTGACCCTGTCACAGCATCATATTTAGGCACAATCACACTCTGCTGCCGTGAAGGAGGTGAGGGAGGGAGCGGGGAGCTGAAAACTCTCGTTTAGTGCCAGCTGAAGCAGTAAGTGACAAAATTCAGGTTTCCACCCACTTTCTTCTAAATTTGACATTTTGCAGCTATCATTTTCCACAAATCTGAGGAAAACATACTTTTAGGAATAGTAGCATGACTCTAGTCCACAAAACTCTTAGAATTCAAGTCACTTTATTGATGAATGTGCCAAACAGCAATGCAGGCAGTTAAGAGAGAACATTGGGAAGAGTACTGTAGAGGTCAGTGCAACAGGACTGCAGGAAGGACACCACCATGACTGCCCGCTTGTCAACAAAAATAATCAGATGTACATCAAAGTCTTTGTTTGAGGGTAAATCTGTTATCATTCTAAAAAATACGTAATGGGCTCCATTTTAGTAAGGGATATATACACCTCTATTTAATCTCCTCTTAAGCAGAGATAAAGAATGCTTTTATTACCTGGACTGTCTCTTTATTGTTGCTACTACCTGGCACATGGCAAAGCAAATGGAGGAGAGACCAGACAGCAAACTAGGCTGGGATCATACCTGCCATTTTTTTAATAGATGAAATCCAATGGCAGAAAGGCAGGTAGCTAATGAAACTAATGAAAATGCTGCACAGATGGAGTGACCTGCAATCAGGTGGTGTGTGGGGTTTGAGGCTAAGACATACTCCACAGCCCAAGGGTCCTTGGAGAGCTATGAGGAGCTGTCCCCTAGTCTCCCACTGCACTGCGGAATAGCTCAGTGCTCCATGAAAGGAAACACGGCCCAGGGACTGACCGTACAGCAGATCATTGAAGATGAGGTAGAGGGATCCAGATAACATTTCACTGTTCCAGTTAATCCCTCTGTGCAAAGTGCAACAACTAGTCATGAGAAATAGGGAAGAAGCCATCTCAAAATGTTCAACAACCTGGAAACTGTAGGAACATTCAGGACCCATAAGAAAGCAAAGAAGCACGTATCCAAATCTACTAGATGAAGAGTGGCATATTGCTTCCCTGTTATTTTGCATATCTTTCAAGGGAAAGTTTTCAATCACATCTGTTCCACTAATTTAAGTTAAATTTAAAGAATATTGGAGTCAGCTCAAAACTGCATTTCTCAATTAGAAAATTATTTTTCACCAAAAAAATAATACCAACAGGAAGGTGAATGGAGAGGAAATGTGTAATCCCAAACTGCAGCTTCTGGAAACAGATGGAGCTTAAGATGACTTCAAGGAGAATAATCAGACTCTTCTGCACCTGGGGAGCTCAGCAAAATAGAGGCATTGTAGCAGTGTCCTACCACTGCTGCTTTATGTGGCAACAAGAGTTTGTGATCCCTCTGCTCTGCTGCAGCTCCAGCTTCAAAGGTGGGTAATACTGTGATACACATCTGCCAGGGCTCCATCAGTGCTAACACACCTAATGGTTGTATGAAACACTTCCCATCCTTGCCAGAAGCAATTTTGCAAAGGTATAGATTGGAGTTTTGTCCTCCACTTGGCATTTATCCTGCTTCAAATGCAGTAAGATGTTTTTTAAAGGCAAATATGTTTCTTCAGTCAAAAAAACCACCATAGGCAGAGATTGTTACAAGCTTATAGATGTTGCCAGACAAAGCCTTACCAAGATCATAAGATTTGTGTAGCAGAATTCAGAATTTGCTGTTTGGCTACATACTACCCTATGTTGCAAGGTCCCAAGATATCTGGGGCCTCCAGATGCTCTGAAAATAAAATAACATACTTAAAATAGCAGTATGTATCAATAAAGCTACCAGTGTTACTAATTATATTGCTATTCTATCAATACTCCAACTGATTATTAGTACCATTAATCATGAAAGTAAAGTAATAATAAGCCAAACTGAACTAAAACTGAATTTTTAAAATGGAGATTCCTGAAATCTCTTGCACTTTAAGCAGTTTGTGGAACAAATCAATGTTAGTCTGTGAAGAAGCAGCTCATTTGCTAACAAGTCATCAGAAAGGCTGACAAAAGTCAGTACACGGAGCATTATTGTATTTGTAATAGTTCCAAAGGACAGTATCTGGATAAACAACTTTAAGCCTATCCTTATAGTACCTTTTTTTTTTTTTTCTGAAAAATAGATCAAAATTGTCTCCTTTGGTAGCTAAAAGTAGCTGCTATCTAGGGTTTAAAAAATGTGGTATTGACCTAGACAGTCCAAATGTTAAGTTAAAGTCAACAGTGAGAGGGGCCCAAAGCAAAACCTCTGACCTAAATAACTCCAGTTTTAAGAAGTTCTAGGTCTGGTTCATATAGATGCTCACATAAGAGGGAGGTGCTCTCTGAGCTTCCTTTGTCCTGAGGACTTCCATAGTCCTGCCAGTGGTGACATGCAGGTTGCACCTACGGGTCAGGCAACCCTCCCCATCGCCTGCACCACAAGGACAGTTTCTGGCTTGCTTTTGGGTCTCAGCCAGCAGTCCTCAGACTGGGTCAACAGCTCTCTGGTTGTGGAGGTCCCTGAAAAGGAGAGTGCTGCTCTCAGGGGTGACCTTACATGGCAGGCACCTATGTGTATCCCCCACCTGTCTTGGCACTGCAGAAATGAGCTCCTTGATGTGAAGACCTGCTCAGACCTTCCCATCTCTTGCAGCCCCAATGGTCACTTCAGCTTCCATCAGTCTCCTGTTTTTGTTGTTGCTGCTTCTTTGGAGGAGTGTGGGAGAAGTCAACACTCATGTATGAAAACAGAACTCACTTTATGTTACATCAATAGCCTATTGACATGGAACAGCACAGTAAGCTTTCTTGCTGATAAATAAAAATTATTAGTTTAACTGATGGTTGTATATTCATCATTCTTGATACCCAGCAAACATTCTGGTTGTCTAGCAGGTAATATGTGACACATCTGCCCTGTTGTTTATCTCTCAGGCTACACTAACTCAAGCACCTCATCCTTGTCTTCATTCTTTGCCCACCCCCTCAAAAGGTCTGATTGATAGTATGGCTATATTTGCATATTTGTAATGTATTTTCTTTTTACTTCCAACAGTACTAGTCTAATAGTGGACTTCTGAAATCTTCTAAAACCCACAGCTTACACTTAGTACCATTGTTAATTCCAACCATTTGCTACCTGCTAATATAATAAACACATGCTTAGGGTTATATTCAGACTACCTAAAATAGCCTTAACACTCCAGCTTTGGAGCCAAAGCTCAGGGAGACAGGGGCAGTTTGGCTTGGCTCCCCGCAGAGCCTTTGGAGACAAATAGTCACAGTGTCCACATTAGGCTCTGTATAAGTACTGGTTAGAGAGCACAGCCCCTATATCTCTGTTGGCTGGACAAAAAGCCAGCTCTGTAGCCCTGCAGAACCAGTGGCTTTTTCAGCTCTCCACTCCCATGAATTTAGGATTTGTATGTAAGTGCAACTCATGTGGGGCTCTCTAAAAAGCAGACAGGGTACTGCTTGAAGGGTCCCATTCAGAGAGAGTAGAATTTTAGCTAAGTTTGTATCTAGAATTATTAAAGCCTGTCAGGCACTTATAAAACCTTTTCAGAGCAATTTAGAGAATTTACTCAAGCTACTGAGTGCCATGTTGCTACATTATTGGAATAGATTCAGAAGTCAAACAGTTCTTATGTGATCATGACAATTTCTGATTAATTAAACTATGTTCTTTACATCCAAAAGTACATGAAACCTGACTCCAACCCCAGCTTTCAGCTTTCACAATCAACAAGTACAAAAGTGCGGTTCTTCCTCTTCCACCAAGATTTAATGAATTTCCTTTTGGAACTGTTAAAAACAAGAACAGCAACTGAAATATCAACCTTATAATAAGATTGGTTTATACACTAATTACTATAGCAAAAACTGGAAAGAACACAGGCAAAAATAGAGAAGATTTTCAGTGCTGGGTCTCACTTGCAATTGGATTTCAGACTCCCAAAATTGATACAATGCCACATGCTTTGTCCTGGAAACATTATTTTTCCCAGCTCTCCCCTCAAAATTGACACAAGGTATAACATTACCTCAACCTAAACATGGAAAGAGACAGAGGAGAAAACTGACACTTTTGGTGATGATTGGACAACCAGTAGCATCAGTTCACAAGCAGTAGGGCTGCAGGGTAGACAGGAATAGAGAAGGCTGTAGAGCCAAGAAGAAATAGATGGTCCCCACTGCTCCCTGCAGAGGGGAGGCTTTGGGCAGCAATGCAGGAGGACGAGCATTGTAATTGGCTGAGCTTTTTCATTTCATAAGTAGAAACTCTTTTGCTATGTGATGCTTCCCTGACCATGCAGCCTCTGCCTGATATGGGTGATTTCTGCAAGTAGAATATATGCAGGTGTGCACCCCTTTGGCTGAGCTCGTGTCAGGCAGCTGCTCTGCACAAACCCCACACTACACCAGGACCCTGGGCCTTTGCTTACAGCTTACCCACATGGGTTCGAATCCCAAGGAAATCAGGGAGTCTGACTAGCATTGGAGCCCACGTGTGGTGGGAAACTTACCCTCTCAAGCAAAGGGGAGGATGGATTTATTTTTTAAATTCACCTCTTGCTTTCTCCACTATAAATAGTCCTTCTATTTCATTTCCAAGGTTCTATCAAAAATTCCTATGTCTTGATAACTGGACAAGATCAAGAGACAATAATTGAATGTGTGTAGCAAAATAGGAAGGACAACTGGGAATGAGAGAATTACAAATAAGCCTGAGTCTGGAGAAAGAGATGGGGAAAGTTCCTCACATCCTGTGATTGACTAAGAGAGAGATTGCTGAGGGAAAGGCAATGGATGACCTGACAAAGAGCTATGTTGTACGTGAGAACTGGGCAGATTTATACTGTGCAAAACTTTGACATTAGACAAGCTGCCCCAGAAGGAATTTGGCCCATGGAGCTAATCTGGAGAGATGACCAGGAGCACAAGAGAAGACGGGGAATGGCGAAAGGGAAGAACTCCTCAGCAAAGAGAAACAAATGACAAAATGAAAGTGATGCAATGCCAGGTGGGAATCATACAATCATTGAATGGTTTGGGTTGGAAGGGACTTCAAAAACAATGTAGTTCCAATCCCTCTGCCATGAACAGGGATACCTTCCACAAGACCAGGTAAATCCCAGTCAAAACCAACTGGGGAATTTTCATTGGAAGGTCATTTGAGCACCTGCTGAATGAGGAAGTGGGAATTTGACACAGGAGAGCTTACAATGAGGAAAGGAAGCTGGCTGGTCATGGAGAAAAAGGTTGGAACAAGCAGCCAGATTTGGCACAGGATGAGGCAGAAGGATGTGTTGATCCTGTACACTGAAGTAAGCAGTGCTTCTGAGCCCTTCATCAGGAAGTTAAAGGCTGTGCCAGGAAATAGACATAGAAAATTATTATTAAATTATAACCCAGAAGGAGCCTTCACACTTGGCCTAATTTGGAAGAGCTGGATTTTGCAGCCTTGGAGTTCTTGTAACGCGCTTGGTGCATGTATATGTTTGTACTTTAGAGCACAGGACGGGTTCAGTCTATTCCATGCCAGAAGCCTAGAGTGTGAAACCAGGGCTTTCCTTCTCTGTGATTTACAGCTTCTGAGTCTTCAGCTGAAAAGTTCATTGGCCTGTCTTGTTTGTGCTCCACATTACAGTACCTAATCTCATATATGATCAGTTGTCAGACAAGGTTCATCAGAGCTGTCTCATCTCCATTACCTGCCCCCATCCCAGTTTTTCAAGCTTACTAATTCACCAGTTTCTCATTTCTGTGGGAGGAGACCTTGCATCACCTCTACAGGACTGACTTATTTTTACCTACATTTAATTTCATTGTGCTGTGTTTTCCACATATTTTGAACACTGATATATCTCTTACTTACTGTTTTTCTTTACTCAGTGAGACTTGGATAATCACTTTAACTTCCTTGGGACATGTCACCGTCATTCATGAGTCACCATTCAGCAGAGTCCTTAGCAGGCCACTCCTTGGGGGTGCAGCTCTGGGAGGTCACCAGACAGCCAGGTGCTACTGAAGTGGCAGGAGAACAGACCTGACAGCAGTACTAAGAGGAGGGCAACAGCTCATACAGCCCCAGTGTTCAGCCGTGCTTCACAAGCAAGACCAAGCTTCTTGTACAGCACCCAGTGGTGTGCAGACACATCCCAGCCTGAGCAGAGCACTTTCCCTAGTGCTCCAAGAAATCCCACACAGATTAGGAGTAGCTGAGAAGACTCATTGTTAGAACAAAAAAACTCATGGCATAACAGCCTTTTCCTCTCTCTTGCCTGTTCTGGTGGAAGCCGTCTTCTCACCCTTCTTCAAAACCCAGTTCCCCAAGCCAAGACCCTCAGCCCATATGTAATAGGATTTCTGATTCTCTTATTTCCCAAACCCCATACCGCTTCACACACAGCCTCAGTGCCTAAATTCTGCTTTCCAGCTCTTCCTACAGTTACTTCACAGATGAAGCACTCACTGCTGACCTCTTTCACAGCCCCTTTCCCTTACTTTCTGAGCCCACCCCTGTCCACATCTTCATCTGAAATCATTGACACCAACATTCTCTAAATTCCTCACTGAAGTGCTCCAGGGATGGCCATAGAACAGATATCAGAGCCAAACTCACCATGTTACACAAGACCGAGTTAGCACCTCTGAGCTGATCCTTGCTTAGCCATAGCAGCTCCTTTGCTCACCCACATCATTGCTGCACAAGAATTTATTCTCTATCGCTACCTTAGTGTTCCTTAAGTTCATGCAGTCCTAAGAGACTAGGCAGGAGCAGCTGATATCTTCCAGCCACCTCAAAACTAAGACATAAGGAGAGAATTGCTGATTAATTTTGAGATGTATTATGTGACAGGTGCTTTTGGCTCTAGTTATCTGAAATGAGGGGGAAGAGGTGGAAAGGGTCTCAGATGGAGAGTTTCCTAGTGGAGGTTTAAATATGCCTAGCCATGAATCATTCTTGTCTATGCTGACCACAGAGCATCACATCTGTTGTTTTTATGGTCAAGAAAAATAAAAAAAGAAAATGACTAATACATCCTTATATAGACAAGCCACTTGAGTCAAGCTTAAAGCAGAGTCTGCTAATTGGACAAAACCATGGCTCATAATAGCATTTTAACATTTCTCCTACTTACTGTTTGTCTTTCGGTTAGTTACTGAAGGGTGTTAACCTAGAAGTGGTCACCATGAGGGTTTGAAGTTACAGTAACACCCCATTAAGCAGGACATGGCAAATTTACTTCACACCTGGCTTGTCAGTGGTAGCATTTCACACTCTGAAGGCTGCCAGCCAAGCCAAACAGCAGCACAGGCATCCATGCGGTGACTGGCAGTTTCACAGCCAGGAAAGCAGGCAACATTGTTCCATCTCTTGAAAAAAAGCATAGGGGGTTTCAGGCACACACTGTGAATCAATCACATTTATATCTGAAACTCAGATATGTCTTCTCTGACAGCACTTATTGTACAGAAATATGTACACATGTGCTCCATGGTGGGCAAAACTACCCAGTGCATGTGACAGGAGCAGCATCCACAATTTTGGAAGCTCAGCACATGGAATCATATCCCAGCAGGGATAAAAACACATGACAAAAACACACACAACACTGGAGCTGTGGAAATAGATCATGTATTGGCTTGTAGAAGTGAACCTTATCTTCCTTTTCTGTCACTAAGCTGGAACCTATGAGGTTCCAGTTGTGCTCTGGTTAATACTTCTGTGCACTTTGGAGCAATCTTCATGGCTGGGTCTGTAGCTTTCAGTCCTTTTTGCCCTTATTCCCTACTGATGCACTTAACAGATTACACCACTGTGGCCTCAAATCTCCTCTGCTACCATTAGACCACTAAAAATACAGCAAGGGCAAAAAAAAAAAAAAAAAAAATCTGTATTCCTGTAGTTCCCCAGTCTCAGTTCCCAAACGTCTTTGGAATTTATGCCAGCTGCTTTACATAGGTGCTATTCATGTTTTTATTTATGTATGAAAATGTATTTAACCTACAGGGTGGGGTTTGTTCTTGTCCACCAAACAGTGCTGTCTTCAAACATGCAAATTTGATCTGTTTGCAGCATCCAAAATAGAAACATTGCACTAACAGTAATTAGATCAGAGTTTAAAAGGATCGGATCCTCATTAAGGCTTTTCCTCAAAGACTTTACAAGCTTAAAGCTTGAATCTAATCTTCAGTGTCGGCTGAAAGGGAAGCCAGGGGGGTTGATAGAGGGGAACAGCCATATCTGGCACTGATTGCTGTTGGTGAAAAGAAGCAAGGGGTTAGTGCTGCAAATAGTTAAATCCATAAGATCTTTGAGGGACAGCCACATCCTGGAGGCTCTCCTAAGAATCCCTGCTTTCAATAAGACTTTGGTGTATTGTAAAGAAAAAAACTGAAGTGTTGAGTGCCCTGACTTTCTCACCCTTCCTCTCCCTCCAAAGCAGATGTCACTGCAGGCAGCCACACTGAGTATGTGGAACATTTTTGGAGAAAAAAATTTAAAATGAGGGTGTCGAACCAGCCAGATTTACTCTGCCCTGTCTTAATTCAGTCTTCCCAGAGCTTCATTCTCTCTTTTTTTTCCTCTCTGTTTAATCTTGGTTGTTTCTTCCCTTCTTCCTGCACTATTGATGCCCCTTCTTCCACACCCTGTTTCTAAATAGCCCAAATGAGTCACAAAAAACCCTGGTGAATTTGCAATGGTTTTATCATCCATGTTTTACAGATAGAAACATGAGGGACAGAAATATTAGGTACCTGACCAAATCCAAAGAAGTGGATCCTGACCAAATTCTAAGGAGTGTTTGTGTCAGGGCACAGGCCCAAGCTACAAAACCACCTTTCCCATCTTTGTCCATTGATTCACACACAATGTGTTTCTTGTCTACTGTCCTTGCAACCATCTTTCTTTTCTTGCCTCCTGTTGAAATCTTCAGTTTCATTACTCCTCTGCTCCTTAAAGTTCTTATTTACTTCTTGATCTTTTGCTACTGTCTTCACTTCCTCAGGTCTTTACTGGCACCCCAAAACATCCCCTTTTGAGGGTTCAGTAGATTGTGTCAAAGCTTTGCACACCCCAGGAAAGCTTTACATTTTAAAAGTATGAAAGCCAGAAAGAACTTAATAGACAATGGCAGATTTATTTCAAATTACAGGGATGGGTTTAAGATACAACTGATTCTTAGAGCCTGGGATTTACTATGGAAGATGAGATAGAAGAAGTAATCCAATTGATCTAAGTCTTAAATATGGCCCAGGTCTACTTGTAAATTAAAAGTAATAATTATACATTAGCTGTAAAAGCATTTGATTTCATTTTAATGGCCTCTGCAAATTGCATAACTAGATCATTTGTTTACAAAAGTAACACACACATTGATTGCAACAAGTTGTACAGGACATAAAACTGAGTGGAAATACATCCACATGTTTGACAATGACAAACTTCAAATTTCCATCACTTAAGAAGAATACATTTCCTCTTTTAAAACCCAAGTTCTCTCTGATCTAAATCTTACAGTTTTAAGAACTGTGTTTGTATCAGATGAATGATGTAAAAATGCTGGTACACAAATTAATGCATTATAAATATTCATGAGGCAAACTGCAGTCTATAGCCAGAGGAAGCTGGTCTAATATGAAGCAAGGATCAGAACACCATACTCATGAGCCATTGAGTATGTGTCATATTACCCATTGTCTTACCTCTTAACACTCCTCAAATAAGAAGGAAGAATCTAAAATATTTTTTCAGTGTTGCAATAGTGCTGCTTCTGCATTACATTTCACTTCCATTTATTAAGACGGATTATCCACTTCATGCTAAACCCTGACATCCTTTTAGTCACTAATTAGCTAAATTCCCATTAGACCTGCTGCTACACAGTTCTGAGATTTGTGTAATCAGTTAGGCCTGGCCTAATCAGAGTGGTTTCATTGTACAATCAGACCTCAGAGGTATAAAAGTACATGAACAGATAAGAAAGAAAAAACAGAGTGTTACCTCATACTGATTTCAGTGAATCAATAGGAGGTCTGAATAAAGACTGGGTAAGAGCCAAGGAAAGAACCTGATAAAATATTTCTCTAAGGTGTTGATGGCCCTCTTTTTATTTACGGGAATAGCTTTATTCCAGTATTTCTAGCCTTATTCACCCTTATTTCTATAAGCTGACAATGTCATCTGTGCTAATTGTGCTCATTTAAGTGCCTCCAATTTTAAGAGAAGAAACAAATAAAAAGTTTAAGTATTCTGTATAGAAGACACACACAGGAATTTGCCAGGATCACTGCAGAAGGAGAAGGCAGTGTCTATAGACACTACTGACTGCTGTACTCAGAGAAAGGTAGAAAATTTGGAGGAGGGGTTAGTAAGGCAGTGTAGAGGTTGTGTCTCTGAGAAGATGGGGTCTCGAGGCAGGCAAGATAAAGGAAGACAAATTACTGAAATGGAAATAATCCAATTAAACTATTAGTGAATTCAAATAAACTTGTGGTTGTTTCTTTTTTACAACCGAAAGCTATGGAGAGGAAAAAAGAAAACCTGACTGAGGATTGCTGTCCTGCTTTACAGATGTGTCATTATACCTGCTGAGTGAAACCAAAAGTAATAGGACCACCATCTCATTCAAGACTAAAAATTCACCTGCTAAGTGAACAGAATCACAGAATCACAGAATAATGAGGTTGGAAGAGACCTCTAAGATCATCAAGTCCAACCTATGCCCTGACACCTCAACTAGACTATAGCACCAAGTGCCATGTCCAGTCTTTTTTTAAACACATGCAGAGATGGTGATTCTACCACCTCCCTGGGAAGACAATTCCAGAACTTTGTTATTCTTTCGATGAAATTTTTTTTCCTAATATCTAACCTATACCTTCCCTGATGTAGCTTGAGACTGTGTCCTCTTGTTCTGTCAGTTGCTGCCTGGTGGAAGAGACTGACCCCCACCTGTCTACAACCTCCCTTCAGGAAGTTGTAGAGAGTGATAAGGTCACTCCTGAGTCTCCTTTTCTCCAGGCTAAACAACCCCAGTTCCATCAAACGTTCCTCACAGGGCTTGTGTTCCAAGGCCCTCACCAGCCTTGTTGCCCTCCTCTGGACACACTCAAGCATCTCAACATCCTAGATGCATCCCAGATGTGAAACTGATGTCCTGTTCACAGAGGCCAGCCAGGGCTCTGGGCCCAGATCCAACCAGTAACAAAAATAATAACTTCATTTTTGCTTCTACTTCTTATTTCACTTTTAAATTATAAACAAAGTTTTCTACCTTTACTTTGGTAATTAATCTGACCCCTTCAGATTAGGATTTTTAGATGAAAATAAAATATGATATTTATACCAAAGAAAGAAAGCAGTGATATGAAAAAAAATGAAGAATCTAGGCAGTGAGACACTATAATCTCAGTAATGCTAATTGAGAGAATTTTGTCCATGGCAATAAGACCATGCTCCTATCAGAACTAGGAGCAGGTACTTTGTTCAAATCTTTTCTGTTTGTCAAAAAAAAAAAAAAAAAAAAAAAAGAAAAGAAAAGAAAAGTCAACAGCAGTAAGGATGAAAGAGGTAGAGAAGTCTCATAGGCCAATATCTGCTGTCTAAAACAGGCAATGGCTCACCTGGACTTCCATCAGACTCCTAAGGAATGTCTTAGCTCAGCCTGTGGCTGCAAGTGAGCAGACACTGTACCCAACATAAATATATCCTACAGTCAGAATGAGAAAAAAACCTTTCTGCATGTCAAAACATATTTAGTAACTGAACAGAAACATACAGGTGTAATGGACTACCTTGCATTAACCATGCAGATCCCCTCAGTGAGCATGTGAAGATATTTAAAAGAAGTCAGATTTTGCCTTTCTCTCTTCATGGAGTTTTGCCATCTTACTCCTCCAGCCACAGACATTGAATTTCATCCCTATTCTGGTTTGCTTGGGTGCAGCCATCCTGTCACCCATACCTCTGTTTAGCATTCTACTGCTGTGACCTTCACACAAAGCAAGCAACAGCAGCAGCTACCTAAAATTAAAAACTGAACAAAAATCTCCTCCTGAGCTGTGAAGACACATGTATTAGACACACAACACAAACTGTGGTATTTACTAAATGACTGTCCTTCACTTTGTCTTGTCTTTACATTATTTACACCCATATGTCCCAACCCCAATGCCAGATTACTTCAACTGCCACATAAACAGTCTCTGCTCTATTATTCAAGATCACACTTTCGTGCCCTTAGGTTGTCAGAGCCTGCTGGGATGCAATAAAATGTTTTCTTTCTTTCACATATTTTGAAAAAGGGGGTCGTATATAGGAAGCTGTGAGATAAATTTCTGTCTCCATCATGCTCCATCTTAAATTATGGGTCTAAGGCTCTGGAACACAAAGCCCTCTGTAGCTGTAAGGTCTGGGTAAGAGGTGAAGGGCAGCTGTGACTTAAATATACCTCAATAGACTATCTCAAAACATTTTCTCCAATTATACATCTCTCCCTTAAGCCCTATAAATTAAATTTCTAGACTGTAATTGGGCTTTCTCTAGTTGTTTTTGGGTGGGGTTTTTTTGTTTTTTTGTTTTTTTTTTTGGTTTTTTTTTTTTTTTATTATTGCTTTTTTGGAATGAGGGTCCTCCACATTCACACGTAACTTCCTAGGTCTATATCTTTGTAGATGTCTCTCTAATGATTCAGATTTTTTTTTAAATGAAGCATCATATACAAAGTGTGCTTTTTTATTCTATTCATTCTTTTAATCCTTACACAAATAAAATATTGGTTCCAGTTCCCTGGTTGTAATTTCTTGTTGATTAATTCATTGTTCAGCTATAACCTTAGTGATCAAAATATTTAGAAGGCTTTCAGGAGGTCATCTAGTAGTGCCCAAAGGCAGAATTGACTATACATCAACAGTTCTTGGCAGCTGCTCATCTAACCGGTTTTTAAAAACCTCCAGTGATGGAGATTTCATCATTTCCCTAGGCAACCTGTGCCAGAGAATAACTACCCTTATCATTAGAAAGTTTTTCTTCCCAGAAAGTAGGATCATCTACTGGAAGACATATCAGTCACTGAGAAATGCTTTGAGATAATGCTGTGCTGTCATCCAAATCGACCAGGTGCTTACTCAGGCTTAACATTTGGTAAGGAATATGCCATCCTTGAAAGATACAGAAATGTTTTTAAGCCACTCCCAAGACAATAACTGATAGCAACCGATTCTGATTCAATTAGCCACTGGCTCCTTAGTGGCAATAAATATCTCAGTGGCTGCTCCTGGATATATTCCTCACAATGAATAAGAATGAACTGGGAACTGCACTTCTCCAAAATATTTAATTCTTAAAGAATAGATATTGGGGGAGGGGGGGGGAGAAATTGTCTGGATCAAATACTGAAAGCATCCAGCCTGTGATGAGATCCAGATGGCATTGTGAAAGATTAGATTAGGCTGGATTAGGACAAATATATATTCCAAGTAGTTTTGCCAATGAGCAAAAAGAAGAAGCTTCCAAGAAGGCCTACTGAGTTTGCAATTTAAACTGGCGCTCCCCACAACATAATCAAACCACTTTAGGGACAGTCAGCCTTGTGAATGTGTGCTTATTTCATACATGACTGTTTTAAAGAAAAAAAAGAGAGAGAGAGAGAGAGAGCAGTTGTTTAATGACACAAGAGAAAGGGCAATTTCAATGGTGTTATGGCTAGCAGCTTTTATTTGCTCTCCACATTTCCTCCAGAAGGAAAATGGAGGCCAGGAGAAACCAATCCATTTTGGCTAATTCTATTTTCCATGCCTGAGATTCTTCACTTTAAAAAGAAAGAAACAGAGATGAATCTTATTTCTTCATTAATTTATTTAAGAAAAATATTGAAGCTGTTCTCCTGCTCTATTGAAAAAGCTTTCCATGGTAACCAGATAATGAGAGTTAAAAAAGAAAAAGAAATAAAAAAAAAGCCAAGCAGAAACTCTAAGTCACAATCACAAACCCTCCATTAAAATTTTATTCTATTCAGTTCCTATCATTCACTTGGTCCCCATCCAAATGATGGCTGAGCCACCTCCTTTTTTTACTTCCATTATCTGGCAAGAATATCTGCAAGCTCTGTGCTTGTGTGGAGGCTCAAACACGTGCAGAGGCTATGGTGTAAAAGAAAATCCTACAACCCCTAGAATGAACCAGATGGCACATGAAACACTACAGATGTGAGAGCAGATGAACACTGCAGTGATTTTCAGTGGTCCCGTTCTGGACTTCCAGGGGCCTTGTGCATGAATTCACCCCCTCTGACTCAGGCACGTAATTGAAGAGCCTCTTCACCCTTGGTTGCCTCATTAGTCAGTGGAAGGAGACAAGTATTTCCAGTCCACTCAGGTCCTGTGCTGCTCTCAGAGAGCTCATTCTTCCACCAATGCAAAAATTTGGAGCATCCAGATTCCTATATTAGATATTTCCTTTAAAAGGCAAAAATTAGATAAGAATGTAATCAGAGTTTACAGTTTGGTGGAATGTCAACAGGGCATCTTACCTAGGCAACTTCATGCCTTGTGCAATGTGTGCAGGCATCTCAGGGACATGTGAACTTATGAAAGAGCAGGGAGGCCTGTAAGTTTTTCTAAGAAATAACCTCTGAGAAAGTTTAGAGCTTGACCCCAGAGTGCAGAAAGGGTTTTATCCCTTTTAGATTCTCCATGACATGGATAACACAGGAATTCTGTCTCCTCTAGACTCAGCTGAAAAAAAGGTAGTGAAAGAAACCTCAGAGAGTACTCCCTGTGGACACCAGAACCCCATGGCAAGCCCTCCCCTGGTCTGAGGGCATTTCAGACCATTTCCTCTACAGGACAGCTGTAATCACAAAGGTGTGGAGCATCCAGAGGAACTCTGTCTGATTCTGGTCACATAGTTCCCATCTTGACAGGCCAAGTGATCGGTTCATTTCTGTAGCTGTGATTAGAACATGTCAACAGAGTAGGTCCTAGAGCAAAACTGAATATACCAAGCTGAATGTCTGCTTACTGGTTCTCTTTGTGTATGTGCACATAGGCATGTCTGCATGTGACTTTCCCTGTGGATTCCTCACCAAGGACCAAGGGCCTGGAAAAAAAAAAAAAGCTGAAATCAAGACTGTCCCAAAATAATGCATCCCAGGTTTAAAATCAAACCTCTCATTTTCAGGCAGTAGGAACTTAGTCAGTATATTGTTAGTGTTCACACATTGCAGACATGATTATTTAAAAAGGCTTAGGATTGTCTGCATCCCAGATTCCCTGTCATTTTGCATCACTGAGGGTTGTGTCCTGGAAAGGCTGTGGCAGCACCCCCTAATTCTTTAAACTCAACCCTTCCAGACTACCAACAGCAAGTAGGGTTGATTATGGTTCAGCCTGTGGCTTTTCTGTTGCATGTTAGGCTACCTCTTTTTCACTGTCCCCAGCCCAAGGCTGATATTTTCAGCCGCAGAGTCTCTGGTGTTTGCCTCACAGAGGGGCTGCCAGAAGGGCAGCTGCCCTCCTTCCCTGGGGCAGTGTGGACTGGGAGGAAGCAGGAGATCCACTCAGTCCTGCAGCCCTGAAGGAGCTGCCCCTGCCTGGCTGGGGAGCAAGTACCTGACAGCCAAAGGGCTTTCCCTGCTCAGGCTCCTAGGTCTGGGAGCGCCTTACCTATCATCTCCAGCCATTATCCCACAACAGTCACCTCTTCAAGCATAAAAAGGAGTAGAAACAAGATGGGAATATAGGGAAAGCAGAGTTTCCTCACCTCTCCACAGATATATTTGCCCAAACTATTAAGAAGAAAAAAAAATTAGAAGAATTCTTTAATCTTAGTTTGGGCATGACTAGTAATTAAGCTAAGTGTTCTATTACCAATATGTACAGTGGCATGAGATTCAGTTTCTCAGTGATGAACAGAACTAGAAATTATGCTTTGGCAGACATACTTAATTTTATTGATTTAAAAATCTAGCTAAATATAATATAACTAATATATAGCTATCAATTGGTCTGTTTTCCATGTAACAGCAAAAATTGCCCTGGTACTGCCTGGCAAAAGCAGAAAAAGAAATTACACAAGTAGTCTGTCTCTCTTTTTACTTCCCACCATGAGGTCATGCAGAGACATGCATTATCCTAATATGGGCTAGTTAATAACTCAATTTAGAAAGAATAAGTATGCACACTTTCATGTTGTGCCATGATTACGTGCTAATGATAAAAATAAATCTGATCAGGCAGGAACTCTGGAGGCTTCAAAGTAGCCAAAAAAAAGTAGCCAAAAATTTCCCAAAAGGGTATGTTGAACAATTAACATTATTTTCCTAAATTCTTGGTGAAAACCAGCCCAGCTGCAGGTCTGACACTCTGAGGTAGGTCAGAGCTTTATGGTCCCTTATGGGTTAAGATATATCCAAATTATAGAAGGCACATCCTAAGGGAAGCCAGACAAGTGGGAACTCAAAGATTAATTAATGGGTCTGGTACTCTCAGTCTCCAGATTCCTCTCCTGTAGATACCAAATTTGTACAAAGCAAAAATCCACTTCAGTATTCCATTCTCCCTTTGCTTCTCAATGAAGACAGGTCAGATAAGTTTGTTCTATGTGAGACTGCTTTGCTGTTTGATGTAAGGAGCTTATTCTGGTACCCCTGCATCAGGGATTCATATTAAGCATCCATTGCCATCGCAATCTTGACTCAACCAAAACTGCAGGAGTAGTTTATCTTTACCATTGCAATTACAAATAAAAAAGTATCTATCAGCAGTGAAAGGCAAAAAAAACCCCAAACCTTTGATGTGTCAGGATCTTCTACCATTCCCTGCTGAGAAGTTTGAAAGGACAGTGGGTTCCTGGCAAAATGATATTCGAGCTAAGATTGGCTTTCAGGTAATATAAAAAAGTTTATTCCTCAGTGATCAAACTGTTGTTGTTATTGGCTGGAATTTGTGTGTTTCCAAAATAAATGACTGACTGCAGGGGATGGTCTAATGGGTGGAGGCTGGTATCCAGTCACAAAGTCGTATCCATTTTAAAATAAAATTATATACTAGTAATTGCACTTTGGCTCTTATTCGCAATGGACCAAACCACAATAGTTCTCAATAATGACAGTCAACCATCAACTACTGAGCCCCAAACAACTCAGACTGAGTTTGCCCTGAAGGATTAAGGCCAGGAAATCGCTTCTGCTAAGATGTGATGTTATGAAAATGTTTCAAAATATGAACATTGGGACATAAGGTCAGATTTGGGACAATCTGCCAAGCAGGCTTTGCTTTCAAAGCCTCGCTTCCCACTCACCAAGCCAGGGAGGGTCTGATTTGGTGTAGATGTCACAGTTTATGCAATATCATCCAGCAGAAAACCAAAATGCACGTGTCCCACACTGACTCACCAGAACAGGACTACAGGGACGTGGTCTGAAGAGGAGGGATCACGCAAAAGCTCAGGTCACTGGTTCCCCTTTCATGGCCTTTCTCCTCCTAGGCAAACAAACAATCCACAAGCTGGCAGACACTCAGGATGTTCTGTAGCCCACAGACAGAGCAGTGCAGCAGATTTGGGAGCACCCAGTCACTACTGACCCCAAAGTGCACCTGTGGATATGGGACCAACAGCCCAGACACCAGAGACCTCTGTGAGCTCAGGGATGCTGATGCATGGAAAACATATCATCCTCCTTCCCTCTTTCTGGGTTACTTCTTCCCTCCCCTAAACCCACTGTCCCTCTGCCTTTCCCCTGTACCCTGCTCCCACCAGACCCACATCACGAGAGGCATTTCTTAATGCTTTCTCATAGTCCCACTTCCTGCACCTCCCAGCTGTGAGCTGCAATGTGTGAATGCCAACTTTGACATTTCTGGTTTGTTATGAATTCATGCTCCTCTCTTCTTGAACTTGAGCTCAAAACTCAGCTGGTGGGAACAGCTGTCCTCCCTTTTTCCTCTTCAGTTACTTGAGGGACTACCCTTAACATCTGACTCATTAACTCACAGGCAGATCCAGAAGTTAACCTCACAGGCTGACCCAGGAGTTGACTTCCTTGTCACCCTGCTTTGAGGTTTCCTGCTTTGACACTGCAAAGAATGAAAAAGAAAAGGCAGAGAAGGGGAAGCCTCTCTTGTTGTAACACCTGGTCACTATCTGCTTGCATGAATAAATATTATGCTCCTCTTTCTCTTGAGCTGAAGGTGATCATGACTATTTCACTGCAAGCCAAAATAAATAAGCATCCAGCTAGACTGAGTGGGGAATGAGGAACTGCAGCTCAGTGTTTGACATACAAGCTGCTATTGGCATCAGCAGCTCTGCCTGCACACTGCAGGTGTGGGATGTGCCAACCAGCCCACATTCACAATACTTTGGGATTATCCCTCGATGGCAGAGGGGCTCTATTATACAGCACATGGCCCTGGATCTCTTCCACTGTGGTCCCCCATAACAGTATCAGGCTCATAGAATCATGGAGTATTTCAGTTTGGAAAGGACCCATAAGGATCCAACTCCTTGATCATCCCAGGACTACCTAAAGCTAAACCATATGACTAAAAGCATTTTCTGGATGGTCCTTGAACTCTTGACAGGCTTGGTGCCATGATGACTTCCGTGGGGAGCCTGCTCCAGTGATTGAGTGTTATTAATTTTCATAATTTCTTAACTGAAAATTTCTGAATTAATGAGGATTTGGCTCTAGCCCAAGGTATAGTGCAATGGCACTATGAGAGGGCCCATGTTGCATACTCCTGGGGTGACAAGAGGTGTGTGGGCACAGTTGAGGACCCATAGCCCTCTGAGAGCACAGAGTGACTGTGTAGGGCAAAGGCACACCTGCTGCCCTCCTGGGGACAACAGGAGCTGGTCCCAGGACTCTGCTGGGATTGTGTCTTGGACTCAGCTCACTGACAGATTTCGAAAGAGACCCAGGGAATAAGTCAAGCTGAAGAGACAATCATGGCTGCAGTGGCCACAATTCTTTTCTCTTTAACACTATGGACATACCCCGTGGGGCCAAGGGCATGGAGTGCCATGTGAACACAGAGCCTTTCTGGGAATATCCACAGTGGCCTGCCTGCAAGGCTTTTGTCACTGGGAAACAGGAGCCAGCAAGGGCGCAGGATCCATTTCAACTAAAAGAGCTGATCCATGGCAGCTATGAATGAGTCTGTTTTCTGTCTGTAGCAAATGCAAAGAGGTCCTTTCTAAACCACAGTAATAGGGGGCTAAGCTGTTCAGATTTCCTCCCATGTGCCAAAGGGTAGGAGCATGCACTCAGTCACTGTGCCCCAGCTGATACTCAATATATTTATTGTGCTACAATATGCTGATCATATGTCTGAGCCTCGAGAAATGATTAACATTTCTGGTTTGATTAAGTGAAGGTCCTTTTGAAGCTGCAAATGATGCTGCTACAATCTATCAAGCAAATATGTATTTATGAATATTTAAAAATGCTAGTTATGCAAATGTGCACTTAGGGAATTTAAAGATACATGTAATTAATCTCTTTGGGGTTGCTGAGATCTGTTGAGTGAATACATATCCAAGGAGAATAATCAAGTCAATAAGCCAACAATGACTATTGCAGAAGGATACTCTTCTCTTGTATCTCTCTTCTCCACAGATGATGGTAACACACAGTGGTTCTAGAGCAGACTGTCATCTTGTTCTTCAGTCATTTCTCTGTTAGATTGCAATAACTCAGGCTGGCTGATGAAGCAATCCCTGCCACAGCCACACTTAATCAGGGTATTAAGTCTCGTAACAAAATCATTGCTGCAAAAAAGAAAGAGTATGTAGCATCTTTTCGAGATTAAATGTTTGTGTTTACATCCTTCATTCCACCATTCACTTGGTGAATGTCCTCAAACATACGCAAAGTCCTCAAAGATACTCAACTCTTATTCTTGTAATGTCTGACCCCACAGCACCCCAATCCATGGTGGAATCCTCATCCCCAAGTGCATGCAATTCCCAGGGAGCATGGATTATCTAAAGAAAGAGATCCTGGAAACCAGCCAGGCTGGGATTCACTAAAGCTAGCAAAGACACAAATGAAAGAGATGGTGCTTAACGTATATAAGTGTTGTTTTCATTATCTAATAGCTCTGCTTCCATGCTTACTGCTTACTCTGCATCTTGGTCCTCTTGCACCCACGCTGTATTTCTATTTCTTTACACCTGGGATCTCTTTTGTAGAATTCAATAAGATAAAACATCAACATAGTAATAGCATGACAGACATAGCCTAAAAGGCTGAATGGATCAGCAGCATGTGTCTCCTGGCCACTTAGTATTCCCACAGTCTAGCTGCCCAGTTGCTCTCTTATGACTTCTATTAAGCCTACCAGTCTGTCCTTGTGGAGCAAACACATGGCTCTAGGAGCCACACATCATCTCCAGGCTATACAGTGTAAAGGACCATTGGAGGAATCTGGCATCTTTGAGATTTCTTTCCATTTTCTTAATTTGATTGAAATTAGATAAAGGATTTAAAATTTTTTGGGGGATTGGTTGGGGAAAAAGAAAGCAAAAACATGCATGCAGAATATAGTCTCATCAGACTTTTGTATAATTTTCTCAGAAAACAGTATTTTAGAAACTATATTGGCACATAAATCTCAGTGGTTACTTACCTGGTGACTAAGTAAGAACCTGGAGATTGTTCTACCTGATTCATCTCCTTTTATGCTTTCATATGTTCTGGGGTATAAGACTCTTAAGCTTTCTGGATATTCTGGCTATAGCTATTTCACTTCTTCCCTTACTCATGTCAATTGGTAATTGGCTTCATAATCTGCTCAACAGGGTTTCCACCTGAAGTACAAGAGACTGAGGATCAGATCCTCCTCATAACTCATTTCTACAGCATTCAAAAACCGAGATTAAGAAAGCCTCACACCATAATTCTCCACAGGTTCACCTTGCTACTAAGGAGAAGAATTTGAACCTGATGGAGGAAGCTTTTGACTGTCACAGGATTCTTTCTGCAGAGGATTCAGTCTGCAGCAGGCTCCCTATCTCTGGGGGTCACTGGTATTTACTGCTGGCTTCTCCATGAAGCCATCAGCCCCTTCTGCCCACATGCGCCAGCACCGAGGCTCCAACAAAGGCACCCAAGAAACTGTACAACTATTTAATCCTTATACTCATATTATAACATTGAGCCCCAAATATCGTACACTGACAGTTCTGTTTAAGCAGCATAGCTAATTTTTTATTTATTTCGCATATCAACTAAGACAAGCAGTAAATCTCCATCTCCAGACTTGCCAGAGTAAAACAGAAACTTTTATTCTCACTTCTTTTTCAGTGAAAAGAATTCTCACTTCTTTTCAGTAAGAAAAGTGAGAATGCAGTAGAGGTATTTAAAAATAATGGGTTCAAAATCTTGGAAGCTGGGTCCATTGCTTCTGGAAAGTGTATCAAGATCCTCCAGAAGGAATTGAACTGGCTGCAGAGCTGGGATAGAGAGTAAGAGCAATGTTTACTCTCTGGAGAGGTCTACAGCAAATTTGGGCTGCATTGAAGCTCACAGTCCACATAGACCTGAGTACTCTCCATCGCACACATTGTAACACAAGCGCTCTGCACTTCAGGCAGCCACCCCACCCAGGAGCAGGACTGGTCCCAGAGCAGGCTCAGGAAATGTAAGGGTAACGGAGTACCGGCGCAGTGCAGCAGATGAGAGTGGGGATGGTTACATTCCCTTAGAAATTCCTTTCTAAAAGCATGTAGACACAGCACAGTCTTTCACAAAACCGATGGTGAAATCTAGACCTAGGGCCAGTCTTGTGCACAGAGGTAAAGCTCAGCCTTTAGGGAATAGTGTTAGCTTCACAGATACCTTTTTTAGTTACATCTGAATCCATCATTACCACACTTGTGACCGCAGGAACAGCACATGTACCTCTAAACCCTGCCTGGGAATCTGATGAGTGTGAACAGGAACAATGAACTGCAGCATAGTTCAGCAGAACTGACTAAAGTTTAGGAAATGGCAGCCTGTTTCTCATTTCAGACAACTGTGAGAAAAGGCAAAATCAGGACTATCATGTTTAGCAGTGCACTGATATTTTCATATGCTAAGTTTCAGTAACAAAACCACATCTCTAGTGGAAATATTGACACAAATATGAACAGTGGCACTAAATACTTTTAGAAAAGCATTTTATTTCTGAGCTTAGGACTTACTGTTTCAAGCGGCCACAACTAGTCATTCTCATAAGCAAATTAGGTCCAATTATCTGATGTCTAAATTAGAATCCTCTCCCTCCTCAGTTCCATTTGCAGCAATTTTTAGCACAAGAGCAGTAACAGTTAAACACACTTACCTAATTATAGATAATGATCTTTATAAAGAGCTGCTAGAATATGCTAAGCATCTTAGCATAAACATACTCATTCATTCCTACAGCAAGATTATGGTAAAGCCTAGTGATTGTGGTAAATAGTACCCCTGTGGAAGAAACCTGCTCAGTACAAGACACCATGTTAGTCAAATGATCTACCTCCTCCCTTTCTTCCATCCCATCAGCTGCAGGTGTTCATTTCCAGCTCAGAAAGATCTCAGCCCATCCCTCACATCAGGACTTTTGTGGAAAGCGTCCTTTATTGCCTCTGATTTGTGACACTGTCTCTTACTGCTGCCATGAGGCAGACCAGCTTGAAGACTCATTTTGTCCCAGACCCCCGGTGCTCTCACACTGTTAGATAAAAATTTATGATCAAATTCTTCTGCCAGGACAGATTAAAGTCACCACTTGTCACAAAAGGGCCAGATTACTTCAGTATGACTGGGACAATCAACATAATAGAACTCGAGTACTGTCCAGTCCTCCTCCTGCCCTTCATGACATTGCATCCTAGGAGCTCAGGAGCAAATGCTGCTGGCTCCCAAAAGGGACTGTGCCACACTTTCCACCCTTCCCTGCTTGACAAGACCAGTTTCATCTCACAGAGGGAAGCTACTGGAAAGACAAGCTCTCCTCCTGTGACCATGAACTCCCATTGGCATGTCTCTGACAAACACCTATGCTGCCAAGAGAGAGCTATTAGGAGCTGAAACACAGCCCTTGCACAGCAGAAGCAGCTGCCAAGGTCCTGGGATGATCCTTTGGCCAGTTTTGGAGGATCCAGATCCTAACATGCTGTCTGGAACACACACATTTTTTTATGTCTGCAAGCTCTGGGGGAAGCAGCAGGCAGAGCAGCAAGAGCATTTCCTCCCTTGCTGCCAGCAAACCTGAAAAACCACAAACTGTGGGGTTGGGAGGGACTGTGGGAGCAACCTCTGCACTGCAGACTCGTCTGGCACCTGCACCTGACACAAGAGCCTCCTGAGAGATATTTACTATTCAAAAAGTTTCCTCCAGAGTGGTCTGTGCTCTTGCAGCTTTGATAGCACTGAGATTTTATTCCTGCTTTGTACCCCTGTGAAATAACAAGAGAGAAAGCCTAGTGCAGACCCTGGTCTGCAGTTCTGTGTTTTTGCCCATCGAATTGCCAGCAGCCACCTCACCATTTTAGGCAATGGCAGTGGCCTGCTGTAGCAAATTTTGCTATCCTGGTCAGAGCAGAAACAGAAATTCCTTCACAGAATATTGTGAGAAGCATCATATGGGACACATAAAAGATGTGTTGCCATGAGTTGTTGAGGGTCTGTATCTCTTGAGACTACAAATAAGCCACTTCTGTCAGGGGGAATACACAAGGGAAGCACCTTTGCTGCTGTCAGGAACAAAAGAAGATGCAGCAATAAAAAAAAGTTAGAAAACAGCCCCATTAAGGCATCATCTGTTTGATGCTGCTAAATTACAAGGTCTAGTCAGAGAACAGCATGGTACTGAAACAAAACTGCTTTGAGAGACCAAACCCATGCTTGGGAAAAGCAGTAGAGATGAGCTAGTTACAAAAGAAGCACATCTGGTGAAGGACCTGCTTTTACATGTGGTATACTATCTGTGTGAATATCAGCACATCTGATGCCAGCGCCTATGACAAGTTACTGTGCAAAACCTTTCGTAACCTAGAGGTGAGGTTGCAGGACTGCTAAGAACACCATCACAAACCTCAATACTCTGGGCCAACTCATCTCATGGCTGCTGCTTGCAGCCTACAGCCAGACCCTCCCCATGTCTCCACACCAAACCGCCATAAAAAATGTTTTTGGGAAAGTCATATAGTAATAGTGTGCAGAGGAGATGAGTATGTAGCTGGTGTGCTGGGTTCTGAAGACTTCCTGCCTCTTACCCAGGAAGGGCAGGGTCTGCAGGTGTCATCTGAGGTGAAAAATAAAGTGCAGCTCCCAATGACTTATTCCTAGTAACTGCTTTGGCTTTCAAGGTCTCTGTCAATGAAATAAACTGAACTTTATTTATTTATATGGAAATACAAATGTCTAGAGAGCACATGTGATAGTAGAAAAAAGAAGGACCATATGATTTTGGGCAGGCAGAGTGCAACTGCAGCTGCATGCACACAAAACCCCACTCTTTGTCTTTAACTGACAAGAAAACAGGCGTTTCCTGCTGGTATGAGCAACAGCACTGATTCTTTCCTGCACAGAAATTTATTTGTCCCATTTTACATTTAAGAAACAAAGAAACAGAAAAGGGCTGGTTCACCTGACCTGGAGTCAGGCCTAGGACCCATCTGAACTGGTGAAGAGCTTGCACCATCTGTTCCTGTGATTCAAGGCTTTCTCTTCAAGGGAACACACCAGAAGAGTCAATATTAATAGCATCAGCCAGGAGCTATTCTCCTTCAGTACCTCAAACTGCAGATTTTCTGCCAAATGAGCTCTGATAAGTGATCTGAAATACTCCATCAATTACAATCTTGAATAGATGAATTCTTCCATAAAATACTGCCTCTGCATAACGAGGAAATGTGAAGGGCATGTTCTCTACTGCATATACAGGCCTATTGCTGCATAGGTCCAATAGGCATTAACAATCCTAGTGTTGACAACTGCTTGCCATAGACCTAATCTGGAACAATAATTCTTGCAACTTCCTTGAATAGTTTCAAATTATTCATTACAAAGCTCATTCATGACTTTCAGTTGCTAATCTTTTTATTCCCAGCTAATCCTATACTTTGCAGAAAAGACGGTGTGCCTAATTTGTGTTATTACAAGGCACAGTGGGTCAGGTTCCCACCTCCAAGGGCCAAAGCTCTAGAGCACAATAATGTCTGTTTTATAATGCAAAATCTAAACTAGCAAGATGCTTTGGCAGCATTGGGAATGGATATGAAGTGCTTTCATTCTCTTATCCTGCCTTTTTCAAAAGAAAAGCAAACACAGCATGCTCTTCTAACTAGCTCAAATAAGGAAGTTGTTCCATAGTGGGACACATCAATGGGCACCATATTTCACCCAGGGACAGGTGAGAATTTGGCTTTTTTACAATATCAGTGGAAAGGATTAAATCCATTAATCTACTTCTAAGCATAGTTTTCCTCTGGTTTAGACAATTAGATTATAAAGGAGCAGAACCCACAGTGATTTGCAGACTGATGATGATATCAAATGCAATAGTTCAGAGCAAGACGGTGTCCCTGGCTGTGTTGTACTTTCCTGTTACAATGCCCTCAGCATCCTCCAGGCCTCATTCCCTGACAATGACCTACTCACCCAAGCTCTGGAGATTCCTCAGCCAATGAGTAAGGAGCAAAGTGACCATTTCCATTGCAACGCCAAGTAGAAAAGTTTGCAGGCACTGTTTTAGAGGGAGAGGGAGAGGGAGAGGGAGAGGGAGAGGGAGAGGGAGAGGGAGAGGGAGAGGGAGAGTTCTCAATTTATTTCCTAATTGTCTGGATATGTAAACCTTAATCTTACCTTACATGTAAGATTTAGTTTAGTGCCTACTTGCAAAGCTTGTTTCCATTAGATGTTGCTGCCTACCCTCTGAGATGCTGAGCTTCAGCCACCTTAATCCACTTAGAAGTTGAGCTGCAATTCACAATGAGTTGGAGGTGATGGTAACTGCATAAACATCAGGAAGAGTGTGTTTTCTTTCCAGCACAAATCACTCCACTTTGCTAGGTCTCTGTCAGTCTCACTTACAGAGGTGAAAATATTTAGCCTCTTTGGAAATCTACAAACACAAAAGCATGAGATACATGCTAAGTGTTAGCTGAGGGACTATAACACTTCAAAGAGACATTGCCACCACGATGGAATTTCCTTAGCAATAAGGAAAAGACATTGCTTAGAGTGAGGAAGAAAATATAATTGCTTCTTGTTCACTCAGTGAAAGCATAATTGTAAATCAGCCTTGAACAGATGATATGAGAGGAAGAAATGCTGTTTCCAAAGTTGCTTAGAAATCAGTGTCACAAGCATTGACTGCTCCAAACAGTTGATTTTAAACTGGGGACAGTAAAATTACAGTCCCTGTCATACACACCAGCAGTGACAGATAATGTAACTAAACAGCTTCTATTCTGCAAATTAAATGCAAAATTAAATGCAAGTGCTCTCAAAGGGATGGGTTTATATTCATTCAGTGAACAGCCACAGGCAATTGATTACTGAGTGTATACACTAGAAAAATTCCCTTTCTCTGCAAGCAGGTGGTTTCAACTACAGACCCTGTACTGCTACTAGAAGGTGCACATCCTAAGACCTGTGGTCTTCAGTTTGTTTATGCCAATGGAAAGTCTATCCAATTATAATCAATGTGCTTATCATTGTTGGAGTCTCTGTAAAACACACACACACACACAAACCACGGGCTGGAGGAAATTACCAGCGAGCCATTATAATGATTAAGTAACCGAGCAACCTCTTGATAAGTTCCAAGTAATTTAGTTTCCCCTGGAGCCACACTGTTGAGTCCATAGACAGAGTAGTGCCAGCAAGACAGTGAGGGTCTGGCAGGGAGGGAAACCATCAGGCAGCTCTGCTCGTGCATGCAAACAGTTTCTGGAACGTTCACCTCCTTAATCACGCATCCACTGAGCTCACTTTTTAAAGCCACAATTATGTTACACACTCCTGCCAAAAAAGCACCTGACACATGATGAAATTTTAAAGAATTCTATTTCCTCTCTGACTACAGCACTTGTCCTTCCCCGCATTATTTTTCTTGATAACTTAGTAGAAAGGCATTCATTTCCTGTAAATAAAAATTTGGGGAGTGAGCACCTGGATGGCAGATCCCAGGTCTGCCAACTTTCTTCTTTTAGAACACTGATTTTCAAGAAACAGGGAATACTCTTCTGAGACAGAGTATGCTGACAGACTTCTTTATATTAAAACTACTTATTAGTCCAGTCTTGGTGATTAAGAAACCAAGACTTAAAGATTGATTGCAATTTAGCTAGGAGCAACCCTGCAGGTGAGGAGCATGGATATGAGCTTCCAGAAAAACCTGGCTTAGCATCTGGAAGTATCTACAGTGCTATGTTCCTCTGACACGAACCCATAAAGTACCAGTGCCCAAGTAGCACTACTACATATGCACAAAAATAACTGCACAAGACCTACACACAGACCTCTTAGGCAACTTCAAATGTCTCTCACCACACAAAGAAATACCCAAAATGTTGGAAGGAAGGAAATGGGTATCAAAGCACTGGAGGGGCTCCCTGCTTAGTGAAATATGGTCCTTGGAAGCATCATCTCTAGTATTCAAATGCACCTTCAGGTGCCAGATACTTCTGCAGCTCTGATCCTAAACAAACTTCAGTTGCTGGGGAATGACATCTTCAAAAGTGTTGTCCTTCATCTGCAAAATAATCAGAAGCTTGTCACCCTTTTTTTGAGGATCATATATTCCACTTGTAAATACCTCTTAACTTGCAGGAATATAGCAGCATCCCTGTAACTTACTTCACTTTATGTGGAACCGTAGCATTGAGAGAGCAAAACGTTCTGGTTTTAACCACAGCCCATCAGTTAATGTTGCATGGGTAAACATAGTTCAGAGGCAAATGAAGTTTTAATCAAAGGTAATGAGTGTCACTGTGTCATTTTTCTAAATGGGAAAGAAGCAAACACCAAAACCCTACCCTAATGCAATTTTCCATGTTTTTCATGAAAGAAAACATATATTTCACTGTAAAAGTAGACCTGATCTTTCAAAAAAAGATGTTGGTGGCATTTTTTGTGATGTTATGCTAGCCCATCACCACCATCGCTGAAGTCACAGGCATGGGGAGACAGCAGCTGATTTCAGTAGAGCAAGGTTAAACCTGTGCTGCCTGCCTTTAAAGACCCAAACCCTGCCCCGAGGGTCCTCCATGTGCAAAGGCTTGGCAAAATCAGGGCCCAAATAGCAGAACTTCAAGCAGGAAGGAAGTAGGTGTGAAAGAGCCTGCAGTGAGTTTTGCTGAAAGGGGAACTATCAGTCTGTGGAGAAGCTACTAATAGAAATACTCAGGGAGCAGCCCTGGGTCTGTCTTCTTTAATGTTCTTACAAGTGACCTTGATATGCAAAGCAAGTGTGCTGCTGGTATTTGCTCATAGCATAAAGGAGACAGACCCCATTTTTCTGTGAGAGGCTTGTAAAGCCAAGAACTGGAGGAGAAGGTGAGAGGAGACACTAGAATGGGATGAAATTCAAAGCTACTCATCACAAGATCATATATTTGTGGAGTAATAGTGAGAACTACCACCATAAGCTCATTAACTGGAGATGACTGAGGAGAAGAAGCAGAGAGCATTAGTTAATTATAGAATGACTTAAGCTACCAGATGATGCAACTATGAGAAAAAGCAAATGTGATCCTAGGATATGTCAGCCAAGATATTTCCAGAGAAGACAGGTAGTGGTTGTCAGGACATAAAGCAGTGGTGCAACAAGGAACAGTAATAAAATAAAAATGGCTGTACTAGTTCAGGCCAAAGCGTCTCCTAGCCCATTACCCTTCCTTCATCTGTGGCCAGAGTAAGAACAGGAAGAATAAGAATAGGACAAGCACATCTAAAACTTCCTTCTGATACTCTCACAGCCTTGAAACATTTTCAGCTAATGGGATTTCCTTCGTTAATTCCCATTTCATTGTTAAGCAACCCACAATAGATTTTTCTTCTAAATTATTTTCAATCTACTTGTGAGCAAGTGTCAATTTCTTGAATCCACTTTGTCCTTCTGCAAGGACTTCCTTATATTTACTTATCATATGAATAATCACTCTTTTTTTTTAATTGTTTTGAGCCCACTTTCAAGTAATTTCATAATGTTTCCCCTAATTCTTCTTCAGGATAGTAACAGAGAGTAGCCAATCCCCATCAACCTTTTCCCAAATTTTGTAATCTTCTGTCATATGTTCCCAAGAGACCTCTGTTTCAGACCAAACAAGTCCCATGTAGTCAGTCCATTTGTACCCCTGGTCATTCTTGCTGCCCTGCTTTCATATTAAATAGACCCTTCCTAAGCTAAGGAAAGCAGGACAGCTTTCAAGGCTGCTTAAGTCACACATTATGTCACAAAGATGTGTCCTCCTTCTGGTCCTAATAGTTCCTATATTTGATGTGGATGGGGATATTTATTTTGCTTTCTGATGGGTATAAATCTAGTGTTGGTATGTGTAATCCAGTCATTCACACCCAAGAAATATTAGCTTCACCTTGAAGAGGAACTCAAGTACAAAGTCAAACCAAGACAATGAGTGACATGAAGAGTCCATCGTATTAGTTGAATTTAAAAGAAAATTCCTCTTTGTACAAAGCACTGAAAGCACCAGGAAAAGAGCAGAGTTATTGAGAATTAATAACTCTGTTGGGACAAAGATGTACATTTAGTTTGGATGTAAACGAGGCTTCGATTACAACAGACTGTTGATTAGAACAAAGCCCAGAGACTCTGAAACACCCTTTCAACAGAAAAGAGGGTAAAAAATCAAATTAGTTTCAGGATGGGCCAGAGTCAGTTTGTGAAATGTTGGTTACCTGCAGTACTGGGAGATTCATAACACAGGAAGGCCCCACCTAAGTATGCATTTAATAACAAATGAGGTGCTTCACACCAGCTCCCTCTGCGGCTGTATTTAGGCCTTCCCAAGGGCAATGCTGCTTGCTTTCCTTATAGGACAGAGTGCAGTTCTTTGTACACAGGCATCCAGAGATCTACCAAAAGTATTCACAGAGAAGTAAAGGCAGAGAAAGCAAGAAAGGGTATAAAGCTTGCTGCTGGTTAGGGTTACAAGCCATTTTGAGATGAAGAATTAGCTTGAGCAGATATATGGGAGTAAGAAACCCACATGAATCTTACTGCAGAGGAATGTGGTGGGAGGAGCAGGCTACATAATCCCTAACAATTTAAATAATTCTATATTATTAAATAGTTAAATCATTTAAGCAATTATTTATGGATTGACTAATCCCCTCATTTTTTGTTCCTTGTATAGGCAATCTTGGAGTAACCATTACTGCAAATACTGGAGCTCATAGCAGGTCAGAGAACAGAAGTGTGTAACTAGGCACCAGATAGACAAAAAAAAAATTGATTTGGTTTGGAATAAGTGGATTTTTGGTAGCTTTTTGGCTTTTTTTTTCACCAGTCTCAGCATTTATAAAACGTCAGGCTACCACCACACTAAAGAGAAGGAGAAAAAAAGAAGACAGAGCTGCCAGAAGTCTTCAGGATCACTGGATTTATAACTAAAACACTAGAGGATACATGCTGGAAAGCTAACTAGCCAAAGGTATTATTGTATATGCTGGCATAACACAGACACATTTCAGAGAAGTGTAAAGACACTTTAAGGCATTTCTCTTGAGAAGGCAAAAAACTGGGAGGATCATTTCCGTATGCTCAAAGAGGTCCTGTCTCACAGGTAGGGAGAGTAAAAAGTAAAAGTCTTCTTTACGAAATTGCCAGTAGAGGTGACAACCCGAATTCAAAAGTGTAAGATTAGTGCAGTAAAACTCTCTTTACCTCAGCTGCCAAACAGCTGCCAGGGTCTTTGACATTGATTCTAATGCTGTGTTTTAGTGCCAAAGTCACCCAGGCAAAACTTACTGCCCAGAAGGATAAAGATTAGAAGCTGACTACAGGTAGACCTTGTTAAGTAATCTTACAACATGAAAATATGAAATATGAAAAAATAATGTCAATTTTTTATAACGTGCATGGAAAAACGCATGTAAAGGTTGTTTAAAATTATTTTTCCTTTAGTGTATGTAGGTAATGCACAAATCATTATTTTCTCAACAAAAATACACTTTTCTCATCACAGAAGCACACAAAAGTGGGTCTGATAATCAGTCTGTAGTTTTTCTTTCAAGGCTAGAGGAGGGGTGTATCACAAGGCAGCTGCAGAGTTGCAGTGGTTAAGATTCCCACCACCCACCTATAAACACCTCCCAAATTCACATGCATGGACATCATCAGAGCACAATGCAACCTCTCTAAAACATAGTCCAAATAAATTAAAATGCTTGAAATCTTGTTTAGGAAAAAAAAAAAAAAAAAAAAAAAAAAAAAGAAACCCACACACAAGGAAAAAAAAACCACACAAAAAAAAAACCCCTCACGATTACTGTTCTAGTCCCACTGGGGTTGTGTCATCTCATCATCAAGAATAACAATAAAATCAATTCATTACATTCCATTGAAGGCAGCCTCAGGAGAGAGATCAAAGAATAAGAGGAAATGAAAGCTGACCAACTTTATCACCTTTGGAGTCAGTCCAAAGATCTCAAATTAATTTAGATTGGTGGGGCAGTGCATAAAAGCTGGCAAGTTCTTTTGCCAGTGCACAGCCTCTATACAAACCAGTGAAGTGCTGTTATCTCTGGGGCTTTTCAGTAAGCCAAACGTTTTTGGGAGTGCTAAGTAGTTTTTCCTTTGGCCATTTCAAGTTTATTATTGTATACGAGAGGAATATTTTCATGCTTTCCTCTCAAATCCTACAGGGAGCCATCTGTCTCTCCTGAAAGACCCAGCTGTGACATTTCTGCATGAAAACTCTTCCCCCATGGGAGGCTGCATGCCGCCAGCCCTTTCTGCTCCCAGCAGCAGCCCTGACTAGCCAGCCACCCTGGAACACCATCCCAAGTAGACAACGGTGCCCACAGGAGCTGGGAGCTGCCTGCAGCAAACCTTTCTCTCTGCTCAAGAGAACAAAGCAATTCCCCAGAACTGCAAGTCACAGGGAACTTGCCAAGGTAGCTGCAGCACAGGAACTCTCTGGAAAGGGGCTGTGACCAGAGGGGGCTGCTCACTTGGGGAGCGCAGATCCCCCCCCCACTGATTACAGGGGGCGGCACAAAACCTGACTCCAGCCTCTCTTCCCTCATCCACAACAGGTCCTGAACATTCCTCACCCTGCCATTTATTTTTGTCTCTTTCCTATGAATTTGATTTCAGATGCTTGAAAACAGCCTTCTGAGCACTCCTTTTCCCTCGAGAGTTTCCTTGCCATGCCCTATTGTATTTCATTTTCAAACCAGATCACTATTTCCTTTTCAGCCTTTGTTTTAACACCCAGGCCCTAGACAACCAGACATGAGGCTGGCTCTATGCAAATTCTGTCTTATCTCAGGCCAAATTTCACAGCATCTGTGGCACCACATGCCAGAGAGAGAGACATTCTGATAGACACCTTCCCTTCCCTTCCGTCACTTCCTTGGCAAATAGCTGCCTCTTGGAAACACCCAGTTAGTCAGTGGATCCCATTAGCCCCAGTGATTCAAAGCTGTGTAATCTGCAGCTGCAGATAGGCACTGCCTTTTCCCTTTTCACTGTGTGCAACTCACCAAATGGCATGAAGGTATTTATCATCTCTGACCTGATTTCTTAGCAGCCAGCAATGTGGAGCCCAAGACTACAAGGCTGCAGCATCTCCTTCGAAAAGAGATGTGCTGGATACCTTAACACCTCCTGCATGAGCTGTAGAATGCTTTGAACTGTGCATTTTAGAGAGGCCTCCAGGTACCTAGGCGTTCCTCACTGTGAGATCAGGCCCCACCACTGAAACCAGGGCCATATGAAAGGACTCTCTTTTCACTACTCACCAAAAACAAACATACAAAAAATTAATTTCTTCATTCAGCCTCAGTTCTACATTCAGTAGGAAGTAAAATCTCATTTAAAAATTGCATTTTATGGAATAGTTCCTGATCTTCTAATTTTTCTTCTTAACTTACCACCTGAGGACTCCCACAAGGGAGCCCCACAGTACAAAGTTTACTATATCCTAATATATAGGCCAATTTCGAAAGCTCAGTCATGAAAGAAAGCTGCTCTAAAGAGCTAAGAAAAGATTAATTTACTGCCATCAGAGATGTGTACTCTTCACAACCAGTTTGAAAACCAATACTTTCTTTGCTAGCCACCCACTGGAGAGCAGCTAATATTTTTGGAGGTTCTCCTTGCCTGTTACGTAGGATGGTGGAAGTATGTCATTAATAAGCTTCAGCACGAACTGTGTGCTCCAAAAAGTCAAACTCTCCCTAAGTCCTAAGTCCATCTAGTCATCCACAAGCATTCAAACTTGTATGCAAATAACAATTTTTTTTAAAAGTTGGGATTTTTTTTAACTGTCTGACCAGCTGTTCCTGGACTTGAATGCGAGGAGTCATTTGTCCCAGTATAGCTCCTGATGGATAGATCCACATGATCAAAACCACTTTCAAAAGCAAAGCGTAGTCAGGCTGCTGGCGAGCTTAGAGGACAGAAGGAAAGAGAGACAGAAGGACTTTTCAGCTGCTTTTCCTGGTGGTCAGTTCAGCTGAGTGTCAAAGTACACCAATAGTCTAAAGCAGAGATGCTGTCACAGGCACATGCCAGCCTTGCCTGTAAATAAATAAAAGGCATCATTTTCCTTTGCTGGCACTCTTCACCAACTCTAAATTGATTTAAAACCTTCCAGAGGAAAAGCCTCAATGTTTAATTTCTCTGGCTAGCCTTAGATTCTTGGCCCTACTTTTATTTTCCATAAAATCCAGTTTATTTCTTCTGACGTTGGTTATCCTTCAAAAATGCTATTGTAATTAGATCATGACACTCTACAACTATCTCCAAACTTAAATATTCCCTTTCATTTAAGAGATTTTATGTGTAAATTTAATGAGGTTTTGAACAATGTTATTTTGAATGTACATTGTGTTCAGAGCCAAGGTGAAAGGAAAATAAACTCACAGAAAATAAAAAGCAATTCAAACTTCTACCCCAAAACTCAAATTAAGCTCCTTTGATCCTCCAGAATAACTTACTTGATTTTATTTATTTTCCAATTCTTCTTTGCTTCCTCTGTTCAGACTGGGAGGGAAACACTGAAATACTGCATGAAGAAACCTGCTTTTTACTGTATTTTCAGCTCAGCAAGGACTGGAAAAACAAAGAGAAAGCAGTGTGGCCTGAAAGTAATCTCTGTTCATTCACCTCAGGAAAGTTGCCTGACTAAGGGCCGTTATGTAATAAATTATCTGAAATATGGATCTGTCTGTTTCAAACTGGTGTGATTCCACAGACTCAACCTAAGGTCACTGGTCCTGCCAAACTCATTGCTCCCCAAATTACTTTGAGTTCAGCCTCACATAGCTCACCATCAAGTACCTCTCTCTTCTCTTTTTTCCGGAGTGGCTGTGGCTTAAACCAGAGGACTGTTTTCTTTTCCCAATGAAACTCATCTGCTGAGGAAACCTCTCCAAAAAGCAAGCAAACTAAATAGCAGTTGGCTTTTAAACATGAAAAGTTCATGCTCAGCCCTTACTTGTCCCCAAGTGCATGTGACTGCTTCAGAGTTTGGCTGGAACCTCTTTCTAACTGCTGGCTACCAGACTTGAGGGCCCCTTTCCACACAAGCACCCAGGGATTCATCCATACATTCCCCCCCAGTTTATGTATGGGCCAGAAGCAGGTGCAGGCCTTGACTTGGCAGAGCTTCATGACCAATTGCATAAACACACCTCCAAGATGCTGAATACAAGAGCAAATGAATGCCAGGGGAGGAATCTCTGAGCTGCTCTCAAGCAAGCCCAAGGAAAGAAGAAGCAGGGGGGGAAAAAAAGCAAGAAAAAATATTAGAACCAGAACCAATAAAGTTCACATTGCCTTTGTATACTAATGGCACAAAATTCCTGCAAACCAGTGATCCCACCAAAACAGGGAAGTATTATACAGAGATGCCAAACAGCAAGAAACTGAGTCCCAGAAGTGGTTGCTTTTACCACAGTCACACTATGGGGTCCAACCACAATCACCCACAGACTATGTGACTTACCTGATCCTGCTGCTACACAATAGCCCACTGTGCTGGATATGACTCAGATTTTATGTTCATGCTGTGGGAATATAATCTCCACTTAATCTGCTCAAAGTGGCATCTAAATCATGCTTGCCTTGTTGGCTTGATTTCCTTGAAGTTTCAGACTACACTCAGGCTTCCAACTCTCCCATCCCCATCTCAACCACCTCATCTAATAACAAAGCATTAAAAGTCAGCATTTCTAGATGCTAAAAGGACACCAAGCATGGTTTTTTTAACACGCTGACGAGAGAAGAGATTTTTTTTAACCATTGATGTACTCAACAATAAGGAGCCCAAAGCGAGCTCCTGGGACTTGTAAAACTACAGAGTTTAAGGCACTTGGCTTTGGATCAATTGCCAGACATCTATTAATATGGTGATATTTTACATGTGGATTGGTAGATTTCAAAGCAGATGGAAGTAACACACCTTTTTGGCACATTTTGTAGGTGAACAGCAGCTTTCTTGGGCCTGCCTGTGAATTTGTCCCTCCCATTTCAAAGCCGACTGCCTTTAACATCCAGTCAATGGGGCTCCTTGCCCAAACCATCAGCTGTTCCTCTGAAGGTGCTTCTTCTGCCTGGTCTCTGCATTCCCCCAGTCCAACAGACATGTTCTGAAGAATATCCCTGCAATGAAGAGTTAATGAAAGCCCTGGAGGGCGCACAGGATCCACATGAATGCACTGAGTCTCCCCACAGTGCTCCATACAGTGATCTCCAGCAACTCTCACACTACAGCTTTGTTTTTAGACACACTACCTGGTGCTAATGCCCATGTTTCTTAAACATGTGGGAAATGTTGATTCAGCCTGTACTTAATGTAAAACTTCTTGGAGTATTAAAAAAAAAAAAAAAATCCTCAAGCATGTCATCTAATCATTAAGAAAACCATTTGAGGCAATTTTGGGGTCCTTTTCTTTGAGATTTGTGTTGCCCCACAAGGCCAGTTGGCTTCAGAAATGAAGGATCAATTCAGGATCTTTAGGATAAGCTGTAACTGAAATCCACAGGCATTTTTTTCTGAAGGGTCAAAAGGAGTGACCATTAAAAGGCTCTTCTGAAGGTCTCCCCTTTAAAACCTCCTTTTCTTAATCCAGTCTAGTCTCCAGAAGCAAACACATGGAAACATCATTGATACCATTTTCTGCCAAACAGGTTTGTTTCCTTCCTCTGCTGATATCCAGTACAACTCACAGCACAAATTCACCACTAGAAGGAAAGGCTGTGAATGAGCAGGAGTTCAAGAGGTTTCAGCTCCTCTCACCATTTAGGGCACTGGAGTAATCCTTAAAACACAGTTCCACACCTCTCACTTTGAGTGCCCATTAGAGGGAATCTGACCTCCTCTTGTACTTTTCCTCTTCTGAAAAAAAACCATTTCATACTGGGAGGAAATTCATCCAGGCTTAATTCCCCAAGTATTAAACTTGATGACATTTTGGGTGTTCTATGAACAGATCAGAGGGATTGACTGTGCGCTTTGTACAAGTCAACTGAAGTGCAATTCAGGTATAAAAAAAATGTGTGAAAACAATAGAAGTGCAAAGTTCCTGGGAATGAAACTGATCTCTTTCTTCTACTGTTGAGGGAATTAAAGGGAATGCTCTTTGCAATTAACAACGGTAGTACAGTCAGTATGTCCCAGGGTCAAAATGCTCCTCCAGTTTCCGCAAGTACAAAATGGAAAGAATTTAATGAGACATTATCAGAAAGAATTCACAGCGAGATAAACACTTACTTCTTCCATTTGTTTTCATTCAGGCTTGACTTGTCATTAGTAATTATGACAGAGGATATGATAAATGTCCGTCCAACATTTGTAAGAACAATATACTTTACCTAAACATGAGGACACACAGGAAAAAAAGACTAATCATAAGCTAATTACTTCTTTCACTAATTGTTACTGCTCTGAGTCACTGTTTCTACACATTGCCTCACTTTTATTCCCCTTCAGGAGTGAAGCAAAGGGACATTTCAACCTTGTCGTGTTTCCTACCTTGAATCTTTTTCTTTTAAGGTTATTTATTTCAATTCTCCTTGACAAGGGTTTGTTGATGTTCCAAAATCTACACTTGAATTTTCCAGCCTTCATAAATCTATTTAATGGCTAAGAAGAGGTAAAACACAAAAATGCTGTGTTTTCTTTCACCAAAAATGTCTCTCTTGGGGAGCTACACACTTTTCATGGAGCTGAAAAGGAGCTTGAATGACAATTTAAACCTTTAATTTAGATGCTTTACTCCTCTTTCACCTGCTACTTTTCCAGGGGATGGAACAGCTTTTCTGACACAGAGAAAAGACTTGTTCTGCTTTGCTTTCATACCTTAGCAATGGGTGAACATCTCAAGCAGATCACCTTCTTACCATTCCTGAAGGAAAATATAAATATGATAGTTTCAAAGTCTTGACACTTCCGCTGCCAGGAGAATAAAAATCACACCAGCAGCCCTGGAGAGCAGGTGCCATAGGTAGGTGGTGAGGAAAATGACACAGGCTCTGTTGGAAGACTACAGCTGATGAACCAGATACATTTAGAAAAGTTGACATTTCACTGAGTTGAACATTTCCATCATGAACTGTTGTTGTTCTTTCATCAAAATGTCTGTGCAAAATAACAAAACTGAACAAGCATTTTGGAGTCTTGTAATTACGAAGGGAGTTTTACAGATGCAGATTCTTGTGCTGCTTCTGGATACATTCTGTAGAGCCACATGGGCTCTCAAACCCACCATCACACTGTGCAGAGGTGGATCTACGTATCATGCTGGACATCTTCAGGGGTTTGTGCTGCTAAGTAGGGTTTCTACTTATTATTTCATCTTAAATGACAAAGTCTAGATTCTGCAAATAACTGTGTAACTCCTATGGTACTGAGTGCTCTCCCATTCTCTTTGGCTTCCTAAAAAGTGCAGGATTCTCAGTGCTTTACAGTAGATCCTCAGCAACCTGCTGGATTTACCCCTTGATAAAGATGTACTGTTTCTTAAGTAGGAAACTCAGGTCTATCATTTACTTAACATTTGAGAAATGTGAGAAGTTCTGTATATTCCACAAACTCTGAGGAAAGGAAGAAAAAACCCCACCAACTACCAAGAAATGAGCAGGGGCAAAATAATCAAATTGCTCTTTAGAAGCTGCACAGTCTAACAGCTACACAGCAATTCGGGGTTATTGTCAACAACCCTATTGCCTTGGAGACTGGCTGACGCTGAAGAGAAATATTAGATGGGAAATTAAGGTTAACAAAGGGTTTCCTACTGTTGTTCCTAGTAATATAAGCACTTTACACATCAGTTCTAATTCTGTTGAAATGGGAAAAAGGAAATAGGAGAAGAAAATTTAAACACGGACCACCCATTAAAATTAGAGGTACCCTGTCCTCAATAAGCTCACTTTCCCACCAGAACTGCTGCAGCCTTATTTCACTTTGGCTGACTCGTTTGAAGACAATTTTTTGATTGCAATTGCTTTAAAGTTCGTGATTTTGCCATTAACTAGAGTTCAGTAGCTGGTTTTCAGCAAGGCCTTGCTTCTGTTCAGGTAGAAATATGACATGGCAATGCCCTCAAAGACAGGGCAAATTGTTCATCCAAAAGGTAAATGCTGAGAGGCAATGTGTGAGCCCAACAAGCAGTGCCATTGATGCAGTGCTGTCTCAGCACTGCTCACCCCCATGCACACCAAATGTTCCAACTGAATATGAACTCGAGACTCTTGATAACAGCTGTGTTGTGCTTTGCTTTCCAGCAAGACTCTGACGTGAATCAAGTGAAAGAAAAAAATTCTCAATTCTCTTACACAGATGTATCAGCAGAAATGAAAATATTTCAAGAGGTCTAGAAATTTATTTCCATCAAAGACTGCCTTTTCTGCTCTTTTCCCCAAGTACTGTAATGCTGCCATCTTGCACTGAGAAACCCTCGGGTGTTCAGCAATCATACTGCCAAATCCACATTAATATGAGTGGTTATGGCTCTCTCATACTCCCACACACTTGGGGAAAAAGAAGTTGGTTACATCGAAGTAGAAGCAGCACAGTATGCCTGCTTAGGGCATCTTCCATCAGGACCCTGAGAAGAAGCAAACATTTCCCCAGTCAGGATCCTGTCTGAAGAGAAAAGCCTCTCATGCTTCTAATTCACATGGAGAGGAACATACCCAGCCTTGGACACTGGACTTCACTGATTACAATTTTCCCTGTTCAGTCAGTCCCACCCTGTCCTTCTCTTCAGCCACAGAGCTGACTGTAGCTATCTTCCCATGTACCTGCCTCTTTGCTAAATCCTTCATCCACTTACACTGAATTTCTCAGCCTCCATACCATTGTTTCTCTCTCCTCTTGCCACCTTGACCTGCTGAACTCCACATAAACCTCCCCCGTGTTTGATAAGACAGCTTTCTCCTCCACACTACTGTGGCATCCTACAGGAAAAGATCATGCACAGGAGAGCTGTTGTCCATTCTGTTCTCACTTCCAGCAGCTGTCCAGAGCAGTTCAAAACATCATCACAGAAGATACTTTCCAGCCCACTACAAATGCAGATGCTTTGCAGGGCTGGAGTCTGCACATGAGGACATTGCCAGGGCTGTAAGTTGACCAGTGAGGAAGGTGTCTTCAGGAGATTTGAATTTTAAAAAGACCTGCGAGTTTCTACCCTGCAAATTTGTGCAAAATGCATATTTCACATGACTTGTAACTTGAATGCATTTGGAGAGATCTTCAGTGGGATAGAAAAGAGACATTTTTTTATAGAAAAGCAACAATTTCCTACAGTATTTTGAATCTCTCCTACAAAGCAGAGGGAAGAATGGAAATGAGAGCATTTAAAAATCACTAGAGTGATAGTAAATTTTAACTTGTTTTTAATTCTACCTTGAACTCTTCTTTGGGGAAAAAAAAGTGCTTTTCTGGCCTCATTCTCTTGTTACACTTACCTTATGGCAGCACATTGCATTGAAAATTTCAGCTTGCCTGTTTGAGCCTTAAGAACGTGAGTAATAATTAAAAACATAATATTGAGCTGCCAAGTATCACATGACTTTAATGATAACCAAAGCTACTAGCTCCACCTATAATCACATCTTTGAAAGAACAGAAATGAACCAGCCATTTCTAACTTCTTTATGTTCATTATTATTACGCCTTTATGTTTTTCCCACCTGCCACTCATCTCCAGCTCCTCCCATCCCAGCCTGAGTACAACGTGGAAAGAGCAGTCACAGCCTGAGGGCTATGACTGTTTACTAGGACATGTACAGGGAAGATTTCACTACATCTGGCCATTTAATGCTACATTACATTGAACAGCAACATTGTAATATTTTCAAGCAGCCGTGTAATGCTCTATTCTTTCTGAATCAGTCAAGAGTTTCATTATCTAAATCCATGTGAGAACACAGGAAGCTGTGTTTCCCCAACTCCTGAAATATCTGCCTCAGGAAGGAAGGTATATTGTCTTTTTGATGCCCCTGTTTTGCTTGTGAGGTGGTTCTGTGTGCCTGTTTTGCAACAGCACTATGGAAGCAAACTAATTCAAATCTTCTATGGAAATGCCATGTTTGCTAGACACAGTTTGCATCCTTTTAACTCAAGGGTGACTAGATCTTGAGCATATCTCTAACATTATCAAAATCTCTATGATCTGAGGAGCTCCAAAGTATGATTGTTGCAGTGTGAGCTGCAGTAGGAAATTAAAAATATGAAAATGATACCCCTGCATTTCAATCATCCCATGTTTTTGTTTTAAGAAAGGGAAATATACTTCCTGAAAATCTTTGGCTAAGTCCAGGACAAAAAAAAAAAAAAAAAAAAAAAAAGAGCCCAAAAAAAGCAACCCTAGTTTAATCCTTCCTTTTAGTGTGTGAAAAATAATATCTGTGGCAAGGGTTGATTTTCATGACCTCTAAAGGCATGAAAGCAGAGCTGAAATAATAATGATTATTCAGACTTCAATCTTCCTTACTCTTTGGCTACACAAATCCTACTCCAGGCACCAGGATTTTGATCTAACTAATAAAAACTGAAGATACAGAGATTTAGCACAGTTAGGAAAGCAATACTAAGCAAGTGCAAGTTGCTGACATGATAAATCTCAATTCGCAAGTGTAAATCATCATATTTCTGTGAAGTTCAATTTCTTGGACTTAAAAGGAGGCTGGCTTTATAAGGCTTCAAAATAGTTTTTTGTAAATTATACTCTTTTTTATACTCTGCTCTTCCTTCCCTACCAACAAGAGTCACAGTTCAGAGAAGCACTTACACATACATGTACAATGAGACACCATCAAGTTTCACTATCAAGTCCCATTAGTGTCAGCTGGGAACTGCATTTGAATTTACACCACCCTAAACTACCCTTTTGACTGGGTTCAGATCTGGGACAGCCGGGCAAAGGAGAGGATTGCCCTGCTCTCCTCTGTTCTGCACTGGGGTGGCCTCACCTCAAGTGCTGGAGGCAGTTTTGGGGGACACAATATAAGAAAGATAATAAACTATTAGAGAGAGTCCAAAGGAAGGCTACAAGGATGGTTAAGGTCCTTGACAGGATGTGTGTGAGGAGCAGCTGAGGTTTCTTAGTCTGTTCAGCCTGGAGAAAAGAAGACTCAGGGGAGAGCTCATCCCAGTCTGCAAGTTCCTTGTGAGGGGAAGAGAAGGAGCAGGCACTGATCTCTTCACCCTCATGACCAGTGACGGGACACAAGGGAGTGGCCTGAAGCTGTGGCAGGGGAGGTTTAGGTTCAATATCAGGAAAAGGTTCTTTGCCTAGGGGGTGGCTGGGCACTGGAACAGCTCCCCAGGGAAGTGGTCACAGCACCAAGCCTGACAGAGTTCAAGAGCACTTGGACTATTCTGTCAGGCTCGTGGTATGCTTCTTGGGGATGGTGCTGTGTAGGGTCAGGAGTTGGATTTGATCCTTGTGGGTCCCTTCCAACTCAGAATATTCTGTGATACAATTAATTACCATGAGTGCAGGCAGAAATAAACAAGCAGGATTTGGAAGAGCTGTCAGCGACTCTCCTTCTGAGCATCGTTTTGGTCACTAGGGAGTAGCAAGAAGGACAGAAAAGTGTCCAAGAAGCTGTGCAAAGCGGGTAATTCAGGCCACCAAGGAGACACCTCCCACGACAAGAGGGATGTAGTCAGAAAAAGTCAATAGTCAGGAAGAATCTTTATACAAGGAAAAGGAGCACTGGGGATCCAGAGCCCTGCTGCAGCCTGCAGTGCAGATTGGTACTTATTCCTGTGGTAAGAACACAAGACAGCTGTAAGCAACAGCTTAGCTGAGTGCTCACCAGTAATTCAGGAAATTTTATACTCACCACATCTACTGTTCTCATATTTACTGCTGAGGTAGAACGGGCATGTTCTAGCAAAGCTAGTGGAAAGGGATAAAGGTGAAAATATGGAGTTTTCTTCTTGGGCTCATAAATAAATGTTTTTAGAAAGGCAAGATTTTACTTAAGTTTACAGGATTACTTCTCTCCCTACTACTCATTCGACTGGATAAACATTTTGCAGCAACAAAATAAAGTCTAGAAATTGCCCCAGTGGGCTCTGGTAGTCCATATCACTTGTTATTATTTCTCTCTCAACTTAAAAATACAACTTGATTGTTTTTAAAAGTTCACATATCCATCTTTATACACAGTCAGCATTGGTCTACTGGTATAAAATAGGGAACAAAAACCCTGAAATGTTAAATATAGTGCTTTTGGTCCATGTATATGATCAACTCAGAAATCCCCAGCAACAATCTATGGTAAGAAATGAAGAACAAAAACACACAAAAGGCCGCTGAATAAGATAGAGCAGTTGTTCAGGACTCCTTAATGTATTCTCCCATGGATATATTTGTACTTTATAATTCAGTTTCTCCACTGTCTAATTATCTACAGACAATTTAGTCTTGGGTGGATTATAATAGGTTCTGCTTCAGTTCAGCCAAGACAGAATCATAGATGGTTGGTACAAGGCCAGCAGCAAAGGAGTAGTAGATTGCTGAACTGTTTTCAGGGTCACTTCTTTTTCTAACCTTCCTACAGTGTGTCCAAACATAAACTAATCTTACCTTTTTATGTTCAGCACCTATCCAAGTCTGAGGTAGAAGATTTTATGTTCAGCACATATCCAGGTCTGAGGTAGAAGTTTTTACTTTCCGGCTTAGTTCTAACATCTTTGAGATGTGAATAATCCTAATTCCACCCAAAATCCCAAATCCCAATCCCAGCTCACCACTTGTGCAGGGTCCAGATATAGCCTGCCTTCCTATTCTCTGTCCTTCTAATATCACTGGTTCTGTCCTTTTTTCAAGATCAGATGCTACAGACAATACTTTCTACTGACCAATTTATCTGATGTACAATTAAGCATAAGTGCTTGGTTTTCACTACTTTGCTTCAACCTCTTTACTTAGGAGGACCAGAACTTGGGTGAAAATTCTCCTTAAGTGCTTTTGAAAATGACAAGTTCAACCAGTGTCAAGCAGTGTGATACTGCTTGAGCCTGGGAATATACTGAAAGAGGGATAAACTGAATGCTAGGAGACCTCTGTTATTACAGTGCATTAATACCACAGACTTTAACTTCTCTGTAATTCTTACATGCAGCTTCCTGTAATGTTATAAAGTCCCTATTGTCTTGAACAGAACAGAGACTGGTACTTTCCTCCTTTTTATAACATCCTTGACATTTATAATACCATCAAAAGCTTTGAGGTTTTCTGACAGAAGCTCTCAAAGCCTTGCTTCCTGTTCTGATCTACAGGCACATATAAAATTCACAGCAGTGCAATATGTGCACCAGCAAGCTCTCGATTTCAAAAGTGCTCCTGTGCTTTAGGGCTGTATTTTTTTCACTTTGCCTCTCCCAACATTGCACTATTGGCTGATACTCTATTTGAAAATCAGCGTCAAGGTGGTCTTAAGCGCCTCTTTAGGCAAAGGTAAACTTTCAAAATATTATCTGCCAGACATCAACACACACTTCAAATAAGATTTTTGGAGGCCCTGTATAACCTTTCCATTGCCTGGTTTGCTTTTTCCATCACCTCTTCACCAGAGCTAAAATCTGCTTTAGGGTGTTGATGTGGCAATCAACATTCTACATTGTGAGCTGGAAGAGATCCAGGTGGTGCGAGTTCTCACTCTAAACACAAAAGCTCTCCCTGATCCCTCAATCTTTCTGCCAAACCATGGGAAGAGTCTACCTGATTCACGTACACAAGTCCAACTTCAGCAGTTCACTCCAGACTTGGAGTCCCTGGCTGGCAAGAACATCCTGCTGCGTAGGTGTTCAGGGTGACATGAGCTTTAGCTCCTGCCAGCAGAGACACGCCTGGATCCTCCCACTGAGAGCACCCAAGCTGTTCACAAACAACTATCCTGGAGAGCAAATGTTCCATTCCCTCTACAGGTTTCTCGACATTTTTGAATTTCCTATTGTTCCCAGAGAAGTAACTCCTGGATTATAGCCCTGCTTGGTGGAGCACCTTTCCCTAGAGCTAGGAATATGTTGATTGTGTGAATAATAGAAGGACCTTGGCAATAGCTTCCACCGGATAATATCCATTTCCTCCCACTAAACAACTCAATTTCCATCAAAAAATATCCTTAGAAGGATATTTTTCATTTAGATAGTTGTGCTGTCTCCAAGATCAACCAGTCAGACAGGTCTATAGGTTTATTCCTTTCTCTAATTTTTTTTTTTTTTAGCTAGATACATCCTTATAACCCAAAGGCATAACTAAAAAGCCAATATCCTCAACATCATTAAATCCTTTGCAAAGGATTTAAATTCAAGACAATAAATTAATGTAGTGAATGGGCTAACATAAGCTAGGTTGGTTTTTGCTATCTAGCTTCTTGCAGAGATTCTGCCAAATTTATCTGGACTGTTTATATTGCAGATGGCCCCTTAATTACCTCTACAAAAATCTACCAGCACATCTTGGTCCACACCCTTTTTTTACAGCAAACATTAATGCCTTTCAATGCCTCTGAGTGACTGTTCTGCAATTAAGCCTGTTTTGCAGGAGTCTCTGGGCTGCAAAAGTCTAAGGACACTCAACTCATTCCAGTTCATCCATAGGTCCTAAGGCAAACACCAAGCAAACCTAAGTCCCCAGATGTCTTTTTTCCATTAATTATTTCAGAGTCATGAGGAGTGTAGCAGCAGAGTATATCATATCTGGTGGTCTGAGAAGTATTTCAGAGAAGAATTAGTATGCTCTGATCCTGTTCCCAAGGGGAGACTGTAGTCAGAGGTTGAAGAAAGTTAACTACTCCCAGTTCACAGAATTGAAGAGCTCACATTGCACGTGGCAAACCTGATGTGCCAGTGAAACACCAAGGGTACTTACAATGGGCTCAGAGATCATTAAGATCCACAAACTGCAATTTAAGAATCACCACTTTAGGCTTTAATAATACAGACAGTTCATATACGGCTTAAAATTTTTTGTCTAAAATTTAATTATGGATGTGTAGACAAAACAACTTCTCTCACAATCACTGCTCACATCCTAAAGCTAGGTTTCCAAGCTTCCCACCCAGCATTTTCAGGTAACCAAAGGAAGAAAACCTCTAATACTACAAATGTTTTTCATGTAGAATAATCAAGACAGTCCAAATGTTTATTTTCCTGATTCAACTGTAGCATAATTTCTGTGTGACTCCATTCAGAATATTAGTGCTGTACTAGGCAAGGTACTAGGCAGGCTAAAGACAGACATGCATCAGGACTTCAAAAACCCTCAGTACTCAAGGGTGAAAGAAAATTGGAAAAGAGGAAGAGCATGGAGAAATTGTAATGTCAAATTAGTTCCCCAGGTTAATGGATAAATAAATAAGTCAACCCCATTCTATCAGTCTGACACTGACCCTAGTAAAATATCAACACGATTGACAAAAGGATTGAGAACTATTTAGAACTATATATAGACAATGATAATCAACATATATTTATAGAAAATAACTCCTAGCAAATAAATTTTTGTCCTATCATCATTTTTTATAGCAGTAATAGGGGTGGTAGAACAGCTTAAATGCATATAAAGGATTTTGATGGGCACCAACATTTGCACGGGAAAGACAGAAGATGAATAAATCAATAAAGTGTGTGGTAAGTTTAATCAAAACTGTATTGTCAAAATGTCAATTGCCATTGGCAATGACCATCAAGCAACAGGCTTAAGGGATGCTCCATAAGCAGAGAATTCCCTCAGGCATCCATGGCTCTGACCAATCATGGGTCATGATTTGATAGTAAACTTGCAGTGCTGCACTTTGGCCAAAACACAAATGCAAGCTTTGAACAGATCTGTACTAAATCCATTGTGGGAATCACAGGACTAATGCTGCTTCAGTGCACCTACTGCTGATGTCAAGGGGAACACTGGAAATCAGACAGGACCCCACAGAATGGTCAAGGGGTTTTAAAGAAGTGAGTTATGAAGATTACAACCCATCACTCCATTTTTGTCCTCAAAAAGATAAAGACAGAAAACTTTACCAAGGAGCAGAGATTCATCCACACTATCAAAAATACAAGGACAAGATTCACAGGCTGAAGGCAGAGGCAACTGAAGCAGCACCTTCAGCAGGCTTGGTTACTTTGGACTCCCTTGATAGCTCACAGACAAAAAAAAAAAAAGGTTCTTGCAGGATGCAGTTTATCTATCTGAGAAACCTGGTCTAGTGGAAGGTATCCCTGCCCATGTCAGAGGGGTTGGAACCTGATGATCTTTAAGGTCTTTTCCAACCCAAATCATTCCCTAATTTGGTGATTCTATGATTCACCAAGCAGACCCTTACTTTAGCACAGCAGCAGTTTACATCCAGACTTAGAGTGGTGAAGAGTCACCAGTTTGTTGACATAGTGTTAAAAAAATTAGCAAAGTTAGTTGATACTGTTTATTGATCCCCTGTGAAGCAGTGACAATCTTCCTCAACCGAAAGGGATGGGAGCAACTACAGAAAGATATCCAAAAAGACCATTTAAATTGTTTTGCTCAGTAACTTGACATAAGGTGTTGCCAGCATTCTTCTTGGTTTGTCCATGCTCTGGGTAAAAATGGAGATTTTTCAAGAAGATACCTACAAGTGCTGGCCTAGCATCTCTAATAAAAATGTTCACAGCTGCTGCTTGTTTTTGTGCTCTTCAGGTTCCACCTTGGTGAGAAGCAAAGACTGAATGAAAGGCAGGAGTTACCTGGGCCAATTCACATCTTGTGTTGCAATTTTGTGGGAGGGAATGCTTGCTCTTGCTATTGTAAATTAGGGGGAATAATTCCCTCATCTCTGTCTGGGGTGGAGCTGTCCCTGAATTGCACACCTTTGGTTTCTGAAATCCAGCCAAGGGCTATTACAGTCCTATATGTGACCAAGAAGCAGACAATCAGCTTAATTTGTCCATGCTAGTTTGGTTCTGGTACTCTCACTGTCCTGGCAGCCTTAGGAACAAAGATAATAGAGCAATGGGTAAAGAAATAGAAAGAGACATGGCTACTTTCAGAATATCAAGTGAAATCTGTTCTCCAGTCCAGCAGAAAACTCGGATTTGTTGGGTCACTGTTAAACCAAATAAGAACAGCTGCCTAGCAAGAACCCAATCCACTGACAAATGATCAAGCTGACACATGGAGAGAGGATAGTGTTACTAAGAGAAGTTGCTTAGAGGACGTCTGGTCACTTTCTGTAGTGCCAGGTGACAAAACAAAACCAAAAAAAAAAAAAAAAAAAAAAAGGATTGCAAGATGAGGAGTTTTTTAGGCACCGTGTTTGCTGTGAGTCCAAAACTCAAAATTAGCTTAAGCACCCGTTGTGTTTACCAGCCCAGTTCCTCAAAAATATCAGGGTATGGCCAAAAGGCTTCTCCAGTTTTCCTGTGCAGGACATTTGTACATACAGACCTCCATTTTATGGTGTGCACAAAGGTGAGAGGGAAGCTCTAGCCTAAGTAATCAGCCTCTGTAGGAACAACATTTAGGCATTCCTATGTAATTTCATCTGAAGAACTCAAAATATTTATAAACTGTCATTAACTAACCTCCCAACATTTCCTGTGAAATACATAGGTATCCTCATAGGTTTGGGGACATGGTATAGAAGCTCTGGAGTAATTGGTGGGTTTTTTTGTTTTGGTTTTTTTTTTTTCTTTTGTTTGTTTATGCTGTTTTGTTTTTTTGTTTGGTTTTTTTTACCAGCCCATTTCAGTTAAAAGTGAGATGTCTGGAAGCTAAACAAATGCTGAAGCTGAGACCTTAAAACTGGAACACATTTCTGGATTTAGCAGCTTAAATTTTCCAACAAATGCAGTTTTATAGCATGAAGTCTCCAAAGCTGAACATCTCAGACTTAAAGACATCAGGCTTAACTTATGCTTAAAGGTCCCTCAGCACCTGATAGTCTTCGCAGCTGCTGAGTTTTATTGCTAGAACCAGACAGTTCAAACTGGGGACATCAGCCAGTTTAATAAAAGCACAGCAAAATATCTCAACTGTGACCTATTTCAAGTATCGTGTGTTATGGGCATGCTCATGCCTTATCACAAAGCCATGAAAGCCAAAGTTTGGGCAGGATGTTGGACTGGAAACAGCAGTTTGCTACACCTGGTTGTGGAGCACTTGTCCATTACAAGGAGAACCCCAACTCTCTGACAGTGAAATCCATAGTTACACCAAGCACAGGCTCAGAAAATTCTAACACTGAACAGACCAAAACCAAAGGAAAGTAATGGGAGAAGGAAAAAGTCTCAGCCTTCTCCTCCAAAGAGACTTTTTTCTTCAAAATTATTATGAGGAGCTAAGAGTGAATTTGAGCATCAGACTATGGTGCAGACAGTCTTTGCACAGATCCATCCATGACTAAAAGTAAAAGGCCTCCTAGAAATCTTTCTATAATATAAATAAGGCATATGTTAGTTTCTGTTAGTTTCTGTAGGGGCCTAAACCGTGGAGCAGAGCTATTAGAGGGTGGGAAAGTGGCTGGAGAGGATATGTCAACTGTCATGAACTCTCTCAAATAAATGGGAATGTGGTGGCTAGCATCCTAAATGGGGCTAGACCCATCAGACCAGAATTGAAAAAAGAAGCACTGGGGACCTTCCATGCCAGGAATAAGTGTAGACCTCAAATCAGACATGTCTTACTGCATTTGTTAAAAAATTTAGGGTGCTAAATCCACAGCCATGTTCCAGTTTTAAGGTTTTGTCTTCAGCATTTGCTTAGTTGCAGCCAGGTCACTCTCAACTGAAATAGGTTGGCAACAGGATAATAAAATGAAATTATTCCAAAGTTTCTAGACCAGAAGCACTATTTGTAGTTCTGTAAATCAAATGGACCTGGCTTTGCAGAGAAAAAAAATGAACTGACATTGGAGAAATAATATTTAAAGCATGATCCTTCACAAAAGTGAAAGCTTTCTTGCTTGGCCAGTGCTCACCATCACTTGGATTCACAGGCGCAGTCAGTGGTGCAGGTCTCTACAGCTGCCTTTTAGGCTGGATAGTAATGCCTGGGTTTCCCTATGCTTTTCTTTGGAGGGAGTGCTGGCCTAGCAGAGCTCCATCTCTTAGCCACAGCTGCTAACTCCGTAACTTCCAAGACCTCTTTTCTGGCATGTTATGTTTTGGCTGAATCAGCTCCCTGAGCCGGTTCCTGAGCAGCTCCCCTGCATGGTCAGCAAAAAGGTCAGGACAAGAAGCCAGAGTCTCTGAAGCTCTGTAATCACCAGCGTGTGGAGCCACAGACGATGTTGGGTTTGGCTGGAGCCGAAAGGTGTGTCCCAGCTGTTTTTTCCAGGTGACTGCTGGTGAGCAGACAACTAACAGCCCCATCCCAAAACTTAGCACTTGGCTAGATTAATCCCATTTCCAGTTTCCCTAAAGAAAACCAGCCTTGAAAACAGGTCTTTGAGGTGCTCATGCACCTACCATTTTCTTGAGACTGTCCACCTACACACCACAAATTCATCTGCTTCACCTCAACCCTGTGAGCAAATAGGTGATAAATACAGAAACTGATATAGCAAGCAAAGGTATATTTAGCAAAAACTGAGAACAGATTTGATGTCTTGGAAAAAAACCCCAGGGTATATCCCTGCTTATAGCCCTAGGGATTCAGGAAACATTTTTGTCTTTGGAAGATTGCTTTCAGTTCTGAAAACCTCCATTTCCATTGCCATCTGCCTCGTTTCGATTCCACTGGTTCCAAGTTTGCACTGACAACATCTCTACCTGACATCAGACTCTCCCAGTGACTGAAAATGTGCTCACATTTATGGTTCACACCTGATCAGCTACACAAATTCCTTCTCAAGGAGCTGTTTCCCAGCAGCCTGGTGGCCAAATTCTTTCCATATGTAGTCCAGACAATTAGTTTTATACAGGACTGTAAATACACTGCATGCTATGGCATAGTTATCCATTTAGCTATGAATACCTCCTCCAAGTTCATTGGTTTGTCTTGCTTTATCAGCTTTGGCAGAAAGAGCACACACTGTCACATTGCACAAACAGGCCAAGAAGCTGCTTTGCCTGTATGTGTGACTGAGAAGATGTTCTCCCAGTAATTTTGGCTGGCTCTCTGCACTATAGCAACTCTCAGACCAGGTACATCCTGCCCAGCCACTGGTTCAAATGACTGATAACTCTCCCTGTCTGTTCTGCAAAGACCAGCAACTGAGTCTGTCCTTTGCCATTTCTTTCTCCACCTAGTCTTCACCTCTCCTCTCCCAATCTCCATTCATTTACTTTCCTTCCTTTCTGCAACTCATGTCCTTTTGGTTTTCCTTTGCCTTAGCTTCTTTCTTCCTAAACCAATTAAAATCAAATATGAAAGACTTGGATCATAACACTGATTGCCAGCATGCTATTCCATCCTTTTATTTGTTTCCCCCTTTCCCAGCTTGTTTCCCTTTTCACAACAAAGACCAGATACTGCAAAGCAGAAATTACTTCCTGGAGAAGGTTTTTCCAACACTCAGGCAGGTGGGACCCCATTCTGCCACATGCAGTGTGATAAGCAAGAGTATAAAACTCTTCAAAAAGTGGAGAACCATAGGAATGTAATAAAAACAGGTACCCAGAAGCCCATCCCTCCTTGATTTCCACCATCTTTCAAAGAGTATGTTTATATCTATGCTCCACAACATTGCATTTCTTCAGGACTATGTCATATTAAAAGCAAGTTGATTATTTCTCCACACAAACCTAGGAACTAAGATGTGTTTTGTTTAAATGTATAGATAGATGTGCTTCAGAGCTTTCTATAAGCTAAAAGAGTATGAAGGAATGGATTTTTTTTTTAATTTAAATTCACTAATCACAGCCGTATTTTTTTCTTGCCCTAGAAAAAAAGCCAAAATAAGCCATTAAATATGTTCGTATTGGTATATCAGAATCCTTTCTCAAGAGAGAAATAAGCAAGTAATTTTCAAATATGGTTAGATATATCTTGACCTTAAAAGAAATCACACTTACATTTTTTTAAATGCTACTACTGTAAAAAACACAACAGTCTCCGAGAGAACTGGATCATCTCTTCAACAGATAGAGAACACCCCTAGTAAACACAGATGCTGTTTAACTATGGTTTTCAGTGCCACTGTAGTTAGAGGTTGCTCTTGCAGCTGCTGAGTACAATTTATTATGGCTGCACGACTAAAGCCTCTATGTACCTGAACACACAGAAGCAGAGATCATCCTCCCTATATCCTCCCTTTTATGAGTATTTTCCAACTGGGTAAACCAAACCCTAAAAAAAATCCCATAAAACCAGTGCCACTGTGAGACCCACATGCAGCCATCAGAAGGGAGGGCTCAGGGCTCTCAGTGGGCAGCTCACAGGCGCTTGTGAAGCAGCAGTGACTTACCTAAAGCACAGCAGCCTTTGGAGCTGGGGAAGGCCATGGGTTTGGCAAAGGGATAGGCAAGCCTTGGCTGGCCAGGGCTACTGCTCCCCCTTTGCACCATGGGTAGGAGTCACATTCCAGCAATTAGCACGGCAGCCCCAGGAACGCAGAGCGTGCAGGGCTGGCTGGCTGAGACCCTGCGCCAGCAGGTCTGCCAGCTGGATTTCATCCCCTTGGCTGCCAGAAACAGCTTTGTATCATCACTCAGTCAACTAATGCGCAGAAGGCAACTGTGATGTTGATATGCAATTGCCTCTTAAACTATGGAATTATGAGGCCTTCCTCAGTCAAATTTTGAGGATGAACAGTAAGAGTGAATAAGGGAGCTGTCATGGTCAGCTGTGTTCTCGGTTCCCTTTACCCTGCCAAAGGTAAAAGAAGTCATAACTTCTCCACAAAGCTGCAGTAACTGACTGAATAAATACTAGCAGATCATTGCACATGAGGCAAAAAAAAAGCAAATTAAAATAATTTTTAAAAAAATAGTTGATACACATCACCTCCAAATTAACTTTATTCAGAGGGATTAGGCTCACGTTTCACTTTGCATTTGCAATAGCCTGAGAGTACCTGCACAGCTTCTGGAGTGGGTGACAGAACTTCCTGAAGTTCTCATAATGACCTCAACACCTCTTAACGTTGCTAATGGCCAACGTAGTCAAAATAGGGTTCAGGACAAACTAGGAAAATATTAGGAGAGATATAGAAGCTTTCAGAACCAGTCATACAAAACTATTGCTTACTACAAACTGTCAGGTGCAAGCTTCTTCAGAAATAGGAATATGTTCATCCTGTTTGGAAAGTGCGCAACACCTTGTGAACACTACTAATCAATGCACACAAAAGAAGAGCTGCTAAATAATAGCTGACACCAATACAAACAGGAAGGAACTCTGGATGCCCAGATGCTGACACTGCACCCATTATTTGGGTGTCCCTAAACCACTGCCAAACCTACCACCAAAGAGAAGGTGGGTGAGAAAAGACAGGGAAGAGAGAATGGATCTGCTTGACAATAAAGTGCAACAGTGCTTTATAAAATGCATGGTTCTATGTAATTCAATTTGAAATACATTAAAATGTCCAGATTTCAGTCAGTTGAGGTACCAAACATTAAGTTAATTTAAACACCTTACAGTTTGCATTAACGGAAGTTTAGGTGTCTCCCTTTTCTTTTAAAAGTGGAAATTTAGAGAAAATAACCACTCAGTCTTGAAGAGGAACATACAGAGGTGACAGCTTTCTTAAAAATTCTTTTTGAATGTTTTGAGAACAGTCAGCATTGATCAGACTTCACATTTCAAAGCTTCACAGAGGAAGCAGCTTTGGACACAGATCTAAGGAAAGAAAGCTACGTTTGCAATGCATATGGTAGTCCATTAGCATTATATTCTCAACACTTGAGTGAAGTCTGGGATTTCCTGCATGTTAACTGGTGAGCTACAGTATAAACTCACTCTCACACAGTATTTATAGCTGCTGGCATTCAAGACTCAGTTGCAATGTCTACGCAGCGTCTCTTCGCATGAAGTCCTATAATGGGCTGGTTTATCTTCAGGCAGCGTAAGACTTACCTTTCCTTCATCTTTAGGCCAGCACTTCTTAATCACTTGCTGAGAGTTAACAAGCCTGCTGTCATTCTGTTAACATCCAAAGGAAAGAGCTCAAACTACAGATCTGGTAAGAAAATGCTGTTCTATCCTCCACTGGAACTCCATTCTGCATCATTAAGACCTTTAAAAAGCAGTAAAATTGGACATTTCACAAACATTTTTCTTCTGGCTGACCTTGGGTGTCAGCACTGGAGAAGCTCCTGCTACTGACACACCACTGCTTCTAGGCCAGTACTGCTAGGCTAAGCTCACTGTCCAGCATCACTGCAGAGTATCTCTGAAAGGCTTTCAAATGCCCACATGAATGACTTTAACTCCTTACTGGCCAACAAAGTAAAAAAGTAAGTAGTGCTTTAGTCATGGGTGTGGGAGGGAGGATGGATTTGTAACACTGTCTTAACCCTGCCCTTAGCACAGCCTCCATAGAGTGGCTAGGGAAGAGCTGCTTGGGATTAAGAGATTTTGTTTCTCCCTGCTCTGTCTTCCTCTTGACAAATATCTGTGCATTTTTTTCTGCCCTAAAAGTTTAAAAATCTAACCAAGTATTTCACATTTGTTACATCACAGCTTATTATGTTGAGAGCATAATCTCAGTTGATGCCTCCTGGTGAGAGGTATCAAGCAAGACACCCAACACAATGTCCATGACCATTGACAGAGAACTGGAAAGGGACTTGTGGAGGTTTGAAACCTCCTCACAGAAGGGTGTCAGGCATCTGTTTCTGGCTGTACTTATTCCCAGTATAATTAAGACTCTGAAGACAATCCTTGTAAAGTCAGATCAAAAGGCTCACTTACAACCCTATCCAGTCAGTAACACCGGCCAGCAGCAGATGCAGAGGAGAAAACAGCAAAAGGGACAGGCCACAGACTGAGTAATCCCTTCCCTGGTACATACTCCAAGCTTCCAGCACTGGCCATTTTGAGACTTCCTGAGCTAAAGGCCACATCCGGACCATTGTATTTAGTAGTCACTGATGGACATATATTCTATTAATTTGTATAATCTTTTTTTGAATCTGTTCATACTTTTGGCTTCCACCACATCCCATGGCAACGAGTTCCAAATTTTAATAATATAGTGTGTGAAGAAGTACTTCCTCTTGTTTCAAACCTGCTGCCTGATTATTTTATTGGGTGCCTCCAATTTGTGTCACAAGAAATACTGATTAATCACTTCCTATTCACCTTCTTCACAGCACTCAGTTTTCAAACCCCTATCACCTCACTCAAATATACCCACCCTCACTCATCCTTTCTGCTACTTAATCTCTGCTATGGACTCTTCCAGTCCTAGTATTATTTCTCCTGTGGGTTTTTTTGTCCACGGTTAATTGTGAGCTGAGGTTTGCAAGAAATCCTTTCACTGACTCTAAGATGCTTCTCATGGTGGTAACACATCATCCACAGTTCATTATGTATTCATATGTGCTAGACTCACTTACCCCTTCTCCCTGTGCATTATTCTGCATTTATCAACAATAATTTCTGCTGGTTTATCAGCTAGTCAAAAAATATGCTGAAAACTCTTGCAGAAACCAGCATCATCTTTTTTTTAATATACCTGGACCTATTTAAGCAACAGGACCCCAACAGCTGGGGTCCAACATATTCAATATAATCACTACTATCCCTATCTGCCTGGCATTCTTCTCAGTCACCAGCAGGCTCTTGCCTTTCTGTACCTACCACATCAGGACCATGGAGATGGAGACAGCCAGCAGCTCAAGGAGCCTGCAGGAAAGAGTGCTATACTTCTTATTTTATGTTGAAAATAAACTTCCAGACTGATGCGCTTACACCAGAAGGGTTTGCCCATGGCAGAACAAGACATGGAAACCCTACTCAGAAAGCTCTCTTGTGAAAGCCTTGCCTTGCAGACCAACAAGGGTCAGTGAGAGGGTAACAGGATGCTGAGGCTGGGTGAGACAGGGCCAGCAGTGGAACAGATGCATGGCTCCAAGACAAGCCCCCTTTTAGGAACTCCCCTGTCATTGCCAGGCTATTTTCAATTTAGAAGCCCCCCAGCAGGAGAGACACAAGCAGACAAAACTTGCCACCTCAAAGGGCTCCTGGAGTCTTCCAAGAATGGATGAAGGCTCCTGGGAATGAACTTTGGCTTCGGGGATCATTTGGGCATTAAATGGAGAGATCTGTTTTATGGGCTGAGAAAGGAGGAGGAAAAGAACTTCCTTAGCAGAGCTCAGCCGACCATCACTGCGGGGAATGGAAAGAAGGACACAGAATCTTGCCTAGTGCAGCTTCTCTGAGCAGGGTGAATTAAAAACCCCAACTAAACAGGAACACTTCTCTCAACTGCTATAAACCGGTGTGGGGGGGGGAAAGGAGGAAGAAAGGGAGGAGCAGGAAGTGGTAACTTATTTGGACTCCTTAAATGACACTCCAGTACTCACAGGGTTTCACAGCTCACCACTTGTTTGCACCTGGTCAAAAAAACTGAAGCAACAATTCAGGCCAGGATTTTTTGCTGTCTATGGTTGCTCTTGGACACAACTTCAAAATCCAACAAAAAGCAAGCTATTTTATTTGCAACATTAGCTCTTTCCTTAGCGAAAATCCAGTGTTCTTTGGTCTTTAAAGCAACTACTTAACATGCTTTCTCATCCCAGAATCTCTCATCTCTCCTCCCTCTTTCCAATGCATATACACTTTTATAATGGGCTTTTCCATGAACTCTGCTGACTTTATGGAAGTTGATTATTTCAGAAACAATTTAGACATTCCTGCCAAACATAATTCCCTGGAAACCCAGCAAGGCTCTTGTGGAAGGCCTGGGCTGTTGCCTGCTCAGGTAGTGTCAGTCTAGGATACTGAGAAAAAATATAACCATAGAATCATAGAATCATTTAGGTTGGAAAAGAACTTTGAGATCATCAAGCCCCATCATTAACTCAGCACTGCCAAGTCCACCACTAAACCAAGTCCCTAAGTGACTCATCTACACGGCTTTTTAAATACCTCCAGGGATGGTGACTCAACCACTTCCCTGGACAGCGTGTTCCAATGGTTGACAACCTATGGTGAAGAAATTTTTCCTAACATCCAAACTAAATCTCCCCAGGGGCAACTTGAGGCCATTTCCTCTTTTTTCTTGTTACTTAGGAGAAGAGACCAACACTCAACTCATCTTTCTTGGAAAAGCCCCTTCACTTAAGGATGGCACGAGCAACTGTAGATGAGCAGACAAGAAAGATGTAAAATGCTGAGGTTCCAAGTTATGAATGAGCTCTTTGTCTGATTCTTCCCTCCACAGCTCTATTATACCCATCAGAAGATTCCTGCAATGCTCTTCCAGTTGTACTGCACAAAGCCCTCATCCCTTTTCCCATCATCTCAGTGATAAACATCCCCACAAGAAGTTTACTTGCAAAAAATACATGCAAAATTTCTGCATGCCCCAGGGTCCAACAGCAAGTAGAACATAAAGTAAGATGGGGTGCTGTCCCTGCCTCCTAATTTTAGCTATCATTTTGGCACATGCCAGAACATTACCCCAAGCAAAACATAATCAGGTAATGAAAAGAGATTTGCATGCAATTCCAGCAGTGGGCATGATCACAGGCACTGATCACTGCAAGTTATTCCCTCGAAGGATCTTCACAAATCCCATCTGTGCACACCAGCTGCACAATAAATGGCTGCAAGACCTAATGGCATTTGTGGTTTTAACTGGATTATCAACTGAGGTGACATAGTAGTTGACGTTTCTACACAAAAACATGTTTATTACAATGATGTAGAACTGACTCAGAGCACAAAGATGCTTTGAGGTTTTCCTGCTTGATCAGCAGATTCAAATCCCTTGCTGCCAGATTGGCATAAATTGCTAGCCAGTCCCTTCCCAAGAGACAAGCTTTGACTATCTCTCCTAACAACAGTAACTAGTCATGTACCAATCAGATGTGCATCCTTTCCAAAAACAGCATCATGAACACCCAAATAGAGTATCTTTGGATCTTACAACCCTCTCATTCCAGAAGTCAGGCTTTTGAAAATGTCAGGGAAGATATCCTCAGCTTCCCCTAACATGCAAAATCTCTTCCAAAATGTACACTGAAGGAAAAAGGGTGAAGCTAAAATAAAGATGGAACTGCAAGGTACAAACAAAAATTATTTTTTTTCTATCTTTAAATATTTTTATTTCTACATACAATTAGTTCTTTCATGTTCTTTAGGTATACCTCTGCTCATTTTAAGATCAAACTGCCAGCATTTTTTTTTTGCCAGCACTTCACTTAGAGCCTGCTCTCTGCCACCCCTTCCCTCCCCACCTGCAGGCAAGCAGGGATCTGGGCCTCACAAGACAACTGTGGCGTGGGTGTTATTGGCTGTCTGTTTTGGCAGCCTCTCGTCCTTTCTTCCAGTTCTGTTTTGAAACACAATCTAAATGAAAAAAATAAAATAAAAAAAAAAAAATTAGACATTCCTGCTCTCCCTACTCACTCACATCACCACAGCACTCCCATCACTACAGCCTAAAGCATGGCTGTAAAAGGAGCAGCACCAGGAAGGCTGGCAAATGTTCAGCAAGGAAAAACCTTACTCTGAGAAAAGGTACAGACTTCAGGAGGGGCAGAGGCAAAAACCAGGGGAAAGAGGACCAAGAGGGCTTGGGCCTGCTCTCTTCCACATTTAATAGCATTAGGTTCTAACATGTAATTTGGACTAAAAGACTAATTCTTTCCTGTGGTTTGATGGATAATAACATCCCCTTTTTTTATTATTCTTTAATAATGTATTACATAACATTCTGATACACTAATTACCATCTCATGTCATAGCAATTTTATTAAGAGCTTATACTTACAAATACCCATTCTGAAACGATTTCAGGACTTTTTGCCATTTTTCTCTGAACTTGTTGAAGCACTGGCAGCATGGTCTGACATCGCTTCGTGAACCTTCCAGTAACAACACATCTCTACACAAAGCTGTCTTGTGAGCCCTGGGAGTCAGGCATGGATTCTTCTTGCGTTTAGTCTTTAAGATTTGTAAACAAGTTACTTTTAGCACACTAGGTTGTGATTAAACACTGGTAACACAGCCCTGTTAGGTTCCTCTACCTGCTACAGTTCCAAATCCAGAAGCAATGCTAAGAGAGAAAAATTCCTTTATACCAAGTAATGGAAAATTTGTTAACTATTCTGCAGTTAGTGTTTGCTCATTAATATGTTATCATCTCACCAGGCAAGACTTGGTACCATGAGGTATTTTTCTGTATAAAATTGCTAATGCCATCAGGATTGTTCAAATGGGATCATCATCATTAAAAAGATTACACGGTGAGGAAAGTGATTACGACAACATCTCAGTAGAAGGATTACTAATCACAAGTAGAATCCTGGTACAAATCTCATTCTCTGTATACAAGAAAGGACACAAAATCTTTTTAACATAATTTATATACATTTATGGCTTTATACAACAAACTGTCAGGGATTGTTCTCATGTGTCTGTAGAAGTACATCAGGCACTTTTTCTGAAAATATCCACGTATGAATTTTAATTTTGCAATGTGACTAAGTCAGAGCAGTGAAGCGTTGAAGAGCTGTCACACCACTCGCAAATAGAACTAGCAGTATGTACATGCCAATCTCTCAGATATTGCTGGTTTGTGGAACACCTTCAAAAAAGAGGCCAGTTTTCATGTCAAATAATTTGCATTTTGCTTGCATAAACCATGCTGCATCTTACATTGCTATTACTAAAATAATAATAATAATAATAATAATAATAATAATGAGAATACCTTATTTAAAATCAGTCATAAATTAAGAATCCTAGCAATTTCATAATGAAAATAGGAATTTCAAATCAGTAAAAAAATAAAAAAAAAAATACTAACATACATCCAGTGGTTTAACAAGTGCAAGTTTTATACTGTTTTATAATTGGTCCAATTTTAATTTCTCAGGGATGCTCTGTTGACCAAAGCCAATAATAAGCAATATGATTTTTGCTTATAAGTGTAGGCAAACTGTCAGTTTATCAAAGCAGAGCTTTCCAATTAATGCATCTACTACCTAAACATATATCATATAGCTATATTATGGAAACAATACATCTTTATATTTAAAATATCTCAACAGCTCTATAATACAATAAACTTTTAATAACAGTACAAATCAGAGAAAAGTCAAAAACAAGGCTGCATAGGTAAGATCATCTGCACAATTCACAAACCAATCATTTACAACAATTCTGACAAACTAGGTTACTCCATAAACTTGGTACTTTTACTGAAAAAGGATTTATAACTAGAGGTCACATAATGTTTGTTTTCAAGGCAGACAGCATGCTCCTTCACCAACTTCACAGTATTCCAGAATTACAATTGCAAAACATTAGAATGGCACCACAAAAAAAAAAAAAAAAAAAAAAAAAAAAAAAAAAAAAACACCAAACAAATGAACAAAAAACCCAAAAAACCCTCAAAATTAAAAAAAACCCAAACCCAAAAAAATGCCAAATAGACCATGCAGCCCAAATCTCTGATTACCTACAACCGTTTTCTCACAATTATTAAAAGGGCTTTCTACAGACTGTTGTAATTAAGACAAGGCTACATGTATGTTATTCATAGGTCATAGGTATAAAAGGAATAAAATAGCTGTTTACAAGAAGTTATACAGTAGCAGTAAATAATAAACAGGAGGTATATTGTTAAATGTAGCATGTTCAGCTGCATCCCCATGAAGCATAGCATTGATTACTGCTTTCTTTGCATGCAGAGGAGCATTTTATGACAACTTTGGCCTATGTGTATCAGTGCCTATTTGGGAGCAAACATTTTTGCACATGCAGCAGACAACAGAATGATCTTCAGAAACCCCTGTATAAGCCCTCCACTCGCTCCACTGGCAGGATTTACTACCATATTTCAGAGACTGGGCATTTGATGGTGAAGATGCTACCGGAGAGATTTGCCTGCAAAAGCAGGTGGCTTCACTGAGGCTTTAGCACGAAGAACATTTTATTTTGCTCAAAACAAGTTCAAATACCAATTTCACACTGGGGAAGACCCTGTGTCACATCAGCCTCTGGAACTGCCTGACAACCATAATAGCATATCTAAAAAAGTAGGACCCACTGTAATTAATAGTGATTTAAGCCCAACAGGGGGCTAAACACTAGCACATCAATAAATACATTGCAGAGTCTTAGGAAAATCATAACATGATCATTAAATATATGGTTTGTTACTAAATATCATTTACTTGGCACGTCCTGTTTCCTTCTCCACCATACACCATCACTACAGGGAAGATGAGTTTCAGTTAGGACACTTCTGGTTGTGAGCTATTTAGACAAAAGAAAAATCAGTGTAAAAATATTTGTTTCTCCCCTTCTTCATAACGCCAGCCCTAGCAAAAAAAAAAGCTGTTAATTCTGTCAGTGCATAAAAAAAGCTCCAAGGATTTCTGCAACACAAATGTTGTGTAGCAACCAGTGAAAAGACAGGTGAGGTCTCTTATTCATACATCCATGAAAACTGCATCATGCAATTACAAAAAATCAGAAATCACTTATTCTAAGACCCAGTCCTGAAAATGCTCAGGTAGCTGTCAGTGTGCTTACTCCAGCAAGACCAGGTTTTTCCACAGAAAAAAAGATCTCTGTTATTAATGCTCTCCCCTACTCTAAACTTCATGCATTTGTATAACTTTGCCACTTACTTTACCTTTCTTTTTGAAAAAAGTAATGTTTGTCCTGCAATAAGGTCAAAGTTTTAGTCTCCCACTGAAAATTAACATTTTTGCCTCTTCAAATCTACTGCTTTACTAGAGAAACACTGATAAACCCTACAACTGGTGATAATTAAGACAAATGACAATTTTGTCATTAATTTTACTACAATTACAAATTTTCCGCAGAAGGTCCTGCTCTTGAGTGCACAAACATTATGAGACCTCCATGAAATAAATATAAATGTGAAGCATTGTACAAGCATCTTAACAATGAATACTTAACACTTTGTGGTAGTTAAAATGGTAAATAGAAGCAGATGACATTTCTAAAAATGCATATATAAAACTGATTAAATATTTCTAAACATAAAGTTGTCTATATTTATACATCACACAACAAAAAAAGGGACAGAAATGTTTTGTATTCAAGATCCTTATTAAGCTTTTCCATTATTAGCACTCCCAAGTGCTAGGGAAATTTATAAAAACATGTACTTAATCCAGTTAAAATACTGTACAAAATGAAGAGGTTATGAATGCTGCCAGATCTCAGATTTATTTTTTTTTTAAGTTGCCTATGTAACAAAAGTAGATTTTAAGAAAAATAGCTTGGAAAGTATTCCAAAAATTATCTTAAGCCCAACAATAAAGTAATTAATCTGACAATGAAATCCAGATATATTCTTGCATAAATTTACACAAATACAGGTAACTTAGCAAATGGCATTTAACCTACTGTTTGCTTTGAATAGTCAGTGAGTTTAGTAGAACCATATTTAACAGGCTATCCTATTTCCATATGAAATGTGTGGCAATTTTGAGTAAAATAACACAGTTCATACTGCTGCAAGGCAAGTCCACAGTTATCTCAATTCATCAAAACACAGGTAACATCAACAAAGGTTAAACTTACTTAGGCATGATATCATCACAGTATTCTTACAAAAGTTTATAAACTTTTCTTAGACCAAAACAGATAGTTTTAAAAAACAATTCTTCTTCTACAGATCATACTGTACAAAACCGAAAGCACAACATGATGTAAGTAAGAGTCTTTGCTGTGATTATATGGTGTAGTGAATTTGGCACTTCAGAGTAATGAAATTTCCAATGGCACAGTTCTTATCTACAGCAGCACATAACCTGCAAACCTTGGGCAAACATCCTGTACAGGAAAATGCTCTCTCTGCTGCCAACTCTGATGAAAGGAAGGCAAAAGAAAAAAAAAAAAAATACCCCCAAAAAAGTTAGTGCATGTGCACAGCTTTGTCAAGAAACTTAAAAAGATAGGTGAAGGACATCTTTGTACTGCTTTTCCCAGTTCCTGCTGTCAGACAAGTCTGGAGAATTTAACCATAGCCTAGGAAGAAAGAAAAAGCAACAAAAAGAACAAATTAACATTCACAACAGATGAGTAAATCTATTAAAATATGCTCAAGCTAGCTTTAAAATATTTAAATGGAGAAAAAAAAGAAATATTCATTACTGGCTAGTAACCAGCAAGTTTTTTGTTTAGAACATCAATGACAAAACATTAGCGCTCCACATGAAGCAAGAGAAGTCGGTACTTGACAGTCCTAATGCACCAGTGCAAACCTGATTCTCAAACTAACAAAGGACTGGAAAGTGACTGACTGTTACCGAGGGAGTTCACATGCCAACACAGAAGAACTCTCAGATTTTAAGCATCTTGACATTTCTTTCTTTTCCCTTTAGCTGTTTTGCAGATTTATTATAAAAAGCACAGCTTACCTCCTACTACATCCTAGCCTGACACCCAACTGTGTGTGGTTGTCTTTACGCTGTGCTGAAAACTTTGGTTAGGCAATACACTGTCAAAGTTAAAATCTAATGTTTCTCCATCCATAAGGTCATTACGGATAATCGACTCCATGTCACAGTCCAACCGTTCAATTAACATGTCATCTAAGTCACTGGGAAGCTTCTCCTGGTGGAGGGAAACAATTCCCACCCTCCCGTAGCCATTGCAACTGTTAACAGGAGCATACGGATTCATGGCATTCATCTGCATCGGGTGACTCATAGGCACTTGTAACGAAGTCTTCACTGTTGACAGGCGATTTAGCCCTGATGTGTGTGACATGGTGTTCACTGTGTGTGACAAGGCACGGCCATTGACTGCAGGCGCTGGCTGGTTATGTCCCTGGTGAGGGCGGGCATTAGGGTTCATCATTTTGTTGTGGGGTGGCTGGCTGCTGTAGTTCGGCACCACCGTGTTGGCAACCATCAATACACTTTGGCCCAGCGCCCTGCCACCAGCCTGGGAAACACCAGCGTCCACTGATGCCAAGATATCATTGTGCGGTGGAGAATCGGAAGTCAGTAACTCCTTCAGAAGTCCCGCAGGACAGTTGTATTGGCTCATTGATCCATAGCTTGATTTACTGTCTTGGAGAGTCTGCATAGGAATCTGGGACAAAGAGCTCATGCTAGCTTGAGCGTAAGTAAATTTCCTGTAGTCAGGATTTGGTGAACCTATACTTGTGGTCGAGGATGCGAATGAGTAACCTGGTGTTTGCTGCATCAGGGTGCCAGATGAGGACTGGGTTGACACAGTCATTGATGTATTCGGTGACAAGAGATTGAGATTATCCAAAAGATTTTCCATGTTCTCAGAATTACTCATTTCTGAAAGGCTCGGTAGAGTAGAAGTCATTTTGGTGGTTGATGATGGGTATACCATGGAGTGCACATCCCCATCTCCAAGGTCATCTTGCTCTGGCAAAATAGGAGAAAGTCTTCCACTAATTGTGCTAGCATTAGAGCTCGTTCTAGGTCGAAATGTACTCCAGTTATCAAAGTCATCGTTACTGTGAGAGCTGGGACTTGCAGGCCACTTTGAGAACTGTGATCCGGGGCTGTCACCATTTCCCTCCTGACCAGATTGAAGGGCTGCTTTTTTCTTGGCAGCTCTGCCTCTGCTTTTGGCAAACTTGCTGTTGTTATCCATGGACGCTGCCCGCCTCCTAGGAGATTTGCCACTCTTCCCTCCTTCAGGATTGAGCATCCACCAAGAACTCTTCCCTGTTCCTTCATTCTGCACTCTGATGAACTTGCTGTGCAGAGACAGGTTGTGACGGATTGAATTCTGAAAAACAGAATAGCATGTAAGAAACGGAGAAGACATGCATCTTTTATGGCATACTAACACCTGCTTTTGTAAGCATGCTCTCATTTTGTTAGAAAACACAGGGGTAATCATTAAATAAGAAAACATGCCAGCCTGAAAACCTCTTTTATCTGCTCATCGCTCTGAACTGGCTGAAACAAGCTTGCAAAGAGTCGCCATGTCAATTTGTCTGTCATCTGCCTCCATCGCATCTGACATTATAAAAAGTTCAATAAAACTGCAGGAACTGTTCTGAAATAAAGACTCCACATAAAGGAGAAAAAAATAAGCCAGGAGATCAAGAAAACGACTGAAGTGAGTCATCTGATGAGTGAACCTGACTGTATTTATGGATTTTTTTAAATTATTATTTTATGCAAAGTTCAGGAATGCTAGATCCTGTTCTATGGTCCTTCTAACGGACTGTCATCCTGCACATCCCAAAATCCTACAGATAACGCAACACACTCTGTCACACACACAACTGTCACTATTGCCACTGAGCTTTAGTGAGTTGTATCGCTTGTGTTATATGAGAAAATACATATAGAAAACCAGTTGAGTATTAAGTTCTAATTTTTATAAGTAAACATCATAAATTGCATAAGAAATCACAGAATATAAAGGCACGTAAAGAACATAGACAGGCTTGTAATGAAACCCTCAGTCTTAAAACCATAATTCTCTTTCAAAATCAACATTTTAATATGCAAAATTGACTTTTCAAATACCCAAGGGCAACAGATATCTTGTGCCAAGTATGGCCAGAGGTAGTGGAGCTTTTTTTGACCTCCTCAGCCATGAGTAATGTTTCATGTTTTGTTCTTAAATACAGACAAATTAAAAAAAAATCCAAAATGGAAGGCCACAGGCTGACCTGTTAACAAGAGACTAATCTTTGCACTACCAAGCTGTAAAAAAAACTATTTTGCTCATATAATTTTCTGCTGAGCACATGTAAAAAACATTGTATCAACAGAAAGTTTTCCTGCATCTTGCCACAATTGCTAACAAAAGGCCACAAGTTCAGAGTGCTGAAACAGGCAGCCATAGATGTTAATAGAAGAGTGAGATAGTACCATGGTCTGTGCTAGGACTGCAATACATGCAGAACAAGGAGAAGGGAACCACAAAATAACACATGAAATAAATGTTTAAAACCAGAAATTAGACCTCAATGGCAGAGAAATCAGTAATTCACTACCTGACTTCCATTCAGAGTAATTTTCGGCAACTTGTCTAAAGATCTTAAGTAGGCATTCCAGGCATAAACAATCATCTCAGGGCTTAAACCAGAGACAACAGGCCCAAATTCCCTGCAAGAGCCATGATATGTTTTGGACCATGGAAAGCGGAACAGGCAAAGCAGGACTGGCCATCTGCAGAGCTCAACAGAAGTGGTTACTCTGGGATAACAGAGGAGACTTTCAGTAGATGGGGGCAGCAAGGAGGTGTTACAGTCCTGCAACACCTTGCAAGTGCTACTGACTTGAGACTATGCCCCCAGAAGCACAGCTTCACCCCAAATGGGGGCACAAGATGCTCCCTAACACCAGAAGATGGCAGAGCATGGCCTCAAGGCACTGACTGTTCAACCAACACAACACTGAGTCAAACCATGTGCCTAAACTCAGAAACCTTTCCAAACTCTCCTCTGAAGAACCATCTTTACAAGTTGTCCCAGTTAAAATGACACCATCAAAAATTCCCCATCCCTGGCAGTATTCAAGGCCAGGCTGGATGGGGCTTGGAGTCATCTGGTCTAGTGGAAGGTAACACTGCCCATGGCAGGAGGGATTGGAACTAGATGGTCTTTAAGGTCTCTTTCAGTCCAAAGCATTCTACGACCCTATGATGACTGTGTGATTTGAGTGTTTCCTTACTCAATTTCAAAAGGCAGCCATTCTAGAAACTGTAGGACTGTATCTCTTCAGGTAAACTTACAATCAAAATACTATCTCTGATCTAGCAACAGGGGGCTAGGGAAAGCCTTGGAATTTTATTTGCACCAAGCTGAGCTAACACATAGGGAGGGTAAGCCTGGAAATCCATCTTTGGACTTGCCCACAGCTCCAGGGGCTGGCCGAGAAGCCTTGTGAGGCCAGCCTGGCACAGCTCGCTGTTTTCAATCAAGGGCCACGAGTCCAAATCTGCAGCTGACACAAGTCCAGCTCTACAAATGTCGCAAGAAAGTTGCTTTGTGTGGCTGTTGATTAAAAAACCTCCTGCGCCAGTTCATTTTTTTACTGTATTTTGTAAACATACCCGGTTGGCTCAGGATCACTGTTTGCTATCAAAATAGTCATATCAAACACACAAAACATCAGTCAGGGAAAACACCATGATGAGGCTCAGCTCCCTCTTCTCTGCTACACAAGTGTTAAATATTTAAGAAATCACTGCTATTCCTTAGTCATCAAAAATGTTATAATCTGGTATTATTGTACCGAGGACATTTGAGGTCGCTCTTTGAGTAACAGAGCTGTCTCCTAACTCTGCCAGCAATAAAAAAAAATTTTCCTAACAGGAAAAGGTTTGCGGCCCAGAGCTTGTTACATAAATTCCTGTTTTTCACGCAGACAGCAGGACATTAAAGAAGCTATGATTTACTAACTTGGAAAAAGTGTTGAAGAGGTAAATCTTGTGAAAATATGTACTGCTGTTAATGATGTTGTGTCTACAAATCCTTGCCAGATGCAAACATGACCTGATAAAAAAGCATCGTTTCAGCAGTGGATCTTGGCAGCTGGAGGAATGGCGCAGCTGTTAGTGGCTGGGGCGTGTGGCGGCACCACCAGCCCCAGCATGCTGCGGAGATGCCTTCAGCCACGAGTTTCACCTGGACTTCGAAGCAAAGCCTCCCAAAACCTGACCTGAATAACTCCAAAAGCAAGCATCTGCATTTTGAAGTGGGTCTTTGCACAGCAGCAATTCATGCCAGATCGCACTGAGCATAACTGCACTGGAATTTTATCAAAATCTGGGTCAGGATGGCAGCAGGGCTGCTGCCACCTGTGGAGTGCTTCCTGGGATTGAGTTTTTGTCTCTGAGATAAAGTAAACTTACTTCAGCATTCAGAACAGGAACTGTGGATATGCTTATTGCTACTTTCTGATTTAAGACTCAAAATATGTAAAACTGGTATCAGCTACATGCAATGTGAAGAGCACATCCTGGCTAATAAAACTCATGAAGCCAAGATAATTATTCCCTTGAATCTACATATTTATATAATTCAGCTGTACTTCTGACATTTCCAACAACTCTACCAATATCCAACACTGCATTTAAACCCAAGATATAAATAGCAAAACGCACAACTTAAGTGAAACTTGACTAATTGCTGAGAAAAATTGTATCCCTATCCCAAATGAAGTTGAGGTATTTAATTTTTTTATTTAGTATATTGGGTTGGTGTTTCACTAAACACCTGAAAACTCAGTTGCTCTGTTAAACTTGACAACATTGTACTTACTGAAGTGAGACCATCCAATGACACTTGGCCATCTTTCTTCCACCCCAGACCTTGGAGCACCAAAAGCAGAGGGAAGCAGAGCTCCCCTTTAACCCAACTGCAAACCTCTCCAAGTAGGACCTAGCTGTGGATTTGTGATTATCCGGGGCGCTGCAAGACCCCAAATTTGTAAAAGCACCTACAAGTGCTCATGATTTCTCCTGCTCTCATACTTTCATCCAAGGGCACAGGCAGCTCTCATCCCACCAGAGTGCCATGAGAGCCACCAAAAGGGAGAGTGCGGAATGGATGTGATAATCAATACACTTTACAAAAACAAGTGTGTTTGCTATCAAGGTGTATATGCTGACAGCATTGCAATAAAGCACACCATGGCATCTCAGGGAGATGTAACAAGTGACTAGTAACAAAGGTAGGAAGGAGTTGGCCTCTGGAAGCAGAGAAAGTCATAACAAACTGGGAGGCCATAGGAGCAACCTTGCTTCTATAACACACAGGTCTAGGATTTCCATTAAAATTAACAGTCTAATGACTGCCCACTAAGTTTTCATTCAGACGACATCCCAGGAGTCCACTGTTTCCACACCTCTTCCAAAGGGATGGCCTACACAAGTTGCCAGCTTGTTCTACCATCAGCTGTGGTAGCACATCCTGTTAATGACAGCTTACAGCAGGTTTCTGAGCCCGCACAATCTCCTTGTGGTGACAACACCAAAGCATAAGTTTTGCAGCAGAGAAGTGGAAACCCCCATCTCCCCAAGATTTCAATATGCTCTTAGAGAAGACATTCAACCTGTCTCTCCAGGTCTTTGTATAGGGACTCTACAGCAGGTCCAGATGTTCACATCATCCTCCTCCTGGAGCCTCTGTGGCAAGAGCCACTCTAAGATGTCATTAACACTCCAAGGAAAGTGTGCAGAGGCCAGGAAGTTCTCCAGCACACTTGCTCAGAGCTCATTCAGCATTGACAGCCGGACAGCAGCAGCCGGGGCTATCCATGGCAAGTGGCACCATGCGGCATCTATCCAAGGCTACGTTAGCTCATGCCTGGCAAAACAGGCAGGTTTGCCCGCAATAGCTACACCGCCTGCACCCGTTTTGCTGTGGTTTCCAACTGTGCTGCCAAGTTTACAGCGCTTGGATGAAGAGCCCAAGGAGGAAAGAAAACATTGGTAACTCCAGACCTACCAGAATTTCCTTTGGTACAACAGTCTGGTGTAAGGCAATCCTGTTTGTCTTACCCAATAACCATGAAATACAAAATGTTCAGATGTCGATGCTGCACATGGAGCTTGGATTTGCCTCAGAGCTAGTGCTGGACAGTCATAAGCACTTGGTCTACAGACCCACACATATTCTGACACTACAATGTTCACCAACACAACCACACTGCAATGTCAGAGACCTCAAACGCTTATGAAAGAGCTAATTTTGCCACTCGGTTTTGGTATTTTTTTATTACAGCTCAGAAACCTTCTCTGTTGTCCAATAAGAGTATGGACAGAAATCATGTCACTTAGCCTCAGGTCAAAGAGTCATATTTAGAATATGCTGGAAACTTGCCACCTGCAGCTGCATGAAGGTGGAAGGGCAGGATTTCCTCCCAAACAGGTCATGCTTTTTTGGGTCCTTTGTTCTTGGGGAGGTGCTTTTGTTTGAATTAATTTTTTCTCCTGCACTGTTAAACAGTTAAGAAGTACCAGCTGAAAGAAGTGAAGAAATAATTCTCTCTTCCTAGGGGGACTTTGCACTGTTTCTCTGTGCTTTCCATTACATCTGGTGGCATAGTGAGAGTCTTTCCCAGACTACTACCTATGAAACACCACCTCCAAACATGGAGACACTTCTAGAAACTGTTCCATGTGGTAAGATTTCACCAATGCATCCCTTTTTCCATGTATGAATATACAAGGACAGGATGGAGTGCATGTTATTGCTATATATGTCTCCTGAACACAAAAGGGCTTCCTGTGGCCGTATGTCAGTGGCATTAATCTAAGTCCTGTACATTCTGCATTCAAGTTCACAGATTTATACTATCCTGTGATTCCCTCTCACAGCTGTCAAAGACTAAAAAACTTTGAACACTGGAGGTGTTTGGCCATCCTCCAGGTTGCATCCTGCTGCCACCGGGGACTGAAGGGGATTTCTCAACCACTGGAGTGTTCTTCTCTGGATCATGGTACCATGCAGGACCAGAAAATGCATACCCAGCTTCAGACATTGATGTTTAAGACTTGGCTGTCCATGACTACATGTCAGAGTGGGCAATTCTGTTGACATGTATTTGAGTAATTCCCAATTGCCATACCCTATATCCTCTTTCTCATCCTAGGTAGAATCCTTGAAAGCACTTTACCATAATGGCAGTTTGGACATTTCTAATGAGATGATAACACTGCCTACTCTCCCTACAGGCATTTTGGACGAATCAAAGTAAAAACCATAAATGAGGTTCACAGTATGTCAAGTGTGCACACAGGGCAAGCACACACCTGGACACTGTTCCACATATGATGGCCTCAACCAAAACTTTTAACCACTCTTACATTTTCTGTACCTCCAAGAGACAGGGCCACAGCCAGGTTAACCATCACCTACACCAGTGTCAATACTGTGTTTTGTAACTACATTTATTTCTGTTAGCACAATACAGGCATGATGTATCATCAACACATATAGACCAAATACACAGACATTTGCTAGGATTTCAAAGCCAAGGAAACTATGTGATACTGGCTAGGAAAAAAAAGGGACAAAAATGCACATGAAAAACATATGAGATTTTTAAATGAAATTTATTGAATGTACCTTCATCCCTCTGGTAAAATCATCTGGGGAAGCAAGACAGCCAACAGGTTTGTCTAAAATCTATCTATTTTCAAAGGTGAAAGAAAGGCAACAATAAGAAGGCACCACATTGAAGTGTCATTAAAAAAAAAAAAACATCAGGATAAATAATCGCTTCATCAGGATAAATAATGGCCATCAGGATAAATAATGGCTTCATTTATCAACTTCATTTATCACAGTATTAAAAGTTGTAAAGTGTAGAAAAATAAATATCGGATAAAAAAATTCAAAGATAGCAGAGATAACTATTTTTGGTGATCCAGACAAATTCTAATACTGCCTTTACAAAACTGATGCTGCAAGCTTTCTACTCCAACAGATGGAAAACAACTGTTTGACAAATATAAGGGTTCTATATTTGTAAATAAATATTTCTGTTTTCCACAAATATGAAACATATATATGCATACACATATATACAGCTCATGATGAAGCAAGTTCATCAGTGACACAGGAGACCAACAAGCAGACCTCACTGAAGAGGAATGTTTTCAAGTCCGAATGCCCTTCAAACTAGGGTTTCTTCTCTGCTCTCTTTAAGCACTCTCAGACCTCTGGCCTTCACAAGCAGCCTGTGCAATTACATCAGTAAAACAAAACCAGCAAAGCAGGAGGACTTGTGAATAACTTGAGGGACCAGGTGCTATCACAGAAAAGCTGGTAAAGGACTCAATTAATAAAACATCAGAGGTCAGGGAAATAATTCGTCTTTCAAACCAGTCCTACAAAATATTGCCATTGCATGTAGAAAAGCCTGCATCTTTTGTTCAGGAACGGTGAGGGAACACCTGCATTATGCCAACACCAGACCGAAAGAATGACAGTGCAGTTGAGGTGAGCACCATGCACCACTGCTAAGGTGTGCCCACCAAAGGGGTTAAAAGTATTCGAATCATCTGTAGTCCATCAAGCCCTGAGGAAGCCTGCTGTGATCGTGGGGAGCAGATAGCCCTTTTACAATTATTCACTGTGAGCTCTAATGCAGTGACCAGGAATGTGACTCAGCAGGGACACAGGCACCACACAGCCATAACGGTCTGAGGAAAAGCTGTCCTCAAATGCAGAGCAAAAGCAGGTAATTGCAAGGAAAACATGGATCACAATTATAGGCAAAGTCCATTAAACTGAAAAAAAAATTAAGTAATAAAGTAGCAGTTCATCCATACAATGCCAGAATGACTAACAATTCAAAATTTTATTCTGCAGCTATAGTGAAGAGACTAAGCGGGTTTATTTTTTTTTTTTCAGCCAGTGGGAATAATTATGATCAGTAGGACAAAAAATGTTAATCACTCGTTTCCTGTTTAACAGACAGCCTGCTTCACCTCTGCCACTCTCCACTGTTACACCCAATTCATCACAAAAACTACAGCACTGTTTATAGAAATCTTTCCCTCCAGCTCTTTTTCTTTCTATAATAAAACTGCCTTTTATTGACATTTGTTAACTTTAATGAAGAGGTACAAAGTGTATACATGCTAAATATATCAATGCTAATTAGACTAGCATATCATCTTAAAAGGAACACTGGAAATATGTTCTTACCAATTAGAAGCAATAAGGTCAGAAGTAGACCAAGGTCTTAAGTGCAAATTACAGAGGTGAAAGCATATTGTAGTAGAAAATAGGGTTGATTTTTTGCATTAGCCTTTGAGAGCACACAGAGAACTCCCAAGAAAAAAAACACAATCAAAAATCCCAGACAGGATTACTCAAAAAGCTTTAACTGCTCAAGTGAAACAACTGTAAAGATCCCTGCCTGAGAAGCCACGTAAGTTTTACAGACTAAAATCCCTGCATTATGACTAAAACAGATCTCTGCCACTTGTCTAGGTAAAGGCACAAGCAAACCTCGACCTGTATGTTTGGTTTCAGCTGGTTACTCTGCTAGGGAGCTGCAGATGTTCATTTTCATGAATTAAGGCTATTTGCTTCCACGAAACCACTGATAACCTAAAGGGCTGGAATGACCGTCAGGACCTGATGGATTTACAAGCAATGTGCTGCCCACAACAGTTAAAAATGAGTTAAAAGTGAGGCAGGTAAAGCAAAGCAGGATGTGCTGGAGACACGGGCTACGTTCATGGCACTTGCCCCATGCACTGTGCTGCCCATGGGTTGGCCATGCCTGGAGAAGCTCGAGGGTGGTCCACATTTCTTGCCTTGAGAAGTAACATACCAAAGGGGATGTACAGGTCCAACAGTATAAAAAGTTCTGTTGACTAAGCCTTTGCATAGAATACAAAAAAGTAAATGTATCTCCTTATTACACATGTATTAGTACAGCAGAGGCAGGCTTTTCATTTAGCAAGCAAAGGACTACAGGACTCACATTCTATGGTCGTGGATGTCACTGAATATCAGTTTTTCAGAAACAAAGAGTCAATGAAAGCAGCAAGCTTCCTCTGCAGCAGGGTTAGCTGTGCCCCACAGGAAATCCCTGGCTTGAGGAAGCTGCAAGGCTTGTGAAAAGAAGGGCAAAGCCTTTTATTTACAGGCTGAACAATATCTTAAGCTACATCTCACTATGATTTGAGCTTCATTTTGACTATAACAAGTGCAAGGTTATACTAGCAAAATTTTATACAGTCCCCCAAACTACTAAAAGAAAACTAAAACAAAGTTAAGTGGATTTTTTTGTTTGGCTTAGGTCACCTTTAGAAACTATTTAGTGCATCTAATGGTTGAGATGCTGAAGGTTTCATACTTGTAAGGGGACAGTGTCAGCTTAAAAATAACAACCACACCATGAATTTCACCTAGTGTTGTAAATATCTGATGTTGATGTAGTAAACAAGAGAAACTGAGGAAAGAAGAAAGTGATATTCCTCTTTCCCTCAGTTTCTTTTGCATCTGAAGTCTAGTACATAGTCACTGTTTTACTATTTATGTTTCCTCTAGCCAATTTATCCTTTATCTGTCTTAAACATGAAAAGAAAATATCATTTGCCTGTTAACAAAGCAGTAGCAGAAAAGAACTGATTTCTTACATCTTTATTAAAATAGCTTAAATAGGATCATATTTAAGTTCTCTCTAAATTCCTGCATATTTGCAAATAGGTAAAGGATATTGCTTTATACAGTCAATATTTGTTCATTTCTCTTTGTGCTTTTATACCCCAAATTCACAAGAAGCAATTATATATCTTCAAATACTCCTCTCTGTTCATCCCAAAGAGGCACCACATAAATTAGGTATTATGTTTCTCCACAGCTTCTTAGAATACAGTTTGCCTTGGTACTTATTTTCCCCCACCACAGGTCAGCCCACCAGCGCACTCTCTTCAAGAGAGCTCTTTCCAATTCAAGTTTGCTCCCACAGCCTAGTACATTTTATGTAACATAATTCACTACTCCAAAGCCAGCAAAAAACCCTCATCCAAATTTCAGGACAGCTTTTGGCTATATTTTAGTGTGCACTACCCCTCTTTACTGTCTGGCCACTTGCAGCCACCCTCTTTCAAAAGGTAAGATTAATACTTAAAAGGGATTTTAGTTGATTTCCTTGGGACTCAGAAGACTCCTGTTGGGTTGCTGCACTGTTCATGCCAGCATCTTCCACTAAGATGCTGCTTTCTGTGATGTTCTTCAGGCCGCAGTTCAAGAATCACTGGCACTCATCACTGGGTTTTACAACATCTGCTCAGTATTATAAAGCCAGAGTCATCCAATCTTGCAAAACATGTAGCACCATCTCTGAACAGTTACCCCCAGACAGGCTCACAATTTTCAGTAGGCTATGGGAGGCAGAACAGTATTCCTCAGAGCAAGATGGGCACCCAGATGAGGGAAATCTAAAGGCCAATTTCTTCTCTCACACCCATTTTGGAAGCATTCCTAGTCCATATCTACTGTAGGCTGTGCTCTGTACTTAAGAGACCCCCTTTAAATCAAAGAACTATTTACAATCTACATACTGGCAAGTCCACATTCCCAGAGAATGTCATCTGGCAACTTTGACTTAAATCATCAGCTCTGTATTTATTTGCTTTCCTCCTTCACAAACAAGAAAAGTAAAAAGGACAAGAAAAAGTCATGTTTTTAATGACAAGAATGGAATTAAGAGAGTAAAGCCCAAGAGGTCTGATGCACCAGCACTCATTACTATACCCAAATGTCCTTTTTATAAAGTAGTAAAATACTATAAGGACATTGAAAAGGAAGATTAGCAGCACCATTGTGGCTTGAGATCTTTTACATACACACCTGCTGCTAGAGGCACAGGACCCCACTGAACATAAAATAAGACAGCTTCCAGAGTGGGACACTTGTGCAAAAACGAGCTTTATTAGACATTTTGGGTGCTAGATTTCTCCTACCCCTCATTACTATTTCTTTCTATTTGATATACACAAGGAAACTGGTCTTACCACGGGTGCTCAGAGAGAAGACCTCAGTCTCCCATTCCCCTGGACAGAGCCTGACACAGGGAAGCTCTGGCCACAAGGTGCCTTCTAACCAGGTGGAACAGGAGGTGTCCCAGGGAGTACATTCTATCACTCTTATCAGTTCAGAAAAGAAAACATTGTTTTTGAAAAGCCTCCCCTCCTCTTTGCTAATCCCTTAAACCCAAAAAGCTCTTATCAACTTCCAGATTAGGTTTCCTCCTCCTAGAGGTCACAGTCTTCACGTGGTGCAAGCTTCACCATCATCACCACAATCCTCCTTGAAGAGAAGCCCATGTGTAACTGGGCAGCCCGAGCCTGACAGCCTCGATATTCAGATTTAAGGACTGCAACAGTCAAATTCCCAATCACAAAGCCTGCCAGGGGCCTCCCATCCTTTTGCCCAAAGATGAAGAAAGCAGTGTAGCTTCCCTCCAGCTTTTCCCTGATATGCATTAAAACATATTAAGGCAAAAGCACAGCTGACACTGAGAGCTAAAATGCTGTAAATCAATTCAAAGGGGTGCAAGAAGGAAGTTTTAAGTTACTCTAGGGGGACTTGCTCAGTATTTGTCTCCCAACAGCTTTTGCTTCTTTCAAGTACTGCAGTTTAGTTCTGCCTCTTGCAGACAGTCAGAGAGAGAAGATGTGCAAACTCTTTAACTGAGCTGGTCAGAATGGGGCACTCATTTCAACTATATAAATAAATAAACTAAATTTACAGGACATTAACTTACATCTGATTAAAAATAGCAGGAATGTCAGCAGTAGGAGCTGTCATTTGTAATAGCTATCAAGACACAGGAAGTTATTTATTCTGTGGGTCACATAAAGCCCTCTTTAAAAACAAGGATGAAACAAGAAAAAAAGAAAGCATGTTTACTGAAGCCAGTTTCCCAATATTAGCTAGTCAACTTTGTTTATGAAATTTTATAATAATTTGTCATTGATATGTATTTGGGTTTATGTCCACAGATCTGTTAAACAGCTGGCCACTGCAGGAAACACTGAAGCCCTTGCTGCTCATGCTTAATTTTTGGATTCTTTTCAGTTTTAAAGATATTGCAGGGATTTTTCACACATTTTCATTTGGTTTTAAAAAGAAATTAAGATCTTCCCCCGGAAAGTCAGGTGTTTTCAAGTTTTTGTTTGTTGATTATTCATGTAATCATAAATTACGCAGAGTATTTGGCAGGCCATGCCTTTCTCTGTTAAAACATTTGTTTTTACTTTTTCAGTTATTGTTTAGATCCTGGTCATAACACACTTCAGGTTGTTTTGAACAGCAAAGAGGAAATAAGCAATATTTTAACTTATATCACACTGTAACAACATTAAATGCCTACGCAGCAATATGCTGCCTATTCACTATTTTCCACTTTCTTCCTGTCCACTGCTGGCTTAAAACAAAATAATTCACAATTTTACAGTTTCGCAACCTGTAAAACACAGGCTCACAAGCATGCTCAGAACAAAACACAAAAAGGAGCAAGACACAGGGCACCCAAAAAAATAAAAGAAAAAAAAAAAAGAGGGGCAAAATATAAAGTAAATATATTTGCTGAAGGGTGGTTTTGAAATCACAGGAAAGCCAACAAAGCTCTTCTGAAGTCAGCTCACATGCACCCAGGCATTGCAGGTGACACAGTTGGACGAGGCAGAGCCCCAGCACGGCACTGTTTGCCTACATTCACCCTGACACCACGGCAGAGAGTTAGGAAAGAGACTTTGAACTACGTGCCATCACTGCTGCTCAGCACGATCATGGTCTGCCGTGGATGTGATTACTAAACCCATTGTGACCCCTAGAAAATGCCCTATAGATTAGAAAAAAGAGAGGCAACATTCCAAACACCACACAATTCACACAAAACAGTCTCTGTGACAAAGCAGAAATTACAGAACTACATTTCAAAAATTTCTCAAGGATTTTTTTCTATAGATTTAAGTTGAACATTGTATTTCAAACATTCAGTTATCATGAAGAACGATTTCCATCTCTCCTCTGTTAGCGAAGTCTTAAGAATTTGTCATTTACCTAAGAAGATGAGAGATGAAGAGAGGGAGATGAAGAAAAGAAGAACATTTCTTCCAAGACTGGCTTTGTAAAAAGTACTTCTTAAACTTAGTTTTGGAGCAATGAGTGAAGGATCTGGACCTCATACCTTGAAGATATCTACATGCCAATTGCAATTTTAAGAAAGTTTAGTAGCTCTTAGACACTCTTTTTAATAAAATTCTCAAGGCATCAGAGAAGTTGAGGACCTACCACTTTAAAACACATACCTCAAATAATGGAAACTGGCAAAGCAGCCATGGGCTTAATCCTCCTTTTTCCTGCTCTGTCAATTATTCAAGGACCCCACATTCACTCATCCACTGCTGTCTACTTCCTTCAATGCCAAGCATTTCTGGGGCATCTGATAAGGAAATGCAGTGTTATCTTGCTCAAAGTTTTCGTAACAACAGCAGCCATCCCACACACACACACGTGTATATATTCAACATATTTGACTGATTTGCCAAGGAGAGTAGTAGCTAATTTTGACAAGAAAACGTACAAATCTCTGTGTTCCACAGCTCTTTTAAAAAATGAAGTAGTATTTTAAACTTGAAAGAGTGGATTTTTTTCCAATTCTCACCTATTTATATTTTTGTGTAAAGGTTTTAAATATGAAAACATTCAAGAAAAAGCACGATCAACCAAAACATTAAGATACATATTCACCTCTAAGGAGAATTGAAGAGAAGCCTGTGATTTGTACAAATCCCCTGGCTGCAGTGGTTTCTGTGCAGTGTTATTGGCTAACAAACACCACAGAAACCTGTTAAAAGCAGATTTAAAGGCCTTTTTACCTTAAGAAAGAACTTGCCAGAGAGCAGCAGTGACAAGGCACACCACAACTTTTGCATCAGCTTGCTTGACTCCTCTACAATGCCACAGAGGCTGCCCACAACTCAAATAGCCCTAACCATGTGGATTTCTAATTTTTTTTATCAAGTCTATTGACAAACTCACATCCTTTCTGTTGTAGCTGTTTTCAGCTTGTAGTTCACATACTCTTAGGGGCTCCAAAATACTTCTAAAATCCCTCAGAAGGCAGCCAGGAGAGGTAGAGGCAGTCAAATGTCCTCTGTCTGTTTGCACTGGGCTTTCCTGTAATCCTGGCTTAAACACACGTGCACCACAGGAAGAAAACAGACAATTTTAAGTTGCTGACTCTAGAAAAAGAGCAAGAACCATCTAAGATTAAACCTGGCCCCCAGACTTCGTCAAAAGGCTGACTTAAAGGATAAAGCCAAAGAAGATTAACTCAAGTACGATGTCAAAGTACACTCAAACAGCAATAGCTTCTCAACAAACACTGAGGGGTTGTAAAAACCAGAACATTTAAGAGGAGGATTCATAACCCTGCAGTCTGTGCCTGAAGGAAAGCTCTCCCAGTCCAGGTTCTGGCACCTGGTAAACTCCAGCAAATGGTTCTAGTTGTAATGATGCAGCACAACTCACTGAGTCCATAACCAGAAATGCCGGTAACCCAGATCACTTCAGAGTACAAAAATCCTCCGAGAGACACACTGTCCAATGGAGAAGGTGACATTGCCATTCTTCCATGCACAATGGGACAAGCCAGTTTTCCTTTCATCTGACAGCAGTCAGGGAGAGGTGCAGTAGCAAAGAAGTGCACAGTTCATCCATTGGCAATGTTAGCAAGGTACAGGGAAAGAGACAGATGCTTTGGCTGCCTCCTCTCACTCCTGCTATGAGGGGCAAAAGGCATTTGGAATAACTTCTATAAAAAACCTATCAGCTCCTCACACTGAGGGACCATCAAGAACAGGTCACAGGTCAAGAAACTCTACCAGTTTGTGGTTGTCTTCCCAAGAGAGTGAAAAGATATGATGAAAATAGTCCCCACTAACACTGTCAACAGAGAAGACTAGGGCTTTAAAGACAGTGGCTTGTATTGTACAGCAGTTTTATCACAGCTGCTTGACAAGCCACAGTAGATACCAGTCACTCTTGGGGGGAAGAAGTATTGACTGCCAAACCTAGAAATGCCTCCCTGAGCATTCTGGGTCATCCAGCTCCTCTGAGGCAGTCATGGGCTTACAGGGTGGCAGGAGCACCTGCCTCTGGTACAGGGTCTGCCACTCAAGCTGTTTCTGCTTCAGATAAAATGAGGAACTTGCAACCTCAGCAGCCACTTGAAAATAGGAAAGCTGCAGCTTCCAACAGATGACCAGAGAGTAGCCCATGAGAGCTTCAGCCCAACACAATCCCGACTCCCAAGCACCATCCACTAAGAAACTCAACCAGTACAGGTTCCCCATACAGAAGATATTGCTTCACACCTCAGAGGCCATCCCCTGAATCTGCACGCTACTGGGCTCAATCTCATCACTGACCAAAATTTTCCTCCTCTTTCTCCTGAACACAACAAATTTTATTGCTACTGGAATGATGACATTCCCAACATGAAGACTGAGCACTGGCACTTTCCTCTGTGAAAGAACAAATTTCCCCACACCAAAAAGCTACCAGTAAACAGGTTTCAATGACTCAATATACAGACAAAACATACCCAACTGAAGTCAGCAGAAACTTAACATTTGTTCAACACTCATTTTTCTACTGATGGCATTAAAATACTAAAGTTAACACTGCTAGTTAGAAAAGGCTCCAGGGAGGCCTCACTGAAGCCTTTCAGTACTTAAAGGAAGCTTTTAAAAAAAAGGTGGAGAGTGACATTTTACAAAGCAGATAGTGGTAAAACAAGGGGGAACAGTTTTAGACTAAGAGGAGAGATTTAGATTAGATGCTAGGAAGAAATTCTTCAGATTGAATGGTGCCCTGGGCAACCTGATCTAGTGAGAAGCATCACAGCTGATGGCAGGGGTTGAACTACAGGATCATTAAGGTCCCTGGAACTACAGGATCATTAAGGTCCCTGCCAACCATTCTAAGATTCTATGATAGCTCTTCCATATGAATATCTTCTCTGCTTTGGTGCAATTTTTCCTTTGTTTACATTATGTTTAAATCTTCTTGTTTCCTTATTTTTTTTCCTGAAGATTAGCTTATTATCCATTCTACAAGCCCTAAGGTAAGAGAAAAGGCAGTAAAAGCAATATAAAGAGTACCTGTGAAGATTAAAGACCATAATGACAATGGGAAGTCACACACAGAGAGGAGGCTGACACCCTCACTGGTGTTTTGGTTTCCCTCCCAGTTGCAGCTCACCACGATGAGTCAAGACACAAAAACCTGTGAGACAAAATAAGCTGCCATCCCTTATCTACAGCACCATTAGAAACAGGCATTCCCACCAGCCTGGTGCCTGCTAGAGGCTGGAAAGCTGGAAGGAGAAGAGGAGGGAGACAAAGAGGTGCCTGGCACCTTTATTCGAGGTTGAGAAAACACCGTTTTCTCTCGGGCAGAGAAGGAAGTAAAGAGCAAGCGCCATCCCTCAGCCATGGCAGCACGCACGCACATGCACACGCATTTCCTGCGGCTTCACAAAAACAATGAAGTGTGGGGAGCCTGGCTCTCGTATGAAGCACACACCAGCTATATATAAAATAAGAAAAGCAGCTGCTTCAAAAGCTCAGTCACGCTTTTATCAACAGGGCTTTAATTAGCACCCATCTGCTTCCTGTTTTATACTACAGAACTGACTTTCACCTGTTTCAGCAAAACACCCCTTCCCCCAAATGGAAGTGTGCACACACACACACACGAACGCACACAAGAAGTTCACAAACACCTTATGCTTAAGTAGTTAACATCTGAAATCCTTGTTCTGAGTGTGTGGGCTAGATAATTGCTTTTTTTTCAAAAATTAGACTTTGTCAGAGCTATCAGATTTCACAGTCAACACCTTTAAATCATACACCTTATATGTTTCACCATTTATTTTAACTCACTGGCACTTGGGGACCCAAAGAACACTGGAGCCCTGTTGTAATGGCACTGCACTACAGAGAGGCTGCCCAGAGGGCTCGCAGTGGAAGTGTGGGCTTTTCCTGAGGTCCGTCACACACATGAAAGGCTTTAAATAAACAATGGCAAGGCTGATAGTTTGAATCCATTCTTAACTCACCCCATTGTTTGAAGAGAAGAAACAACACGTAGAAGAAAAATATTACTGAGGGAGGAAATAGCTTCACCTTTGAATTTCCTGACATTTTTCCTCCCACGCTTTTCCCGTTCACTTCTCAATTATTTATTTATTTTGAAGGGAGAAGACAAGTGAAAGTTAAGTACACCAGCACAGCTACGTGCAGTCAGACCTGCCCACCTCTCCTGCACAAAGGAGCTACAAGCACTTGAAAGCTCGCCAGGAGCAAGGTATCCAGAGAGCAAAACAAGAGGAAGCAAAGCACTAGGAGAATTAATTTCTTGCCAGTGACTGAGCAAGGAGCACCACTTGCCTGCTCCTAGGCACAGCTAGAGGAATGAGAAGAGGGGCAAGTGCCAAAAGGAGCAGTATTCGTAAGGTCTCTATGTGAATTTTTTTGATTATGCAAAGCCTTCTCAAACTAAAAGCTGCCTATCACAGAAAAGTGCTTTTCTTAGCACACCTTTAGCATCAGCAATCACTTACAATACTTATTTTGCCAAAATAAACCTGGTAACCGCACGACTCATGCTCCAGTTTTGAAGTGAGAGGAGATCATTCTCTCTTTACAGTTAGAAGCCTCATCTGCAACAGCTCTCCCAGATGCACAAAGCTGACCCAAACTCAGAGTTTTCTTCCATAGCATCTTGGAGCTGCTTCCAGTTTTTGGATCTGTCAGTAGAGTTCATGAGATTCACCAAAGACTTAAAAGTAAGAAAAAAAGTAATTCCAGTAAACAGAATTACAGCAGTTACCTCTTTGATGTAGTTACTCGTGGTGGTAGCAAAAGCAACCAACCTACAAACATCCTCCTGTGCCCTCTATATCATCACCCAAGGGGAGATCACAGTGCCGGCAACACCAGAAGGGGCAAACACTAACACAAACCACTTGACTGTAAGACTCAGTATTCATGGGAGCCTACAAGAAAGATGGGGAGAGATGATTTACAAGGCTGTGTAGTGGCAGGACAAAGGGGAACAGCTTCAAACTGACTGCAAGTAGGTTTAGATTAGATATTAGGAAGAAATATTTTACTCTGAGTGTGGTGTGGCACTGGAACAGGTGGCTCAGGTAAGTTGTAGATGCCTCATCCCTGGCAATGCTCAAGTACAGGTTGGATGGTGCTCTGAGCAACCTGGTATTGTGGAAAGTGTCCCTGACCATGGCAGGGGCTTTGGAACTCCATGATCTTTATGGTCCCTTCCAACCCAAACCATTCTATGATTCTGAATGGGTACCCTAAGAAACGTATTTGTACCATACTGCCATTTGTTACTGATACAGCACACCAAAGTATCATCTATCTCTGTATACACAAAGAGATTTGTGCAGTATCACACAACTCTGAAAACAATAAGAATTGCCATTCAAAAGTAAAAATCACACTTTGTTTTCAAATCTCCAACTTCTAGAAGTCTTCAGCAACTCTTCTGCTACCTCACTGTCTAGCAAAAGCAGGATTTTGTACACAGGCTAAGGGAGGTATTAGTGAAGGGAATGAGCTCTGTTGCTAGAGGAAAAAAATAGAATGAAAACACACAGGCGTCCAAGCACAATGAATGCTCTGAGCATGTGAAACAGGTGAGAAGGGATGGAGCCAAATCAGCATCAAATGTGAGAACTCAAAATATTTCTCAGAAAAGTAAAGGTGGCTCACTTCTAACTCAATTGCTTCACAGACAGCAAAAATAGATGCACTAATCTCTTGGGTTGTGTTTTGTTTTGTTGTTTAATTTATAGACTTTATGAATTAATAAACCTGAATAACCAATTATTTCCTTTAAAAAGGAAAAAAAATCTTAACCTTGTGTTTTCACCTAGAAGATTACACCACCACTTAGATATTTTTCCATGGTATATCAAGTAACATATTACCAAACTTCATCCAGGACTGAAACAACAGATTGTCTCAAGAGCAAATGACAAAATATTTGTACCAGAAATCCTGGCAACGTTGCATGCAGATGGGTTTCTGAAAAATGGGGTTCCAAGAATAAGTCACCCATGGTTCCAAAAATAAGAGTTAAATTCAAACAAAAACTGGATGTTCACTTTGCAGGGCCTCTCCAGGGTCCCACCCTTGCCACACACAAGACACTTGTTAACCACAAGCCTCTGAAGTCTGAACTTCAGCTAAACACAGGAGGCTGGGGAAATGCAACCAAGGCCAACATCCTGGATGCATAACCCAGAAATTACACGGTCAGCCACCCCACTGCCAATGGACTTTGACCCAAGTATCTGGGCAGCCCTGAAACCCATGGCCACCATCCGTGGGGGTCTGAGCTGCAGCAGGAGAGGGATCATCCTATCACGCAGGGCCAGGAACATCTCTGCCTGCAGCTGGAATGTGGGCACGCTGGTTGGGTCTCTCAGCCTGCCAAGGCACAGCTCAGACGTGACCCTCCCCAAAGCACCGGGGGAGCCCGTGTGTGCGGAGGCACAGAGACGCGTCATGCTTCAGCGGGGGGCACTGGAGCATGACCACACCACAGCAGAAACAGATGTCTGAGACTGCTCCCATAAACAGGGATGGAGAAACTTGAAACCTGCACATTATTGCTCCACCTCGCCTTTTATAAGGGGAATCAAATGCAAAGTTCACTGGACGGTAGTGACCTTTTTTAAGTGATTCCTGGGCTTTGGGACACACTGCTTCCACACTGCTTTTTTAGGTTTTGATAATCTTACTCAGCCAGACATCCATGTTTACTGTATTTTTCTGTTAGTTTTTATGGTCAATACATACTGATCTGATAGGGAATCCCAGGATATTCTGCACTAAGAGGAAGAAAACAGATCCTAATTTGAAAGACACATTTAGTCAATATGTTTCCGATCCCTGAAATCTAGGGCCTTCAACAAACTTTTCACCACAGCTTGTCTTCCTTGGCAAAGGTGAACTTCATACAGATAACTACTGTTCATAAAGGCTATGCAAAACTAGTGGTGTTTGGCAGGAGACAAGCACGCAATAACATTTCTAGCCTGAGACAAAAAACCTAATATAATTTTTTTGAAATTTAGCACCCATCTGAGACCAACCTTTTCCGTTAAGATGACTAAATAACTGGTTTGAAGTGATTTGCATAAAAGACTTAAAAAATGTAATATGGATATGGGGGAAGGAGAAGTGAAACAAGAATGGGATAATGACATTTCATGATAACAGAGAGCATTACAGTGTGGTGCATATAAGAAAACAGTGTGCTTCCTTTCCTTTCTTCCCTTTCACATTTCTCTCTATATATGAAATTAACAAAACTTTCTTTAAGCATAAAAATCAGGGCTTAAACTTAAAGCTCAGTCGTACACAATAGTCCAAACTAATATGGTAAGGGGAATAGAAAACAAACTCAGAACCTCATAACATCAGCAGATACAGTACACATATATATTTTTGGTTATAATATTTACAAAGCTACTGAAGTTTGTTCATTCTTTGACATAGCATAAACTTCCAACTCACAATCTTGAGTTTTCCAGAAAAATCAAAGCTGTTGGTGTTACCAGAGCGGCCATGTAGAGTATATACAGTTCTCAACATATAATTAGTTAAAATGGTAATTACACCAAAACTTGTTTGCTTTTTGGGGTTCAGAAGGTAAATCATCAAGCTGATGACTCTAGAAATTCAACCACTTTCCAGCATTTAACTGGCTCTCCATCATATTTGTCTTACTTCAACCAAATACGTTTACTTGTGTTGGACAGTCATGCGCCATTTTTGTTGCTTCAACACATTTAAGACTTTTCTAAGCCACAGTGCAAATGTATCTTAAAGACACACACAAGAAGACTTGAATTAATGCTCATCCAATATATATTTATTTTGAGTAGGCCAAATCACTGGGCATCTAGGCATTGCAATAAGAATAAAAAAGAGTAAGAACAAACACAGTTTTCAGAAATTCCAACTTTTTAAAAATACTGAATACATTAAAACTAGAATTTCAGAGTCATCAGTGTAACAGTAATCTCAGTGATGAAACACTACTAATCATCAGTTCAGTTATTCCATTTTGGAAAGCACCCCTTTAAAAAGGGCTCAGGTATTCAAAGCCAGCATTTAACTGTCACTGTATCCCTGTGACTGCTAATGTATCCCAAAGTTTGATTTACTACTAGTAAAAATCAAGCACAGCTGTGATGATACAACTTTCTGCATCCAGTTATAAAGATAATCTTATTTTTAAATGGATTCATTTAACTTCAGTGTCATTTACTTCTGTACTACCCCAATCATGGCAAGAACATGCTTCTGCTTTAGGCCACAGACAGATGTCACATTATAAGAATGAAAAGTAATTTCCTGTATTAATGCATCAAGACCTCTCACTTTTTTCTATGTAGTAATGTTACCTATATAACATCTCAAAAGGGGGAAAAAGCACATTTTAGAAACTTTACAACAGCAGTCACTGGACTCACAGCTACCTAGTCTTGCCCACTGGTGGCTGCTTTGTATTACAAACACAACCACAAACAGGACAGGGTAACACCAGTAGTCCCCAGATTAGGCTGGTACACCACCAAAGCCAACAGGACCACACCAATCCACCAGCAACTGCATCACTTCTCCTTGCCTCCAACCCAACCACCAGCAGGTTCTTGCCACCACAAGCATAAGGATGATTTGGGCAGTGTATTGCCCAAAAAACAGGAATGGAATACACTAGAGCAGAGACACAGGGAGTTACACCAAAATTCTCAGTAACCAAACTTATTCCAGGTTATTTTCTGTGGGCTTCATCTGGCTGATCTTTCTCGATAACCCTGCCTAAACTGATGCAGAGCAGCTTTGCAAAAAAATCACCCCACAACTGTTACTCCCACACACAAACCAAGCCCAGGCTATTTAAGAATTCAGACCTCATAATCTAACAAAGCTCAGTTTACAAGATTACTTAAAATTTTTCTGTTGTCTCCTTTTATATGTTTTCACTTTAGTACTTAAACTTGACTGCACCCTTTGGACCATAGGGCTCCCTGTACAAGGGAGCTGTTCATCCAAGTTCACCTACATAACAGATCAGATCCCAACATCATAGATCCACCATACTTTTCTTGTGTTGTGGATTATCCTGTCAACCCAGGGATTGTATCCCATTTTAGCAGGCCTTCTGCAGAGGAGGAAAACCAGCAGCCTCTCAGTAAAGATGCTACAATCTGACACAGCAGAATACAGGAACAGGCAACCAGTGATATGGGAGAAGTATAGTATGGAAGTATAATAGAACTGCACAGTATTGGTGCAGTTCCCTCACTGCACCAATGAGGGAACATCCATCTGTAAGGGAGTAGCTTGAGCACACAAGCAGCCCAGCATGTCACCAAGGTCTTTAAAACACTACAAGGAGCTGAAATAGGCTTTTGAATGAGGATAATGAAGCAGTTTTGTAGAAGGTTTCTCTCCAACAGGAGACCACTGAAATATGCTTTGTACAGTTGCATCAAGTAGGCAATGGCAACATTCTGCAGGCACACTAGAGGCTGGTGTGAATATCACAGGAGTGAGTAAAAGTGGAAGGGAAAACAAAAGTAGGTTTAATGAGGCCCTGAAACTGAATCTGAGCCATTCAGATCAGATGTGACAGGGTAAGGTGGAGGAGGTGGTTAAGAAGGATGTGGCATGGCCCAGTTAGGGATATGGGGTGTTAACTCTGCAACCACACTGTGAATGGATACAAGCATGGTGCTTTTCACATGGCTAGAGGCAGAGTTCAAACATTAAGCAGCTTCCTACTTCTCAACAGTGATCTCCAATTTGTTTGAAATGTGCTTCATATCCTTTAGCAAAATAGAAAGCAGCCATCTGCTTTCACAACAGCACCTCACCAGGACTCCAGCAGTATCTCCACTTTTCCCTAGGGGATCACCATTTCGATGTTGTAAGGAAAAAAACACCTTTACTGTGATGGTGGTCAAGCAGTGGCAAAAGGTGCTCAGAGAGTCTGTGGAGCATCCACCCTTGGAGATATTCAGAACCCAGCTGGATCTGGTCCTGAGCACAGCCTCAGCCCAGCTGTGGGCAAGGGCCTGAGCTAGACAAGCTCCCAGAAGTACCTTCCTGCATCAATTACCCTTTAATTCTGTGGTGTCTCTTAGCCTGTCTCCACTGCTGCTCCACTGCTCCACTCATCTTCTACAGCCTGGAGGCCCTACATTGCCACAGCAGGGATGGCCATTTCCCCTGTCTTAGACATCACTTGGATCCACATTGCCTTTCTGCTCTTTCGACAGCTTGGTCCTCAGCAGTTCCAAAGGAATTGCACTCTCTGTATTTTAAGAAAAGCATAAAATATTTTCAAATATTAAATGGAAGATTACAAGAGGCCTCATGTTCCCAAACCACCTTGGACACTGACTCATCACTGCTGGATCTTTCCAAAACCATGTCACTGTTGCTCCAACATAGTCTATCCACCCACCCCTTGAAACACAGCTGGCACAGCACAACTTTGGTTTACCCTGCTCTAGAGCAGTGGAGGTTTTGGTGAGACAGTGGAATTTCCCTGTAGAATATAGTATAGAAATAATGATGTCTCTCTTGAGAACAGGATGGATTGAAGAACAGATGGGTTAAGGAGATATTAGTGCTTCTCTGCTTTGGAAAACTAAGTTCAGACACAGTCAAGCTGTATTTCAGTTACTATATGCTTAAATGACCCTTGACAGGCCCAGAGCATGCCCAGAGCACGCATCTGAGGAGCTCTGCTCCCAACAGCAGCAAGCCTCTCCTCATTCCCTTTGTGCCCCAGGGACATCCATCAGCTGTAAGGCTGCTCTGAAAGGACCTGTGGCATCCAACTCTCCCAGCTTCAACCTGCAAGGATGGTGTTGGGAGATATCTGGAGGATGGGTGACAATGTTCATGGTACTCTGGAGCTGCAGGGCAGCTTTATGGCCAGAGGCTCTCATTCTGGCAAAAAAAAAAGACTGCAGAGAAAGGAATACACAGGTCAAAAAGATAATTAAGTCATTGGCGAAGCAACTAGTGCTTTGAGTAAGGGAAGGTCACCTTAAACTGTATCAAAGATTGCAAGTATTAATTTTCTTGCTATCTATACTTTTAAACTTCTATTCGCCTGTGAAATTCTCTCTCCTGAAGAAATTACACAGGCAGAACAAGCACAATCATTACAAAGTAATATCCATCAATAAGGACAACTAAGCAGTTTCCTTTAAATTAATTTGCATTAAGCATTCCAAAAGCATTTTTTTACTGAAAAAAATGTTCAGTATAAATTCTAATTCATTTTCAGCTCATTACCTCCTGATGCATTCAAATGCCATCGACAAATAAAGACACAAGAGAAGAAATATCATCTTTCTCTTCTCTCATTTATCATTATGGAAGTTTGGTACAAAGTATGTCCTTACAGGAAAAAAAAAAAAAAAAAAAAAAAAAAAGGTGGAAGAAAAAAGGAAGGGGAATCAAACTCCACAAGCTGTAGCAGTCCCCTAGAACATAATATAATTCTTAATGAAAAGAATGCAAATAGCTGTCCTAGTGGACAGCTTTTACAATGGACTAATCTATTAATTTATTTTTAAAACACGAGTAAGAGAGGAAAAAAAATCAGCAGTGAAATGAATCTATATATCATTCTGATGAACCACAGCTAAGACTGTGCAGTATTGCAGTAGATTTCTGCAATAAAATTCCAAGCATGTACACAAAAATCAGACTATTTTGATTTTTTGCCAAACAGGCTACCTTCCAAGAAGAAAAGTCTGGGAAAAAATGCTAGTACAGTGACAGAACAACATCCTTACTTCTCACTCCCAAAAAAGAGACAATCTGAAGACAAAATGAAAAAGTTGACAACTGCTTGGTGGATCTTAAAGCTCAAGTATTCCAGGAACCAAGGTGTGATAGTAGGCGATGTCATCTGGAGAAAGGGGAAGAAATGATGGGAAAGAGTGCCTAAAAAGCACCAGGATTTTCCTGAGTGTTTATCAGTGGCAAATACTAGAAGTAGTCAAATGTATTGATAAAGGCATTTTTCTGTTAATTACTCAGAGAGAAAAAGTACTGATAAACTTTAAACCACTGTTTCATTGCCAAGCATTTTTTTTTCCTTGTGGGGAGGGTCTGATAAATTTACTTCTCCAGGATTTTTTTTTCTCCATGATCAATGCAAAGATATCTTTAATATGCAAACTATGTAGGTTCCACCAACCCACACTGAACGTTGAGTGTAATCAAATTAACATGGTCTCAAGCATATCAAGTCCATAAATTTTGAATCTGCTATAAAGCAAGAGGCACTTAATGCAAGTTTCTGTTTGTAAGGAACCGGGCAGTACTCGATGGTGTAAACACGGCCACCTGTCTCTCTCCAGAGCCTTCACGTACCGCGCGAGAGCCAGTGTGAACATTTGTTCGCCTAAAATGCTCGGCATATGGTTGAACTGACAATTTAATAATATCTTGATAAGGATGCTGCCAGACTTTTGGCGGGAGATAAGCATGTTTTATCATTAAATATTTGTACAGCAGTAGCACCCGGAGACCTTGAGCAGAAAGGGCCTCATTGTGCCAGGAGCAGAGGGTAACCGAGTCAATGACCCACAGATCTGACAACCCAGGACAACCAGGCTACAAAAAAAGACTGAGCAGAGTATGTACCACATGCACTACGCTGGAAACAAATCTTCCTCCCAAATTCACCTACACCTACCTGCTAAGCCTTTTCCTAAAAGTCATAATTTATCGTCCTCAAATTGGGAGGATCTACTCTGCAGCAACTTCCCACCATGCTGGGAAACCACAGTGGCATTAATAGGGGAGAGGACTTGTTTATTTCTGAAAACCAGGATTTTGAGACAAAATCCAAGTGTACATAAGATTTCTGGATGTAGCAGCTAAAGGCTTCATTAACAGCACCACACACTGAGGTTTTGCGCCCCACATAGTTTCCTTTGAAGAGCTGCACGTAAAAATTGCTCTCCCATTGCAGATAACTCCATCTGCAAAATTTATAGCTTACTCTTACCCGTGATCCAGCAAAAATCCCTCTTCCTACCTACAATTCCATGAATGCTTTTTTTGTTGTTTTCAGAATATCTTCTATCCTTAACAACCAAGTGAAAAGTGAATAGAGGAAATGGATTATGCACAAAATCAGGTCTTGGGATACCTTCACTCCATTCACACTGCTAAAGCTGAGATAGTTATGTAGACATTACCAGAAGAAGTTTCCCCCGGGTGCACATCAAAACTAGTGGCAACCCCATAAAAACAGAGAGAAATCCCCTGTATGCCACAGCTGTCTAAATCTTATCCTTCAACCAATATTTCCTACTCAGTTACTTCCTATAATAAATGGGCTTTATTAAACCATGTATGTGCTGGGAGAATCAAAATAACTATGACCCATGGTACAGAGAAAATGAGAGAAACAGAAGTTTCTTTTTAAAAATCAACTGTATATATAGAAACCAAGCAGTAAGACTACAACAATGGAAGACCTCATTGCAAGCAGAAATGTCTCATGTCTGAGTCACCTTAATCTTTGGACAATGGCACAACACATTTGCTTCAGCTTCAAAACCACCTCATGAAAATAACTGCTGCAGAAATAGGATTTGAGCACATAGGTGCATCTCCCTTTGCAGCAACACCATTATTTGTGTGTTGGCCATTTTATAGGGTTCTGGTTTTTTAAACATAGACACATCACACATAAATTGGCAACAGAAACACTACTTTTTAAATATTTAATTTTATAGGTAGGTATAATATATATATTCATACATTTATAACCTTACATGTTAAGATGAGGCAACCCTCATGTAAATGTAATGTAAGATGAGACAGTCTTACGTTGCTCAACAGCTGGTAACACATCCTTTTCCACAGCTCCGCTCCCAAAGGAATAAGCAGAGGCAGGCTCACATAACTTACTTTCATCCCAGGCTCACACCAACACACAAATTCTTAAATATTTTTGTCTGGCATGTGTTTTCAGTTGCTTTTTGTGTATCACATTTGCCCCGACTTCAGATTTAACCAGAGGTTTAACTTAAATAACCCCTAGTAGTATTCTAATGTGCCTTTACAAGTCCCATTCACAGCTGACAGTGAACTCCGTCCTTACTGCTATTTGCAGACATGTCTGCACATGCAAGGCAGCCCCACTGCCTTCTTACTTCTAGGACTGGGGGTAGTATGCAAAAGACATCATTTCCAAGAAGGCTCGCAATGATTTTAGTGAAAGTTGTTTTATAAGACCAGAGAGCCTTACTATATTTTTCTAGGATAGTCAATGGGATTCACATTTTTATTTAATAACTTTTTTGTTTCTGCCTCTTAGCAAGAAATATCACCGAAAACTTCAACAGCAAGTACCTTCTTGATGACGTTTCTCACCTTGCAAAGTTTAACAAGTATTTTATGCACAGAAGTAACAGTAACACTACATCATATTTTAGGAGCTTGATGTGACAGCAATAGCATTTTTTCTTTTTAATTTAACATGACAAATTAAAAAATAAAAAGGTAGTATTTATGAACATATATGCACAACTTGAAAATTCAGTGTTCCAGTTATCAATGTACTCTAAGTCAGAGGTACATGCTTTCAACAAAACTAATTCAAAACCCTTGCTTGAGCAGGATGGATACATGCCTTCTTACACTTCAATTAGAATAGATCCCAGGCACAAAAAAGACTGGAGCAGAAGGATCTTAGGCCTTATTCCCAAAAGGTCACTTTTATGTTCTGAAATTTACTTTTAAAACATCATTTGACTGCGGTCGGGTAATGAAAAGAGCCTGCAGGCAGTGCTAAGCGCATTCGTATTAATCCTGACATTAGGCTTGACAGGTCAAATATCCCCTGTTCTTGCCAGCTACAGCTCATGGATCCCCTGCCATGGGGTACTGCCTGCTTCCTCCCAGTCCATCCTCCTTCCCCAGAGGGTAAGAATACACAGCTTTCCCTGGACAGACAGCAATACTAAAGGGGGAGAAATCCTTTTACAACTGGAGCTCCTCCCCCCTCCTTCCTCCCTGCCTTCACTATCATTGTGCTGTAAAACAAACTGGAAGGGAGATGTCGGGATAACAATCACAGGAAGAGAGTTTGTGACAGCCTGGCCACAGAGTTATGGTGCCCCGAGATGGGAGGGCAAAGGTTCATGCAGGAAACGATGCTGAGACCAGGACCCTGCCCCGGCTGGCAACAGGCCTCTCAGGGCTAGGTTTGGGAGAAGGAAATGTATTTTGCTCATTACCATTTTTAAGTGCCACTGCACTACAGGCTGCAGGATGTTTGCATTTACAGAAGATCTCAAGGATTTGCACTTAGGGAAGCCTGCTCTGTGTGGCTCTGCACTGCAGCACACTCCACACCATTTGAGCACCACGCGAGGATTTCAAGCATCTCTCTCGAGTTGGCAAAAATTTCAGCACCTCCTCCCAGAGAAGAAGGATCCCAAGATGCCTTCCAACAGCGGCAACAAGTTAGTCCATTGAAGAAAAGCATCTGCCAAACCAAAACACAGACTTGCGGCTTCCTAGGGACTCGGGTGCATTTGAGAGCTGCTGCAGCTTCCATTAAACACTGACTACAACAGAAATCACACATTAAGGAGCTAAAACATGTCTTTGAAAAATAAATATGTTTATTTTAGATGATTCAAAGTACTTTGTGCTCTAAGTTAAAAAACTCCCGGTAAAAGGATTTCAGATTACACTAAACCAAGTTATACTCCCTTCTTTCTAGTGGCTCCCCCCTCACCTTCTGCTGGAGGAGAAACAACATCACATGCTGTGCTGCAGGTCTGGGACAGGATAAATGTTCATAAACACTTGGTCATGTGTCTATCCTGTTTCCCATGTTTGTAACTTCATGCCATTTCTTTATGTTTTGAAATTCCAATATAAACATAAGTTCAAGATCCCCTAAAGGCTGTCCGTCCTGGCAACAGCAGATTTTCTAATTTGTTTACCTAGATATATATACTGAATAAAAATACAACTTTCACTTGTGTTTCTCTACCCTATTTCAGTCAAATTTGGCCATTCACAGCAGAAACACTGGGCTTTGACTGTGCATATTCTCATACAGCTTCCCTTATATTTCACAGCCCCGCTAGTGTGTCGCTGCAGCCAGTGACTCCAGGGCTGTTTTTTGAACTCAGCCTCCCCACATAAATGCCTCTTTTAGAAGCTCTAGCCTGGCACCAGTTTCATGTTGATGCATGTGATAGAGGCCAAAGTCTCAAAGCTATAAAACCCGGCAAGTTCAATCACCCACGGGAGCATGAGGCACAGCATTCTGCCCACACACTGCTGTAGAAAAAAGCATACCCAGACGTCCTGATCCGATTAGCAATTCTGGCACCAAATCCTCACCCAGACAAAATACGTGTGACTGATACTTGCCTAGGACCAGCTCAAGGTTTCTCAACAGCGTAGGCAAAACTGAATCTGGTGGCATTACCAGGTTCGTAAGTGGGAAGCTGAGAATAGCCCCAAAAAGTTGTTTCCCACTCCCTGCAGCATGACCTTCTCCATCCATCTACCTCTTACACACTCCCACTGCAGCACACCCATCCCCTAACTTCTCAAACCCAGACTCAACTAAACAGATCCATCCAAGCCTCATTCCTTCTATAAAAGCTATTAATCCTCTACCTTGTTACGCTGCAATCCTTAATCATGGTCAGGCAAATTTCAGGCTGCTGCAAGAGGGATGAAACCAGGTAGGGGGTTTCTTCACCTTGGGGCAAGGAGGCAGTGGAATGGGGCAAAAGGACACAGACTGAGGGTCAGGCTTTCTTCTTTCACCACAGTCCTACAAAGGCTAGAGTGATGACTGATGCAGCTGAAGAGGGTTTCCCTCCCACAACAATGTGGACTGCTCCTCCCAGTGCAGCAGAGAGCTGTGTGAAGGGGAAGTAAAATAAGCTATCTGGGCATCAAATCAGTCATTGCAGCCTCTGGTCCAAGCAGCACTGGCAGCTGTCACCATAACTGACAGCTTCTCACACACCATAACATTCCCTGACACCCTCACATGACGTGCACAAGGAAGGGCTGGAGCTCAAGGATGCAGGGAAGTGTCTTTGTCCCAGCTCTGCAGAAACCATCCTTAGAAGGTCCGTTCCCCATAGGTGTAAAGAAAAAGCCACCAGATGCAATGCAGAACACCTTTCTGGGAGCAGCTATTTTGTAATAGAGGTAACTATAAAAAGGAAGAAACCATTTCAAAATCTAAAAAACAAAAGGGATGGGACCCAGTTGTACAAACCAATGGAGAGCAAGAAAAACTGTGTGGGCAGGTAATGCACTTTAAAAAACCCATTGGTTCCTTCTCTCAGAAACAAAAAAGACTCAAAACCACACCTAAATACTTCCGACAATGCAACAGCTTAAAACTTCTTTGCTGCCTTCTCTGATTTTCCATGGTTATTACACTGGGACACAGGGACTTCTTGGCCAGATACTTAGTGCTGGGTTCACAAAGGCAGCAATGGCTCAAAGTAATGAGATAAGCAGAGACCCAAAGGCAGTAAGGATCACACCATGGCTTCTCACATGCTATGGAACGGGATTTCTACACACTGTGAGCTTACTACCATCTTTTAAATGAAATAACATGCTTCCTGGAAAGACCTCTGCTATTAAATATTTGGGATAACTACCACAAATAGACTCTAGCAGAATACTTCTCACAGAAGTTTTTTTTAATGTCTATGTATGTAGAGTAAATTTAGAAGTCATCCAATTATAAGTACTTGTTCTTCAAGGAAAATTTCAAATTTTTACAAGTGCATGTTCTCAAGTTTTTCTCAGAAATTTAGAATAAAATATACAAAAATATATCCAGCTGGAGTTTTTCAACAAAAATTCTTACCGTAGCACAAATGACGAGGGAGGCACACATTCTTGAGCTTAATACAAATCCAGCTTGATAAACAGATGGAAATATGGGGTTAGTAGGATTTAATTCATTCTTAGCTTTAAACCAGTCTTTGATAATAAGTGTGAAGCTAATAATACTAAATAAGTGCAGTAGAAAGCTGTTTGGGATGTATAGAGTTAACCACCTGTACATTCCTGGTTTATGATTACAAAGATGCTCATTATCCAGCATTGTGCATCTAAGGGGACATGCAACCACTCTGTTTCTTTACTAACCTGGATGTAAGTACCTAGAATTTAGTCCTGCAACTCTCATTTTTATTTCATCACTTTTTCTCCCATGTGCAGTTACATCTTTTCTATTTCATAAATAATTATTTGCCTGAGTCTTTTTAAGTTTAAAGGAAAGCATGAAGCAGAAAACTCAGCTGGAGACCTGGCTTGCCTAGAAAAAGGCTTGTGTTAACTAACACCCAATGCAGTGCTACCACCAGACCACATAACAACAGCAGAGAAAATACATAGTACTTTGACAACACAAAAATCTCACTTAAAAAAGCCACCTTGTAACTCCCAAGTAACAGCTACTTATACCCTCTCTGCTCATACACATACAAAAGTAATTTCTTTTTAAATTATCAGGCAGCTCTTCCTACTTACACAGTCACATGGCCCCAGTGAAAGCAGTGATCGACTACAATGCTATCTCCAAACCTGCTACCCATCTCTCCGCAGGAGCTCCAGGGCCATTCACATGTTAAGCCTGTTCTCTGAGAAGATCTCTGGTTTTGCAAACAACATAGTCAAAGTCTGTTCAAAACCTGTGCTTTCCAGTCTTCCTTTGAACACATGTTCAGGCCAGATTGTAAAGAAAAACAAAAGCAAAAGGAACATGGTCAGTATGATAAATAAGGGGTTCATAATATAAATTTACCCTTGGACTTACATTGTCTATTGTCTTTCAACTTCTGTATTTTGCACAACATCTTTACCTGCTGTTACTTCTCAGATTAGATATGTCTGTATTTTAGCTCTGATCTTGTATTTCCTATGCATCTTGGAAGAGCTGTGCAGACCCATGAGAGCTGACAAGCCTACAGAAAAGCATGTACAATTTTGAATCCTTGAATGATTTAAGAAGAACTGCACTGGTTGAATACTTTAGTTTTTTCTAAATGTAAATATGCAAAGACTTATGAAGATCTGGCTTAACATATAGACAGCAAGTGATGAAGCCTGGCATTACCATTTACTTATTAACAAAACTGCATGTTCACCATCAGGTTTTTTTCCCAGAAGGTCTATGCCTTCAGCCATCATACATTCTTTGCACACCCTGAAGCTTCAGCACAGCTGGTGAAATTCCTGGGCTCCTACAATGAACTGCTGGTAAGCCTGATTTTGCCATTTCCATGGAGCCTGAAGCCATGAGATTCTCTCTACTAAGTTTTAAATTGTGTGCTTTCTTATATCCTGATTATGACAACACATTAAGTAACACACACTCCCTAAAGGTGATCTAAAAACAAAACACCAAGCAAAATTTGCTATGCAAACAGTTTTTAGAAACAGTTTTGTGATCCCTTGCTCAAATAACTCTACACAGCTAAGTCAGCAACATGCATGGGGTAAAGAAACCAATTATTCCGACTCTCATCAAGTACCAGATTTTGAATAGATGCAATCTTGCAAGACAGAAATGCCACAACACTGGTGTACTTTCTGAACAACCAGGGAGGGAAGAGACAAAGCAACAAAGTATGTGTTGAATAGAGGAGCAGGCTTCAAGAAGACAATGATGAGTAGCCCCCTTAGCAAGAAGAGGTGAGTATATCAATCTTAAGGGCAGTTTAAGAGTTGATCATACTAACTCCTTTGGGAGAATAAATGGCAAAAATTTGCTCTTATATGTATAGGAAGAGTCATGGAATCTTGACTTAGTATTTGTCCCTTAAATATGTACTCAGTATCTGGCAACAAAATATATTATACAAAATATTAACTCAACAGCAAACCTCAGCATAAGCTTAACTCTGAGGTTAGCTTCTGCATCTTCCTCATAAAAAAGCAATTCAACTTTTATGCACCCCACAGAAAATCAAGAGGCCAAGATCTTCAGCCATTCTGCCTGCAGTTTTACTCTTGCAAGTAACTTTTGCATGTGTTAAATGTGGAAGGGCACATCTGAATCACACTCCATTTGTCACCCTCTGACAAAAATCAAGTCGACATGAGGGCCTATCAGCTATGCAGCTGATAAGTAAGAGCTATGCAGCTCAGGGAACATTTAGCTGCATTTTGGATTAAACCAAACCACCAGCACAAACCAACCTACGGAATCATTAGTGACCTCCACTCTCAGGAGCACAAGACCTCTGCTGTTGGAGCAAAGAGCAATGAAATATTGGCAGAGCTCCTGTGTGTGGAAGGAGCTGCAATATTCACCTGCAAGCAGGACTGGTCCCTCTCACTGAGTAAGCCAGCCTTTCTCCCAGCATGGGGAGATGAGGCCGTCTGAACACCAAGGCCCAGAGAGCAGGGCACTGCCTACGCTCTTACTTTTGAAGACTGTCAAAACAGACATGATTTTCTGACCTAGCTTCCTGCCTCTCTTAATTTACTCTGTACGTCTGTGGGTTTGAGCAGACTAGAGACATCCAGCCATGGGTTGCCTCCTGTGTGGCTTATCAAAAAGCAAGAGACCGTTGTGCTTAAATAGCTAGCTACATGGGAGGAGTCTTAGCTCATCCACCAAAGAGGATCTCAATATTCCCTTCCCAGTCATCTTTCAACACCTTACATGGCTCTTACATTCCCTTCCCAGTCATCTTTCAACATCTTACATGGCTCTGAATTTCACAGATGCCCTCATTTATCAGTAAATACAATAAATAGGCTCTTACTGAAAAAGTAGAGTACAAGATGATGTCACATGTCATAGTAAAAGGAGCATTTCAGGAGTTGGCTTGGCCAATCAAGCACCCAAATTCTGGTTGTTTTTATTCCCAGGCCATACACAAGCATCGAAGATAATGGGATGGATGTTTCTACAAATGCAAAGAATGAAAGCCAGGACTTAGCATCCAAAAATGAACCCAAGCATTTCTCAGGCTATGCACAAGTGCAAGGTTAAAGCCACTCACCCAATGGCAAAATACAGTTACCTCTAAGGTGCGATGAAGCAACGACTTCGCTTCAACACCGCAAGATTGTTTACAAGAAGGGAAATGAAGCTCAACTTCTCCAGGTGAAGCTGTAGAGGAATTCAAGGCAGCCAGAAACTAATTATTCAGCTGGAGTTTGGCCAGGACACTGGAGTTAGCACTGCTGCCCTCCAAGATTGTGTCAGGGGACTATGCAGTGACCACCAGCACTGTCTATTGTCTTCAACGCTGCTTCCCACAGAACCCAGGTTCTCCTTGGAAAGCTCCCGTTTCTGGATCGAGCAAGCCCAGCCCTAGTCAGTTTGGGAACAACATAGGACAAGGAGGAAGGGTGAGAAGTGTAACTATTAGTGTCACTTTCAAGAGCAGTAAATTTTACATGGATTAAAGGGATGAAATCTTTATATATAGCAAAAAGGATAATTATAATGAAGGCATCTGTCTAGCTGGCACCACATACAGCAAGACCTGCAAGCAGTAATTGTACAATAACAACGTGATGTTTAGTGTGAGGTTTAGGACATTCTGCCAGAAAACCTAAAGTATCCAGGTTGTAAAACAGTGTAATAAGTAGGTAATCCCCAGCCTGGCGTCCAAGTTACTGCCCTAACCTGTTCCTTATGATTATAAAATGTCTCGGTGTCAGCAGGTTCACTGTGAGTCAGAGCTGAAATAATAAATGGCTTATTCTCCATCCTGATGGAGGAAATACATCATGGCTCATTGTGGCTCACTTACTGAGGCTTTTTTTTTTCAAACAGGAAAATGTAAAAATAACCAACTCATTCTGCCTTATTGCACTTATTTTTGATTAACAAGGCCCTTATTACAATCAAATTAAAAAAGAAAAAACAGCATGTTTTCAATATGGCCTGCAAAAACAATACCTTAGGAAAAAACACCAAAGAAAAATACTGCACAAACAGCTGAAGAACACAAAATTTGTGACAAATAGTCTCTTTGTCAAAGTGATTCCAACACTTGGCTCCTGTAAACAACAGGTTGCCTGAGCTGAGGTAAAGGTCTAGGCTGTAACATTGAGGCACTTCTGCTCCCAAAAATCTGTCTTTAGTCAGGTCCCTGTGTTCACAATACAATGACAACTCAAGTGGTGTGTTTGCACACTCAGGACCTCTAGCTGTGAACTCCAGAAGAAAGGTGCCATCTCCTGCTTCTCACATTGCTGGCAAGCAACCAGTGCCCTACTTCTGTCATGTCTGCCCCAACACTGCTCATAAACCACACAAAATGTCTCCCTTGAAAGCTCCTAAGAGACCCATAAAACCCCAGCAACTCAAAAAAACTCATCCTTTACTTAGCACAGATATATAGAACAGAAGGAGCATTGTAAGCAAGGCGCAGTCAATCCTTCACACTTTTTGCAAACTGAAAGAACAGTAACAAGTGGAAGAAAATAAGCATCATTATTTTATGGACTTAGACAGAAAGTACAGATATATTAAGATGATTATTTCAAGCTCAAATTTGGAGCACATGTATTTTTATACACACACAGAGTGGCCTAAATACATAGAATACTTAAAACAACAAAATAATATATAAAACCCAGAACAATACAGAAAAATTTATAAGCAAATTTTTAGATTTTTAGTAACATCCATTCTCAAAAAAAGAAATTAAAGTACCTAAAACAGTAGAAAATACAAATAGAGAGCATTTTCAGAAATTATTAAGGAAAAAAGTGAATGAATATCACAAAGACAGCTCAAATTTTTTCAGAGAAATATCTGTCCAAAAGGATTGCAAGTTCTATGACTCTGCATATTTGAAATACACAATAATTGACATTAGACATACAGAGAATACAAAATTCTTTGAACTAAAATAACATGCACTAAGAAAATAAAATTTCTCCATTATTTTATTATAGGAAAAAAAAAATCTTTACATTTTTCTGCATTATATGTAGAATTACAAATTATAAATTAATAATTTAGACTAGAGTAGGAAAAAACAAATGTTAATTCCCAAAGTACTACTGCTAATAAGCTGGTAATCAATAACTAAGTTATTTATGACCAATACTATACCAAAAATGCAGACTGAAGTACAAAATTAATGTTAGAGTGCTGTCCCTTGACTGAAAGTTTTTTAAATGTACAGTTTAAATGCACAAACAAACTTTTTCCATTTCTTGCATATCCTTTCTGCAGCTTCTTGTGCACACTTTGGTAACTCAATTTTATTATGACCTTTAAAACATCAACATCCTGTAGGTAGTAGCAGTGGCCAGGACTCGGAGCTACAACTGCAGCAGGGCAGGCATTTTCATCTTGTGCACATTTTGCCACGCCAGAGCTTGCCTGTGAGACACTGCAGTGCTGGGTTCCACCCCACGCTGGTTTCTAGCTGAAAACTCCACATCACTTGAGTTCTGTTCTGGTGCTATCCATCAGCCCTAATTCTTGGCAGCTGCTTAAAAGGGCTAATGATCTTGCAATGGAGTCATGGGACTTTGAGTCATGGTCCCAGCTCCAGGTTCCACCACCAGCCCCCACACTGCTCCAGGCCTGTGCTCCTCCTCAGCTGCCCCACCACCGCCAGCGAGGACACAGGAACCCTTCTCTCTCTTTCTGGGCCTGTCTCTAGCTTCACAGGATTTTGTGACAGCTTCTGATACATTCAAGGTTTTCCCCCTTCCACCCTCAACAGAAGTGCATGCCAAAGCGAGTGAAAATATTGGCATGTGAAAGGTGGATACACTGAAGCTATGCAAGCACAACAAACCGTGTCGTGCTTCCCTGCTTCCCACACCATCACCTCCCCACACCACATATCCCACAGCTTCCCATGGGCATAACCTTAATCCCACAATCTGCACTCCCTCTCCCAACTTCGCTACTTTCACTCCTTTATCTTTAGCAGCCCCCAAATACCGCAAGCCCCAAGTGGAAGTCTTCCAAACTCCACAGCATCCTTCAGCTCCTCCTAAACAACCCTCCTTGGAGCATCCACCAGGTCCATAAAAAAGAGGTGGACCCCCTGGTCAGCAAGCTGCTACCCACCAGGAAGAAAACAGCAATCCCAAGCATGGTTACTTAACTCTTGAACTGAACCTTTTTTTTAATGATGTTTTATAACATCCATAATAATGAATATTCCAGTGATGAGCATTACTGCCTTGTGACTCATTAAGGGTTTTTTCTAAACTGAGCAAAGTTTCCATATTTTTTGTGCCACATCTCACATCAGAGCTACACTTCAAGAAGTGTTACAAATCAAAACAACTTCGATGACAACACTACAAAGGAGAACAAAACACTCAGCATTTGGAATGGCAAGAAATTAGGATTTATATATATCCCCCAGATACATTTAGAATTTTTAATCCCTTTTACATTTTGGACTTCAACCCTTTAAAATGCAGGAAGAATGGTTCATTTTAAGCTTCTGGATTTTTTTCTTTTAATTTCATTTCCATTTTGGCTTGTGATGTGAACAGATCTGTTCAGTGATATTATACAGCACTGCTTCAGAAAGCTAAAGTCTGCTCTTTTCTATCCTACATCAGTAAGAGAGAAAAAAAAATTCCTCCTTCTAACCCAAAGATCACAGAAAAGAATATATTTCTCTAAAGACAAGATTTGCAGACAGTTGTCATACCTTGTACTGAACGACGAAGCTGGACAAAGCATACAAGCTTTGTATTACACAAGCTTTTCCTTTAACTCTTTTTATTAATTTTTTTAATGAGTATATTTATTTCCTTACATACAATTCATAGTACGTTATCTTCCTTATTAATTGCAGCTTGGTTTTGACACTCATTTAATTCTGTACCTTTTTCTTTTATTCTCATCTGCATTTACAATGTTAATGAAGAGTCCATGCTTCCAGGTAAAGATTGTTTTTTTGAGCTGATAGGAAATCCTATAAGGTCTTACGGTTGCAGTTTTTCTCCATAACAAACCCTTCCGTTACGTTGGAGATTATATACCTTAAAGATATTCCTTTTCTTTGTGACACATATTGCCTTCTCTTTAGAAAGCAAAACTTTCCTAAGTGTCAATGACAGAAAGCAGGATTTTACAGAGCAAAAAAACCCAGCAAAACACAACAAATCATGGCACTCACAATTTAACTCACATTTCAAAGTCTTTCTCATTGCCTCTCTTGCCTTTTCTTACAAACACCAAAACCAAAACACACTTGTTTGCTTTGATTTTCAAAACTCTACTGTTTCCAAAGACAAGAAAATTTCGCTGCAATCCGCTGAGGTTACCAGCATGTTACAGCTTTTGTTCCTGCATGAAGGCCATCCAGCCTTTGCAGACTACCTAGAAAGCACAGAACAACTCGCAGTTCGGATATGTCCTACATCTGTCCTGGGAGGGAGCAAGCCCAAGACTGATGGATGTCGTGGCCATCTCTGACTCAAGGAACACATCTGATCATACGCAACCCAGACACATCACACTACTGTGTACCCCTGGTCTTTTTCAAAAGGGAAAAGGGTGACAATCCTCTTGGACTGCATATGCATAGAAGTTATGCTATTTATCTGAAAGAAGATACCTCTGCTGTGTGCAAATTGTGTGGTTGTGCTCAGTATTTAGGAGACCAGAGCTAAGACTTCCCAGTGCTGGCAAGCAGGGAGTTAGGTGTAGGTTAAACCCCATGTATGGCTGTCACCTTTCTACCTCCTTAGAGCAGCAGACTGTTACTATCACAAGTGAAAACTGTGATTTCTCTACAGACTAGAAGATACTTGCTTTTTTTACTCCTACTTACAGAACCTTTTTTCCAGTCCTTTAGCGGCCACTGTGGTATGGGCAAGAAGATACTCAGATCTTGGTTTCCAAATCAGTTTGCCAAACTATAGCCTGTACAGAAAAAAAACCCAGAGCTTCCTGAACTCTCATTGTCTGGAAAACATGGCAAATTGGGCCAGTCCCCTGTGGAGTCAAAATGCAAAGTCTTCACAGGAGGTGGAAACAACGTGGTCCAAGATTACCATCTTAGTTCCGTACACTTGGAGCTACAGGTCTGAATTTGATGAGGTTATTTTGTCAACACTTGAAGCTGTCCATTGGCCTCTTCCCTAAACTAACAGTGTCTCGTAATTTGAGTCCAAAAAGACTTCTATGGAAGGTCACAATGGCTGCCTCCTTTCTCAGGAATTATTGTGCCCGATGAAGTTCCTCCTTGTGAACATTCAGAACAGGAACCTATTCCCCTCCACTAACTACCATTCCCACACAGACCAGCCTTCTAATCTAAAAGCACACTAAGTAACCCTCTTCACATCTATCTTCTTTCCCTTCAACAGCTACCCAAGGGCTTTCTCAGCAACACCAACAGGTACTTTGAATCACACAAGTCAACAAATGGATAGGAGCCACTAAGCTTGAATAAAGGTTCCTTTGAGGTAGGAAGGAACCTGCAGGAAACCTCACACATTGTTCAGAAGAGGACTGTGCTGTCCACAGTGGATCCTACTGGACTCTCCCACAACTGGTTTGCATCAGCAGTTACACACCTGACCTTTAGGTTACCAGTACGAGATGAAGTAACACCTTAAACAGTAAGCAAGACCTGTTTTTCTTATTGGTGCTGCCTATGTGAACATTAACACGATTTACATGGCAGAGGAAAACAGGTGTTAATGAGGAGAGGGGATATTAAGTAGAGATATTCTTTGCTACTCTATTTCTATTCCTCATGCAATAAAATTTAGTGTAAGTGGTACTCAAGCAAATCAGCAGCATTAACAATAAACCCGGTGAGAAGTTTCTGGCTATAAGAGCATTCCAGCCTCTGGGTTTTTTCCTTAAATTTGGAAGGTTTAGTATTTCAGTATAATTCAGTCCATGTTAAAGACATTTCTAGGAAAAGGCACATATCCTACAGCAAAGCTCATTTAACAGTCACTTACCAGTAACAAACTTAAAGCCTTTATTGGCTATTTCAACTTCTGCTCTGCATGATTCATTTATCCCTGGGATAAGCCTGAGCAAGGGATTCCCCCAGTGAAAGACAGACTAATCAAATTATTTCAAGTCAGTCAGGTATTCACTTTATGCCATCCGGCCCCGATGGCAAAATCACTTGTAATAGCAGATCTCCCAACGTTAGAGGAAAAAATACTTTCAGACGCTAAACACTGGCTTAATCAGAGCCAAAAGACTAAGTTCCCACAGTCAGAATCACATAACGGCTACCACTGTCTCCTTCTCACTTGTAACCTTTCACACTGCGCTGAGAAGTGGCTTCTATACAGATACATGAAGGTCTTTTCCAGCCTGAACAATTCTGTATTTCTATGACACGCACTCTCATTTCAGACACGCACTAGACAGAACACAAAATTACCCTCACACACAAGGCAGCACTGCTGCATTGCATCCCAGTGGTTGGCACAGAGAGGACAGATTTTTGCAAGATGCTGAAAGATCCCAGTACTTACCAACAAACCTGAAAAGGCTTGAGGTTCTCCATCCTTCCTTCTGGGGGAGTTGTATGCCATGCATCCACCAGGTGCTGGTACTTTTACACATCATGCCTAGCTAAAGGCACCTAACCTGGTAAGCGGTTTTTGGAGTCAGCTATTTCTTACCTCTGTCTCTTCCTGGATGATAACTTGATAATTAAGAGGTTTGGTGCACTTTCATTCCAGACAGGTTACGGAAGGACAGGCTGCAGCACCTGCACAGTATAGCATGGCAGCTAGCTGGCAATGGAAAGCACAGGAAATACCAGCTCTTGTCCCAGGAGTAGACAGGAAACACGGGTAAAAGTTAAGCAATTATACCAGTAACTATGCAGGTTTTTCTTTTCCTCTGCTTCTACCCACCTCTCAAAACTCCAACATCTTTCATCCCTCTCACTTAGGAGAGCCATTCAGGCTTCCACCTCCCCTGGTGCCCCTGCTCTACACCTGCCAACGATGTTCTTGCTCTCATCATCTTTGAAAATGGAACTATTTATTCTCAACCATATAGTTTTTGATGTTGACAACTTTTATTTCACACAGGAAGAACCTCCTGCACACCTGAAAGTTTGCCAGCCTTTTTCCCATGGCACCCTTGTCTCTAAGAAAAGGCACTGCTTCCTTTAAGAGCATCATCATGCCACTACCACCACTGCTATTCCCTCTGTTCTCGAATCTAACGCAAAGGGGAGTCACATGCTCCTGTTTATACATCCCATAATACAAGGCTGCTATTTATCAATAAATGCCTTGAGGCGCAGAGCAAAGCCCAAGCTAATAAAAATCTGCTGGGATTATCTGCTGGTGTTTCACATCAGCAACAGCCAAAGCCAGGGAAAACTGAAGGGGAATTAAGGATGTAGCAGAAAGCATACAAAGAATAAAGAACAAAAGAAAGGGGATGCTGCAGGTATTTGAAGAGTTGGGGATTAAAGATGGAAGAAAGGCAATAGAAATAGAGGCCCAAGTTTTTTTCTTTTTCTTTTCATTTTTTTATTTTAAACTTGAATCCAAGGCATTAAATAATGACTTAAATATACATGGGCAAACAGACATTCGCTATGTTTTGCTCAATAAATAACTAACCATTGGAACCCATGCCTGCAAGATAACTGCTGGAAGAATGACTTGCAGTGATTAAAAAAGGATTAAATGGGTTTTATAAGCAACAGTATCTGTTGTTAAACATGCTAAAATAAAATTACAAGAGTTAATAATCTGTTTGCTTCAGGGCATAAACCAATCCTCATCTAAGGGTAGCAGAGATCTGCTTGCATGTTAGCTCGATATCTGGTGCAACAACTCCTCTCCATTGGCAAGCAGTCCTGGCTTTTGATTCCTGGCATTTAAAAATTGTCTTTCTTGCCTGAAAAAAAGAGCATGCTATTGCTCAAGCCTTCAACTGACCTCACATAATTAAGTGGAGTTTACCAGACGTATCATTCCCTTGAGGAGCGGGGGTGAATACTTTTATAGACGGCATGGATGAGGGCATCAAGCCCTTCATTAGTAAATTTGCAGATGACACTAAGCTGGGAGCTTGTGTTGATCTGTTGGACAGAAGGAGGGCTCTGCAGAGAGACTTAGATCAGTTGGATGGATGGGCAGAGTCCAACAGTACGAAGTTTAATAAGTCTAAGTGCCAAGTTCTACATTTTGGCCGCAAAATGTACAAAATGGCCCTACAATGTTACAAGCTGGGGACAGTGTGGCTGGGCAGTGTTCAGGCGGAAAGGGACCTGGGGGTACTGGTCGACAGCTGGTTGAATATGAGGCAGCAGTGTGCCTTGGTGGCCAAGACCGCCAATGGCATCCTGGCCTTCATTAGGAATTGTGTGACCTAATTGTGTGACCTCCCTCCTCCCTAGAAGCAGGGAGGTCATTCTCCCCCTGTACTCGGCGCTGGTGAGGCTGCACCTTGAGTACTGTGTCCAGTTCTGGGCCCCTCAGTTTAATAAGGACGTTGAGATGCTTGAGCATGTCCAGAGGAGGGCAACAAGGCTGCTGAGGGCCTTGGAACACAAGCCCTATTAGCAACGTTTGAAGAAACTAAACAACTGGGGTTGTTTAGCCTGGAGAAGAGGAGGCTTAGAGGTGACCTTATTGCTCTTTACAGCTTCCTGAAGGGAGGTTCTAGACAGGTGGGGGTCGGTCTCTTCCACCAGGCAGCAACTGACAGAACAAGAGGACACAGTCTCAAGCTACATCAGGGAAGGTATAGGTTGGATATTAGGAAAAAATTTTTCACTGAAAGAATAATAAAGTTCTGGAATTGTCTTCCCAGGGAGGTGGTAGAATCAACATCTCTGCATGTGTTTAAAAAAAGACTGGACATGGCACTTGGTGCTATAGTCTAGTTGAGGTGTTAGGGCATAGGTTGGACTTGATGATCTTAGAGGTCTCTTCCAACCTCATTATTCTGTGATTCTGTGAAATGCTTGAAAAGGGAAGAAAACAGTTTAATTCTCCACATTTCAATATTCTACTTTCAGTTTCTTTAAATACAGTTGTCAGGGCACTAATACCAAGCACATGAGTTGAAACTGTTGGAAAAAGCTTAAAGACATGAACAAAGCACGCAATCTATTCATACTTTTCAGTGCAAATGGTTCATCAGGCAAATCATTTTATGAGAAAATAAGATCTTTGGGACAGTCAGGGAAGATTTTTAACATATTAGAACAGAAGAATTTACTCTGCCTGGCAATAGTTAAAGCATTATCTAACATCACAGCCTGGTTCTCAAAGATGGAATAGGGTTGACATACAAACTCAAGATCATGATCCCAGCCCTCTCCAAACCCAAACCCATGAACCTTACTAACAGATTGGCTAGTCTCCCAGATAATTGCTTCTGGACAAAACTCAACACAGAACGTGACACATCCAGTGTGGTTATGAACTTTTAGTTTGAAGCACCTCTTTGCACATTCTCACAGGTAGGACAGCTGCATGCTGGGGACACTCCTCCCCTGGCTCGGGACAGATCCTAGAGGGAGAAATCTTAAACAGGAGCCACACAGAACTCATTCCACAAGCAACCTTTCCTTCCAAATCTCAGGCTAAACCCCTCAGTTCTACTGCTCTACAGATTTTATATTACTATCTTTTATTTTTAGAGGGGTGCAAATTCTAGCTGGTCCAGTTTGGCAACCCAAATGCTCAACATTTGAACTGTGTTTTCAGAAAAGGACTTTGCAATGGTCCACATTAACTCACTAGCAATTCAGATCATGTCCAGAGTGCTTCTGCAAAGTTTAGCAGTGACCACCCAACAGATCAGCATCAGTGCTGGAGCCACATGTTGAACTCATAGTCAAAGCAAGAAACATAAAATGCCTGGTAGGGAAAAAAAAAACAAACACAAACAAAAAAATCCAAACAAATACTTAAAAAAGGAAACAAACAAGAAAAACCTCTGAAACTTAAATTAGTTTTACAGAGAATACAAACATACTGTTTCAAACCACTGTATGCATATATTCCCTCTCCTTCCCTACTGCTGAAACAGCAAAGCATGCATGGCAGATGGTATGATTCATCTGAAAATTACTCTAGCAGCACTCTATTAGCCTCTAAGGAGTAAACTAGGATAAAAATATTCTGAATGTTAACTAAAAGTAGGCAGTTGTCATGAGGAGTCTTCAGGTCAGTCTACTTGCTTAGTTTGCAGAATTTTCCTTTCAATCAGCAAGAAGCTGTACACATGAAGATAACATCACTTACTTGTTCTACCTACAAGGAATTATTGCAGAAGGGAAGCAACTGGGACACAAAAAGGTTTATTTTCCCACACCAAAGTAAAAATGTACCATCCACAGTCAGGCCAAGAGCCACAGGACATCACATTAACAATGGCCTCAGCCATTTCGGGTGAGATGGGAGAGATTCAGTTTCTAGAGACTGCACATCTTAGCTAGGAGAACAACTTTCCACAAGCCCAGTAGCTGAATGCAAAGTGGAAAACATGGAAGAAGGGACCTCAGGAAGTCTGTCCTTGCCCCAAGGTATCAGTAATTACACGCATCAGCCCACGTGGCACACAGAGTAACTTGCCAGGGAAGTGACAAAACGAATGCCTGCATCACATTCAGTGTTAGGGCAGCCTTACCAAGCAGCCTGATTCAAAAATGCAGTAAAAGCACCATACCATGAGTCCCCCTGCTTCATGCAAAAGACAGGAGTCAGCAGTGCTGCATGTCTTCTTCCAGAGAAATTAAAAAGTATAGGAAGCAAGGAATTGGGTTGCCAGATGCAAGGAATGCTGAGCACTCACTCAGTGACCTCTTGGACTAGCACAGGATGCCTCCAACTGAAACACCATCACTCATTTGAAAATAACAAAACACACTCTTAGGTGATTCAGATTATGCTGACAGTAAAAAATTCACTAGAGTGCAGCCCACTGCCCCAGGACTGAGTAGTCTAATTGCCTGGGCTCTGGGCCCCAAGCTAAAAAACTCCTTGCCAAATAAACAGTCCACAAGAACTAATTTATTTTTCTGCTCCATCAACAATAATCCTCAGTCAACAGAAGCTGAGCATTTGGTGCATTATATATGTAGGTTAACCAGGTGAAGCCAGTAATGCAGTTGCCCTCATCTTTGGGGGGAAGGTGGTGAAACTGTGCTTAATGCAATATCTTCAAAAAGACATTTTCTACATATGTATACGCTACCACGTCAGACTCGTTGCATAACTAGGTTGTGCAATCCCTGCAAATTCATTTACATCTTCTGTTCCAGAGCTCCAGAAGAGGGAAGGAGGGATCGCTATCAAGGGAAAATGTGGATTTTGCAGGAGTGGTCACCTTGGCCAAAGGAAGATGGTCTGAAGAGAGGTCAAAGGCAGTGGGGAGGGCACCAGGACTCCATCCCTAATGCCTCTACTGCTCACACAGAGCAGACATTTAGAACAGAGTTTTAGTTAGAAACCTCAAAGCAAAGAATGACTTCATAGCATCAGGGGATGACTAGCGTTGGCTTGGGCTGCAAGCAGAGAAGATTATGGTTTCTCCTTTTAATGTTTATGACTATGTCATTGCCACAGAACTGTAAAGAAGAAATAGGCAAGAGTGCAGTATCAGGTTTTCATAGACTGTACAAACTGGATTATTCAAGAGTGACTCAAGCTCCTAACAAGCATGGAGAAGTCTGCATTAAGATACTATCTTTTGATTTTTCCCAAAATCAATTGCAACAGGCTGCACTTTAAAATACTGCTTTAAACTCCCATCTTCGTTTGTATTTCAGGGCAGCGTTTAGTGGATTTACTACATTTGTGCATAAGGAGGACACAAAACACAAACAATACCTGGGACCAGACCTTAGATCAGCATTAAAACCCTAACAGCCAGGACACACACAGTGTCAGGAGAGATGCTCAGCTCTTGAGACAAAGGTAAACCCTCAGCCATAAAAACCTGGCACCATAGTTTTACTCAGAGGCTGCACATATTCATCTAGGAAAAAGGAGAAAAAGGCAATAAAATTAATCCCCCAATTTAAGCCAAAAGGGAAAGATCCTGGTTCAGCTCTCTCCATCCATCTCTGAGGTTTCCAAGCATTTAAAACATAAAATTGCTTTCCAGGTCTGCCTTAATACCATCCCAATGATGGCAAGGCCAAGATACCATAAAAACTATGAACCCACACTCTGGGTTTTCACATCTAAAAAACCAAAGTGTGGTTTTTTGGGTTTTTTTTTTTGTTATCTTTCTCCACTATAGATTTCTAACTATTAATCAAAATCTAAATATATCTAGCTAGATAGAAGTGTGTAGAGCATTTTTATTTATGTTTAATTTATGTACTACAATTTGATCAGATCACACATGAGGCTGCATCCTCATCCTGAATTTCAAATAGCTTCTGGTTTGAGCTGCAGATCCATCAGCTCATCTCAATGAAGCAGGAGTGAAGCACAACAAGCGAAGCAGCAACTGCAAATATCTAAGCCTGACATGGCTCTGGTAACTTAACCTTCCTTAACACCACATCATTTAAAAAATCAGTAGAAGTAATAATCAAGCTAAAATAAATTAGTGGTAATAATAATAATGAATCTAATCAATAAACATTATTTACCTTGAAAGAATGTCTCATGGATTCATAAAATTATTTGGGTTGGAAGGGACCTTAACATTAATCAGATTCCAATCCCACCACCACAGGCAGGGACACTTTCCACTAGACCAGGTTGCTCAAAGTCCCTGGCCTTGAACACTTCCAGGGATGGGGCATCCCCAACTTTTCACGGCAAACTGTGCCAGTGCCTCACCATCCTCACAGTAAAAATTTCTTCCCAATATCTGATCTAAATGTACTCTTTTTCAGTTTAAATCCTCCAAGTTAGCACAAGCATTGCTTCCCTCACCTGAACCTCCAGAGACATTGAAAGATCTTACTGAGGAGCAAAGGCAGCATGGTATGCTCTGGAGAGGCCAAGGGATGTACCTTAACTGATCTAACTAGTGAGAAATCTATTCGGTGAATCACTACAAACTTCTCTGGTAACTGCAAAGAGGAAAGATGATTACTTTCCCTGACCTCCTCTGCGCACCTGAGCAGTAAGCAGCAGAGTACCCACAAAGGGGCCTGGCAGACGGAAGCATTTCGGCAGGACTGCGCCGGCGGGCTCTGCTCCTGCGCCAGGCAGCTGCCAGGTCCCGGCTGGAACACCCCCTGAAATCTGCACAGCAGCACCCTGCCAGCATTGGGGCAGAAGCCAGGCTCCAGGCTCCCCTACCCAGCCTTGTGCTCACACCTCCCAACACCAGTACCCGCAGCCAGGGGCACTGGGAGCAGCCCTCAGCCCCGCAGTGCTCGGATGCTGGAGCCTGGCAGGGCAGTAGTGCAGGGGAACAGTGCCAAGGGGCAAGGAAAGAGAGGGTCCAACCAACAGGTATGAATTACACCTGCTTACTGCACTTTCCCAGGTGTAGACAACAGCACATATAATCTCTCTTGCCCCAGAGCACCACCAGCACGCCTTCAGAGACCAAGGTTTTCTGGGAGAAGGGATTGGGGGCTGGCAAATAATTACATTCAATCGAAAGGTTCAGATTTGAGGAGCTTATTTTTGGAAAGAGAAATCAACACGTTTAACAGTGAGCAGGAGAACAGAGCATATAATCCTTTCACATCCTGACAGGGTAGAACTGCGGAGGCCTGCTATGAAGCATGTCTGAGTAACAGTATCTTCATTTTTTGAATATCTAATTAGGAGTTTCTATATATTGCAAAGCATTGCTATAAGATCTAATTTAGTTGGCAAACACTAAAGATCACAGTCTTTAAGTATGATTTTGGCAATCAAAATTCAAATCTGGATATGTTCCATATGTATGGAACCAGTACCTGTTTTTTTTTAATTCTAACAATTACAATCAAATTAGCAGATTAACTCATATCAGTTTTAAGCAAATGCAAGCTACAAGGAAATAAGCCTACACCACCACCATAACAGTGTATTTTTGGATTGTTAGTATCCTTACTCCCATTAGCGACTTCACATATATTTAATACATATTAAAGGGCAGTAAAAATCTAAGAAGGCTATGGATGCCAGAACTTAGCACTGACTTAGAACTCACATATGCCAAAAAAACATTTACAACTGTGCTAATTCCCACTGTGGGAACTGAAAGGCAGATTCATATAACACAATGAGCACCAAATCCATTCCTTTAATTTCCGTCGCCAAATTTTAATTAATTTCCATCCAGGCAAACACCAAGCATTTCTGCTGATCTTGCAGGATGTAAGCTCATTTGCACAATAAATGTGGTTTAACAAGTCACCACATTTATAGCAAGTTGCTTCAGTCTTATCTAACTGCACAGTTTGAAAAGTCAGTGATGGGTAAGTGAAACCCCACCCACGTCACAGTTTCTGGAGTTAAGCACAAGAAAACTGAAGAAGTTGCTACCTTGGCATTGCAAGTGAGACTGCCAACAGTAAATTGACAGATAGAGTCCACATTCTGAATTACCTGTATACCCCTTATTCAGGAAGGGGAAAAAGCATGCACTTTGCACTTCTGAGTTTCTCCTACAAAAATTAATGGCCGTACTCCAATGCTCCAGAGCACTCCTTCCCAAAAAAAAAAAAAAAAAGTGCTGTATAAATTTGAACAGGTCACATATAAACAAATCCTGGGAGGTACAGAGCACTGCAGCACTAAAGCAGCCTTATGCACTTTCAACTTTCTCCAGAACCACAGTTTCAATGGACAGCACAAAGGCTGCTCACACGCATCACTCCTACACATATGCACACCGCTCATTTCATTAAAAAAAAGTTTTAATTTCCCAATTTCTGCATGCGATGAAAATTTCATTCTGGTAGCAACTAAATTAAAGGAGGGGCATTTCTAACATTTTCTAAGAGAGACATCAACATGCAAGAAGCAGAGCCCAGTCACTTCATCATTTTACATCCTGGTACAGAAGCACCATGAAGTCCTGGCACTAAGTGGTCTTTGAGAAAGAGATACCAAAAAAAAATTAAGATGCTAATAAAATAAGAATTCTCATATATTACAGAGCACAACTAGAAGATATAATTTAGTCAGCAAATATTATGGCTAAGGGCACCTCTGCTTGCAAGCACTTTTCTGGTAATCAGTCCAAACTTAAATCTGAATATGTACTATTTCAGAGACCGTGTTCCCAGCACAATCTCTCAAGTACGCATGTGCCAGGCCCGAGAAGCTACACCCCATGGACCTACACAGCAACAGCCCTGACAAAGCTAAAAAGGAGTCCCATACACTCACACCAACATGAGCCTACTTTGCACACACCAGTAAAGCACTTGGAGAAACACGGGCTACTTAGAAATGCAATCACAGCCATCCCTGGCATGCTCCCTTGAAGTATCAACAGAACTGAATGCACTTCCAACTGCATGGATTCTCCGAATTCCCAAAAACCATGTTTCTAAGACTAGAACAAGAGAAGACGTGTACCTTTAAGTTTAATTAACTCTAGAATAAGACATATGTTCAAACAGAACTAGAACATATTGATATTGTGCAGTGATGCAAGATGCCTTTAACAGCTCAGTAAGTCATCTGAGCAAACTGAGTGCTGCCCTCCACTCCTCCAGCAATTCCTAATCTCTGTCTGATGCAGAAGCTGTCAGAGTCCCAGGAGTTTTTAAGTTACTACATTTTTAAAGATAGAGCCACTTCTGGTCCCATCTGCCACAAACCAAAGCATTGCTAAGCATTCACCATTCATTTCAGAAGCGCTTCAAAACTTAACATGTGCCTCTTTAGGTATCATTTTAAGCAATTCAGTAAAGACCAGTGTCCACTATAGAAATCTAGAACAAGCATGGGGCTTAATGGAGATCTTAGAAGATAATAACCAATCCCATAAAAGCACCTTAACTCTTTTTATTCCTTCTCCGTTAGGAATGGAGACCTACCAAGAAACCTCATGATGCTGCACTGCTCACTTTAGATACCTGCATATCATAAATGACAGTGCAGGAATGATGCACCTTTGTTTGATAAACACACATGATTAATGTTTACTAAGTAAATTTAGAATACTTAAATGTGAATATCACTTATCTTCACAGATCAATTCAACTCATGCTGAAGCTCTCTATGGAGCAGCAGAGATGCTGCTCTTCAAAATGAGACTCTTTCCAATGCACTTAATTTCTGAAGCACAACCTATCATCACCAAGAGCAGTGTTTCCCCAATATTTAAAACCCATTTCAGCAACCAGACTGACAAACAAAATGCTACAAAATTCATCACAGATCACCTGGGGAGGGAGGCATCTTAAGGGACAGAAGTAAATGCCCACAGGTATGTAACCAGTACTGAGGGAATACACAGGCTGAGTTAAAGGCAATCTTCAATTGTGATTTTTCCCACCAAAAAAAAAATCGTAAGAAAAACCTCACAAAAATTATCTTTAAGGTCCCTTCCAATCCCAACCATTCCATGACTCTGTGATTTTCTATGTACTCATTTCAATTTAAATAAATCATCTGAATTTCCATAATTTAAACTGTTCACTGATCTAGCTTCAAAAACTTTGAAAAAATTCAGTGAAAATTATTCTTGATTTTTTTCAGCATTTTTAATGTTTTTCAGTACATGTGATTTTCAAACCAAATACAACACAATCAGAACAACCCAGAATTAATTTTGCAGGAAGACCAATTCACTACAGAATAGTGCTGACCACAGAGTGCTCCTATGATAAGGCCACCCAAAGCACCTGTGCCACACCTGTTTTGTCCTCAGGCTTTCAGGCTTACAACCATTCATCCCTCTGTAGCTAGATATCTATTCTCATTCCTCCAACAATGACAGCAAAGGAATTTAGGTGAACAAGCTTCCTTGGGACTAGAAGTCAAGGAGGTGTATGTGCCCATGGGACCTTAACATATGCCACTATGAAAAATCAACAACACATCCACCTCCGGATGAGTGACACCAAAACTCCATGTTTCCTGTTCAAAAATGTTACAGTGTTTTATTTGAACCCATTTTCAAAAGCAGACTGAAAGGATGAGACCATTCAAGGAAGCTTAACTCTGACAGCTCCTTTACAATAAATCTCAACACTTGCCATAAAGCAAAGACATCATGACATACGCACATCACAGAGATGTTTTATATTTTATATATGATAATTAGCCAAAAAGCTATCATATTTGTGTCAAAAAATAGTTATCTACAGCTGCAGTAGAGTTCTTGCCTCTTCTGTTTTAAGCCTTGGGTCTCCCACTATCACAGTAAGGCAAAATGTTGCTTCTATTTGACTACTGTACTACCAGAAAAGTCTCGTTCTTCCATGTAACTTTCACAACAATTTCTTTCTTATCTCTACAGCAAATCTTGTTCTTGCTTCGGCTTTCTCTGAGCAGCACAGGTCACTATCAGCACTCATTCACAACCAACAATGCAGCACGTCTGGCAGAGCACATCCCCAGTCCTTCATTCAATGCAGCCACCCCCTGGGGGTCATGGGAGACTTTGCTCCCTTAGAGTTCAACAGGGTATTCGTTTATAAAGCAGAGTTTGTGACAAGAAAAGCTGGAATAAATTACTGTGTATGTGTAACTGAGAACAATTTACCTACTTAATAATTCTGTGTTACTGATAATTTTATGTTAATACCTTTGGCTCATACCCATATTTTAAAAGGCATTTTTATATTAATTATTTTATTCATAAGAGCTTGGATGCTGTTTTGAGCTCCTACCAGATAATGTTGACACCTCTGAACCTTCTTAAGTGAAAAATGAAAAAGAAGTTCGACATCATGTATTAAATCAAGGCAGTACCTAGTCACAAGCACTAGAGCACTCAGCCCTCAACTTCTGCCTGAGAAACATCACCTTGCCACTATGCAGAAAGTGCACGTTCTTTTTCAGTTCTTGTGTGTTTCATGTATTTTGTGAAGAATCTGAAAGGTGCCTTGTTGCACTTGCAAACATGCAAACCCCAACAAGATGAAGTGTCTCGAAGTTTTACTTAACAGAAAAAAAAATTCCCCCCCCTCCCCCCAATTTCCCAGCCTGCGTCAGCAGCGCACAGTGTACTCCCAGCCCTAAGTCAGTGCCAGGCTCTGAGGCGAAGCCGCGCTCCCTCTGTCAGCAGAAAAGGCAGTCGCTAATCTGTGCTCATCTCTGGAGCGATGTTCCTCCTCTGCAGGGCCCTCGGCTGACTCAGGCTTCGCTCCCAGCCCTACGCCTACAGCAGGTCCCCAGACCACGGGCAAACCAACGGCTCCCAAACTGGAAAAAAATAAAAGCAATCCTCACTCACACTGAGCCGTGGAGAACTGGTGATAAACAAGGCAAACGAGCTGCACGCCTCGGCCAGGCCATTTGCAGCGTTGACACCCAGTGGCTGCTGGTAACTCAACTTGAAAGTGCGTTAAAGAAACTCTGCACTTCCTTGGCTTAAGCGCTAAAACCTGCAAGCATGCAACTTTCAGAGCAGCCTGGCAGTTATGCAGCCAAAAGGATGGGGGTAACAAGTGTTCGATGTGTAACAAGGTGACTGTTTAATTATGGAAGGAAAGTCCATGTGTATTTACCCACCAGCAGCAGCAGGCTATGTACTGCACTCTTCCAGAGGGTACTGCAGCCAAAAAACATGCCAGTAGCAGCTCTCCCTGTGACAGCAGAGGTATGTGGGCATAGGACGTGCTCAGTCTGTTAGAGGGAGGTGTGCGAGACTCCTTCCTTGCTGAAGCACCATGGCACAAACAGCAATGGAATAGGAAGTGCCGAGTAAGTTACACAGCTCTATCAGTGTTTCTTACTTGCTTGCCTGAATTTGGGAGCTATTTGATTTTATTTTGGTTTGTTTGGCTTTTAGTTCTCTTCTACTCATTCTGAAAAGGCACTTAAGGAGACTAAAATACCACTGGAATAAAAAGCAGCACTTTCAAGTGACAAGTTACCTTATTTAAAAGCTGTCAGCTATCAATCACTTCACTCCTATTAAAGTTTTTCATGACAGATGTCTTCAGACAATTATCCTTTAATTTTTTTTAGTCAAACATATCAATAGAAACTAACAAACTACTTTCAAAAGCCCTAAAAACTTCCAGCTAAAAATGAGTTACAGATCAATCTGCGTTTCCTTATCAGGATGTTGCTTACCTCTAAAAAAAATTGAAATTTACAAAAAGCCGATGTAACAAACATTCCTAGCTGTGCGATTCAAAATACATAAACGCAGGATTTGAGTTGACACTTTTTTCTAGAACAGAGATAGATAATACAAATACTAGAAGGGGAAGCAAAGAGTTTGATTGGCCCTAACTGGAACTAAATCCCGAACACACCAGAGTGTGCTGACGCCGTGCTAGGTGCTCGCACCTCACGCATTTACTGCCATCGTTTAATCCCTCGCAGGGCTGAGGAGGCTCTGCCTGTACGCAGACGGTACAAGCTCGTTCTGACAACGCTCTCACGCAACAGTGTCACAAAACTCGGCGCTGCCTACGCCGCGCACGGGGACACGGGTGGGTGACACTTTCTCGACGGAGGCCTCGGGGAGAGAGGATTCGCTGGCAGCAGCGCTTAGCCTTCATCACTCACGGGGATGCAAAGTTGGAGGGTCCTATGCGCCTGGCGCTTGCCACCGGGACCGCACAGCCCCAGTCGCAGCTTCGCCTGGCTCGCCCCGCAGCTGTCTGAGGGGCACCGGTGCCCGAGGGCCCCCCGGGACCTGGCGAGCGGGTCCCTCGGAGATCCCACCGCGGGACTCCAGGCAGCACCGGCTGCGGCTCCGGCCGGCGCGGGCTGAGCACAAATCCCGGCCGTCAACAGGTTGCTCCGCTCAGACGGCAGGGACTGCGCCGCGGGAGAGAGGGAGCTCCGTCCCACCACGTAATGCAAGAAAGGCGCTCCCGCAACTCAAGTTTAACAAAGCCATCAGGTCAAATACTGCGGCTTACTCATTAAACACACGGTATTTCTGCAACCCTTGTTCTGCCTCCGCTCTTTCCCCATCCCTGTTTGCCTCTGTCCTCGCTCCACCGCCCGAAGGCAAAGCCCTGCAGCGCCAGGGTGGACGGCGGCACGGACCGGCCGCGTTCCGGGGCCGGTCAGCGCCGGGGCCGCGGCAGAGCTCCCGCGGCACCCCCGGCACTCGGGTGCTTACCCCGGGCCCCGCCGGCCGCCCCGGGCAGCAGGAGGCGGCGCCGCTCCTGCCGGCTTTGCCCGGGGACGGCGCCGTGACACCGCGTGAACTTTTGCTTTCGGCGGGGCAGGGCTGGGGGAGGCGGAGAGCAGGGGGGCGGCCCCGGTCCCTCCAGCGCCCCAGCGGCAGGAGGGCAAGAACGCTTTTCTCCCTTAGGAGTTCTCCCTTTGGAAAGATGAAAAAAAGAAATGTGAGGTCAAACTGAAAGCGCGGAGCCGGAGCACAGCAGGCTGCGCGGCGGGCATCACGCAGCCGGGGAAGGCGGCGTGCCCAGCTGCCTGCAGCGCCGCGGCTATGCCCGGGGGCGGCAGAGCCTGGCGGGACCCCCCTCCGACGGGGCGTCCCCCACCACCCACATCTTACCTTCCAGCCGGCCGAGCTGTTGCTGTCGCCCTTATCCTTGAAGTAAGGGACGCTCTTGACCATCCACTCGTAGATCTGGGAGAGGGTGAGCCGCTTCTCGGGGGAGCTCTCGATGGCCTTGGTGATGAGGTCTGCGTAGGACAGGTTGCCCCACGCGTTGCGCCGCGACGAGCTGCTCTTGCGGGGCTGCCCGGGCACGGGGCCCGGTGACAGACCGGCCACGGGCGGCGGCACCGGAGGCACCGGCGGCGGTCCCGGCGGGTGGAGGCGGCAGCCGGCCTCGGGCGCCGGGAAGTCCCCGCAGCGGCAGGCGGCAGCCTCCGGGGGGGCGGCGGCGGCGGGGGGCAGCGGCGCGAAGTCCTCGCTCTCCTCTAGCAGGCTGAGGTTGCTGATGAAGTCGGCGCTCAGCGCTCCCGAGGCGGCGGCCCCGGCCCCGGCCGCGGCTCCGGCCGCCCCATCGGGCTGCCCGCCGCACGACGGCGCCGGGCTGGAAGTGGCCGAGCTGGGGGGGTTGAACTCCGGCCGCGGCAGAGGCCAGGTACAGGAGCGCGGCCGCGGTAGCGGCTCGAAGTCGGGGTCGATGTCCACCAGCTGCGGTGCTTCGGCCATGGCGGGAGCGCGGCGGGAGCGGGGCGGCTTGGGCTCAGCGCCGCCGCCCCATGCAGGCTCCGGGCGCGGATCGGCGCGGCCCCGACGGCGCTACCGCCAATTCTCCTGGCCCCGCCGCCCTAGACCTCCGGCCTGACCTCCCGGCCCCGCCGCCCTAAACCCTGCCCCTGGCCGGCTCCCGGATCCCTGCACTCCACTGCAACTGCAACAGCAGCAACCCGGCTGCCCAGCGCGCACCGACTGGAGCGACCGCCCCGCGCGGGCCCGCCTCCAGCCACCCTCCTCCTCCTCCTCCTCCTCCCGGCGGGGAGGGACGGCCCGCGCCGCGCCAATGGCAGCGCCGCGCCGCCGCCCGCCTCCCGCCGCGGGGCTGCTTTGGCAGGAGGGTGCCGGTGCCCCCCGTGCTGTTTCTGGGTGGTTTTTGTTTCCCGGCGGCGCAGCGGGGAGAGAAGGGGCGAGCGGGCGGGCGGCGGTGCCCCCCGCGGCCGGGGCTGCCCAAAGGCAGTAAGTGCTCGCACGGCGAGCCGCGGGTGGGTGGCCACGGAAAATTCCCCCGCGAGTGTTTCTACCTCAGTCGCTGCCGGCCGGATCCCGCCGCCCGCATCGACGGGCCCGGTGCGGGTCGCCGCCGGGGATGAGCGGGGACCTGGGAGCGTCCCTCGCTGCAGCGGGGTGGCTGCGGGAGCGGGGGGGCGGCTCCCCGCTCGCACCGGCATCCCGGCAGCGCTGGCTCCGTGCGGAGCTCTGCTGCCGCCCGGCTGCCCGCCCCGCGGGAGCCCTGGCAGCCCCGCATACCGGACCGGGGGTGCGACAGCTGCCCTGCCTCGCTCCCCCTTCCCTCCCTCCTTCCCTGGCCGGCTCCTCGCCAAGAAGTGTCTGCACCTCCCGAAGCGATAAATCTCCCTTTCGGCTGAGCATGTTTTCATGCCGTGAGCTGGTGTTTTATTCCGTGAGCAGGCACGGAGCACGGGATAATTTCATCCTAAGTCAACTATTGAACATACTTCATATTTTTCCCGGCAAACCCTAGGGCTACTAAATTCATTAAGGTTTATATCCTTCCCTTTCAATGAGGCAGCAGTCACAGGACGCATCGCCTCTGACTCCCCTGCCCATCAACAAACAAAGATAGATAGATAGATAGATAGATAGATAGATAGATAGATATGTGTGTGTGTGTGTATGTTCGACTTAACACAGAAGTGTTATTCTGTTTAAACTTAAAAAGAAGACATTTGCTTAAACTAGGGAAATAATCCCAAGGATGAGACACAACTCAACACCTTGTTCAAACTGGCAAACTCTACATTTTAGAAAATCTGTTTTGTTTTCAGTAGGAGGAGTGCTTTTAAAAAACATACTTCAGACATGGCTTCGTAAGTCACAAAATTCACAACCAGCCATGGCATTTGACGTTGCATGTCATTGAACCGCCAGAGCTGGGTAACTGTCAAAACTGAGCCAGAAAACCTGTTACCCTTCCCTCCTCTCTGCATCAAGGCAGAAAGTGTTAATGTTATTTAAATGCAGTTCATTGTTCCTATAAAATATTTTCTGAAAATGAGTAACAATAATGAAAGGGAGAGAATACCAAGACTGGCTTTAGGCCACGGCATGTAATTTAGTGTCAGATCATACATCTAGATACTCATGCTGTCTATTATGAAAATGCTTTTAAGATACGCGGTGACACCTAACTATACAGTTTGTGCAAAATATACATAAGTGCACAGTAACTGATCACATTTTAAAGCACTGGTTTTGTCATGTTTATTTTACCAAATGCCAAAGGTGATTATACCTTATTATAGGTTGGCTGCTCATCAGATTTTGGAGTTGCTTTGCCTTTAAGTCATTTCTATGTTTTGTAAATCCTTTAAAGGATTCAACCCACAAATATATATTGCTTAGCCCACAGATTTTAGAAAACACCTTTTTTCAGGCTTTTTTTTTTTTAGTTTAAGAAAAAAAAAGAAAATAAAAGCAAGCAAAGTAGTCCCAGTTCAACCTAATAACTTTCATGCCACGTTTCAGCTTGGAACAGCTTTATGTGGCAGTGTTACACAACTCGGCTGCAGTAGTTGCCCTGCAATAAGGGAGAGCACCCTGCCTTGGAGAAGCAGAGGTTATATAATGGTGAGAAGCAGCCAGGGACGTGCAGCGAATGGATGTGTTTAAATGGGAGCCAAAACAAAAGAAGTACTTGAGAACACAGAAACATTTTCTTTTTCTTTCCTTGGTGTCTGAAAAAAAATAAAAGGGGAGTCTAAGAGCCAGATTGGCACCAATCCTGCTAAAGGAAGTGGATTTATTACCCAGGCTTTCTTCTAAGGAGTTTTTTTAATCTTGCAGTCCTTGTTCTTCTATTTTGTCCAAAGTATAGATGCTATTCCCTGAACTCTATTGAAATATGCAGATGTTGGAAAAAAAAAGCTTCCCTTTGTCAGATGCCAACTGTGAAAACCGGGAGGAAAGCTACTTTTGGGGAATTTCAGGAAACCCTGGTGCATTTGTAGTTCAGCCCCGGTCATTCTGCAGGATAGAGGTTGTATTCCTCTTTCTTGGCCCTACATGACATTTCTGTCACTGCCCTCATCTTGGCAGGGCTCTGCCACCTTTGTGCCCCATGTCACTGATGTTCTTGCAGCTCAAAAGTTAGCAGTGAATACAGAGAGTGCAGACAACAGCTTGCAGTGAGATGTGAGGGACATGGAGGTGGAGAAGATAATACCAGAACCTTTCAAATGCTGCATTTGCTCAGCAAGTGGGGCCCCGTGACTCACAGTGCAACAGGCAGAGCTGAGCTGCAGAGATTTTGGCTATTGCATGCCAACAGCTGGGACCAGGTCTGCTGAGGGTTGGAGGAAGGATGAAGGCCAATGAGATGATGCTGTGCACTTTCCTGGGATGAGTAATCCTGGTAGTTTGCTCTGACTTTGGCCAAACCACCCAGGTGAATGAGTTCTTCTGTTGGGCCCCAGTCCACACACATGTGATCAGCCACTTTTCTTTTTAGGATTTCTTCTCTCTGTCAAGAATTTGGGCATTGAATCAACAGATTTAGAGTCAAAGCAACACGTGCCATGCACAGTAAAATGTCTAACCCTGTCTGCAGTGCTCTCCTAGTGCACTGCAACACTGCTGACCAGCCTTAGGCAATGTCATGTGAACAATCCCACCCATTCAGCTGCTGAGGGGAGCTTCCTGCTCCTAAAACAGCTCAGCATAGTGATAGCTCAGTACAAGAAATTTTACTGCATCTACAAATGACAGCATTAGGTTTATCTCATCTCCCACAATGCTGAAATGCTGATGGATGTACCACAATTCATTTTCCACTCCCACCCTCCTCCTCCTACACTCCACCTTTTCATTTCTCTACTCCTACTCCTGCTCCCATTTTCTACTCCTCTACAATACAATATCTCGTATCAACTTAGCATCAGCTTGTATTTTTTTTTCAAATTTAAGACCTGAACATTGCCTTTTTTCATCACTGAAATAAAGCAGAGCCTTCAATTCATATTCTGGGTTTGAAGCAGCCAAAATAAAGGATCTGTGCTGTCTTTTTACTACTGTCTGTATAATTCACGTTCTGAGGTTTTGATCAAATTCTGCAGGAGATTACATGAAGTTGAAAGCACTCTTACTCTATGTACAGCTCTTTTTTTCTACACGTATGTGCATAGTGAGAGAGTACAAATGTTTTTACAGCATGAAAAGCAACAATGAAATACCCAGTTGTGTCTGGTATCATCAGAGCTGGGAGAAATCCTATTTTCTGAGGAAGTATGAGGAAGTCCAGCACCCCCAGTTTCCTCCCCTGAACCTCAGAGGGGACATGATTTGCAGTGCATGTTTCTGAGCAGCCTAAGTTACTGGAAGGCTGGCACGGCACCTCAGTCACCTCCCCTCCCAGCCCAGGGTAGCTGAGGGCTGCCCCACACAGAAGGGTTTGGGCAAGTCCTGGCTGAACAAGGCATTTACACTGCCCTGCCAAAGCAGTTCAAAGGGTCTGGTGCTCTCCCAAACCATCTGAGACTTCTTACAGAACCACTGGAGAAAGGCAGTCCCTCTTGCATGGCATTTCAGAGCAGGAGCTTTACTGCTGTGAGTTACTTCCGGGGGTTGCGCGTCTTTCTCCACCAACCGCACAAACCACAGATGGAATTTAAAGATCTGCTGATCCCTCACCACAACTTGGTGAGCCCATTCCCTTTACACCTGCCCTTTGCCTCCCACCTCAGACAGCAGCACCCACCAGCAGGTCAGGGTCTGTCTGGCCCAGGGAGAGGTGGGTGTCATGTTTAGGGTCACTCCATGGTCAGTGGGGAGAAATATGTTTCTTCCCATGGGTGATCCACCACCCCAGATGGTGGAGCTGATTGGACATGGAGGTGCCAGGCTCTTACTCCAGGTGGTTCACAGTCACTTTCAGCCAGCTGACTTTAGGCCAGCAAATCCCACTCATCGCACTTCATAGTGCATGGAAAATAAACCATCTTTGACCCCTCTGCTGTTGCATCAACAGTGCAAAAAAGGCTGTGTACACAAAGACTTACAGGCTGACAAGGTGCTGCAGAGAGACAGCAAAACAAAGGCAAAATGGTTTGTCCTGCTTTGCAGGGGGGAAAGCTGCCCACTGTGAATTAACATGAGGGTCAGAGGATTCATAGGTGATGCATAGGCAGGGACCGACTTTGGTCCGGGTCCTTAAAATAAAAAAATTCATGTCACCACAGAGTTGTCAGAGTTCTTGCTGGTGAGGGGTTTGAAGTTGTCTTGGTTTAGGTCCATCTCCTTCTACACATGAGGGAAAATCCTGAATGCTCCCATAGAGGCAGCAAGGCCCTTCTGGATTTACATCCATATGGCTGGAACTGGGACCACGTACTGACTGCACTGCTTGCCCTCCTCACTGGATGTATTTCAGAGTTGAGAACTGACAGATCTTTGCATAATGTGGTTCAACTCCAGCCTCCAGAAAGCCTTCAGGCAGCCCACCCTCTCTTTTCAGAGGAGATGGGAAGCTGTGGTTGGTGATGGCAGAGCAGTCCAAACAGCCAAATGCCTTGCCCTTCATCTCCCCATGGAATGCTGCAGGGAGCTGGGCTGCTGTGACCGGGGCTCACACAGCCATGGCCGCATCCTCCTGCTCCTTCTTCTCCTCACCCTCCTTCTTCTCCTCCTCCTCTTCCTCTTCTTCACCACCAGCAACTGACAGTGACTCTTCAAACAAGACAGCAACATGCAGACAAGTCCTTCCTCCTCCCCAATTTCTCTGCAGCAGCTTTGGTGGCAGAGAGTGGCCTGAGGGCTTGCCAGTCACTGCTGCCAGGAGGAAGGGTGGAAAGGACTTGTCAAGTGGGACAAAGGTGGGGTTGTGCTTCCCATGCTAGGAGATGGAGCTGCTGGGTGTTGGGCTACCAAAATCTTGGTGCAGACCTAAAGGCTGCTGACATTGGACCACCCTGGCTTAAAAGAAGTGCTGCAATGAATATTTACTGTGTGTTCTTGAACAGTTTCCTTTGGTGTTGTTTATACCACATTTGTTCTCAATATCTGCAAAAATGTAAACATTAAAGATTTGAGGGCAAGGTTTCATGGAACCATTTCTAAGTGGCAACTTTATAAGCAATCAGAATTTAATTTTAAATTCACTCATGCCAGCGCTTATGCCAGAAGTACTTGCATGTTTTTCCAATCAAAGAAAAGAAATAATAAGACAACTTTACTGTTCGGTGCAATTAATGCAGCTCAAATTCCTTCTAGGCATGATTCTTAATATTTGGACAAAAGAATATTCACTGAATGAGCTCAAATGAGGCATAAGTTACTGGGAACCAGAGTCTGCTGTCATAGTTTGTAAACAGAAGCTAAACAGAAGAAAATATTTCACACAAACTCTTGTCTCAACTCACAATCCAGGCGCAAGACCTCCCATTTAAACATGTATCCTCTGGCACCTACATAAGACACACCCATAAGTGAAAGACTGAAGTGCAACATGACCAAGGACTGATCCTTACCAGGATCGATACAAAAAATACCAAATGTAGCATCTGCATAGCGGTATCTGTTCCTAATGTGTCATGTGCAATCACTGGCTGTGATGTAAAAACAGAAGGCAAGAGTTTATCAGGTTTCAGATTCAGCTGAATCACCCGGCCCACCCCTATGCAAAGGCCAATGTGCCTGGAAGTAAACACAGTTCAAGTGCTCTGTGTGTTTTCCAGGGTGTTGAGTTTCTGTTTTGTCGTAAATATGATCTGTTACAATATTCTCCAACATTCTACTGTAAGTGTTTCACCATTTTCAGGTGTGTTTCTCATTCCTTGTTTTCCTCTATATATTGCTGAAGGAAAGACCGACTGGCTCTGCATGATAGCTTTTGTATATTAAATAATTTTATTGTGTTTGTGCAACAAACTAAAAACAGGACGCTTGACAGTTACGATATAATTCAGTGGTTTCTTTTCAGCCTGTAGGAAGGAAAATTCATGGCATGGTACAATGCAATGCTTGACAACTATTTCATCTTCCTTTCCTTTGTTTCCCTGGAAAACTGATAGCTACCTCTTATCAACAAGAAAAATAATTCACAGGCAGAATCAGCATGAAAGCATAATAAAGGCTTACTTTTAAAAGCAAATATTTTTTCCATTGTTGAATTCATGCTTGAAAAGTGTATTTACTTATGGATAAAACTGTATTTGCATAAAAGAGGTGATTATGTATATGCTACACAAACACATATGCATGATAACATTATATCTAGCATTTTATGCTAGATTTATATGGCTGCAAACTTGCCTAGACAATAATAGGAAGACAGTATTTTGATACGTATGCATATGTTCCTATGCTGCTGGTGATTAGCACACCACAGAAGGCAAATCTTGGGCAGGACTCTCAGGGGGTAAGGTCTGTAGTGGGCAAATCCTGTCCATAGGGTAAATGCCCACAGCCCATGGACAGCAACCCAGGCAGCTTCACACTTCCAGCTCTCCATAAAACAGGTATAAAAAATGTCTACCCATTGCAACCCTGATGGTTAATTGTGTGAGTGCTTTGAGATCTGCTGCTGCAAACGCAACCCTTGCTTGTGCCTGGCCTGTGAGGGAGGAGAACACACTGATGAAACCGAAACCAGCATGGTCCCAGCAGCAGGTTCTGCCTAGAGGCAGAGGCACACCATGAACCAGCCTGCAAACAGATAAGAACAGCAACCAGTAGTTTCAATTTTACAGGTACATCTGCCAGGCCCCAAAGAGTGAACCTCAACCACGACCAGATAAGTTCCTGCCACAAGATCAATAATGAGAAGGCACATGCTGGGCAGCAGTTTGGTGGCTTCTCTTTTTACCCCTAAAGCAGACGGGGATCACCAATGAAGTTTAGGAGGGGGATTGAGACAGAGAGAGGCATGCGGTGCAAAGAAGAAAATGGAGGGGCTATTCAGATCCATCCACCCACACAATACAGAAATGCTGCTCCAGCTGCACAGAACTCTGCAGTGGCTCCCTGAGAGTCACCCACTTTCACTCTTTACTCCCAATGTGGCTATGAACCTTGCTGTCTGATGAAGCATCTTGCAACAAAAAATCCATCCAAATCCTCAAAAAAAAAAAAAAAAAAAAAAAAAAAAAAAAAAAAAAAAAAGACATAAGCAAACAAAAACTGAGTCTAAGACAGAAACTGGACTCTCTAGAATCACTTTACTGGGGTGGGGATCTCTTCATTGAGGCATACACAGGGGATACACTTTCCTCTCCAATGGGTACCAGAGCCGCTGGAGAATGGGAAATATAATGAAGGGAAAGAGTGAGAACAGAGGAAAAAACGGAAGAAGTAAAGGGTGGAGGAAGATAAGAAAATCACAAAAATAAGTCACAAACTATCAAAAAAAGGAAAAAAATAGAAAGGATGAAAAAGAGCATGAAATAAGGAGAGACACGTCCATTGTATGAAGAAAAAGGATGTGTATGAGAGCACCACAAATTGAAACTTTTGCAAAACAAAAAACCCACAAAAATACTTAATAGACACTGAAGTTCTGTCATTCCAGAACTCCAAGGGACAACAGGCAACCTCCCCAGGTGTCCAGGGCAGGTCTGCATGGGTGTCCCACAGAGGGCTCACCCAGGCCACATTCATGTCCCCACCACAGTGTGCATTGTGATTTAGTGGGCAAATGGAACCAGAGGTTCTGCCTTTGGTGCAGTCAGAAGTCATTTTGCCAGTGTAGTCCAAAGTCTACACTGCAGTGAAGTTCACATGGTTGAGTGTGTGCTGGGAAGCTGGTCCTGCCTTGCTTTCTGCCATGCAAGAGCCAGTCAGCATTTCCTGTCCTTTTAATCCTGAGGCATGGCTGCCATCACCCTGCAGCACTCACAAGTCTGGAGTAAGCACTCCCAGGCTACAATTCCCTGTGGTGTTCCAGCAAAGTCAGGCACTGCTGTAAGAAGAGACAAGATCTGGAGTTGACAAAGGAGTCCTTGCCCAGAGAGGCTCCATCCTGGGCACAGGTCACAGCTTATCAGCCAGGGGGGCTCAGGGACTGACTGCTCTTGATGAAGTGTTGTATCAGGCAGCCAGCTGCTCTCTCCTTGACCCACCTGAATAAATGCCAAGGCATCCTCAAAAATTCTTGCAAGCCATCTACCCAGAAGGACCCAGCAGAGATGGCCACTGAATGTGGATACACACTTGAAGAAGAACTCAAGAGTCGAAATAAAAATAGACAAGGGATTAAACTGAATTTTAAAGAATTTTTTAACATATATGGGTTTTTTAAAAACTTGAGCCTTTCATAGTTCTGTTGTACAACTGAACTTTTATATTACAGGAAATTGGGTGCAGAAAAGCAAGACTCCGTTTTTACTTCCCAGACCTGTCAGATGTGTTTTCCTTTCAGCTGGTATATTCCTACTTTTTTTTAAGTGAAACTTTTTCCATTTTTTCTACTTGCACACCTCATCTTACTCTCTAAAATGTCTGTGATGCAGTCACTTCGCAAACAAGCGAGGACACTTTTCTCACAAGCCTCAAAAAGCATTGTCCTCTCTACACATCAAATTTCCTGCAAAATCAGACTTTTATCATGAAAAACAAGAAATGCAATTCTAGATGCTGAAGGTGTTTAGGCTTTTAACAGAGCCAGGCAGAACTACCTTCTCTGTTGCTCCTGAGCATGCCTTTCCAGCCACTCGTGATGTCAGGAGGCGCCATTCAGACAAATAACTGCAAGCCACATCTCTGTGGATTTTCCTCAGCCTCCATAAATAGACACGTTCTTTGCTGCTCCATCACGTGAATCTAATGACTGGGCGTTTTTTGACATTGGAACTAAATCAGGAGTGCAAACACAGGCACCAGTCTGGCTGTGTCTACACCCTTCCTCCCCAAACCCCTGTTAGCAGAGGGGCACCCGGAGCATGAAGCAGATGTCCAGCCTGCTGTTGCATGCTGGGTTCCTCCAGAGAAACACCCAAAATCCTGCCCAGCAGCATGTAATCCATTCAAAGTCAGTTCCCCAAACCAGCAGGATTCCAAGCCTCAGCCTGCTGAAAAGCACAGAGGAATGGAAAGGACTTACCCTCCCCTGACCCCCAAAGCTGTGGAGAAGGAAGCTGCAGAGGCAGAAGCACAAGGTTGGTGTCTTGGTTTGTCACCAACAGTCTCCAGGTTCTTCATCCTGGAGACTGACTGATGGACAATGACTGTGTTTTATACCTCCTCTATTATGGTACATCATCCAGACCCCTCCAGGGCACCAACTTCAACCAGTGAGCTGGCAGTTTGAAGAATGGAGAAAGAGTGAAGAAGATTGTTTTCTGTCATCTTGTAGAAGTCTCTGTGAAGGATGGCAAGGACAAGAAAAGGAGAAGACAAGAAAGAGAGAGGACAATGACAAAGAAGCCCAAAACAATGTCATCATGTATCAAAATGTGGTGGCTGAGTGGAGAGATTGTAAAACTCACAAATGAGTACACTGAATTTCTCTGCAGCTGACTGGTTATCAAGGGTCGTAGTTTGAAGACAGTGATGACCAAATATTTCTGACTCACCAGAACAGCTCTAAGTTTTATTGCTTTTCTGACAGGTCTTCAGGAATGTGTCTTTGTCCTCCTGCAGTTTCACGGCACTACAGATTTGCATTATAACCTTTCATTTCAATTCTTTTTTCTCCAGGGACAAGACAGTATTCTGTGGCCCAACACAGCCCAGAAGAAAGCCTCTGCAGAAGGAGTCACCCAGATCATTTTCATCCCCTCTTTGTCCTCATCTTGATCCAGTTGCAGGTGAGAAAGGAGACTCAATGGTTGCCGGTGGTGTGAAATCAGCAGCTAGAGTAGCTCAGTGGCCAGATGGGTGGTTTGCAAAACATGAGCTCGGGATCACCGGCACACTGGTTACACAACTCCTCATCCCACACACCACTGTTACACCATGGGTAGTACTCCTCCTCCATGATCAAGGTTTTCTTACAGTGGTCAGAAAAAAACATCTATTTGAGCAACATCTGTGAAGTCATGCAAACGGGTCTACAAAAACACCTACACCACTAGATCTTTCTTTGATATTTTAATCCAATTCGTGTGCCAATGTCAGATGAAATCAGCGCATCTCTTCCTCAGCGGGGTTACGGCCTAGCTGACAGATTGCTGTGTGTGCAGCAGTGTCTGAGCCAGCCAACGAGATCTGCAGCTGAGCGAGGAAGTGGGTAAGTGCCATGGAGGTAAACACAAGGTCAAGAAAATGGCTAGAGAAAGAGTACAAAGTGCTAAGCAGAGCAGTGACAGGCATCCAGAAGGGATTTTTCACAAGCGTGCTGGCACGCTGTGCTGCACAGCTTGCTCTGCTCCATAGGTTTCAAGCAAAAGCAGACTGTGACAAATATTTTGAGAGTGCTTCGCGGGAATCAAAGCTGCGAGATGTTGAATCTGCACTGGCAGAGCCAAGCAAAAAGTGGCGAGTGAACTTTTTCCTACACAGATTGCACCACAGAATAAGTTCCCTGATTTGCAGGGACTTTTTTACACTTCTTGTCATAGGCAGCCCTGCTGTGAGAAAGTTTCTGGAAACCTCTTCTGCAACACCATGGTGGCATATCTTGTTTTAATCAACTAGGGTGAAAAAGAGGTCAAAAATTTTGAATATGATCTCATATTATCGACCCACTAGAGCTGTTGAATGCTCACGTTGGACATCGTCTTGCAGCAGACGAGGAGAGCAGCCTGGCAGCTGCTATGCTCAGCACGGTAGCAGTGCCGTGTGGTTCCCTTGTGGATGATTCACAAGGGCCTGGTGGGGGAAGCAGGCAATTCGTCACAGGAATTTCTTCTAATGCAGTGTGTTTAGCTAGAAACCAAAAGAGCAACCCAGGCCATTGGAAACAATTCAGAAGTAAGATTTTCCTTTTGAGAAGACAGCAGCTTTTGCTAGCCGTATCACTGCGGGCACAGCAAGAACGTGGGAGAAAAACCCTGTTTCTCAGTATAGTGCATGTGGCTTACACAAAACCTTTGCTCAGCTAAGTTGGGGGGAAAAGGTAGTTAATTAACTTTTTATGGCATTAAAATGGGCCTCTGCTGCCTTCTAACAATATCTCCAGGCAAAGGGGAAAGTACCTGCAATCTTCCCAATCATAAGGTGGAAGAGCAGCTTTCAAATTCTTTTTCTGCTGTCCAAGGCTTCTGGAGAGATGGGCATTTAAGAAGCTGTGTTGGTGGCATGCAACACTGTGTGTGGCTTTATTTAGCAGTGGGTAAGGCTCACCTGCCATGACTCAAGCATCGAAAACTTACAGTTTTAGTCCTTGCCAATCACCTTTAGCTCCATTTGTAGTTGAGGAAGAAAAACAGGCAGAGAAAATTCACTTATCCAAAGCCTGGCCTGGGAGACATGAGAGCTGAGTAGTCCTCTGTTTTGTCTTCACAGAATCATGGAATGTTATGGGTATGTTGGGACATTAGATGTCATCCAGTTCCAACCCCCCTGCTGTGGGCAAGGACACCTTCCACTAGACCAGGTTGTTCTAAACCCCATCCCAAGCTGGTCTTGAACACCTCCAGGGACAAGGCATTCACAGCTTCTCTGGACAACCTCGTCCAGTGCCTCACCACCTTCACAGTAAAAAATTTCTTCCTAATATCCAATCCAAATCTACCCCCTTTCATTTTAAATCCATTACCTCTTCTCCTACTACTTCATGCCCCTGTTCAGTGTCCCTTTCCAGCTCTCCTGTAGCCCCCTTTAGGTACTGGAAGGTGTTCTAGTCTCTCTGAAGACTTCTCCAGGCTGAACAGCCCCCACTCTCAGCCTATCTGCTTAGGAGAGGTGCTCCTGCTCTAATCACCTTCATGGCCCTCCTCTGGACTCACTCCAACAGATCCATATCCTACTTGTGCTGAGGACCCCAGAGTTGGATGCAGCACTCCAGGTAGGGTCTCCTGAGAATGAAGTAGAGGGGCAGAATCACCTCCCTTGACCTACAATAAAAGACTAAAAATAGTATTTTATTAATACCACCAATACTATTATTACACAGTACTATCAAACACACAAATTTACATTTAGCTGTGAGTTTACAGGATCTTTAAGGTTCCTTCCAATCCAGACCATTCTATGAGTCTATGATTTAAAACCGTCTTTGTGCTTCACTCTGATAAAAGCTACATAAATTAGTATTCTGTTAGTGTTGTTCAACCTCTGCTACTGAATTTACTTTAAACTGCCATGCCAGTGTTGAAGTCCTAATAGCAACTTAAAAATGAGCATGTTGACCTGAAAATGGGCTGGGAAAGGGAGAGAAGACTGACAATGACATTGAAGTCTACATGGATTATAGTCAGAATTACCAATGACCAACACCAGACTATTCTTGTTTGGAAGAGCTGCAAATGGAGACAGCTAGTCCTGGCACTACAAGGGGTAGGTTTCCCCCCTCTCAGACTGCTCCCTTCACCTCCTAACCTGTTATTTTAACAAAGACTTGTTTTCATCAACCACTCTCCTGCAGGGCTCACCTTACCTACCAGCAGAGAATGCTGATTTCATATCAGAAGTGGAGGCAGGGCAAAGAGCAATGATGAGGCAGGGCAAGGGATAGAGAGAGAACCCTGTGACAGGAGCCAGGGATGCCAGGGTGTTGAAGCACCTTGGGAATGTGAGAAGATTTTTTGTCTTTTCATGAAAGTAGGAAGAACTAATTTAAGGCAATGTGTGCAGGAATGGGATACAGAGAGTCCAGGAAGATACCAGCAAGAGTCACCAAGGATGAATTTACAGAAAACAGCATGGAAGTCTGTCAAAGGCATGGAAAGACACACACACTGTCAGTGTCTGACTCTCCAAAGATCTGTTCCACTTAAAAGAAAGAAAACCTTTTCACAAGAGTCTTCAGACCAGGGCTTCTAGTACTTACTGAGAAGCAGAGCATGTACAACCTGCACAGTAAGAAAGAGAAATATTACAGAGGAGCAGGAGAGACTTTTCAGGAGACAGCTATGTCCAGTTCCACAAACATCGCCTTGACTAGTGTCCCAGGAATGGGATTCTTCACCATTAGAAGCAAGACACTTACTTGGAAAGTGATGCTTCACTGAGAGGCAGCATGAAAGAACTTGAAGAACAGACCTACATTTGCTGAACACAGCATCTCGTGGTCAGCTGAGAGTTAGAGGATCAATCCAGCAGTGAGCTATTTGGTAGAAAAGCAGAACACAGCCTTGAACATGTAAACCATGGAATTGGTCACAGGAACAGAGGAGCAGGGCTAGGGTCACACGCCAGGTTTCTCCTAGGGAAGGGGTATGCTGGGACAAGGGCTCGTGAAGATAAGAACCAGAAGGCTCTCAGGCAGCCATCCAGGTAACCTGGGATGAAAGCCAGGGATGAGTATCCTCTGCAACTTAATAAGTGCCAGCTGAGGGTAAAAATGGGAGAATACTTACAAAAACTATGAAAAAAAAAAAAAAAAAGAAACAGAAGAGGCACTGTGATACCCCATGAGCTGTAACTCTGGCACATACCTTTTACACATTTGTAGGGATGGACTGTAGGCTTGAGAAACGTTAAACACATTAAGTGCTTGTGGAGACAGTCCTGAGTGCTTTCAGGGAGTATTAAATTCAAGCAGACTTACTAGGGAGACATCCCAAGGACTTACAATAGGAGGAAGATGAACAGCCTCCATGGCCAGCTGACCCTTTTGCCTTGTTAAAATCTTTTAAATTGAATCAGCTGCAGCCCATATTGGCCTGTCGGTCCAAGTATTCTGATACCATGAGAAATCACCACAAAAAATAAGACAGAAATACGGGGGGGGGGGGGGGGGGGTTTCTCCCCCCTCACTACTTTCTTCCTTCTCAAATGTTTGCTTAGCTATTGTTCTACAGAAGGCAGAACGATCAGTCCAGGTCATTGTTGCCTCCTTCACCAGCACCACCAGCAAGGAGTGATTTCAGGGGACTTTTGGCCAGAGCCAGAGGGGTGGTCTTGTAACGCCTGGAGCCACTGGCTGTGTGGAGGAGCAGGGTGAACCCACCCAGAGCGCTGGCCCACAGCAGAGCAATCCTCCCACGTAGGGACTCAGGATGAAGCCAAAGCCACTCTTCATTAAAGCACACCTCCCTAATTCCTGTCACGAAGGAGCAATTGCATCAAGAAGTGCCGCTTTGCTTTGCAGCAACACCCTTTGGGGAGATACGGTGCACTGGATCTGGGTCACCTCCCCTAGCCTGTGAGGTACATCCCTGCTGTGCTGGGATACAGGAACATCCTAAACTGTTGGCACTTCTTCACGGTGTCTTTCAGCAGCTGCAAACCCCACCCGAGATGGTGGTGCTCTCAGTGCTGTACACACAGCGTGGATGCCCTTTATTGCAGCACAGGAGCTGGAGAAGATGACTTCAAAAGGGCATTCAGGGGGCAGCTCCTGTGGTGCACAGCTTTCCTTACAATGGGCATGATCCTCACCATCACCTCTGCTACATGGGGAGAGCTGCTTTGTGTGGCTGTCATGCTGCCGGGGTGCTCACAGGCCGGGATATCCTCCCCTCCAAACAGGAAGGAGGCACACAAAGTGGGTGTAGGTGGGGGAGGATTCCAGAACATGACAAACAGGTATTCACCACTCAGCAATTACACCACTGCTCTCCCGGGTGCCGGTGGCTGTGGGCACATCTTCTGCCTCCCACCCAGAGCAGGTGGGAGACATTCACATCTGTCTCCCAGAGGGCATTGCAGGTCTGTGATGGGTCATCTGGGACTTCATTTTCTCTCTTTTGGTGGGTTGTGATGAGGGTAAAACATAGGGACATTATAAAAGTTTTCTCTTGTGCAGGCCAAGGTCACACCAGTGCAGCGGGCATGGAAAACATCCTGTTCTGGCTTTGAGGTGCTCAGTTTCTCTTATATCCCACCAACTGCACCAGCCTTTCTGGGCTACTGAGGAGACAGATTAAGGATTACATTTTAGGGGCCTTCCTCAGATGCTGTCAGCATCATCTGTCAGCAGCCTACTCGGGGACATCCATCACCCTCTGCTCCCAGACAGTGATGGTGACAGTGGGCTTCTGGCACAGCACATCTTATCATCCCCCTCTGCAGCCCCAGGAGAGCCACCTCCACCCTGTAGCCAGGAAAAATCCTCAGGGGTGTAATTCCTTGTTTTCTCCCAACAAAAAGAGCAAATGACCTCTGGAAATTATGCATTTGAGTGCCATGGAGTTATGGCCCTTATGATCAGCATGAAGCAAACACTGAGTTGAGGAATAAATAAAATATTGTGGACTAGAAAAAAGAATTATCCTTTGTGAGTATTTTCAGAGGAGGTTATTGAAACACTGAACACAAAGACTTCTGAAACACAGTCCAAGAGACTTCTTAAACTTCAAGATGTTTCTGCAATGTATGTAAAAAAAATTAAGCTGGAGCTCCCTGTTCACATTTGTGGTGGGAAAGTATAGCTTCTTGACGTGTGTAGCAACCATAGCCCCAGCAGTTAAGCACAGGAAGTGAAGAAGAATACCACAGACATTTTTTTCTTGTGAAAAATTAACTAGTCTGTATTTTACCTGAGTAAGGGTGTGACTAATCTGTAGGGGCTAAAATCTTTGTAGGCTGTAAAAATCTACAGTGTTCCTTCTTTCTCTGGGATAAAGGTCTTCAATTCTCCTGTGACAATATCATCCAGGATGGAAAAGCCATTTATCACGACATTGTTTCAAGGGAAAACCTTGCAACCTGCTGGGTGAGAGGGGGAATGAGAGGCACAGCGTTGGGCTGGCACTGGGAACTGCAGTGCCACTGGCATGCAATTTCACATCCATCAGTACAACGTCGGGAGAGATTCCAGAGCTTTAATCACTCAATTGATGGTGATTAGTAATGATTTGTTGCTGTGATTTGCAGTGTATTTCCTTATAATCCAGTTTAAGTATAAATCTGCCTTGCAACTTTCTGGATAATTCAGATAGCCTGTAAGAATTGTTCCTGTGGGAATAAAAGCCTGGACATTGTAGCACCAATTTCCATCATAAGATGCTTTTTAAATAAATCAAAACAATTTTTTTCACTCAGGTCTTTGCACTGAACTGGCAAATATATCTTGCCCAGCTGCTGCAGACTCTGATCCCATTTTTTAGAAAGCCTACTGTGACAATAAAATTGATACATAAGCTTTAAAGGAATGAGTGCTGACCAGCTTGTCATACCACAACATTCATAACACCTTCAGGGGAGCAGAAGAAACAGTTAAAAGGAAAGTTAGCTGACTCATTTCATGAGTAGCTGGTGTTACTCGTAGCAGCTTGGAAGTTAACAGATAAAAATGTTATCACAGCCAGCAGCAATATAGCCCTAACGACAACAGACAGACTGATGTATGAAATAAGTCCAATTAACTGTCTTAAACATGGGTTCAACTTGGCTTTGGCATTAATATCCCAGTAGTATGCTGGAGACTGATTGACTGCTGTAGTATGCTTTGGAAGAAAAGTCTTTCATTTCCACGTCTTCTGCTGAAGAATAATTTTATTTAAAGACATAGAGACTTTAAAGTGCTTCTCCTTTCAGGTAACTAGGCCAAATTTTTTATGCAGTCACACCAGTATAACTTCAGTTTACAGTAACTCCATTGTCTTCATCAGCACAATTAGGCACTGCAACAACTTACTTAGTCATGCTGTGGACTCTCCATCACTGGAAACCATTAAGTCACAAATTTTTGGCTTGTTTACTTGGGTTTTTTCTGAAAGAAGAAAAAAGGAAAAAAAAATCTCTAGTTGAAATTAATAAGCCACCCAGCTTGCACTGCAGATATATCAGATTAGAGAGCTATGTTGCCTCCCTTTGATTTCTTGATGCATGAATCATGGGTCTTGTTCACCTGGGAGATTCAGGAGCTGTAGGGTGGCATGGGATGGCACAGACAGCCTTACTACCCTGCAAGCATCTTGGTGCCACACAGCTGCCTCTGAGTACGGCCCTTTTGATAGGAAGGGACATATATTCATCCCAGAGACAAACCCTTGTCAGGGACCTTTGAACTGACCTAGCCCTGGATGTCCTAGATTCAAATCTTTATCTCCATTCCTGTGAAAAGCCAGAGCATGCACCCTGACAGTCACAGCTCATTTGTCACGACCAAAAACCCAGCATGCGAGTGTCTTCCCGTAAGTTATTACCTACGTCACCTGGATTATCAGAGACCATGAGTTATTTGTTGATTTGTTGGTTTTGGCTTCTGTGCAGTAACATCATGTGTCAATGTCTGTGGAGGTGAGCAGGTCTAGCAAATGGTTCAGAAAAGGGTAATGTCTTTCCATAGCCCAATTAAAAACCAGGGACTGCTGCTAAAAAGGCTGTCTGAGGGGAACCACAGAAACTACTCAAATTAGTAGCTGCTCTATCTGACCTAATTATAAGAGTCAAAGCGAGGAGAGGTGCGTTAACAGCTACATTTAATTTTTTTATTGCATTCACTTGACAGCTGCCACAGTCATTTACTCCTGGGCAGGGTCATGCTGCCAGGGCAGAGGAGTGTGCTCATCCCACATCACAGTTATACCAGACCACAGTACAGTAAGGAGATTACACTCTAAATAGGGCAGGTTTTGAGCCCACAGTCTGAGGTAAACACTTGTGGAAGGCCCCAAGCCCCTCAACTTCTTCTTTTTAACCATAGAGAGAGCAAAAGAAGTAGAGGAAACTTGCTACAGAATTGTAATTTCTTCCCATTTTATGCCTGATTTTGCATCCTTTCACAGCAGTAACCATTCCTCCCAGCTTAGGTACATGATGGTGACAACCTCAGGCCACAGACAGAACATAGGTGTGGTGCTCTTTCAGTGCCCCTGACCATTCCCACACACTGCAGAGGCAACTCATGGCCATAAACCTGGAGCTGCTGCCACAAGTGACCCTCTCCAGAACCAGCATGTCCTGTTTGGTGCCCAGACTCATCCCATCTGTAAGCAAGGGCTGATTTTCCTTCTCCAAAAGGCTCTCATCCTACACCAAGCATCACACAAACACAGGCAGGGGCTGTATTCCCTCTGCCAGGTTCTCCCTTGCCCAGATGCCTGCCCCCTCTGCCCACCACCCCGGCACATGTCCCTGGTGCTTTTTGCCAAGGAATTGGTTTAACGTTTGGGTTTTTATTTGCCAAGCATTAACACAGACTCACCTCCATTTTTCTGTGCTGCTCCACCCTTTGTTTTTTTAAATGCCAAGTTCAACTCTCATTTGTGTGAGGTATGTAGGAGTGCTCACAAAAGTGAGAATGGCAAAACCAAGAAAAAATAAAGCAAACAAAAAATAAACACACAGGAATTTAGCTTTTTTTTTTTTTTTACCAGTTTAACACCATCTTCTTTCCTGAGCAATGGCTGGAATGACCTTCTCTGCCTGGGAAGAACTGGGACAAGTTAAAAAATAATAATTAAATGTTATAAATAACACCCAGCAACACCCCTGACACAACCACAGGTGGGACAGATTTTTCTCTGGGTTGCCTTCCCAGTTTGCCCTGTACTGTTACTGTATGAGTCAGGAAAACTTTCTCTACAAGCAGGGGTGCCACACTGCAGACTGCCCACCCAGTGTGCCCATTTCAGGTTTCAGCAGACTCCAGAGTGGTCACTGAGAGGAATCTCCATGCCCAAAGCCTCTCCTTTCTGCCTTTCCACATTCACTTTTCTCCTCCTCCTTTCAGCTGCAGGGCTGTCATGGTTTGACACTGGCGCAATGCCAGCGCCCCCATGAAAATGCACCTTCCTAAATAATTGCTGGGAGATGTGATCAGGAACAGAGCAGAGCAGGCCCAAGCTTAATCACAAAGAAAAAACTTTATTAAACTACTACTATTATAAAAACTACAAACATTAAATCCAGGATGAAGACCTTCCAAAACACTCCTCCTCCTCCCACCTAATTTCTAAACAAACTCAACAGTGAGACACCACCCAGGATCCTGATCAAGTTGCCACCCTTCAGATAATCAATACTCAGTCCATCAAGGGAGACAGGAGTCTCTCCTGTGCCACAGACCCCCCCAGGAAACACAATTGCCACCCTTGTGTTTCCATGTCACACATGGCAACCGCCCGGAGAAAATCTGCCATGGTGACACTCTCCTTTCCATGTCACAGTGCTCTCACCACCGTGCATGGACAGACTGCTCATAGGGCTCCTTTAAGGATGCTTTGCCAAGGACCAAAAGAAACAACAGTTCAGCATCTCATCTCGGGACTACAGTCCCCCCCATTTTCCCCTGGGGCCGAGGGTCCAAGAACAGAGATCTTCTTCTTCTTCTTCTCTTCTTCTTCTCTGAAGACAGAGGGCCTCTCCACACCCTCCTCAACTTTCCTCTGTTCTCTCCATTCCTCTGTTGGTAATCACTGAAACAGGTCTCTTGGCTCACCAACGCACCCCCCTAAGTGCATCTTCTGTTAGGAGAATTTGGTTCAGTCTATGGCTAACAAGAAAAGTCCAGCCACAAGCCACTCCATCATCTCCTCCCAACTCAAAAATTTCCTCTTCCATCATCTCGAATCCCAGACTGTCTCTCTTCTACTTCAAATCAAGGAGGACTAATATTTTACAAAGCCTTCATTTCCCAGGAAAGGGTTAAAAGTTCAGACTCCCTGGACGGCTGAAATCTCTGCCCAGCAGCCGATTCCCAAGGCCAAGGCTGGGCGCCTTCCCCCCCACCTCCTTCTCCTCCGCCGGCAAAGTTACAGGTGCCGTCCGGACTCTCTGTCTCTTCCCTCTGAGGGGGGACGACAAAGGCATCTCCGCTTCTCTCCACCCTTCCGTCCACAGGAGCTGGAGCTGGCTCGGTTCCAGTCCTTCTCCCCCTCAGCTCACCTCGACCAGGCCGCATGGCTTCCCCTCCCCCACCCAGCCCCATGGCTGGGCAGGGGAGGTCTGCACAGCACCCTGACCGGAACCAAAGAGCGCGAGCTCTTGGGAGTTCCTGCTTTTAACCCCCTGTGTTCTCAGAGGCGTATCCCTATCTTCAGTGGTCACTTCAGGTGCCAATATCCAAACTTGACCACTGATTGGTTTGACCCAACTTCCTGAAAAAATTTACTTCCATGTCAAACCACAACAAAGGCAGTGGAAAGCAAGGACAACTTCTCTTTCCCATTGTGTCCAGGAGAGGAGGGATTAAGGTTTTTACTTCCCTATTTTCACCTGGTGAGAGGAGGGAGAAGATCTGACTTACAGGTCTCAGTGCTTTTCCCAGGGCTGGGTGAGAGGGAAAACTGCAGCATTCACCCCTCAGCTCTGGAAGATGGCCGGAGATGGTGCTGCTGGGTCTCAAGGCACTGGGTATCCTGGAGAAGAGCAGGGATGTGCCCCTTAGCCTCCTGACCAGGTAATAGCCCCAGCTTTGGCCCCTCGGTCATGCCCAAGTCTGCTCCTGTTAACAGCACTGTGCTTTGGCAACTGATGGAGATGTGGAGATGGCTCCAGGAGGGATAAAGAATCTCCCCCCTGCACTGCAGTATGGTGGAAATACTTCAGTGGTGGTGATTAAAGAGGTGAAACCTGTCTGCTTCCTACCTGTCTGATTAAACACCCATTTGGAGGATGTGCTGCAGAAAAAGAGACAAAGAACAAGTTATTGCTAATGTCCGTGGAGAATTGGGAATGAGCCTTGCATGGCCTCATTCAAATTCCAAATAATACTATTGCCAAGACAGAAATCCAAGTTTCTTTTAAAATTTTGGGAAAGTTGGGGCACAAGGAGCTGCAGGAACTTCAGCCCTGAGCCTGTGGGAGTGCAGCTGGGCACGCCATGGCTCAGGGATGAGGGGACTGTGGGCCAAGCATCAGCCAACCAAGCTCACCTCCCTGGCTATCTGATGCCAAACTGAAATGAGCCCCCTCAAAAGCACAGGGTCTGCTCCCTCCCTTCTTATCCATCACTTTTCCATGATGAAAATGATCCACCATGCCACACAGCACAGGACAAGGCTTTGGAAAGCCAGCCATTCCCAGCCCCTTTGTTCACAGAGGCAAAACATCTGAGTTGGGTGTTTGAGCTACAGTTTTGGTCAGCCCTATTATCACCATGTTGCAGAAAAACTGCCTGGGGTGTCGGTTAGGTTCACACCAAAGCCACAGATTTCACGGTACACACGTACCCGGGGACTCGGTGCAGCCTGGGAGAAGGCATATCCAACATCTCTCCCTGTCAGATGCACGGCCACAGAGTCTCCTCCAGTAGGGATCTGCCTGCAGGGGAGCCCCAGCCTGGCTTTCCAAACAAGGGGACTGGCCTTGTCTTCCATGGGAGTTGGTGCTGGAATCAGTAACATTAACAGCAAAGCTCCTGTGGCAGCCGGCACACAGGGTCAGGCCTCCGTGGCTTCCATGAGGGAGGGATAACCAGCAGCACTGTGCTCTGGGCAAGCAGAAGAGGCACAGCAGGAACCTAGAGGAACAGCCAAGCTTGTTTCACCAAATTTTAAAAATTTATTAGGCAGGGGAAGCAGCCTTAACTTCATTTTTCACATTTGCAAACACCCATGAGATTAGGATCCTTTCTCTGTGGAGGGGGAGAGTAGAAGCTGGGAAACTTAACAGCAGCTTTTAAAGCACCGGCAGAAGGCACTTACCAAGGAGCAGGAGATGTTCCAGGTCTGGAAGAGAGGGAAGAGGACAGCTGGCCACTGCAGAGCACCGGGAAGTGCTCTTCTCCCCGCTGTATCCCGGCAGGACCCATGGCAGCCCCACCAGCCACAGGGGTGCCTCGAGTGGCTTTAGGCAGCCTCTGTCCCTCTCTGCCACTCTGTGAGTGCCACAGCTTACAGTGACAGAGGAACCAGTTCGGCTGCAGCCCTGAATTCAGGCAGGCAACCTTTCCCGCGCCTGGCAGCTGCTCTTGATTTTGAAGCAATCGGAAACTCGGATTTACACCCCCATGACACCGGCGCGATCCGTGTCTGGATATTGCTGCTCAGTATCGCTGCCAATCTGTTAGAGCACTGCCACACTGAGTCCTGGATATCTTGTGACTGTCCTAAAACAACCTTTCCCCAAAAAAAAGCATTAAATTGCTTTCAGGAGAGAAAAGGGGGGTGGGGGGGGGAGAGTAACTTCTAATAATTTCATTAGAACAATGTTTCCCAGTGTATTAAGCACTATGATAACAAGGCCTTTTGAGCAGATTACACTTATAGCAACACTGGAGAAATGTTCATTTTCAACTTAAAATTAGGATAAATTTGAAAAATTATTTATATTTTATTTTCCACCTTTTCCTTTTATTTTCTCACTTTACTTCTTATAACTTGTGGGGTTTTAAATCCAGCTTTATAAAATAATTTTGCACCTGCTGCTACCATATGTAATATGTACATAATGGAATAAGCCCTGGTCTAAGAGACTGGGAGGTTTTTAGGAGCAGCTGTTGGTGTGTGTTTCCAGTTCCATTCTTCCCACTGGAAAGCACTAAGCAAATGTCTCCTCACCAGACAGGCTTAGAGTGAGTTCAGAGTAAAGCCTTGTCAGGTTTAAAATGGCAACTTGCTTGAGCAATCCCATTGATTTCAGGGGGTAATCACCAACCTGAGGAACAAGATCACAGCTTTGCCCTTAAATCTTAGTGGCTGTTTCATTCACACCTTTTCCCTTATCCAATGTGGCTGCCGTGGTTCTGAGCAACAGGATCTATTCTATTGCAAAAATTATCTCAAAAGATAAGACTATCCCATCTTTGAAAACTGTCCAGCTTTTGCAGAGCACCCTGGGCAGGCCAGGAGCCCATCCCAGCCAGGAACAAGCAGCAGGCAGAGTCCAGCCCTTGAACAGGCAAAATTGCTTAGCCATCAACAAAATAAGAATAATTCTCCAGTGAGGCCAAGGGTTAAGTGGAGCCCTGCAGTTGCTGTAGCACAGAGCACAAGAACTCACAAGTGCTTCCTTGGGAATCCCCTGACCCCAGAAAGTAATCTCAGCCATCCCCAAGGTGAGCTGAGAGGACACATCAAGGAAAGAGGGAGCTTGCATCCCCATCCCTACCTGATCTGCACAACGCAAATGCTAGGAGTGGCTGGCATCCCCTTAAACTTAGGTGGGCGAATGCTTGCCCGCACGGAAGATGAGGCACGGCTTTCGCCACCACCTGGCACTCTGGGACCGGGGCTGGGCGCCGCAGTGATCTCCCCCCCTGCCTGCCCACTTCCCCAATGAAATCTGAAACGTGGCTATTCCTGCCACCGCTGACAAACACCGTCACCTCTCGCTCCCTCCCTCGCGGGTGACGGTGCAGCGCCCGGGACCGCAATGAATCATCGCCCGGCGGCTCCCGCGGCTCCCGAGCCCTCCGGTGACAGCGGGGCCACCCACGCCAGCCCCGCGCTGTGGGGCGGGGGACCGCAGCCCCAGCTGCAAGGAGAGGCGGGGGGGCTGCATTGCATTTGGCGTTTATCGGGAAAATGGGAATCAAATACCAGGCACTGCAAGGGAGAAGAGAGGGGAACTGGCTGTCTCTCAAACACCCCTATGCTATGCCTGGGACCCCTGTGCAGAAGCGGTAAAAGGTCAAGGGGAACTCCCTTCGGCTGGATGCTATGTCCCAGTCTCTTGCAGGATCACAGCTCACTGGACATTGCAAGTTCGCTTTTCATATGGAAAGAAATCAAGTAAGCCTTGGATGCCACCCAGGCAGCAGCTACACTTCTCCAGTATGTGACTTGATTCAACCGTCATCACATCCTTCCTCCCACCCTTTATGGCCCTTCTGGTTTTTCTTCAGGCTTCCAGCTCTTCTTTGAGTAAAATATAGAGCACTTTATTGCACGAGTGCATCTGCAGCTTGTCTCCAAGGGAATAAGAGCACGCTGATGAGAGCAAAGCTTGCCAGTTTCAGCCAAGAGCTCTGCTCCCATTTCAGGGTGACAGCCACCCTCCTCCCTCGACGCCAATGCTGGCCACTTCAATCTTCCAGCGGGCAACACGTTCCAGAGCACAATCAAACCTATTGTGCAGCTTTAGAACAGTTTTTGCTTTCATCTATTAGAGAGAACAGCACAAGGATTTTTCTATCTAATCCAATAAATCTACACTGACATCTTGTGGAGATCCTGAGACCAAAATGCCACATCCATTTTGGCAGGGTGGGATTCACACCCTCGCCATGTGCAGCTGGACACTAGCACAAAGGCAGCTGGACTTTCCAAAACAGCTGCAGATGTGCCTGCAGTAAAAACCAGATCCTGCAGCCTCAGAAGTCATTGTTCTCAGTCCACAAACATAATTTTAAGTGATCCTCACAAGCCCAACTAAACCAAGACTATTTACTCTTAAATCCTCACTGAAAGCAATACTTTCAGTGAGGCCATTCTTACATAACTGCCACTCCAGGGTTCTCAAAGCACAGGCTTCTGATGAGGACTTCTTTTCATGCTGAAATTTTATTATCTCTGTAAGTGCTGAAAAAATTGGACCTAAGTAGCAGTCAAGGAGTCCTTTGATGCTCCTGTTCATCTAAAAATACATGGGTTAAGCAAAAACTGCCTGCTGTTTGGAAATCTGTGCAAGATTTTCCTCCATATTCACCCCATTCATTTTAGCCCCTCTTGCCAAGTCCAAAGGGTTAAATTAAGCCACTGCCTGCTTTCTTCCAGTGCTCAGGTAAGTGTGCAAGGAGTACAAGCCTTCTGTTAGGCACAGCCCACAATAATGCTGCAGTGAAATTGCTTAGCAGAGGTTAACACCAAGAGCTGGAATCCCAGCACAGATAACCTCACAATCCAACCATACAACTGCTCCTCCAGCTTTTTCTTACTACCATCTAGGGAACAAATGCTCCATCTCCTCCAAGATGGCCAGAGACCCTCTCTGGAATTGCTGGGGTAGCACCAGACAGGTGGAAAATGGAGACTACTTGGACATAACAGAAAGTGTGGGAAAAGACTTCTTCACAGTGCAGCATGCAGGCTGGGGAAGCCATGACCACCACGCACAGTGCTAACAACAGCCACACTGTCTCCAGCAATGAACTTCTTAAGCCTTTGCCTGCAACTTCCCAGTAACACAGCCATCTCCACTCAACAAAAAATCCTCCTGCTACGCACCCGTTTAGTCACCTCAGAGGAAGAACCGCCACCCCAAAATTGCACATGGAAAACGTTCCCCACAGTTATGGCTCTGGGCCAGTCTGCTCCATCTTCCTGCTCTTCTCAGGGCAGCGCCAACCCCAGCTCCCTGCCAAAGCCAGACAACTTTCCTTTTCAGGGAAGCACAGCATTAGCAGCACATTACAAGACCTCAGCTTCATGCATAAAGATGGAAATGGAAGAGTGCAGAATGTAACAAATGCTATTTTACCTGGCACAGATGCTAATGATGAGCACATTAAGTTACCACATAGCACCACCTAACAAGAGGGGGGAAAACCAATCATCCCAAGAAAAGCCCAAATGACTCCAGAGTGGGAATCAATAGCTGCAACACTGGCTCCACTCTGAACAGCAGACAGCTTTTATCCTTTGGAATCCAAAAGAAATGGGGAATTTTCATGCTTGAAAGTGACTAATCTGTAAGCAATGCTTGAAAAGGTAGCAAAGCCTATTACCAAGCAGTGTACACCCCAAAAATCCCCACACATAAAAGTCCTGACACTTGGACTCTCATAATTTGCCTTGAGTAGTCCCAAAAGCCTCCATACGTTATGTGCAACTAGGTCTGATTATTCAAATCCTGTTGCCTAGTGTTAACTCTCAAAACTATATTTAAGCACCTAAGTAGGAATTACTACAGCTTTCTAAAGATCCTGAGCATCAAGAGCTCTTGTTAAGAGCTTACCCAAGTACTGGCCTCCTAATGAATCTGTTTAAACAATAACATTCACCTCATTCTTGGTGCGGTGAAATTCAGTACTTTCATGCACTCCTGAACCTCTTCCAGCAAGAGCTTGTGAGCGTCCTGTCTTTCATATCAAAACACAGACTACAGGCAAATACACAAGAGGAGCTATTTCTAAAATCCTGCACTGACTTCAAAGTCACTGTACCTTGTTTTAGAAGAGGCTTGAAAACAGCAGGACGCAGGCTGTGCGCTACAGTTTGGTAGAAATTTGGGAACAGTATTTCTTTAACAAAACATATCTGGGCATTGAACCAAAAATTAAAACTATCATAGTACCAAATGGAGATGTTTTGATATAATTCTCACTCTCTCCATTCCAAAGCCAGGAAGTCTCTAAAAATTTCTGCAAAACTTGAATCTTGCTGTTCTTACAGTCAGAAAGTCAAAAAGTTGCTTTTCCTTTCCACAGCCTGAGCCTTTCCTTTTGTCAGAAGGGCAAACTCACCTCCTGGAGATAAGCAGAACACAGCAAGAATATTCCAACTCATAGAAAAAGACCAACTCTTCATTTTGCCTTCTCTTTCATGTAACTATCATTTTAAAAATCAATTTGCTTACAAAGCTGGTGTTCTACCTTCAATCTGTAACGAATTCTGTATTAATCCTCCTTCCTGCTTGAGTTACAAGGAAATGTGAGAAAGAGACAGGAGTGTATTTATAGGGCCAATAGTTGCTAATGTGATTGGGGAGAACAAGGAAGAACACAAAATACAGGGCTGGAAATGCTCTGTAAATTTAACCAGCAAGAATCCTGAATTATGACTGAAGTAAAATACTTTGCAGTAGTTCAATAGCTACGAAGGACCATACACATTGAATTGGAATAAAGGATTATCTAGAACATATGAAGCTGCTTCAGCAGCATCACAGGACTAGACAGAAAATAGCAGTGGAATAATGTAATCTGTAGGCAACAACTCTCCTTGTCAGGAATGCCAAGTCCTCTTTCTAATCCTTCAGATGCACGAGATAAGGTCTCAGCTCCAAGCCAAGTCATTAAAAAACTGCCTGCTCTAGTGGAACAGCACTGTAGGGATTACTTGACATTCAGACCCTTTTTTAAACAATACGATGGGAAGTTAGTCAAAAGCTTCAGAATAGATGTATGGATGGCAGGAGAATAACTTCAGAATCATCGAATGGCTTGTGTTGGAGGGGGACCTTAGAGATTATCTAGTTCCAACCCCTCTTCCATGGGCAGGGACATTTTTCACCACACCAGGCTGCTCCAAACCCCATCAAATCTAGGCCTTTAACACTTCCAGGGATGGGGCATCCACAGCTTCTTTGGGAAACCTGTGCTAGTGCCTCACCATTCTCAAGGCAAAGAATGTCTCCCTAACATCTAATGTCAACCATCCCTCATAGAGCTTAAAGTCACTGTTGGTGGCACCAGTCCCAACAGCAAACCCTAAGGAATATCACCCTGTTGTTATTTTCTGTAACTCACCAGTGTTATGCTATGCACCCATCTCAGGAATACAACAGCCTTTCACTGAGCACATGAACCAAAAAGCATACCATTCAAATCACTTCATCATTACCAAAAACTTTAAAATGAACCAATAAATATAGTTAGTGAAAGGGGGGAGAAAGGATTAATACCATCCAAACACCAGTGTCGTTCATAAATTAGCAAAATGAAAGCATTTCAAGTTTTCCAAAACAGGAAAGATGATCCAACCTGCCAAGATACAGTCCAACTGTGAAGGGTGTAGGAAGTGGAATTAGGCCTAGGACTTTGTATCACTGAAAGACTAGTTTCAAATTTAGAATACAACAGTTCGATAAACTAAATTATAAATGCACATTCTACGAAAACCATACTTTTCAGTTTCTTCTTTTGCTGTCAAAAGTATCTACACACACAGGGACATGCACGTAAGAAAAGATGATCTTTGAGTTTATTGCTTAAAATACAACTTTCAGGCCACATGATCACTATGCACTGACACAACAATTCTTCATTTCAAGAGTAAGCACTTTCCCAAATCTCAAATCTCTTGAAGAAGTTCCTTCTTTTCCTCAAAATACTTCTGAAACCACTCAATATGTTCAACCTTCTGCTTAACACTAAGGTATGGGTTTTTTGAAAGCCCACAGACGACTAGTTCCATGAAGTGGCGGATAGGTCCTTCCTTGGGAAAGCCTTCAAGGTGTTTCTCCAGAAAGATATGTTCATGAAATTCAGCATCATCCTCCATCCCTAACAGAAAGACAAAGCAAAAAAGACAAAGTTATCATAATATAACAGCAAATTTAACAAAGTAAAAATAATATCATTTGAAAATAATCTTAAATTAGTAAAATTAATGGTTCTGCTTGCATTTCTAAGAATATGTAATATTTAAATCAATTTTCTGGTGAAATCTTGATAAAAGCCTGATGCTGGGGTGGAAGTAGGAGGAATAATTATAACCATAAATCAATCTTCTTACTAAATTCCGGTTTGTTAAATACTTGAAAATTTTGATTCATCATTGGTACCACCATGTAGATTGCAGGCACTTTCTTCATAAATTTTTAAAGAGAACACTGGTTACCTAAATTCTGCAGAGGATTAAAGAGTACAAACTAGTCTTGAACAAATAAGGCAACCTCATAAAGTATCAAATACTGAACAGTTAACAAACACATGTCCATTGCAAGTCATGCTTTTAACATCCTTTTGCTATCAAATGGGCACATAAATTTTTTTTTCTGACATTTTCTGAATGTGAGTGTATGATGATGTAAAAGTGTTGTGCATGCTTTTAAGTCATAGCCATCACCAAAGATGATGCATTCAAAAGCCTCCACAGGACATGGGACAAAGAATTACTGGAGATAGGGTAAATGTTTGTTCTTCATCTTGTGGATTTTTTTGCTGTTGTTCATACTGTGATGGTAGAGACTCAGAACACAAATTACTACATACAGAAAAAAGGCTGCCTCTGCTATTCCTACTTTTAAGGGAAAAAAACAAAAGGCAATCTGGGATTTGTAATGAAATATTTTTCTTCAGTTAGATATACATGCAAATTTTTATTTGATACCAATTGGCTTGCACCCTTAAATAAAAAACTGTTATTAGAGAAAAAAATTACACCACTTCAAGATGACAAAAATGAGAAGCATATACCATACACATGAATATGGTGTACATGTTTTTCTAAACTAGCTAATGTTTTTCTATCTTGTTTGATAAAATTAAATCAGGAGTATTAGAATGGAGGTAATTAAGCCACATAAGTTCTGGGCTTCCTTCTTTGGTAGAGCTTCTACAGTTTCAGAAAAAATGATGCACATCTCTGCGATGGAGAAGTCACTCAAATTGTATTTGTTAAGTTTGCATTACTTTTTTCCTGCTTTAAACTTAAAGTATTGCAATATCTGAAGGAGCTGAGAAATACCTATATTTTTCCTAGAAATGTGTGAGTGCATCAATACCACAGTTTTACACCACATTTATCTCCATTCTTGAAAAAAGAAAGCATGCTTCCTTCTTCAGAAGCTCTCTCCTTGTTCCTCTATTTGGAAAGTTAAAATAAAAAAAAACTGGTAATGTCAGTTTCAGAAAGTGTGTTTCTGCTGTGCTTGGAAAACTATGTCCACAGACAGAAGCAGTGATGATCCTTCCACTACGCCACCCATGCTGGCTTTCCCCCAGCAAGGGGAGGTAGAATCTTACTGTATCTGGATGCTACCAGTTGCTTTTTCAAACTAACAACCTTTTCAGACTTCCATACTTTTGGTGGTCTCAAAAATCCAAGAGAACTAAACCAAACAAACTCACTACTGAAAGAATCTGAATAATGCTGACAGTAAAATTTGGCCTTCTGGATGCTCTTCTTCTGGGGGCAGATACAGGGTACCAGGAAAGATTGTGCCTAATAAATAATATCACCAATTTTAATTTTTAACCCAAAATAAGCAATTTATAATCTCACAAAAATGCAGGTCAGAAATAAATATTACATTATGTATTCTGCTCTCCTGTTTGTCAAAGACTGCACATGGTTTGGGGACTAAGTGTTAAGTCCAATTATTTCAGTTAGACCACGTATTTCAGTCCTCAAAAAAGTAAAGTGTGCATCGCAGAAAAGGAGACCACAACTGTCCAAACCATCAGAGGCTGAAGCCGCTGGTGGGAACAGATTAGATGAGATAATGGCATCCCTTGCCCCTAGCAAGCCCAGACTCCTGCTGCAAGCCTGTCCTTTAGCCTCTCTTGTCCTCAGAAACGTAATTTGAAACAACATGCATGACAGAAGTCTGAAGTAGAGAATTTTCTTTTTCAACATCAAAACAAGAAGACACCTACTCTCAATATTCTATTTCCAAGCCCCTCCATGCTACAAAACAGAAAGTCTGGGGAATTTCTCTAGCTAAAACACTAATCCTTCCAAGACATGACCAACCTTGCCTTAAAGATGTCAATCCAAACACAGATATTCGTCCCTTATAGAGAGCATTACTGACAAGCTATAACGATGACTGAGTATTCAGATGTAGAGAAAAAATGTGTCTGTCCATGGCAGAGGGTTTGGACTAAATGATCTTTAAAGGTCCTTTTCAATACAAAGTATCCTATCCTTTTAGGATTTCTAGAATTACATCAATCATGCTCTTCAGTAGGTCCCTAGAACAGACCCAGAGATAGTAAAGAAACCCCAATACAATGGTTGTGTAACTCTGTCAGCTCTCTTGGCAAGATGATCCAATACTTCTCTGCTGGGAACAGCAGCTCAGCTAACCAGCAAATAGAACAGGATCTGGTGAACTTATGCCTGCAGAAGCCATCAGAGGCAACTGAGGAATTCGTTTTCTGAGACCTTCCTAGCACTTGTGCAGTAACAATCCCTGGCCCACCAAAAGCATTTGCTCCTCATAATGAGGTGCTAAGGCAGATTCGAACCTATAATCTGCTCTGTCCTTTTCAGCTTTGTGAGTCATTATGGCATAAATGCACAGAAATAATAAATGAGGCACAAATAAATGTCCTTCCCAACTTTTTGCCATGGCAATAATGGAGCAGCATTAAAGCTACTAAGAAGCAGAAGAGACAAGCAAAAAGGACTGAGAACAATGGCTTGTTAAACTGATAAAAATTAATCAGAGACTGTAATTTTCTGCCTAACAGTGACTTCAACTGCATTGGACAAGGGCAAGGGCATGCAGGTAAGAGCAAACAACAGGGCAGTAATGTGTGTGGGGGGAAGGCTGCTGCTGCCCACTGTTGCAAGCCAGTATGTCTAGCCACATCTTCAGATGTTCATACCAAAATAATTTCAAAAACCATGACCTCGCCCTGGTGCCACAAAGCACAGAACAGTGCCTTGGTGAAGCACTCTAATGAGAACACCAGAGATGCTCTGGAGCCAAGGAAAAGAGTTATAAGATGTTGTCCTTCTTTTTATATTTGGTTTAAAACGTTGAAAGCTTTCATAATGCTAGAAGTTGAGTATACATGCTTCCTCAACAGAAAATTTAATTGCATTTACATTCTTAAAGACACACGATTTTGGCATAGAAGAATAATCACACATTTCTCGATACAGAACAAGCTGAAGTAATCTCCTCCTATTGTGGGAAATGGCTGTTAAAAAACTGCAAAATTAACAGCAGAAAGGGGCATCTTTCTTTTGCAGAGAAAATGAAATTACAGCATGTTGATATACTCAGAGCAAGGCTCTCGAGCTTTTAACTGTGCTCTGACACACCTGAGGTGATTAACAGCCTGCGGCTGGCAGTCTGATAGGACGGAACTTACTGACTTGGTATTTCAACCTGAGAGGTGACAGGTTTTGGAAGGCTCCACTGGAATTTTCCACATGACTAGTCTTTGCGGACAAATCAATCAAGATTCTTGTTTTAACTATATGTAAAGACTCTTTGTCCGTTGGCTGCCCCATCCCAGACAGCGCGGTTCCAGCCGCACGGCTGCAACAGGGAAACCATTGCCCGCCAAAGACACTTTGTCAACTGACGGCCCCAGACAGCAGGGTTCCAGCCACATTACAACAACACAAAAACCATCGGCCACAGTGGTTTTAAGCTTGCAAAAACATGACTAGAGTATACTTGGATTTCTACATGATGGAACAGATCAATCCTGGGAGCAGTGATTAAATTCTGTGAAGAAAGTGCCAAATAGGATGAGAAAAAACATTAAGAAACAATGAAGCACATTATTCAATTTGCAACTCAGTATAGGACAGATTTTCAAAGACTTCCAGCTTCAGATACTAACCTGTTTTGCTCTCAGTGACTGAATCTTTACAAAGCAGTTCTGTTTGATGGGTTTAAAGTCTTTAAAAAAAACCCCAAAACCCACAGCCAAGCTCTCCCTGAAGTTATGAAGTCCCCTTTCCTATACTGCACACTTTGTGTAGTTGTTCTGCACTTCCTTAACATTCATTGTCTCTGCTGGCATAACTTCACACGGAGCTTTTTCTTTTTTTTATGGTAATAAAAGAAAATACTGTGCACAAAGATGCCTAATTAACATAGATGCCCAGGGTGAGTGAATATTGTGACTGTTTATTCTTATGAAACAGAAAGAACAAAGGGAGCAAACAACTGTTTAACATTTGGCCTGCCCAGATATAGAACTGGCAGATAGCTGTTTGGGATCTGTCAAGACACTTGATCCAAGAGCCACACCAAAGAACAGAATAAGCATTATAAAACACGTACAGCAGTTTTAAGATTCCCCAACTTCTGCTAGGAGCTTAATTTAAATAAGATGCAGAGTAAAAAGTATTATGTAAGAGACTTGAACAGCCTTTTGGTGTTAAACACATCAGGGTGGGAGGGAGGAGGGGAAGGAAGGAATCGTCCCCTTTTGGCAGCAGCCAGTCCTCAGATCAGCCAAACCACCTGCAAGACTTCACCTGAAGAGTGCCAGAATGAGTTCATCTGAAGCATCTCTGATCTGGGACAGTCGGGGAGTTATGTTCGTTTACTATCAAAAGCATGACTCACAGCTGAAACATTATGTTAAAATAGTCAAAGGTCAAACATGCTCTAATTTTCAGAGAAGATAAACTGAGACAGACAAAAAAAGCTCACATACCAACTTCATTGTCAATGGGGAACTCCCACAGTATTCCTTCTTTTGTCCACTGGATCATCTCCTCAAAACCATTTCGGGGAGGCTGTGCAGTTACTGCTGCAACTTCCTTTGCAAACTCCAGATCCCAAATTGTTGGTGAAGATACTAAAAAATAAGTTTTGTAAAGATCTGTCAGCAACCAAAGACAACAGCTAAGACAAAGTCCTTTAACATCAATCTTTACAGAGACTAATAACTTCAGCTGTGCAAATTTTTCTACCTTAGATACCAGCATCACCTTTCTCAAATGAAAATTCTCTGTTAACATAAAAGTTCATTAAGATCTCAAATGTCTGATGAAAATCTATTCTGAACGCCTAGGGGAATATTTTTTATGTCTTTCACAGTAAGAAATAATTTAAATTTTCCACAATCGTTCTCCAGTTTTGTCTTTCAAAAAATGTGGATACAGCAAATTCTGAACTTGACTGGTGCACTGTGCTAAAGGACACTTACTTCTACAGTAGTTTTCAGGTTCTTCACAACTACATCCTCCTTCAGGGAAACAAATCTACAAGGGATGGCGATTCCTTCCTCAATGCTCCTAAGTGTCCCAGTTTTTGTCGCTCAAGCTGAGAAACCATGATTTCTTACCCTTATCACATAGCTAAACAGTTTCTTTAGGGATGTATCTTTCCTGATGCCTTTTTTTTTTTTTTTTTCTTTTTAAACCAAAGTACACTCATATTGCAGCAGCTACTCTTCTTAAGGAGTTCCTGTCCCTCCACCCAGGAGAGCTGGTCATGAGCCCAGACTGATCCGCTTCGCTGAACTGAAGGGAACAAGCTGTTACCACAGGACAGGGAGGGACCTCTGGGAGTGCCCTGGGCTGCTGTCGAGTGAGCTGGCCTAAGCTGCATTCCCCTTTGTTTTCCTGTCTCCCTCTGTTATCAATTCATCCTAGGATCCTTGGAACACAGACCTTCATGTGAATTCGAATATTACAGTCCACTTGGAGTGGATCATAGCCAATAACCAATTATTTTACTACTTCTGAGTGTAAGTACTGGAGGCCAAAATATAATTTCATCTTTGGCTCAGTGGCTTACAACTCAACAGAATTAAAAAAAAAAAAAAAAAAAAATCCCCCCCCTCCTTTAAGAGAAAACACAATGAAATGGCAAACAGTATTTTTACATACAGAAAAGTGCTTTCAGATTTTTTTTTTTGTGTTAAATCGGAATATAATTATTCAAATTATTCCTTAAGAGGGAAATTTACAGAACTATATTACCAGGCTGAGTACTTTGATCTGAAGGCTGGAGGCAGGACTAAAACACAGCTACAAGACAACATGAGAAACCATACCAGAATGAAATTATTGTCCACATCATAAAGAAGCCAATAAATCCTCCAATAGAGGAAAGCAGAAGCCAATAAATCCTCTAATAGAGGAAAGCATTTTTCAATCTTATAGTAGAGGTGATGAAGATTATAATTTCACCTCATGAAACAGAAAATAATACTGGCATTTCACATTAACAGTTATGAAGAGTATTTTCAGGATGACAATTTCCTTTCCAGTTAACATTCAAGTTTTCAAAGTCAATACACAAAACTTGCTTTTCTGTTATGTATAAAAAAAAATTAACCCATTATCCTCCTCTAATATGAGCCAAGACATTGAAAACAAATGAATCAAGGTATCAAGTATCACACTGGTATTTCCCAAGATTAATGCCCAAAAATTGTTTGTCATCAGGCTTAGTCAGTAAGCCAAGCAGCCAATCAGCATCCTGGTCTAGAATATACTGTAGATTTCCTCAAGGCTACCTGGAATCAAACAAGGAAACACCATACAAAAAAGATGACAGAAGCTCACTTCTTAACATCTAATTACAAATACAATGAAGTCCACTTGCTCTCTAAAACAATTTGTACACATTCCAATTTTATGTTTAAAAAAAAAAGTGTAACTCAGCTTTTACCTGGGGTGACCACTTTGAGCCACTGTGTCTGCGTTCTGTTCATGTGAAAAAGAAATCTTATATTCTCACCATTTTACCTGAGTGAATTTGATTCAACTCAAAATACATTTTTTCAACACTGCTTTTGTTAAGACAGCTAAAAACAAACACTACATCATTCATTATGGTTTTCACATGTAAAATGGACCAATTTTAATAGTATCGGCAATCTTAAAAAACAGCAAACTGAATCCCATTCTAATAAACAGCTTTCATAGAGATGGCTGTATTTAGAAAGTTCACAGCTGCTTGAAAATATGCAAAAGGCACTATTTAACATTTTACAAAAAAAAATTTAAGTAATCAAATCAATACCTCCCTGCAGTTTCAAGTGTAAAAAAAAAGATAAAAAACTACTCAGCTAGAATCTGGCAAAAACTTACAGTCCTACTCTTGAAACAAAAACAAATACTCATCATTTTGTAAGATTTTAGACAGGAGTACTATTTCTTTTGCTGCTGCTAACTTTATGTAAATGTCTAAGTCACTACACTAGACTAAAGTCTGTTTTTTAAAAGGGCTTCAGAATAGCTGAAGAAAAACAGCATTTTAAAGATCAATACTAACAATGCAGTCTCACTGTTCACAAAGAAAAGTGAGGGACAGAGTTCTTTACATGACTTGCCCATATTCCCACACTCTTGGCCAAAGCCAGCCTGTACTAAAGCCTAGTCTTCATGAGTGAAAGCTATCCCTGTTAGGCAGCATTAAGACTGTTCCCACACAGCTGTGCCATTCAGTGAATATGAAGGTGGGTCACACCTGTTTTGAATTTCGTTTTGGTATCTTTTTTTTCTCACATGAATTTTGGCATGTATATTTAGTGGACAAGGAATTGGTTGGGTGGTCACATCCAGATGGTCCAGTGCTTGTGGACCATTCCAGGTGTCAATCCAGACCATGCATTCAAATGGTCAAAAGCTCAACATCTGGATGGAGATCAGTGACAAAGTTGTGTTGCTCAGGAATCCATTCTGAGACCAGTATTGTTCAGTGTCTTCATCAACACCACAGACAGTGGGGTTGAGTGCACCCTCAGCACATTTGCAAGTGACACCAAGCTGAGTGGTGCAGTTGACACACATGAAGAACAGGATGCCAGAGGAACCTGGGCAAACTCAAGGAAGTGGCCTCATGGGAACCTCATAAGGTTCAACAAGGCCAAGTGCAAGTTGCTGCACCTGGCTTGAGGCAACCTCCAGCATCTACACAGGCTCATGAATGGACAGAGAGCAGTCCTGCCAAGGAGGATTTAGGGACACTGGTGGATAAAAAACTGGACATGAGCCAACAATGTGCATTCACAGCCCAGAAAGTGAACTAGAATCATAAAACGAAGTGTGGCCAACAGGTTGAGAGAAGAGATTCTTCGCCTCTGCTCTCATGAGACCCCACCTGAAATGCTGCAACCAGCTCTGGGGTCCTCAGTCACAGGAATGACATGGACCTCTTGGAGCTGGTCCAGAGGAGGGCTATGAAGTTGATTAGAGGGATGGAATTTCCCTCCTAAGAGGAAAGGTTGAGAGAGCTGTGATTGTTCCTTATGGAAAACAGAAGGCTCTGGGCTGACTTTATCCAATCTTTTCAATACTTAAGGGGAGCTTTTAAGAAAGATGAAGACATAAATTTTTGTAGGGCCCATTGCAAAAGGACGAGAAGCAGTGGTTTTAAACCAGAAGAGGGCAGATCGAGACTAGACAAAATGAATAAATTCTTTCAAATGAGGGTGGTGGAAACAGGTTGTCCAGAGGGGTGGTAGATGCCCCATCTCTGGAAACATTCAAGGTCAGGCTGGGTGGGGCTCTGAGCAACCTGATCTAGTGGAAGAAGTATCTGCTCATTGCAGGAGGGTTGGAACCAGATAACCTCTAAAGATCCCTTCCAACCCAAACTTCCAATGATTCTAAATATATATGAAGAACTTCACAATACGTGAAGCAAGGTGTCTTTTGTCAGTTGCCAATGGGCTCTTTCCAGCTCCATCTGGAAAGCTAAACAAAATAAGGCAACACAGCAATCCAGCGTGCAGTCTTGGGTTACTACTACTGTGCTTATACTTAGTCACCTGCAGGGCATGCTTGTTTCCTTGGGATCACAGCCTCACATTTCCTTGCAACTTGACCAAATAAGCTGGAGCCAACACACCCATCCTCCAGGGTGGCTTTACACTCACAGAATTAAGAATGACCTTTGTGACAAAAAGCCAGTTATACCCTTCAAGTTCACTAACAGAGTGCCCTGATCAGCACAGAAAACATTTCATTACACTGCATGGAAGCTTCACTTGGTAAAAATGAGAGCTACATCAAAGCAGTCATTTATCAGGCTGAAAGCAGAAAGTGAGCAGGTCATGTCTCCTCACAAAAACAAATCTCTTGATATTCTAAAAATGCAGAACCTAGCCTCACTGCATTTTTCATTACTGAATTTCCACTAACCTGTTTTCAGTGCATGCTCTGGTTCTGTAGAAGCCTTAGTGAATATATTAAGCCTCTTTCCTACTTTGAGACTTCTATAAACAAAAAAAGAAAACCAATATTTAGTATTTCACAACACCTTACAACATTGCCAGATAAATTAAAAAGCACAAAATATTTTCATGAACTAACACATCTCTGGAGACAAAAAAAAAGATAGTGACTCTCACTAAATCTTCAGGCTTTTAATCAGAGAATGTTTATGGCTTTACTATGTGTCTTTATCAGAGCCTCTCAAAACATTTCCATGTGAAAGAAGGAGCATAAATCAAGCACTATATCTGCAGTTAATTTTAACTGGAATATTTAGGAATCTTAACAAAGGTAAACAGTATCAAACCACAGTACTTAAGTGATTTTACAAAGTTGCGACTATGAAGACTTGGGTTTTTTCCCTGTAAAAAAAAATATTGCACAATTCAGGAACAGAAAAAGCAACAGCTAAATCAAATAATTCCTGCTTTATGACATAAATAGCCCTTTTGGAAGATCACACAGCCACTTTCTCTGCCATACGGCAAACAGTCAGAATATATCCATATGATATATTTTCAATAGCATCACCCTGGTGCTCACTCTTCTGAATATACAAGTATTTCACTCTGACCATCTATTTTCAATCACATTTATAATTACCATAAGCTTATAGTAAAAAAAAAATTTAAAAATACAAGAGTTCAACAAGTAATTGAATTCTTACAGATGAAAACAACAAAAACCCAATGTCTTTAGAGTCAATTATGTTTTTAATCATATTATCTTCCAGGTTTCCTCTGAAATTCTAACAGTTCTTTCATCTTGTTATTACATATCCATTGTTACCCTGGCAAGATTTAATCTTTCTGACCTTAAAATTCTACCCTTCTGGATTTACTGGACATTTCTAATGGCCTCAACTACTTCTGCAAACCTGCTCTTTTCATATTAGTTTTTAGTGAGGAAATTACCCTGGATCTATTTCAGCACAGAACAATCTAGTTACAGAGCCTTAAAAGAATGTTGATTCAGGATTATATTTTCCTATCTGTGTGTAACTCCCAATGACAACGGCCAAAGATACATGCATGTGTTGGAAGAAAGTTTATTTTAAAATTACAAGTTTAAATTACTATAACGCAACATCGCTCATTTCATTGCAACATACTAACTTGACTTAAATTTAGGTATTCTTCCTAACCCAATCTTTTCCTTCTATCAGTTGATAAGCAACTCCATTAGATATTCAGGTATGCAGGAGGGATCTTAGGCCTGAAACTGGAGAAAGTTTACTCACTACAGGGATTTTAAAAACTATTTTAAGGTACTGTTTCTGAAGTTACATACCAAGCACAGTCTCACCACACTAAGAATACTGTACATCTACCCAGCCAGGAACTCATCCTTTTCTTTTCCTTTGTTACCCAAATTCTGTCTTCACCATGATCTATCTAAACACAAATTATTCCCTCAATTTTCAGGCCCTAACCCCCAAAAATGGGGATTAATTTGCAAAGTAAATTAAATACAAGAGAAGTTAAACTAACTAAAAACTGCTGGGGAAAGAATACATGGAGAAGGAATGCAATGATGAGCTGCCATGGGAAAATCCAAAGACTACAGGCAAAAAAAGCACAGCTTACAGGAGTAAACCAAAAATATAAGAGCACTCCTTATTTCACAAAAAACAGAGTGGCCACATAATACAGCAGCAAAATAAACTTAAGGACTACCCTGATAACAAAGAAATCAAGTACCGAATGAGGTGGTAATACGTAAATAAATAGACCAACTTTAATATATCTTTAAAATCCCAACATCATGGATGAAACTTTTCTAATCACAGATTATCAAATTTTGTAGAGGAGGAAAGCAAGCTTTCAAAACCTCAATTTCCCAAGAAGTTAAGAAAGGGACATAATATTGTATTATGCATAGGTGAAAATATTTTAAACTAGTTAAAACAAGAACAATTACATTTCAGCACCAAGTATGCTTAATTTTCTAAAATGTAATATTTAAAAATTGCACATTATTTGATTAGCTGGTTGCTATTAACTATCTTGTTCTCACAATTTATTTCAATGTTAACAGTACTTTTCTTGAAGAATATTTAAGTAATTTCTTTAAGCTCTGAAGTATTACAACATTAATATGTACAAGAAATTTAAGAATATTATCCATTAGTAACTGCATGCTCATTCCATTGGAAGTGAACACCACAAAAATACCTTCTGGAGTCCATAGACTGAGCTGATGATCTTTCAGGCCTGATTCTTTGACCATCCTCATCCAACTGCAAGGAAATGCGACCGGATATCCTCGCACCCCACTGGGCTGGGGACTGCCTTTTAACTGTCATTTCTGAAATAACGTTGCTGAAATGAAAAACATGAAATGTAAAAACTCAACAGATTGACAAAGCAAGGAAGTTTGTCATATGTATTAACTAGAAACTCTATTTCAACTGGTTTCATAAGCTTCTTTGAGACAGAATTATACATTCCTCAAAAAATACACCCATCTTTAATCCATCAAACATTGAAGGCTGTTGTTTCAAACCATTTGCTACATCCTATGTATAAAAGTGCTATTTTAGCCTATTAAATCTATGGTGAATTAATTCTTTTAAATTATTTCATTTTCAACTAAAATAAAAAATCATATCTGTATATCAATATTCACAGAGTGTACTAGGCATGTTTTGCTTAAGCAAATGGGGAATTTCTCTGGATATAAAAAAATAGGTTGAAATAGGGTGGTAAAAATCACCATTTTTTTGGACAGGAACCAACACTGCCCAGGGACAGAGCTGTGCTGCTGCAGACCAAAGGGAAGCTTGCCTTCACACATCAGCTGACATGGGCCAATCATGCCACCCTAATAAGTAGGTCACCTTTCCTGATCCACTGCAATCTGTTGCATTGCATAATCATATTACAGCATTAACAGACCACATCTTCCTTCGTCATTCTGGAGTGAAAAATCATACGTGAAGAGCAAACGCTCCAGTCTCCTCCAGCACCATACGCAGCTCGTTCTGATCACACAGGGCAAATCACAGCCCCCTTCTGCCCTGCCCGTGAGCTCCTTTCACTGGCAACTCCATTGGCTGGGAAAGGCCAAGCTGGTAACTCTTTCTCACAGCCTCCTCTCCACCCAACCACTTCCAATCACACACAGCCATCCCAAATTGCAGCACTTAATACAAAAATATGGTCTCAAAAACTAAAAATAGGCCAAGTCAAAAATATTGCATTACCCATTTTATGAAAATCCCAATGAAATTCAAACTATGCTTTTGGCAGCTTAAGTCAAAAGAGATTTTACTGACAAGAAAAAACTACTTCTGGAAAATTGTAAAAGGTAATTGCCAGAGAAACACAGCATGATTTCTCTTCAGTCTCAGATGTGGTTTCAAATGGCAGAACAAGAATAGCATAGCTCTTCCAGTACCTACTCTGAAAAAAAGGCATCTGAAAAAAAATTTGAAATAATTTCATTTTAATTTAAAATAAAAAGCGATCTCAGATTAGTTGCATATCTCACATTTGAAGTGGCTACTGGCATTAGTGAGCTGGTGTTGGGCCAGAGGCTTGACACACGAGGGTCAAAAGGACATAATTCCTAAGGTCAGCCACACACAGCCCAGCCCAACAGCTTGACTCAGCTGTGACCTAAAAGGCTGGTGCTTTCCCATGCTTCAGGGAAGACAGGATTGCCCAGAGAAGCTCTCTTTCCTGACTTACTTGCAGTTTTGCCCTGTAGCTGTGGAAAGATTACACTACCGAGCTATCAGAACACAGTCAATGGTACCATGTTCCTCACTAGGAAATCCTAATGTCACCCCACCATTGGCATATGAACATTTCTGGCAGCAACATTCATCACTCCATGATGAAAAGTGCACCTGTACTAACAAAACCAGAACCACAAAGATTTTTTTAATGCCTTTTGAAGCAAAAAAATATTGGTTTAAAAAGTCATACTCCAACCCTAGTGTACCCATAGTGGTTAGATATTATATATTTCCTCATTCCAACACAACATTAAAAACTGAAGTTCCTACATACACCTGCCTTCCAGAGATGGGAATTAGTAGGACTTTTGTAACAACCACAGACTCTCTCTCTTTCCTGATTATCAGCCAATAATTATAATACTTAAAATGGAGACCCAAAGAGCTTTGGACATATTCTAGCCAAAGCCCTGAATTACTTTTCTAGTTCATCCAAAACAGGAGCTGAAATCGTAGGGCTGCAGATTTTATTTTGGTGCAGTGCTGTTGTGATTTCAATTGAGTGAAACTTCAGCCCACATTGAGGAAAATAAACTCCTGTATCGTTAATATTTTCCCCTCCTAGTGAATGCCCTGTCCCCATGCTTTCTACAAGGTGATGACATGACTGCATACAACAGTGACCTCTGGAGGTCTTGCCACAATCCTGGTAAAAAAAAAAATTGCAAAAAAGATCTGGACAACATACAACAAATTTCATATTATAAATCACAATAGCAATATTCAGTTTTTTGCAGTTCAGCACTATGTAGCTCTACTGCTTGTGAAAGTATCTTGCTTTTAAATATTGTAAATAATTGAGGAATATATACTGGCTTTTAAAATATGTAAGTATTTTGAATGCAAAACCTTTACAGGAAAAAAAAGGGAAAGTTAAATTGCATATACTCTCTTATTGTCAAATAAAACTCAACACAAAATAATCATGCATGAACAGAAATGAATGGTTTCTAATATATTAAAAACATCTTCACGCATTGTGTGGATTGAGGTATCACGGAGCACAAATCACACCAAATCAAGTCTGAGGCTGCTGGGCTTGGTAAAATCAACATTTTTTAAACATTAGTCAGAAACCTGGGAGTACTGTATTTATCTCAAAGAACTAAGAGGTCCATACTAACTCTAAAAGGTTACTATAACCAAGTTTTTTGTCATGAAAATCAGCACAAATTGCTGGTCTTTCTTGAAAACTCACCCACTGATAAAGAGTTTCTGCTACCTAACTCTTAAAGAAGAAAACTAAAACTTTTCCACAAATGGCGGCAGCAGGAGGAGTGTATTTGCTGGGAGAAACAAGTTAGGTCACAAAGCTGCCTCAGGGAATAGAACTTGCCAACTCAGAGTACAGCAAGCCAGCCACGACATTCCAAAAAGGCTGGTTCTGGTTGAGGAAAATGCATTTTTCTAATGATAGTGCTTCATCCACAAGCATGTCATAAAATAATGTAATATCGCATCTTAACCCACCAATCAAAAATAGAGAGGCTCTATATAGCTGCAGCTTTTAAATTTCTGAAGAATTTAAACTCTCTTTCAAGAGGAAAAAACATTTTTGCTTTGACTATGACTTCCTTAGTCATTGTCTTTCTTCCACTGCAACCAGAGCTGGGTCAGTGTTTCAGGGAAAGTGCCATAGGTGATGAGAGAAAGAGAGTCTGTGACACCAGCAGCAGAGAAACCACACCTAGACAAGAGCATGGTCACCCTGAGGAAGGGAGACTGGCACATTCCAGGTTGGGCCCTGCACGGGTTAGCTCACTGAGTATTTCTGTGGTCCTCCAGCATCTTGGATACTCAAGAAGGTTTGAATTACATTTAAATTGGTCACCGACAGCCCATGCCACTGTTAAGACATTTGTGTACTGTACCCTCCTAAAGAACCCTGTGACAGAGAGGGAAGGAGCTCCCTGGTAATTAACAGTTTAATGACCATATGCTCTATATAAACAGTCCTTATATCTGAAGAACAGATATTTTGCTTAACGAAGTTATTCACTGAGCACTGTACACCCTAGTCTGTGCAATCATCTAACTCAACCTGTTTGCAAGCATCTGTCTCTTTTCTTCCTTAATTTCTACTCAGGCAGACATCAGCCACAGACAACATTAACTCTTTTTGCAGAACACTGACAATCACTCCAGCAGATCCTTTAATGATACCTACAAGTAGAAATACATGTAACCTACAGATGATAATAGATAGGTCAAGCTTAGATCCTGGGTTGGGCAAATTCATTTTCACAGAATAAAACTAAGATAAGCAGCTTGCAGTTCGCACTGCTAACAGACATAAAGAAAAGTTTCACACTCGTATTTTGGTAAAGATCCAATTTTCTGTTGTTCAGCACTTCACCTGGATTTAATGCCTAATTTTCTGAATAGTTATTTGAATACTAGCTGAAAAAAAAAAATTGCCTTTAACTATCATCCAAAAGAGCCGTATGCATAACTGTTTGAGTTTCCAAACAAATGTTTCTCATCTGTTTGAAAGCCACACTGGAAACAGAGTTAAGCCAAGAGATGAGTTTCATGCGTTGACTGGAAAGTTTTAAAAGGAAGGGTGGGGCTATAAACAGAGCTGCTCTAGTTCAGCTCTGCAGAGCTGTCATGAAAATTCACCAGTCCAGACAGAACGTCTGAAACATCTACAAATCCATCCATTGTGTGAGAATTCTGGAAACTTGTGCCAAAAAAAAAAAAAAAAAAAAAAAAAAAAACCCAAAAAAACCAAAACAAACCCACACCAAACTCACAAAAAGAGCTGTTATTTTGCTAGCCTGTCCAAGAAAGCAATGATCCTGGGCATGAAAGCAATTCTGTTTCTGCAAAACCGCTTTAGAAAGATGACGGCAAAATGTAGAGGGTTTGGTATAACCAGATCAATAATGTTGCCAATATTCATTAATCCTAAGGATAAACTGTCCAAAGGTATCTTTTAAGGGCACCTTTCCAACACAGAAGGCAGTCACCTTTAGGATGACATTGCAAAATAGGAATTTCTAACGTAATTGAGAAAAACAATCAATACACAGACCGTAGGTTAATTGTTCCCCCTTTCTTCTGTTTATCTGTGGTTTCTTCATGTCTTCTTAGTTGTGCAAGGAGTTCTGATTCTGTCTGTTTCTTGTTGTGTGGAAGGGAAGATGCAACTGCAGAAGCAGCCTTCACCAGTTCTGGATTTAAAGGCTTGTCTCTGTAAACAGAGACACAACAGATACAGAAACAAAACAAAACAAACAAAAAAAAAGCACCTTTAATATATTTAAATTGTCATTTCTGTACTGCCATTTTATATCTTAATAACTCAGAAGCTAGTCAGATATTTTCCCAAATGGGGGCGGCCTGTGGGACAGGCAGGTTTGCCGTATATTGCTCTAATTATCAAATGCTGAAGGACTCTGACAAGCTCGTTCCCCAGCCTGGGGAAATGGCAGCCCTGTGCCACTGCACAGCCCCTCGGACATACAGCTTGGAGACCACTGGCAGCACAGACCTGTGGGATGATAAATATGGTGTAACACATTGTGGACAGGAGCAGGTCCAAAGACTCAAAAATCATGATGCCATTCTTAATTTTTTTTTTTACCTTTTCCTCAGTTTTGCTGTATTTTATCTGAACAGTATTTCCCTTCTCCCATTAAAATAACTTTCCACAGGCAGGTGCTAGTGCTACCTTTCCACAATCTCAGTGTAGAAAAAGGCAGCATGAGGTTGACAGCACACAGCATCTTTTGCTCAGATTATCCCCTGTGATTTACTCCAGTCTACAACTCTGCACCACACTCCCTTACAAGATTCTTTTCTACTGTTGGAAATGGTTTATTTTGTCGTAAATAATGGAGAAAGTAAGTTTAAATAAGGATAAAACAGGCTAAGAAAAGTTTGTTGTACTTTACCGTTGGGTGTCTTCTGTAACTCCCTGAGGCACAGAACCTTCACTGTCCAGGCCTTTCAGCTTGTTCACGGCTTGCTTCTTGCTCTCCTTGGCTTTTAATTGTTGGAGTTTCTTCCTGTAGGTCACTTCCACTTTCATATTACCAATAATGTCTAACAGCTGCTGCTTTGGTGTTTCTGCTCCATCCTCCTGCCTCTTTGCTGCCCCTTCAGGTGTGCTGTCTTTGGAAGCAGCAGATTTATCTTTGTCTTTAGAAAGCACACTGCATGTGCTGAAGAGTTCCTGTTTGCTAGATGATATACAAAGTTAGGAAGCAGAAGTTAAAAACAGGGTCCAAGGCTGAATTTTGTAAACGTACCAAAAACCCCAAAACAACAGTTACAACTGTCTGGGCCCAACTGAGTGCAACCAGAGTATGTTAAGTATGTGTCAAACATGTACCTTTTGACAAGGGCTGGGACACTATTTCAAGCTCTTGATTACTTATTATTTCCTTATCACAAATACAAAGTAAGCAACTTTACACACCATTTATTTGTGGAGGAAATAATATAAGAACTTAGAACTTTTAAAGTATTTCTGCATCAGGTAGCAGAGAGAGTTTGAATTTACTGGTACCTGATACTTAAATTCATTGGTACTATAGAAAACTCACCAAAACTCTTAATATGAGTCAATGAAGAGACCACTCCCTGAAAAAAAGACTGTACACACACACATAACTTCACAAATCACACTTGTGGCACTACTACAGATCACATTCCCCTACTCTGCAACATGGATTCTGCTGCAAATTAACCCAGAAACAAAAAGGAAAGTTATCTGGGTTATACCTCCTCTGCTTAGTTTAGCACACCACTGCAAAGAAGCTGAAACTGACACAGTGCAGCTGAGGATGTGAAGCCAGGGACAGCAGGAGCTGCTCAGAAGATTCTGCAACACAGACACTAATGCATTCTCTAGAAAAACTATCATAAAATTCAAAGAGCTGTTCTCTATAACATTCTAAAATGCAGTGTTTAAACCTTCACATTCACACCTACTTACTTTGTTTAAAAATCACTCTCAAGTTACAGAAATAAAAAAATAAATATTTATTTTTATTCAAAATAAAAAAACTTCAACAGATCTTAAAACACTTCCACAAATCTGAAGGAATTGTGGCATACCTCTCCTCCTCACACACATCTCTCTTTGGACAAAAAAGGAAAATCTGCCAGTTTCAGCAGGTACTGCATCACACTTCGGTCACTCTGCACTTGATAAACTGTCAGCATTAAACTCTAAATTTCAATGTTAAGAAGCAACAGGAAAATTTATGGAAAGCTTCAGAACCTCATTACTGGAAAGATGGTATAAGCCCTGCTGTTTTACACTGCACTGCTCCTCACAGGTCCTTAACAAACTCCTTTTTTGCTAATTCAGGTGGCATGCTCCTTAAAACTATGTAACCATTCAGAAACCACAGAATCAGAATGCTAAAAGGTTGGAAGGGACCTTAAAGATCCCCTAACCCCCAACATCCCCTGCCATAGGCATGGTCACGTCCCACTAGACTGGGTCACTCAAGGCCTTGAACACTGCCAGGGCTGGGGCATCCACAGCCTCCCTGGGCAGTCTGTTCAGCACTTCACAACCCTCAAGCCTTACCTTAGCCTGCAGCAGCAGAAAAGCACAGCAAGGCTGAAAGGCCCAGGCACTTAAAGCCAGCAGCACACTGCAGTTTGCATCCCTGTATTTCACCTACCATCCAGTTTGCCTTCTGCTGGGGACCTTGACCTCGGAAAGCACAGATACCAAAGAACCCGAGCTGCTTTGTACATGAGGCCATCACAGCATCGCTGCTTGTTCAAAAATATCGAGTAGTTTTCAAATTAAAAAAAAAAAAATAAATGAACGCACAATTCAGCTGTCATTAAAAGCAGCTTAAAATATTTAAGCAAAAACGAACAACTCCCAAACACAGGTCTTAGCCCGTACTTTGTGCAGAAACAACAACGCCCAACAGGCAGCGCCGCTCTGCTGATACAGAGTGCAAAATTACGGCCAGGTCACACACGCGGATCATTCAAACCGCTGCAAGATGGGAAGGACGGCAAGGACAGCAACACGAGAAGCAGGGCCCACGCCACTCCCCTCCGCCCGACTCCATTCCCCGCTGCCTTCTGCCCACCGGTGTCACCGCCACCCAGCCCCGGTAGGACAGGAGAGCCCCGTCGCTCTGGAGGCCGCGCCCTGGGGCACGGCACGGCCCGGCTTCACGGCAATGCCGGCCGGCGCCGGCCCCGTCCGCCAGGTGAGGGTGCAGGGAGGCCGGTACCTGCGGGCCCTGCCGTGCGGCCGCGCCGCCGCCCCGAGCAGCCGCGCCGCCAGGCCGCGGCCGCCCCGCACGCGGCCCCACATCGCGGCACCGCCACCGCCGCCTGCGGCCCGCGCTCCTCGGCCCGCCGGCCGGCCGGCAACACCAGCCGCGCACGGGCGTTCCGCGCAGCAGCGTTCCGCCCGGCCCCGCCCCGCAGCCGCCCCCGGCAAAGCCCTCCCGGCCGGGACGTTCCCTGGCAGCTTGGCTCCTCGCGAAGAGAGCACTGCCGGCAGCTCAGGGAAGTGATCCTGCTCTGCTCAGCCCTGCTGAGGCCACATCTGGAGTGTCGTGCCCAGCTCTGGGCTCCTCCGTGCAAGAAAGACATTAAGTTAAGGCTCACATCTTTCTGAAACATGCTTCAAAAATGTCCCCAAGCCTTCACTTCATCTAGCCTGGAAAGGCCAGCACTGCCCCATCTCTTGCAGCTGACTGTAGTACATCAGGACACACACCATCGTCACCTGCAGAAGGCCTTACCTGCAGAAGCCATCTCACTCTTCCTCCATGTGGAACTGTCCTGCCTGACCCAGCTCTCCAAACAGTCTAACAACATCCACTGCAGGGTGCTGAGGGAGTTCTGATGTTTCTGCAGCCCTGTTCTGGGACAACACTTGCCATGAACTGCCATTCATCCTCCTGGACAATGAGGATTTCCATATGAATTAGGAAATGCAAACTGGCTTTCAGGGGGCAGATGATTTGCCTGTGGTTGGCTGGAGATGGTGTAGGGCCCAAGAGATATCCTTGGACTGCAGAACGGACAGAAACACAGCCTGCAAGGGAACCCTTTCCTCTCCCGCCTCAGACAAGTTTCCATGGTATCCCCCTGTCAGCTTCCCAGAGGTTACCCATCCCTCCATGCCAAAATACTCCGTTGACGAGGAGCTGTGACGCTCTGTCACACAGTGGGCCATCCTGTCCCAAAGCCAATCACACATACCCCAAGCCAGATCCCTTGAGTGCCAGAAAGCGCTTCCACATTCCTGTAAAGCTCTTACGAGTTAAGGTCTCTGCACACACGTCCTATTTCTGTCACGCCTAAATCATTGAGAAGGGGAAGCTTGAGGTTAAACTCCCGATAAAATGATACCTCATGTTAGGAGAGTCTCTCGGGAGTCATGGCAGCTCTTCCATGGTCTCCCTACACACACCAAGTGTTGTTACTTCAGGGTATGCAATTCCTACATAAATTCTTCCTTAAAACAAAACAAGTGCTCCACAACAGCACGGTGCCTGGACAAGCAGGGTTTGGCTGAGCAGCCACGGGTGCGGGCAGCACAAAACGCCACGTGGTGGCGATATGCTCGTGGAAGTGCCGCATTCCAAGGCTATAAAAGCTCCCAGGCTTTTTCAAGCGCTGTCGCCGTCTCCATATTTTCTACAGGGACCAGATAAGAGCAGCCAGGCCTGGTGGAGTTCTCGAGGAACGTGGAAGGAGCACCCTGAGATGCTCAAGGCCTGATGTTTCAGCTGGCAAACGGGTGTGGCAGGCAGCAGGTGGTTTAATGGCACCTCAAGCACAAGCTTCACCGCATTAGGGGTTTAGATGGCTTTCACCAGCTGCGTCTTCCAACAGTGCTGCAGTCCTGCTAAACAAGAAGCCAGCACACAGGTCAAAATTCTTTGCAATGAAACAGTAATCTTTAAGTATTGCGGATTATTTGGGATGCATAATTAACTCCAAATCACTAATTACAACAGACTCAGCAATATTTTTTTTTCATTAAAGAAATTACAATTCAATTTCTAAAACCATTTATAACCTCGGCTGTTCTTTCTTAACACTTGCCACACCTGGAGTACTGCATCCACCTCTGGGGTCATGAGCACAGGAAGGACATTGACCTGTTAGAGCAAGTCCAGAGGAGGAACACCACGTTGATTAAAGGACTGGAACATCTCCCTGACGAGGAAAGGCTGAGAGAATTGGGATTGCTCAGCCTGGAAAAGAGAAGGCTTCAGGGTCACCAAAATGCAGCCTTCCAGTACCTGAAGGGAGCCAACAAGAGAGCTGGAGAGTGGCTTCAAAGTGAGAGTAGGTTTAGATTAGTTGTTAGAAAGAAATTAGTCACTGTGAGGGTGGTGAGGCACTGAAACAGGTTGCCCAGAGAAGCTGTGGATGCCCCATGCCTGGAAGTGTTCAAGGGTGGTTTGGAAAAACTGAGCAACTCAGTCTAGTGAAAGGTGTCCCTGCCCATGGCAGGGGGCTCAGAACTAGATGGTCTTTAAGCTCCCTTCCAACCAATATGTTACATATAAACATTTGAGAAAATAAAATCTGAACCTTTCAATTAATTAAAAGTGATGAAAAGAAAGACTCATTTAAGTTTATAATTTTGTTTATGCTGTTTTTTCCTTGGTTTGAGCTGTGAAAGTAGGAGTCATCAGTTTTATTTGGTGGAAAACACCATGGATCTAAGATGAAATATGCAGGTCTGCATGTCTCAACCCACACAAACACATGTGCAGCTCAACAGGGATTACAGAGCATACAGTGCTTCCCAGAAACACTGCCTGGTCTGGCAGAGTGTCTCAAATATGACTGATCGCTAATACACATTATGGCTGCTGTTCATTTACCTTGCCACAGACTGTACAGTGTCCTACTGCTTTCAACCAGATATTGTTCCTGATAAGCCTTATTGCAAGTGCTTCAGGTAACTTCAAATCAAAAGGGGAAAAAAATCAAAAGAAAAAAAAAAAAGTGTTGTGTAGTTTCAGCTGACAAAAGCAGTATTAGCCCTCGCCACAGTGGTTTAGGTCATTGTATGCCACCTCAAAGTCCCGAAAAGCCAGGATCACGAAAGTGACAGCTTAGGAGAGTGTCTCGGGACTCACGGGAGTTCCTCTGTATGCACAAACTATTGCTGTTGGAGGGTACACAATTCCTAAACAAATCCTTAAAAAAAAATCACCCAACTAGAAGAAAAATAAACAAATAAACATACATCTTAAAAAAAAAAACCCAAGAAAAAAAAAAGTAGTTTTAATTAATAAATTCGGTTGCATCCTGCTCAGTAAGCTGAAACACAGCCCAACCCCAGCTTAAACAGAGCCCAGCCCCGCCACCCCCCGGCCACCTGCCCGGCCCGCGCCTTCCCTGGGGCCGCGGCGGGGCCGCGCCGCCTCCATCGCCGCCTATTTCGGGGCAGAGGCGGCGGCGGCGGGGCCGCTCGGGCAGGCGGCGGCTCCGGTGAGTGGGGGCTGCGGGCGGGGGCAGGGGGCTCGGCGGGGCGGGGGTGGTGGCGGCCGGCCCGGAGGTTTCCGCGGCTCGGCTCCGCGCACAGGCCCGGGCGGGCGCGGGCTCGGCGATGCGCGGCCCCCGGGAAGCCGCGGCGGAGGGTGCGGCCGCCCGCGGGAGGCGCCGGGCCGGAGTCGGGCGGGCCCTGCCACCGCGGGCCTCCGCCGAACGCTGACCGGGGCTTCCTGCTCCAAACGGGCGGGTGTTGGCGGAACGGGAGCGCTCAGCCTTCCTCCTAAGGAAGGCTGGAGCTGGCGGCGTGGCCCGGGAGCGCTCTGTGCGCTCCCGCCGCCAGCGCGTGTGAGAGCCGCGGTGAGCCCCGCTGCTGCCCTGCCGCCGCTGCTGCCCTGCCGCCGCTGCTGCCCTGCCGCCGCTGCTGCCCTGCCGCTGCTGCTGCCGGGGTGCCGGCCTGCTGTGACCTTGGGAAGCTGCCGCCGGGGTGCCGGCCTGCCCACGCGGGCTGTTGCAAGGAGCACCGCTGCCTTCTGGGTGCATCTCAGTCTTTGGAGACTGCACGGGCAGAGAGAAACATCTGGAGCTGAAATAACATCTGCTTGCAGAGGACTCTGCAGGACCTGTTACACTAACTAATGCTTCTGTATTTCCAGGTTTGAGGTTTGGATTTCCTTCGGAAGTCACAGAGTAATTGCTACCTCGTTCTACCCACATTCAACTTTTAATACAGTAGTATTATTACAAACAGGAAAAAAAGGTATGTATTGATATACTACTAATTTAGTTTTGACTAAGACTTAAATCTTCTGAAAGTGGCACAGTACTGATATAGATCAGACAACTAACTTTCCTTGTCTCTTAAAAGGTCCATACTTTTATAGGCATATACTTTTTCCCTTCTGCTGCCAAGTTTTCTGTGGGTGATCTGGCATATGCTCCCTTTGGGGACTGGCATGAGTCAATAAGCGCTCAGCGTGATGAAAGCAGTGTACATTTTACTGAACAAAGGCAATTGCTGCTCTCTAGTAATTCCTTTCATTCAAAGTCTGTCTCAATGACTTGGTTTTTTCTCCCCTAAATGAGCAGCAAAACTCGGAGTGCAGTGTTAACACTAATGAGATATATAGAATAACCAAGCATAATTTGGCCTTGGAGCCTCCATGTTGAAGTAACACCTAGTGTGCTGTGCTGTCAGTAACAAAACAGTTCAAATCAGAAGCCACAGTTGTGAAATTACATGTGTTAGTGCCATTTATTGGAAGAGCAATGTTTTATTTTGTTTTGGACTCGTTTAGATTAATGAAACAGACTGGATGGGTAAAGTCACTGAGTGGCTGTATTTGGCCTACTGGTGTATTTTTTAATGTTCAAGAATAATAAATCTGTTTAGAGAAGGACTTTCTTAAAGCCTTGGTTGTATTCAAATGTCTATGTCTCTTGTACAAAGGATGTGGTTTATACAATGTGTCTTTCTATGATTCTTTCAAGGTAGCCTACTGGAAATTATGTTTCCCATTCAAATTATGCCAAAATACATTTTGGGAGGTAACAGGCTTCAAAAGAAGCATTACAGTAGGTAGAGGAGTGAAAATTGTTCTGTTTACTGATGTACTGTGCTTGAAGACATGCTTTAAAGCCAACGAGGCACTAATTCACATGTGTATTTGTGTGGGTTTTAAGACTCATGCAGCTTTTTGACAGCACTGCCAGAGAAGTGTCTCGCTCAGCAGCACAGTTCTGAAACAGTGGGAGATCTTCAGCTGAGTTATTTTACCCCAGATAAATAAGCTTGTTTTAACTGCTTACCAGTGACAGTGTCTTGATTCAAACTTGAGAACTGAATTCATTTGAATGTTTTATTTCAAAGTGTCACATTTGTATTTCTGCTTTCCAGCTGCCTTCCTGAGAGACAAGGTATAATTCTTATTTATAATATTGTGTTGTGGGGAGGACTTGCACTAGGAACATGACAGCCTGACACAATTCAAGATGTTCATGTTCATTCCTTTCTACTCCTCTTCTGAAAGCCACCCAATGTATCATCATGGGTAGAGTTTTCTTAGCTGTTCTTCACCATGAGGAGAGCAGATTCTGTTTTGCTTTATAGGTGAGGAGGTGAGACAAGCATGAAATATTCCAGCCTTAGACACCTGAGGGAAGACTAGACCGCTACAATCAATATAAAACTAACCTTCAGCACTGTTCCCTGGATGTACTCTTTTGCTTTCATTTGAGAGATCCAGGGAGTTAAGCTGGGAAGCCCAAGTAAGCTCAATCTAGGCAGTGATATTCTAGGAGACCTGCCCAGTGCAGCAAAATCAGTCAAAATACAAGTATGCTAAGTCTCATTCCTGAGCACCACTTTCTATCTCTAAATGGAAGAGTGGATCTGAGGGCATTCCTGTAATGCTTTTGCCTGTCAAGTTATTGTAAATTGTCTATGTTTCATCTTTCTCTTCCCTCAGGAGACAAGTATCTCCATACCTAACAGGAAACAGGAGACTTTGCTCTGAAATAACTGATAAACAAGTGAGAAGCATGAGGATCAACTCTGCTGTTCAGGCTGCTATTGACCTCACAGCAGGTGCTGCAGGTAATACTTAATTGCACAAAACTTCTGAGAGACAGTTTTAATGCCTTTGACAAATATAAAAGCAGTTTCGACTTGCTATTAAAAGCTTCACCCTCTGTGTTTTAAGGGTATGAGGAGAAGCAGTGACCTCAGCCAGTGTTGTAACTGTATCACTACTGCTCCTCCCTGGCCAAAGCCTTGCCACACAGTGAAGAAGACATAACACCTTTCTCAGACTAATCATTTTCTATAAGGACGTTTAAGTTCTGCTTACGTGAGTTTATGAATCAGTCAGAGTATCAGTAGAGTTTTGCAAGGAAGTCAGTGTGTGAGTGACTGAGGTGCTGCTTTTGTCACAGGAACCGTCCCTAACTGAAAGGGACAAAACGCTACCTGAAGGGTTTCTGGGTCAGACAACATCCTGGTGTGAATCTCTAAAACCTGTAGTAGAACTGATGATGAATTTGCATAACTGACTTCCACTTCAATCTGCTCTGTGCTGTAAAATTTTGCTAGACCAGTTGTATGGAAATGGTTGCACTTTCTCACTGATATTGCCATGTTGGTAATGTCTGTGGCTCGGGGATGCAATTTTGAACTCTGCCAGGGAAAAGGGGTGTTTTTGACACTCCTAACCTAACAGTGGTTATATGGAAAAGGAGGAAGATTTGTCTAATTTACTTTTGTAACTAGTTTAGGCAGTGTTAGTGATCTTTTTTTCTTTCCCACACAATAAATACTACAGTCAGTCCTTTTACTTTTAATGTTAATGCTGTGAATATGACAGTATTAATGGTGTTAAGTGCATTCAATGGTAGTTATTTGTGGTCATTTGTCAGAGTAGAGGTTAACAGTGCAGTGAGAAAGAAGGGGTAACAGCACAAGTCCAGTGTGGCAATCTCTGCACTCTTTAGAAAATGTAATTAAGTAAGCAAACAGCTTGTTCCTCCAGAAAATGTATAACCTGGTTTTACCTTCCTCTCCAGACACAGTCTTGACTACCTGATAAGTAATGACATATTGAGGCAAGTAAATTCTGGACAAGAATAAATAAGTCATTTGGCTGTCTGTGGTCATAGTCCTTTGCCTAGGATCTAAGCAACCTCTAATACCTTCTTTGATTCAGTAGGACTATTTTCCCCCCTATTGCCGTATTATTAGGACCACACTTGTCTGAATGTTCAAACAGATTTGACTTTTTGGGCTTCTGGTTTAATTTTGTAGTTGGGTTCATTTTTTTGTGACTCTTTACTGCTGGCTGGAAGAATTATTTTTCTCTTAATATTTCAGATAACAACTAGGACTCTTGGTCTTTATCTTGAGGCTTACAAAGTTCATTGCTGCAGTTTACTAGGTTTTTTGAGCCAACTTCAATAATAGCCTTTTTGGAATAGCCATTCTGTCAACTCCCAGTTTTTCAGCTTTACATTTCCAAGATCATTCCTGGTTTCCCTGGACATCTTCCAACAGCCATTATTTTATTACTACATTTGTCCTGTAGATTAGTATCTCTATCTGAATTCCTGCAAATAACATTGGCTGAGCCTTCCCAGCTCTGCTTTTCATTTGAAGCTTACATGGGTGATACTGGTCTGAGCCAGCTACTTTTCTCCTAGGTTATCCTTCCAGAGCAGGCAACTCTTCGTGCTTCCTTGCTTGATTTGCTCTGAAGCTCTTAATGATCCATCTGGTTGGGAGTGAGGTTTTATGGCAGCTAGATCCTGAGTTTCTCTCCATGGCCTGGAGTACCTCTTTGCAGAGAAGCATGAACAATGTTATACAAATGTGTTTGCAAAGAGTAAAATGGATTGCAAATAACACTAGTTAAACAAATATTTACTCTTCTCCCCACTTAAAAGAAAAATAACTAATCTTAATTGGATGCACAAATTTGTTTCCATTTCATTTGCTTTCCTATCCGCATTTACAGACAATTTAAGGAACGTGCATGTCAATTGTGCTTTGGTTTAAGATCAGCTTCTGTTTTAGTAAAGTTCTCTCTTGCTAAAAAACAAAACCATGAACCCCGTATAAGGCACACCTATAATGTGTTTCCTGTCAAGTATCTGCTTCTAATAGATTGCTATTGCTGTACCTGGTTTCTTACTGAAAAAGTGGAACATCAGCTCTTCCTGCAGACTACAGAACTGAGTTAAGTCTTGCAGAAGAACACTGCACTGTGAGCAAAATGGTTATTGATGACACTGATGGAAATATCACACAAGTTTTCAGGGTATTGACCTTGCAGTTCAGTTTGGAAAAGATAACATGTTGAGAAATTTTGCCCTTTTGCCCTTTTTCAGCTTACACTTGACACTTCCAGTCTCTGGAAAGAAATGTGCTCAAGAGCCATCTGGAGTTTTGAAGTAAAGGATTTGAGTCTTTCGTTATCAATTTATTATGTATGATCATTTTAGCACTCTCAGCAGTGTTCCTCTTGTCCTGGAGGAATCACTTGATTACTAATCTTTCAAGGTTGAGATTTTTTGTTATTATTGGACTGTAAAATCAGAGATGCCTTCTGAACCACTGCATTAATGGGCAAAGGGAAATGTTATTTAACTCATTGACACAAGTGACTTGATTGCAGAACAATACTTCTAATTCAGTACAAGTTTATAAAAGTGAGCTGATTCATTTAGATGCTTGCTTTTCATGAGATAAAAAAATGTTTAATGAGAATCGTGATGTTACTGCTCCTTTGCCTGATTTTTTTTTCTTAAGGTAACTAAATTCACCAGTGACAATTGATGCCATTGTGCTAAAATCAGTGCACTTGTCTTTTCCTACAGGGAATTAATTAATCTTTGCTTTCTGTGTGATTTTCCTAATACTGGTGCTCCAGAATAGGTGTTGCAGTTGTGATAACCTTCAGCCAATGTTAACTTCCACTGCTTGCCTAGGTGGGACAGCCTGTGTGGTGACTGGCCAGCCCTTCGACACTGCAAAGGTGAAGATGCAGACGTTCCCCAGCATGTACAAAGGACTTGTTGACTGTTTTGTCAAAACCTATAAGCAAGTGGGATTTCGAGGCTTCTACAAGGGAACCACACCAGCACTCGTAGCCAACATTGCAGAGAACTCCGTTCTGTTTATGTGCTATGGATTTTGCCAACAAATTGTGAGAAGAATTGTTGGAGTCGACAGGAAAACAAAGCTCAGGTTAGCAATAAATATCTAGTTTGTATTTTAAAATAAATAAGTATATAAAATTTCATGCAACTGCTATTTGCCAGTACTGTACTGTCAGGTGCAAGTGAGGTCCCAGGCTCTCCTCTGACAGTGTACAGTGTAGCAAATTGTGGAATGTAGGCCTTAGTGTGACAGTAGTGTCTAATACAACAGAGTCATCTACTAACCAGTCACTGCAGCTGGCTGGTTTAGATGATCACAGCTTAACTGGAGTATTCAAGTCCTGGAACATTTTTACCAATAGGATGGAGCATTTCCACACCTGAAAGTTAGTATTCCCTTAATATCTAGGTTGTTCTCATTTTGCAGGGAAGCTAGTGGCTCTTCTTACAAGGAGGCGTACTAAGGGGGAAGGGCACTTTTCTAATATTGTCTTGCTTTTAAAAATGTTTTTATTTAAGGTTCAAAAGCTTGCTCACCCTACAAACCCATTACCTTTCCCTACCCATTAAAATGTAGGAGGTAGGCCTACCAGCAATATGTTTCCCTTCTTCATAGTCTTTTGTGATCATCCTGGGGGCAAGACCACAGGTGAGCAGATGTCCTAGGATCATCTCAAGTGACTGAGGCACCATGGTCATGCTGGACTGTAGGGAAGGTAGTGCAGGAAACTTTTAAACAGTATCTTGGTGTGCTACTCTATCTTTGGAGTTGGATACAGAATGGGAATGTGAGTATGTAGCAATAGCAAGCACCTTTGACCTCTGACAGTTATTTCCTTGGTCAGGAAATGGTGCTTTTCAGATCCAAGATGGCTCTTTAATGCCTTGTTGATTCAAGGTCAAATAGTGTGACTGCAGATCTGTTCTAGGACAAAACATTAAAGAATTTAAGTTTACTTGAAAGATTGTCCCTTGGTGTTGTTTCCTTATTCTCTTCATCTGGATCACTTTGGGGGCACCTTATGAGGCACATGTAAGAGAGAATTGTGTTGACATGGTCTTCAGCAGGGCCCTGATGAGAACATGTGGTCTGTCCAGGACACCCCCACCCATTGTTACTGTACTGTTACATCTTCAGAAAAGGACAAACTATAAAACACTTTTCAGTTAAAGGAATACATATCACTGATGCATAAGTCACAAAGAAAAGAAATTAAGATAGAAATGCTAAATTATGTTTATCTTTTAACATATGCTTAGTTCAACCAACAGATTTCATCATAAAGTCTAAAGTGAGACAGCAAAATGGAAAGAGAAGTGCTAAATTCCATTTGCTGCTCTGCAGGTAGTTACTGGTATCTTCCACTTTGAAAATTCTCATTACCACCATATCTGAATGTCATGAGCTTTGCTTCATGTCATAACTTCTGTTTTGTGATGCTTCAAGGTGAAAAGTTGTAGCTTTAATCTCTCATACTATAGATGTATCAAACTGCTGGGCACAAGGCAAGCATCTCCCTTGGATGGAATGAATTTCTGTGCTGCAGTGAGATCAGTCTCAGCTGTGCTGACTTCCCAGGTTCTGAAAGAGAAGCTCCACTTCTATGCTATTATGCAGCTCCTGTCCAAAACACCAGTGTCTGTAGGAGCCTGTTTAAAATGCATCATAAAGCAGTGTTGCCCTCAAATACCAGCCTTTTGAGTCCTGGCAGTTTAGCAACCCAGAATCTGTGGTATGTGTAAAATCACCACAAAATAAGCCCCAGTTTTGGAACACTGAGTCACTGCAGATGACAGTGCTCTCTTGTTTGGTGGTGTGGTTTATGTTTGTGCTGTCTCTGATTCACATGGTTGCATTCATAGCAGCACATCCATACAAAGATTACAGTGATCCACTGTGCCTGCTTTCAGTTTTCTAGCATCTTCCACTGAAAGGCTTTATTAATACTGGTAAGGTGAATTCGTAAATACTGACATCTATCTATGTGAGATGATTATTGCTCCTTTTCTCTTTGAAGAAGTAATAAGTAACCAAAATTGCCCAGTAAAACAAGTCTATGGAATTGTTCATAAATGCTATGAAATCTTCCCTTCCTGGCTTTTATTCTGCTGCAATCACTGAAGTATAGCAAAAAGGGTAGAGGTTGCAACATATCTCTTTGGTGTCAAATGGGTGTCTTTCAATTGTATAATACGGGATGAGCTAGCTTTTCCTCCCTCTGGTTCAAGTAACTGCCCTTTGCCCTTAAGAATCTTTCCCCCAAGACAGCCAGTTTTTCTTGATGGTATTTAGGATACAGGTGCAGGAAGCTGATTGCTGGTGCAGTGGCTCCACTGCACTGAAGGTCAGTGCCCAAATACCTTCTGCAGTTTCTTTCTTGCAGTGATCTACAGAATGCTGCTGCAGGCTCCTTTGCCTCTGCCTTTGCCACCCTTGTTCTCTGTCCCACAGAGCTGGTGAAGTGCCGGCTACAGGCCATGCATGAAATGCAGTTGTCAGGAAAGATAATCCAGGGACACAAGTAAGTATACACCCAGCTCAATATCCCTGAAATCCTTTCTTGTGTATTATTTCTTCAAATCCTCTATTGGCTCAGTGTCACATTTATAGTGCACTGCTAACCAGAAAGGAGTTGTGGCTGGGAGGGTCACAGCCTGCTGACCTTCTGGGTGATAGCAAAGCTGGATGCCATTGAAGGGCTCCCAGCAGGATCTTGCTCTAAATCTTACACAAATTCAATTGTTTGCACAATGGGTCTCACCATTAATTGTTGCTGCAGTTACCTACTGGTCTGTAACTTCTCATTATCTGGCTAGTAAGTATCACTAACTGGGTCAACCTCTCTCAGTACAGTTTGGTCAGTGGTGAAGGGTGTTATCCAAAAGGATGGTCCCCTTGGATTTTATCGTGGCCTGTCAAGCACTTTGCTGCGGGAAGTCCCAGGCTATTTTTTCTTCTTTGGAGGGTATGAACTGAGCCGGACATTCTTTGCCTCTGGGAGATCAAAAGATGAATTAGGTATGGTGCCTTTTTACAGGTGGGTTTTAGCATGCTGTCATGGGGGACATTATCTTCCCTGAAGATATACTAATAATGTTGTAAAATACGTGCAAAGTGAAGGAAATGAGGCATACTAAATATGGAGGGCTGAGTCTGGTGTATACATAATAGTAAATTATTGAAGTGACCATTTTTCAATAAAGCAGGATGTATCATAAATAAAGAATTAACACAGTGAGCTAACACTACAAAACTGCTGAAATATCTGACCCCACAGTGTAACACAACTCTGAACTATTTCATTTCAGCTGCCATTCAGAGTGATTTTGAAGTATTTAGCTGCATTCTCTTGAACAGTATGTTCAAGTATATGCTGAACTGCATGCTGACCATTAGATGTAGTTACAATTATAGTAAGAGAACACTGAGATTGAAAATCAGAAATGAAAAAAACATGGTGATGCCAGAATAAAGACTGCCTGTCTCCTGTTAAAAGACTGAACCAGTCTTGCTTGGAGTCAGGATTTCAGCTGCATGTGTTTTGGACATGTAACAAAACATTCACAAACATCTGATCTGAAATACAAAATGCTTTCCATCATGAAAACAATGACTGATTACAAAATAACTCTACCAAATTCTCTGTATATGATTAGTAACACTATATGATGTTACTCTAAACCATTTCACAATTAACCTTGGAAAGTGATTACAAGTGTTAAAAAAGTGATTTTAGTTAATGCAATCAAAATTGAATTCTGAGTTATAGTTTTTTAACACTGCCAATAATCTGAGGCACTCTTTATAATCTTTGAGTTTCTAGTTAAGACTTGCAGTTTACCAGTGGCTTGAAATTAACTTAAGGTTAGTGAGAGAACAACTGCTCTTTTGTCATAAGCAGCTTCCTCTATTCCCTTTGAATTCTGTAGAAGAAATAATGTTATATTTGTGTTGGTGAATATTATGGTGTATAAAAGTATATTTCTTAACTTTTAGGTCCCATTCCTTTGTTACTAAGTGGAGGTTTTGGAGGCAGCTGTCTGTGGATTGCTGTGTATCCTGTGGACTGTGTCAAATCTAGAATTCAGGTTCTTTCAATGGCTGGAAAACAGGCAGGCTTTATGGGAACATTTGTAACTGTTGTGAGAACTGAAGGTAAGTATCCAAGCGGTTCAACTGAATCTATAGGGCTGCAGACTGAAATCTATACCCTCCAATACCAAAATCACTTAAGAAACCTAGTCGAATGACAATGTGTTAGAGACAGATAGTAACTGTTTCTAGCAAACAAATATCTACCTCATGTAACGGAAAGCTTGGAATCTAGAAACTGAGACCTACTTCATCTTCCCTGCCTCTTGGTTCAGGAGATGATTCACTTAAGCCTAACAGAAACTTACTATGCATTAAAAACAGATAAAGAAATGGGCTCTATTACCTCTGACCAAACCTATACATGAAAACTGAAGGAAGTAGGTAAGTTCCATGCAGAAGTTTTCTTCACCTCTAGAAGTTAATATATGGCTGAAGATTGATTTATCAAACAGCCCTATCTAGCCTGGCAACTTGAGGCATCTTTCTCAGCATCTCCTCCCTGGAAAAGGCCTGTGTCAGGTGCTTTGGAAGAGGGTCTAAGAATATACATGGTAGCAGATATGAATCCTGGTCCCATTGCTAGGTAAGATACTCATCAGAACTGGAGTCTGACTTGGGGCACAGCTCTAACATAGTCCTGCTGCCCCCTTGTCAGCTGTGGTACAGCCACTGTCAAGTTATCTCAGTTGACCAAGACGTTGTCATATCTGAAATAAGCTTCTAGCATAAGCCCTTACATGGCTAAGCTCCTGTTACAACATTAGATACTCCTGTATCAATACCCAGTACCACTGCAATCAGTAGCTATACCAGTGAGTTCAGCTCTTTGTCTTCATGCTCCTCTAAGCAGAAGCACTGCTTCAGTAGCCTTCACAGGTAAGAGCATAGTGGTTGATGCAGACAGCCACTTTAATAAATTGTTAACTGGTTCTGGTTTCGTTTCTAGGCGTGCTTGCCTTGTATTCTGGACTAACACCAACTATGATCCGTGCATTCGTGGCCAACGGGGCACTGTTCCTTGCCTATGAGTACAGCCGGAAACTTATGATGAAACAAATAGATTCTTACTGATTACCATCTAGCAAACGAAGAACAAGAGATTGTTTAAGGGTCATTTAAATAAATGAAAAACACATAGATCACATGATGGTCTGAGCAGAACCAAATCAGTGACCTAATTTTAGGAACTCAACTCCAGTTTAAGATTTATAATCTTTTAAAATCAGGTGATTTTATGGAGGTGTGTACATGTTGCTTGAATTGCACAAGCAGAACTATCTCCCTCTTACAGATTCTGCACTAGGTACACTGCATGTCATAAATGTCTTTGCTGACCTGTATTGGTGCTAAAAATATTTACATTGACCTATGGGGTTTAATGTAACATGCAAGAGTAGGTTGTGAGTTGTCTACAGCAAAGCACTGGTTTTAAAACTGTGCTGCAATTGTGACCTTTTGCAGTTGTTACTGATGTCTGACTCAAAATAACATCAGTTCTTGTCTAATCTTCCTGAACATAGATGACTTGGACATACCCCTCACCTAGGGAGACCTTTCCTTCTCCAGCTACACCCCTGTTCTGCTCTGGCTCCCTGCTGCTCTGTGACTTGCTAAGGTCATGGCAGAGGGTGTCTGACATACATACTCTGTCCTAGTGAATGGGTTGATAAAAGTAGAAAACATCTACCCCCTGCTTTATATGATACTTAAAGCCCAAGATATGTCTACATTTTTGATAAAAGAAGCACAGTAACAACATTAAGGAGGCTATGCTGCATTGCATTGTTTTCTAAATCAAGGAGTGCTGGTGTATGCTAAGCACCACTTAACATAAGGGACACTGCTGGAAATAGGTGCTGCCTCTGAGCACAGAATTGTAATTTTGTGTAGGCTCCCGTTTAGATGACCTTGGCATGAATGAGGCCACATGCTGGAATGACAGGAAGGTGACGAGGAACAGAAAGCCAGAACCGAGTTGTTAACTGACACCACGGTCTCTGACATAGCAGTCTTACTGGGGCTGGAGTCTTGCCACTTGCTGTGCCTCCTCAGCTGAGTGGAAAAAGCTCATATGACTGGATAGCTTGTATCACCTTCAGGCCTGGAGGGCATGGCCTGCTTAGTCATGTTACTTGATTAAACACACAGTCAGTATTACCCAAAATGATGCAGTGACACCTCTTTCCAGATGCCCTCTTTGTTCTTAAAGTAGAATGCTCTTCCTACAAGCATGTTCTGCTTTGTAAGAAGCAGCTACTGCCTTATCATGGAATAAGTCAAGCAGGTCTTAGAACTGCACAGACTTCTCCTAGAGTTGTACAGATATACTGCTTGGGTGCTCTAATTGCAGCCCACCAGTGTGGGGGCAGTGGGGGACACAGACAGAGCCCTTTAACTCACTGAAATCATCACAGCTACATGGAGATTAGCAGCTTGTCACAGCAACCACATTTATCAGTGACAGACAGAGCTGGAACAACCTAGTTTTTCATGTTACAGCTTCCCTTTCAGATCCCAGAAATAGGAACAGGATTTAGGCATAAATCAAATCACCTCAATACCTGCTGCCTCTTGCGGTGGAGCCAGGGTGCACTTAAACTGGCTCATTCCTTGCATTGTCACAGCCTCTTTGATGGAAGGTGGCTGCTGCAGTTCCACAAAATCTTCTTGCTCCTCCAGCCTCCAAGTGCAGAAAGAACAATTCATCTCCCTTTCATAGACCATGAGAAAAGACAGTTAAAGCAGGGAACGGCTGAAGAATCTTCAGTGTCTACTGCACCAATACACCTTAACTGACTGGTACACCAGGGGCAGCACCACTCTGCATTGCCAGTACTTTAAAAGGAATTTATACCAAATGTTTAAAATTATTCAGGTAGAAGGATGAGGCTTTAAGAGTTGTTAGACTTCCCCTTCTTGTCAAAGTTGTCTAGCTAAGAGAAATAGTATATTTGTACATGTTTCTAATAGTTATGAAAAAGTGAGGACAGACTCCACTTCAGTGGAATACTTCAATCTATTTCTTAGATTTGTCTTTGCTTTCATTTTTTAAAGCTCATGGTTGCAGTTTTAATACAAAAATTGAAGCTTCAAGGGAAGCAGGATATTTAAAACAACCTACAGCAAGAAGCTGGTGGCATTTTTGAGAGTTTACCTTCTGAAGTTGATGTAAGCAGTAATTTTTCCATTCAGAGCTGCTTAAGCTGTACATGTGTATCAGTTGTTCAGCTAAAACTTCATGATGTTGGTACAGGAATTCACAGAAATAAAGTTTCATTTGATTAACTGAGTACCTGATGAATGTTTATGCCATTTAACAAGCTCATCTAGCTGAGAAACAAAAAGGTTAAATTCAGCATCACCACCTTTCTGGAATGAAAGAAAAATACTTTATACAATCAATGAAAATATAAAGCCCTCAAAACTGAGGGGAAAGGGCAGCTTCAGTAAGGTGCTGTGAAACAACTGCTGATTTTACATCTGGAAAATGAAACCCATAGTTCAGCACTTGGCCTGCTGCTTTGTTAGCACCAAAGTCAGTTCTAGTCTTAAGGTTCACCTCAAATTTCAAGTTTCTAGATTACCACGATACAGGCTATAAGATTTTCTGTCAGAAGAATGCCAAGAGTCAGCATAGGTCACCTAAATTCCACATATATATGGGACAAATATCCGCTACCCTGTAAAGGTCAGTGCAACAGGGAGGCAGGGCCTATTACTACCCTCTTCGGAGCAGTGGTACCTGGATCTCCTAAGAGAAACAGTATATCCCTTGTACAGCTATTTTGTTCCTCATTCCTGCTAACACATTATTTTTTACTTAACTGCATGTGCTTCAGCTAGGAAAAACTGACTTGCTGGTACAGCCTCTGCTGCTGCTATCTGAGGAAACTGGCTTACTCCCTAAGCAGGAAGATGGGTCACCTTAGGTGCCCTGCCAGCTATATGAAAAGGCATCCTCAGACAGTAGACAGATATCCAATTACCTGAGCTAAGCCAAAATGAACTTGGGCATCAGCCACTTGTAGCTGCAATGAAAGGGCATCATTTTTTAGCCCCTAGCTACATTCACATGGACACAGAGGTAAATACATAGCAATAGCAGAAGTTGAGCCCACACATGGTGTACTTCATAGTACATAACTACCTTCAAGTAAGCACAGGGAGGTATATGACCTCTCTGCTTATTTCATTAACTGGAAAGCTATGTCATTTCCCTTCCACTTTTTAGTTCCCAGGAACAAAAAGACTAATGAAGCAGCAGAACCAAGAAGCTAACACCTCAACACATTTCACACAAATGAAGGCACAGAAGAGCTGTGCTGTTGAGAGTAGGTGGAAGTAGAATAAGCATCCTGGAAGTTTGCGCATTACAGGTCTCAAGAGGAGCCAGTGAGCATTTGCACTATTTGCTCAAATGAGCAGGTGCACAGATCAAACCCCTCATATGCAGGTATTAAGGCAGCCACACTAACTGATCCCAAGTAGTTGGAATGCTCAGGAGCTGATGAGAGCCAGTCTTAAGCCTTAGGGCAAGTGACATTGCAGCCCTTTGTGGGGAAGTACAGCAGTAGAAAAGCAGCTGTGTAGTCTCCAACCTCCACAGGCAGCTCCCAGGCCAGGTGTTGCTCAAAGCAACTACATCACTGATTACTGATGAAGAGCAGTTTAATACCAAGGCTTCTGCTCAAGAAGCAACAATCCAACAGAGGGAGATTAATATTTTTCCCTCTAAATTCCCATATCTTACTGATTTGTGGAAAACCCCAATGCTGAGGGAATCATGTCAGGTTTTTCCAGTCTCATGCAGACTGCTGGTCTTCATCTGCCATCATGTTAATGCTCATGCTTAAATACAGGTAATTGTCTTTGATTACTCACACAAGAATTAGCTGTATGCAGAGGTATATAAGCCCCAAGAATCCAACAGCCCATGATGTAACAGTCAACTGACATTAAGTAACTCTTCAGAGTATTTTGGCCCTGCACAAGGGAACTTCATGTAGCTTTATTTGAGAAGTTGTACTTTATGTATTTCTGTGTAGATACATCCAAGTGACACTGCTTCACTTTATACTGAAACAGCAAGACATTCTCCAGGAAAGAGATAAATTTTACATGTTTTCCTTCTTTCAGATTTCCCTTATGCATTAATAAAGTTCACCTCCACAGCAAATGTCTCACGATAGACTTTCCATGTTTTAGACTTGTGAGGGTTATCCAGCTCATTCCTGGGAAGGTAGAGTCTGAAAGACAAAATTCAGTAGCATATCTTACAGCCTAAGACATGTTTTTCCTTTCAGCCAGCTAGAAAAATCTTCTAGCTGAGCCCTAGAATATTAAATACAGCCCCAGACCTTAAATTTAAACAGACATCAGCCATGCCTGCACAGTGTTTTGTATCTTAAGTCATCTCAGAAACAAAGACAACCTGATGGGTTTGTGGATTGGCTCCCCACCACACTCCCAGAGCCCCACAGTGCAAGACAGAGAGAAATTAATACTGCATTCAGCTCAAGGCGTCCTGATATGATGCAAGTGCCAGGAATTTAATAACCAACCTTCCTAACGGCAAGGGTTTGATTCAGTACTCAAAAGGTAGCCCAGTGGGGCATCCTCCATAGTTCTGGAGGAAACAATGCTCTTCAGCAAAACCCTCAAGATGGCAATGTTGCAGGGCCATCAGACAGCTGGCATACAGTTTTCCTGGCACTGGCTTGGTTTAATTGGTCTGCATTGAGACAGCAAGGTGCATTGCTGGCTGAGCATATTAAGTTAACTGTTACAAAGAGACTCATGGCTACCTCTCCTCAGGTTCTAACAGGATCAGTTAAGTAAAAACTGTCTTCTTTCTATTCCAGTCATGGAGAACACAGTAATTATACCTTATATGCCAACTTCACGGTTCCTCTACCTAAATCTGTCAAGCAAGGCAGACCAAAGATAAGACTCTCTTGTCTCTGCATTTCTACATCGCCCCCAAAGCAAGGCAGACAAGCCCAACTTTCACCAGCTGGAGCTTCTCTAGGAGTTTCAGTCTCTGCAAGCAAAATCACAGTAATCTCTAACTTTATCAAGAGCATGAGCAGCCATAAGAAGGTCTTTCTTTGTGATCCCAAGCATCAACACCTCTAACTGTGGTCTTAATGTCTGCCTGCTAAGCTACTGAGTTCCTGCTTCTCAGGCAGCCATACTATAAAGGATGGCAGATTTGAATGGTTAGGATTACATTCTTTAATTCAAATTCATTAACAATAGTTAGAGAGCACCAAGGAAATAACCCAGTGGCTTAAGTTAAGATAAAAAGCTCCCATATGTTTAAAATATTTGTCACAGCATGAGCAACTGCCAGCTCACAAGTTACAGCTGAGGATCAAATACCAGTACGCACATGAAAATTAGCTTGCTGATCAGGCCTGCCCTATCTCAGCTTTCAGTACTATGTTTATGATCTTTCAGCTCTATGCAGACACCAGAAGTTAGGATCTGAAGGTATTCACTAATATCCTTACCTGTTATTTTCAATAAAGGACGTGTTGAACCAGAAAAAGAATGGGCAGCCATCATAGCCTTTTGGAAGAGCCTAAAGACAAACACCTTGTTTAAGGACTGTGTTACACAACAGAACTTTTGTTTGTGGAGCAAGCGTACCCCCTTTTCTTCACTAATTTGGTTTAAAAAGGTACAGTGCCAGAATCAGTACACTTGAAGAGCCCCATATCATACACAGATCACTGTTTTCTCTGCAATTATTTCACTACTAAGTCATTCAATACAATGACGTGAGACTCCCATGGTTAGGAGCAGCAGGTACCCAACTGAAATGCCTTGGTTGTACTGCTGTTTGAACAGCCAGGTGCTTCCCCTGCTTGCCTAGGCTGATATTACACCACTTGCTGCATCCCTCACTGCACAGTGAGACACAGCAGGACTCACTGGGAAGGAACAAATTCTGCCCCGTGCTGCCCAGCCAGGCAGGACCCACTACAGTTTGCACCGTGGCCTCTCCCCATACCCAAGCGAAGGTCTTCAAACTGGTGTACTTACAGAACTGCATTCAAATCTGACTTTCACATCACCACGTAGAACAGGGCAGTCTTCCAAGCCAATGACTGCAGCGTCACTTTCAGAATCAAAGAAGAGCTGGATAACAGAATAAAGAATTTGTTTTATGGAAGTTTCTGCAGCAAGACAAGGGCCCAAATCATGACAAGACCTAACTACTCATTCATGGCACACAAATACACCAGCAGTGCTAGAATAACAGAAAACAGTTTAAGCTGCTCAGGACAGAATGAACTATTTGCATTTAAGTGACTCCCAGCGAAATCTCTCACTCTCACCACTACATTTCCTAAGATTTGGCCAAGTTTAGCTTTTTTGTCCTCCTGGAATTTACATCATCCATTTAGTTAGACTATGTAGAAATTAAATATTGGACATAAAACTCAGACACTTTTAACCTATAAATCAGCTTTTAGCTTCTGTGACCCAACTTGTGTGTCTTCATAGTACTCACCCTGCAGTTTTTTTGATTGGCACATACACATTCTAGAACAATTCTCTTCCTTACTATTATCTGCACCTTCATATCAGTTCCATTGCCTTTCCCAACTCCTAGGAACAAAGTGTTGCGTTATACCAGAGGCATAGGCATTAGCTGGAAACATAGGTAGTCATGAAAACCAATTGCAAGCCTGTTCAAAAGTGCTTTCTTTCCAGAATGCCTTGCTCAAGACTCTAGAGAACTCAAATGCTAAAGGTAAGCCAGGATTCAGTGGCTGAAAATTGCATTTTGACGTTCCCCCCACTAGGGGAACAGGCTAATGTAAAATTTAGTTCCATTTACTGAACAATAACAGCAGTTTGAACTCGCCTGGAACAAGGAGTCATGAACTTCCAGCCTTTGATCAAGATTATCAGCACACATGTACTGTAACAGGCATGTATCTAAAGCTCAGAAACATTAGTGGATCCGGTTCCACACGGGGAGTTAGTCTCACGTAAAAAGTGATTCCCTTCCCAAAAAAGGGCAGGTCATATGTCATTTGGTCAGACATCTAGAAAGTGACACAACACAGAGCAACTGACTACAAAATACTCTTCATTGTGTTCTGTGTCATTTAAATTCTGAAATCCCAGTAAGTCTACATTTCAATCATGGGCTTAGCAAGAGAGAGAGTTATCAGCTGCCTATAATAGGAAATCATTACCAGACAGAGGAATGCCCAAATACAAGAGCTCTTACCATGTATAGAGTGTAGCTTGAAGTTTTTTATTTTGAGTTGCCTCTCTGGTGGGAGTTCCAAGTTATACTTGTTTTTCACGATTTCATAATACCCAACATACCTACTCTGTAATGCAAAAAACCCAGACACATTATACAGTTTCTGTACCCACCACAGATTAATTCTAGGCAGAAGTAGGATTTAAATAGATCTTTTACTCCAGGCTTTTAGCTCTTCAAATTCCAAAGCTAAGAAGAAGTGCAATTACTCTCCTTCCCTTTCCCTGCAGAAACAATCTTCTAGACAAATTCAATGTCTACGTTTTTAAACAGCATTTAAATTTCATGTTTTAAGAGGAATTCTGAACATTTTAGTTCAGCAAGAAGTGGGGATATTTTGTATTTTATTCAGCCTTAAGAGGCTGAATGTTTAAACATACTAGAAATTTTCATTTTATTGAAAGACAGCTATAATTCTATTTTATACCAGCAATTTTAAGTACCCATCACAAGATTCACTTCTCAACTCTGCATCACGCAGAAGAGTAAATCAAGATGTGCAAAAATGTTGTCCGAGGCAAAAACTTGTGTAGTATTTCCCAGTGAATGCAGTCTGCAGAAGATGCATTTATCCACCCAAGCCAAATCAGCACCATGGTCCCATCCCAGGCTCGGGTGCAGACTTCTGTGCTTCCTCTTTAAACAGTCCAATTGCCGTACAGTGTCATGCTCCTGTGAGGGTGCCCAGACATGCTGTGGAATCTGCATCTGTGCAGATATGCTAGACCCGACCAGACACATCTGTCCAGGTCACCCTGCTTGAACAGTGGGGTTGGACTGAAAGCTTTCCCAATCTCAAGAATTCTGTTGTTATCCTAGATACTATACTTCAGATCTGACATTATTATGCAGAGAAAGGTATAAGGGGAAAGGGAAAGATGCAGAGCAACCCTGTCAGCTGTTCATATTCTAGCTCTCACAGAAAGAGTACAGAAAGCTCAGGAGTTAAGCAAGTAATAGAAACCTACATCTCTGTAACAAGGCAGGGGAGGTAGGGTAGCATAAGCACTCACAATGTTAGTATTGGTTGGACTACTGCTCTTGAACCTGCTTGAGCTTACCTGTGAGGGTGTTTCAACTCCTTGAAACTTGGTACTTGTGCTTCTATCAGTTCTTCTCTCCCCAAAGTAGTCCAAACTTTCCTACATAGAATTATAATTTCAAAGGTTAAGCTATCCATCCTACCACCATTCGCCTTCTTGAGAAGTGGATAGTAAACTAGAACTACACTACTCAAGTCCAGAAAAGGAATGCAAGTGGAAATATGCAATAATTATTTTGGTACCTTCTAAAGGTGACTTTTAACTACAAGAAGAAAGTATTAATTAGAAAGTCAGACACACAAATCTGTCATTCATGAAAGAGTGAAGTACAGCAATATGACTTTTAAGCAATTGCTTTAGAACCATCTATATTTCTCAAGTGGTCTGTGGCAGACCAAGCTGAACACTAGTTAATACCTTCACAAAGCAAACTCAGAGGCAAACAAGTGATGAAATGGATATACAGTCTGCCCAGACTACCTTGAGTGTCCTGGGCCTTCTGCATCCCCAGCCTCCAGCTGATATATCAGACCTGGGATACTAAAGCAACATCAGCACCTGTCCTGGCTGGCGCTTGATCTTTCTCCCTTTTCCTAGAAGGGCTTTCTTTTGTAATGCTGGCTGTCAAGACATGACAATTCTTGATGCCTCACACTACTTGGAGGGAGACTGGGCAAAAAATTGCTTAAAACCACTTAAAACCAGTGATACTATCTTTAGGAGAGTTTGCTCAGAAGTCACCTACAGCTTAAGTTGTTGCTCAAGACCCTAGACACATTATTCCTCCAAAAAGAATCCTTCAAGCTGGTAACCTGTTAAATGCTATTTTCTCACATCTTTCAGATCACAAATAGTCTCCATCAGAATTTACACTGTAGCAAGACTTGCATGAACTTTCTTAAAACCAGACTTTTTAAAGAATCCTTTTTCTACTATAGAATTTTTGCAGAGTATTAGGGCATTTTACCATTTCAGTAAATCCTAAAAGAACATTTGAATACTAAACAAATCAAAAAATAAACAGCAATTTTTACCTTTGCGCTCTCAAACTGGTCACTGTCTATGAGCCAAGTACAGACCATTGTTCCAGTCCTGCCTGTATTAGACATACAATACAAGTTAAATTGGAGCAGTTCAAAGGTATTTGAGATTATTTTTGTGAAGGTGAAGTGAAGTCATCTGTTATCTCATCCATTTTAAGAGTTATAAGTGACAGCCAAGTAGTCAAGTATTTCTGAGAAGAATGAGTTAAAGGCAAGATACTACAGTTTGTCAACTTGGTCCTTGTTTCCACTTTTCCATTACTAGAGACACTTAGGCAGCTGGTCACTATCTGCATACTCCAGCAGGAATTAGAGTCAAGCACTTTACTAAATGAGGCTATAAACTGAAAATTCCCAATGCTTTAAGTGTCAAGGTTTGTTTCTCTGCCCCAACTGTTTTCCCTGCAACCCTACTAAAAAGCCATCAAGTCTGCTAGCATGAAGATGCCTATATAGTTTCAGTTTTTAATTTAAAAACCTCAAGAGGTCAAGTCACCCTCCCTATACTTATTCTTCAAGCTGGTGTTGACCTGCAGGTAGTTTCAACATTCAGTTTTGCAAAACCTTTTAAGACAGAGCTCCACCTGGGGGCAACTATTTAATGTTAAGTAACCACCTACTTTAAGCCAAGTATTTGCAATAGTAACAGCAGGTAGCTAAAGGTGTGGCAGATATTTGCAGGGAAATTTGTCTTACTTGCAGTTATTTATGCATTTCAACAGCTCCCACACCACTGTTGGTTCAGGTAGCACCTGCAGGTTGGCTCATATGTTTGATAGCTTTCACTATTCTTGTTTCCATAAAACTTCATTGTACTCTATCACCTAATATCATGTGTATCTTGTTTTAAGATCCAGCAGTGTCTGGAACATTCTAGAGGGGTAAAGTTATGGAGCAGATCATCTTGAGTGGTATCACACAACAAATAGAGCACAACCAGGGATTAGGCCCAGCCAACACGGATTTATGATGGGCAGGTCCAGCTTGACCAATACGAACTCCTTCTATGAGATGGTGACCCAGTTAATGGATGAGGGAAAGGCTGTGGATGTTGTCTACTTGGGCTTTAAGTAAAGCCTTTGACACCATTTCCCACAGCATTCTCCTGGAGAAACTGGCTGCTCAGGGCTTGGACGGGTGCACTCTCGACTGGGTAAAAACCTGTCTGGAGTCCAGGCCCAGAGAATCGTTACATCCACAATGAAGTTACATCCAGTTGGCAGCTGGTCACTAGTGGTGATCCCAGGGCACAGGATTGAGGCCAGTTCTGTTTAATGTCTTTACCAACAACCTGGACAAGGGAACTGAGTGCATCCTCAGTCAGTTTGAAGAAGACACCAAGTTGAGTGGGAGTGTTGATCTGCTGGAGGGCAGGGACAGGCTGGATCAATGCACCAAGGCCAACTGTATGAGGTTCAATAAAGTGAAGGGCTAGGACCTGCATTTGGGTCACAACAACCCCACAGAGTGCTACAGACTCAGGGAATATTGGCTGAAAAGCAGCCCACTGGAAAAAGACTTGAGGGTGCTGGTTGACAGCAGCTGAACATGAATCAGTGTGCCCAGGTGGCCAGGAAGGCCAATGGCATCTTGGCCTATATCAGTAATATTCTGATACAGCTGGACCAAGGCAATGATTGTCTCTCTATGCTTGTCACTGGAGAGGCTGCACCTTGAATCCTGCATTAAGTTTTGGGCCCCTCACAACAAGAAAGACATTGAGAAGCTAGAGTATGTCCAGAGAAGGGCAACAGAGCTGGGGAAGGGTCTGGGGAAGCTGGGGAAGGGTCTGGGGAAGCACAAGTCTTCAAGGAGCAGCTGAGAGAGGTGAGAGTGTTTAGCCTAGAGAAAAGGAGACTCAGAGGAGACCTTTTCACTGTAAAGGTCATAATGAAGTGGGGTTGGTCTCTTCCATCAAGTAACAAGTGATAGCAGGAGAGGAAATGTCTTCAGATGTCCCAGAGAAGATTTAGATTGGATATTAGGAAAAATTTTTTCTCTAACAGGGTCATCAAGCACTGGAACAGGTTGCCCTGGAAAGTGGCTGAATCACCACTCCCAGAGGTATTCCTGGAGATGTGCAGATGTGGCACTGAGAGACAGTTTAGTAGTAGATCTGATAATACTGGATTAACAGTTGGACTTGATCTTAAAGGTCTTTTTCCAACCTAAACAACGGATGGTTTGAGCCATATTACAGTGCAAAATATTCAGCATGGGTGACTGGCTACCAGAAGCCAAAGCAGCAGCCTAACACTTTTAATAGTAGCAATTTCAGTAGCCTCCCTATCCCCAGTCTCTCCTGGGGGACTGCTGTCCCAGCTGCCAGAAAACCAGAAAGTTATTGAAGAACATTTTAGGAGACATAATAACAGCTTAGACTAAGAACTAGTTTCGACTACCTAAAAATGGGGTTGTTTAATACTAAACAGACTATTGCAGTCGGGCTAGTCATAACAGTGTCGGCAGTATTTGTCAAATTACCCTGTAAACCCATCTCATAGTATGGTTTAAGGCCAAACTTGAATCAAAGAAGCTACAATAACAAAGAAGCATGATTGGTAGCATACACAGATTGCACATGAGAAATCCTACCTTTGCCCCCTTTACAGTGAATTGCTATGACATTCTTCTCATCTTGACTCATCCATTCACGGACACTGGCAGTGAATTTCAGCATGTCACTAAATAAGAGAAAAGTTAATGGATCGAGGCAAATGCCTACATAGAACTATTGCAATGTATGTATTTCTTGACAAGACTCACTGTAGTGCTGGGACATTGTGGTCATCAATGAACATCCTTTCCACCCTGTAGTGAAAGTACTTGTGGTCATAGCCTTGTTCACCTATAAGGAAAGATCTGAAGTTATGCCAGGAAGGGAGAAGGATTGTAACAAAGTGGTTTGTAACACACAAAGGATAGTCTGAGCATGTACTAGTGTCTAAAACACAGCAGTGCTAATAGACATACTAAAATGAAAAAACATGGGTAACTTGGCTAAAGCCATGCATGCTTAGCTTCTGGTTTCATACTTTTCACTCATACATTAAATTTTATCTCAAATATAGTCAGCAGCTAAACATACTTACTGCAGAGATTGTAGACTTTATAGTGGCCTGGATGTTTGGTGTCCAAAAATCTTGCAACTTCCTAAGCAATAATGAGTTTAGCGTAGTTAGTGCTCTACATGTTACTTCCATTGCCACCTCAACTTCCCCCACCCCCGAGGTGGGATCAACAACTGCACTCATGAACAGCACTTGGAAAGCAGGCCCTTCCAACCTGACAGCTCAGGTTCTCATCTGGAATAAAAGTACTACTGCAGCTATCTTCCTGGCCCTATATATATTTCTACAATATCAGGAGGCAGAGCTCTGAAAAGGATATTATGTATACAGACTTTTAAAGCAACTTTATTTAGGTGAATAGATCTTATCACAATTACTAGCCTGGGACAGAACCACCCTGATTCTTCAAAACATTCCCAAAGAATAGGAGCATCAAAGCACTGGTGTGTCTCCACTTTAAGAGAAAACCACTAGGTTTAGCTGAGACACTACAACATAAGCAGTGCAGCACAGTGGAGATCATCAGTCATTCCAACCAGCAAAGGCAGCAAAACTAGGACTGACATGATCTAGGCCACATGTAAATTAGTGGGAACCTATAAAAGAAACAGGTTTCAGAAACAGTGAATTTGGTAGGTAAGATTTTTACCTTTATGGGATTCCTGTAGAAAGACTGCTTCCCAGAAGATGGAAACGACATTGCAATAATTCGATCTGTTGAGAAGACAGCAATCACAAGTAACAGCAGGAGGCCCCCCTGCACATAAGAACTACATGACTGAGAAACATCCTTATGAAATGTCTTATTCTTACCCTAATTATAAGAACAATCTACCCCTTTCTGGTAGGCTTTCCTCTACATTTAGCAAAGCTAGAGCAAGACAAATAATGCTTCCCAAAACATCAGCCACCATCAAGTGTTAGTCTCCACAGAATCAGAAGCAAAAATACTGTAAGTAAATAGTTGCCCAACATTGGTTGCCTAGGCCTCAAATAAATTTTTATTATTACATACAGCATGTACAACTCTTCTAGAAGGCTAATTCTGGGGAATAATATCAGTCAGGAATCCATATTTCAAAATCCCACAGAAAAGGAGTAGGCCTGGTTTGACTTCATTCTTAAATTTCATTAGTCTAAAACATTGTAGTTCACGGCAAGCTCTTATTAACTGCAAAACAAGTCTTCACAGGACATAACATGCTGCGAAGTGACATTTGTTTCCACAAACCAGTAATGTAAGTGAGATCCAGATCAAAGCCATCTTTCACATAACGTCTTTTGTTTTCAGAGACCTGCCAAAAAAAAAAGTTAATCTTCCACAAGAATGTCAACGATCACCAAGTGTTGCCTGTTACTAGGAAAATTCAACCATGTAGACTCTCCAGTTAAGCTTGAGTAGCAGAGCCTCACTTCATTACAGCATTATCCAAGAGCAAGTTCCTTGTATTAACTTCTAGGTAGAAGCTCTGTATAGAATTTTTACCCTTAAATACCAAAATTTATTCTAGTGAAAAGAACACTACAGATTCTATGAATACTGCAGCATGAATCTGTCATTGTTATTTGAGTGTTTGGAGACTGAGGGGAAAAAAGAATAAAGTTAAGGATTGCTTATTCCTAAACAATAGGACATACTTGAAGCTTAAAGTACGACTTCAACACCCCTGATGAAAATAAGAGGCATTGACAGTGGATAGGGCTTCACCAGCTAGATTGCTTTGTTGGTACTCAAAATAAAGCTCCTAATTAAAACTATCTTCCCCCATGTGAGGGAAAATAGTCTATGTACCACACAAGTTAGAAATTGTCAGTTGAGACACAAGGGGTGTTGCAATCACTTAGATATGCTGGCCTTCCAGGTCAAGTTGCTGCTTACTTGAACAAAGCCAAGAATGACAAGGTTTTACTGAGGCTGGAGGCAAAGCTCCAGAGCCCTGTAAGGGACATCGAAGAGATATGCTGCTTGGGCAACACTATCAATAGCAGACCAACAGGCCATGGTCAGTCTTGCTACTAACCACTGATGCTGCCTGAAGAAAGAGTTGGAAACAGTAGTAGTAGCCTAGATATGTTAAGAGGCCAACTTACCATTCTCCTGGTCACCCTTTCAAGTTGCTGCTTTTGTGAAGCCAGACGAAATATTCTTATCAAGATAACAATTCTCAGAATTCGGAGGAAAATAACCATTCTAGATGACAGATTCACCATGGAAGAAAATGGACACAAATAAATGTACAGGCAAAGATTAAAGCTGTTTAAAAGCTGTTTCAGGGGAAGTTTAAAACTTTGTTTCATATGTTGAACTAGGACATCCCAGGCTGATTTTGGAACAAACACAATAAAATGGGTTTATTGTTAAGGATATTTTGTGAGTACATGCTCTCAACAGCTAGCAGAACCAGGAAATTGCCTACTTGCTCAGACTTCCACAGGAGCCTCTGGCTAGAAAGCAACAAATTCCATTAACATTATCCATGTTATTATCACCAAGTTTTTGTTCCTTGAAGCTTATTCTCAACTAGACATTTAAGTGTATGCAGCCACCTGAAAAATAACTAAAAAGAAGCTAGACAGGCTAAGTACATCATGATTTGATTAAGAAACTTGAGAACAGATCAGTATATATCCTGTGTTTAATCATTCAGCAACCTGAACACTTGGTTTGGTTTGAGGAACTTTGAACTATTGTTGAACTTTGAAGCAGGAAAGAAGCTTAGGTGAGCGGTTCTATCAAAACAACTGAACAGAAGCAGCTGCTTTCCCCCACTCCTAGGGACAAGGGCAAACTAATATTCAATTCATTCCTTAAGGAGGTAAGTGAGCATAATTTTAAGCAGCACACATACATTCTAGGTTTTGATAAATTTGCATAAAAATGCTGGTGAATACCAACAGTAAGGGAGACAAAACTCCAGTTTTGCTCACAGTCTGCCCCCCACTGAATATGGAGTCAGCAAGGTAAGGTTGTCCTGGATACGTGGAGGAAAGTTTCAGTTTTTCCCTGAGCTTCTTCCAAATTCAGTACCATCCTCCTGTTTTCAAAACAGAATTTCATTGGAGCTAGCAGCAAATGAGATGAACAAAACCCGGGTGAAAACTCCATAGCCCCTCTCCCCACAGTTCTGAGAAGCAACTCTTCAAGATAAAACCCCTTAAGGAAGTCAGCCTGTTAAGCATTAGCTCCCAGACTGATATCCAGCTCTCATTCCTCAAAGTCCTTTTATAGGTCAGACTTCAGGGAAACAGTTAACTCACCCCTACACAGACCCAGCTAGATCAGATTAGAAAGAGAAACCATATTCCTTTATCAGGGCACGTTACCTTTAAGGTCTGTCACTGAAATTTCACTTGTCATATATAAGCTCTCATGCACATAAAAGCTGCTAAAATCCTAATTCTTCTGAGATATACCAGATGCTTTAAGATTATTGTTTGCTTCTTGATGAAGGACTCAGGAAATAAAAGTGATAAACCCCAATAAGGCTACTGGGAATTAATTGGATTTTGTGGACAGTACTGCTGTGTTAGGTAGGATGACCACCATCTCAAGATTTGGTATTTGGTCAGATTTGAGGTATCCTCTACTGTCAGGTAGCAGTATTTTGGTCAGAACACAATTTTAGAGCCTTTAACAAGAGAAGCCTTACAGAGGGCCTCAAAAATTGCATGGGTAAGATGGTAGGCCCCAGCTGAGTGTCTTCTGAGAGCAGCAGTGTAAAGTCCTCTTTATGCGAGGCAAAAAACTATTCTAGATTCCCATCAACTTCAGTAAGTCAGAATACAAGGAACTTGCACAGACAGATCTACAGCTAGATGGATCAGTGTAGGATCAGGCCTACTACTAGAATAGCCTAGTAGAGACGAGAGTGCAGATTATGCTGTCACACTGCTCTTTTCCCCTCCTTTACCTGGGTGCTGCTATAAGATGAAAGCTGTTTTAGAAAAATATGTCCATAGAAATGGGAAGTAATAATTAAGAACTCCAATGAATGTTTAAGACAACCTAAGAAGAAGCAAGGCTGCAAAAGCTATTCCTTTGACAGTTTTACTTCTTGATACCCAAGTTGAGCAAGCACTTCAAGACAAAACTAGTACTTGCAGATACTTGTCCAACTCTGGATTCTTCAATAACTAAACTTTTTGTTTTCTTCTGGAATAATGTTCCCCTCTTATGCCCATTAGTCAGCTGAATTCGGGGTAGGAGGTGACATTTTATTTATTTTTTAAGAGCTTGACTTTTCCCTGGCTGATGCAAGAAAGTTTCTCTAAGTCAAACCTAGTGCAGAGAAACTCATCTTAAAGTTGTAGTTCTGCCTCCATCAGGAATGAATGCATCTCACAGGTTATTAACTGATCAAGATACAGAAATCAGAAGGAAATAGGACTTGAAGGAGCCCATGCACATAAACAGCATGTTTTCTCTCCCCAAAGCATGGCTGAAAAATCCAGCATTATATTAACATGAGGTTTTTGGGAAAGCAAAGCAAAGCAAAGGAAACAAGACAGTTTGGCAACTCTTTCTATTGAAAGATCCTTTAGACAGAGATCCTCCCTTTCTTGTCTCTTCCATTTGCTATGATAATGCAATTCTTCTCTCTGCCCTTCTTCAGACCCTTCTCTCTATTAAGTCTACTGCACACCTTTCCCCAAAAAGTGCTTGAGTCAGAGCACTTTATGGCCTCACTTTTAGCTACCTCAACTAGTATGTTCAGACCCCTCTGCCTTTGATGCAGGGACAGCCTATACAGCATGTAGGCTGTCAGATCAAAGCTGTGTGTCTATCCTGCACTGGTCTGTACCATGACACACTATCACAGTCCCATTTGTGATCTCATATGCACACATCTGGCTTAGAGGTGCCCAAGAAAATTCTTAGAAGATTATCAAGAAAAGAGTTCACACTTACCAGCTGCCATACCCCTCTTACCTTGGTATCTCCTCTGCTGCATCAACATCTAAGAAGCAGTATGTCAAATTAATTAACAGGGTGCCCACCACTATACATGCATCCAAAATATTCAGTTTGGACTGGAAATAGTTCCTGAAGCTGAAACCAAGAAGAGTTTTAGACAGATGGCAATACAGGTAGCAAAAACTGAAATATATCTTCAAGAAGAGAATAATCTATACAGAGCTACTGCTGGAGACAAGCTCTCCTGCAGTTTTTCTTAACACTAAGCACTGAAGTCTCACTAAGAAAGCAATCTTAGCCCTGATTCACACATAAGTTCTGGAAAAGCTGTGTAGTTTCCAAGTGCTCGCTTATACTGAAAATACTTACAGGTTGTTCCATAGAAGGGTAATCACCAACATACACAGCCAAGAAAAGACATGGCTATTATCTATGACCAGACAATTAGTCTACAGGACACCATGTTCATAGTCCAAACTTTAAGTTTTGCTTCCTTCCTAGCTTGAGGACTTGCCACATGGACATAATTTTTGCCTATGTCTTACCCTTCAACAAACACCCTTAGGAGAACATCGATGAGAAAGAAGAGTGCTATTGCCAGGGAAACACCTTCAGGGATCTCTGTACCCTTCTTTCTCTCACTG